>NC_092334.1:705649000-706283000 GCF_046630445.1 Rutidosis leptorrhynchoides | reverse complement strand
ACTCGTACGGGTGAGGTGTGAAGACCCGTCCTAATCCATCCGGACGAAGTCCATATCGCTTATAAACGATTCACAACAGTTGATTACATCGCGAGGTACTTGACCTCTATATGATACATTTTACAAACATTGCATTCGTTTTGAAAAGACAATCTTTCATTTCATCGAAAATTGACGGCATGCATACCATTTCATAATATATCTAACTATAATTGACTTAATAATAATCTTGATGAATTCAACGACTCGAATGCAACGTCTTTTGAAATATGCCATGAACGACTCCAAGTAATATCTTTAAAAATGAGCAAATGCACAGCGGAAGATTTTTTTCATACCTGAGAATAAACATGCTTTAAAGTGTCAACCAAAAGGTTGGTGAGCTCATTAGTTTAACATAAATAATCATTTCATAATTTTAATAGACCACAAGATTTCATACTTCTATTTCTCATAATCATACGTCCCATGCATAGAGACAAAAATATCATTCATATGGATTGAACACCTGGTAACCGACATTCACAATATGTATATAAGAATATCCCCATCATTCCGGGATCCTCCTTCGGACATGATATAAATTTCGAAGTACTAAAGCATCCGGTACTTTGGATGGGGCTTGTTGGGCCCGATAGATCTATCTTTAGAGTTCGTGTCAATTAGGGTGTCTGTTCCCTAATTCTTAGATTACCAGACTTAATAAAAAGGGGCATATCCGATTTCGATCATTCAACCATATAATGTAGTTCCAATTACTTGTGTCTATTTCGTAAAACAGTTATAAAAACAGCGCATGTATTCTCAGTCCCAAAAATATATATTGCAAAAGCATTTAAAAAGGGATTAATGAAACTCACCTAATGTATTTTGTAGTAAAAATACATATGACTATATTGAACACTGCAGGGTTGGCCTCGGATTCACGAACCTATATCATTTGTATATATATATTAACACATATAATCGTAATCGAACAAATTTATATATTATATCTCTAAATTATATATTATACTTATTTATTTTGTATATATTCAAAATGTTTAATATATATATATTTAATTATATTAATATATCTATAAATATAAGGTTAGTATTATATAACATATCATTAGTTTGTCATATATAAGTATTTATATAAATAATGATATTATATTGATATGTAGGTATATAAACCATTAATATAATTACAATATATGTATTAAGTATATTTTTGGTAAAAATATTTGTCTGTAACAAAAAAAATGATAGTTTCGATAATAATAACAGTAAAACTAATAATTACAAAAATGATATTAATACTAATATTAGTGAAAAATAATAATAACGATACTTCTAAAAAGGTTGATAATAATGTTATTGTTAATAATGTTAATAATATCAATGATGATATTGAAAATGATGATAATCCTTAATAATACTAGTAGTAATAATAATAACTAATAATAACCATTTTAGTAACAATAATAATAATATTTGGTAGTAATAATCACACTAATAATAATAAGTGTTAATTAATAAATAATACTAATAATATTACTACTAGTAATAAATACAATCAAATTAATAATAACATAATTGATAATAATTTAATTATAACAAATAATAATAATAATAACCATAACAATAATAATAATATAGCATAATAAAAGGAGTCTACCTTCAAATAAACTCCTTATAAAAAGAATGCCTCAAGCGAGACTTGAATCCCTGACCTCTTGAAAACTCGTCACCCTACTAAACCGTCTGGCTATTGCCCGTTATCTGATTTATTACCCAACCTATATTTATTTAACTCATTCTCTCCTCTGATCAACTCTCCTTCCCTCTTACACTCCAAGTCGACCAGGGGAATTCACAAACCAAAACAGTGACTGACTCAATGTTTGAATTTATACTTTGAAACATAATTAATCAGTGATGAAGGTTATTAATACATAGCAAACAAGAAAAGAAAAAGAAAAAAAAAATAAAAAATAAAAAAAATATATCTGCTGCCGACGGTTATGAAGAAAAAAAAATTTGATTTTCATACAAAGCTTGTTTTGGACAAACGTCACAACACGAATTGTGTTTCAAATGACTCCTAAAAACTTTATCAATTATCAATTTAACTTAACTCACAACAGAAATTTCGAATTTGCTCAAGAACAAAAGTTTGACTTTTATGAACCAAGACTTTGACTCGAAAATTCGAGTTCGTTAAAACGAATTGGAAGTTGCTATTTTAGGAAGTTTGAGTAGAGAATTCCTAACATGACTGCGTTAATACATTTTGAAATTTATTTCGAAATCGATCTTCTTAAATTTTGAGTTTCAAGAACATAAACTCAAGTTTTGATTATGAATTTAAGATTGTTTTAAACCACGATTTCTTCAAGAAATATGTTCTAAATCAATCTTGGAAACTTTCTGAAACAACAATTAAACTTAAAACATTAAAACAAGCTCGAATTTTACCATGAACAATTCGGTTGACTTTTTGAAATAAAGCTTTGACTCCAAAATTCGAATTCGATATGAAGAATTGGAAATCCAAACTTTGCAGATAGTTTTCAAATGGAATTCCTAACAAGACCTCATTAAAAGATTTTGACAATTGATACGATTTCAATTTTTGACTGAAGAGTGTAGATACAGAGCGTGGAGAAGAAAGAAAAAAAAATAATGTATAACCTTCTGTTTCTAATCAATGATTTACTGAAGAAATTGATATCATAATTTTGTAGTCGACAAATACAATCAGTACTAGCCAAAAAAATGAAAAAAATCAGAAAATGAAAGTTACCAACTTCGTACGATTGATCTCTGATATATAATATTTTGGTTCCATCTAAATTAATACTACTTTAAAATTAATTTTGTGTTAATTATTAAATACATATAATTATTTAGTAAAATACTAATAATAATATTTATAGAAATAATAATAATATTAATAATAATATTATTATTATTAATAACAATAAGACTACTACTAATAAAAAAATATTATGAACATATCATTAGGATAATAATAATATTAATAATTATAATACTAATAATAATTGTAATACTAATAATAATAATAACATTATTAGTAATCAATAAATGATACATGTATTAATCATATTAGCTAATAATATCTAAAATACAACTAAATATAAATTTTAAATTATTCTTATAGTAATATTTATATTTGAAGTATTTATTTTGTTAATCATTACATTAACTTTATTAAAAAGATTTTAATATGCAATATTTATTATTATTATGACCATTATTAATATTAATGAATTTAGTAATAATGATATTGAAATTACTAATAGTAATATAACATTTATCTTAATTTGTAATTATATTTATTAATATTATAATTCGTTATTAACCTACATATAATATTAATTATTTATATATTTTAGTATATTAGAATATACATATCCTCGTAGTCATATTTAAAAATCATTTATATTTTATATATAGATTCATTACAACAATTAGTTGTATTCTATTTTTACATTTTCATTTGTTTATATGTATTTAATTATATATATATTTATATATATATATATATGTACATATTAAATTTCATATTTTATTACAAAATAAATTGTTCGTGAATCATCGGTCATGGTCAAAGGTCTAATGAGTTCATAAAACAGTTCAAAGATTTTGAGACTCAGTTTAATAGGCTTTGCCTATTGTGTCGAAATCATATAAGATTAAGTTTAAATTTGGTCAGAAATTCCCGGGTCATCACAGTACCTACCCGTTAAAGAAATTTCGTCCCGAAATTTGAGTGAGGTGGTCATGGCTAACAATAAGAATGTTTTCATGACGAATATGAGTTGATAAATTGAGTTTTATCATCATTGAGTAATATGGATAAAACATTTCGTTTATGCGAAGGATACGAGTGAAGCTATCATGAAAGTGTGAAATGAGTAAATGTAGATTCGTCATATCTTTTGACGTAGACAGGATTGAATTTAGAAAATAAGGTGCATCTTAACTATTGACGTCGTCTTGGTTGAATTCCGGAATTCAAGGGATTTAAAAGAAAATCTTAAAGATCTATAAGATCTGATTCTTCGGGATTTATGGAAATTAAGATCTCTATTATTTAATACGGTGATCTGCTTCGATTACTTTGTTTGGTATCTCCATTATAAATGAACTTCCTCCGTTCCATTATTTTCACCACTCCTATACTAAATTCCCAAATTCAAAAGATTTTTAAAATGTTTAATCCAGTTCTGATTATTGTTCTTATCCTCACTATCGCAACAATCATTCTCCCTTTCCATTTACCACCGGAGGAATCTGTTTTCTTTTACTTCGCTCTTGGGGTTATAGTGTTATTAATTCTCCCATGTCTTTATGTTGCGATAAACATTGATATACAAGGTTTGTAATTTATGTGTTGTTATCGGGCTTTATATTCTCCCTTATATTCTGAAGTCCCTTCTTCTGTTTTCCATAGTCATTGTCATCCCCAGTTAGTGCTCTCTTTTATTTACTGCGATTTATACCCCAATTTCTATCTCGGAGCTTTGTCCCTTCGTTTCTTCTTCTTGCGATTAAACACCGCTTGTAATGGTTCAGAAGTCGCAGATATAAACTTCGGAATGAACATTGTTAATGTTCTAAGAAGGAAATCGTAATGGCACAATTTGATTTGTCAAATTACCAGAATCACTGAGAATAGAACTATCAAGAATATATTTTCTTGATATGTTCGGAGGTGAAGTAGAATGAAAGAGTTATGTAACATGACACATGATGATGTATGATCTATTGTGAACCATCATCACGTTTCATTAGAAACTCAGCATGACTTACTGTAATATAATCACGTTGATCAAGTGTCATTATATTATACTAACTCATGCATCAGTTCCCAACATTACTTCAATACATTCATATTTTAAGCTCGACAGTTTACAGAATATAGAAACTAACAGTTTCTATATGATGTAACACTGATATCATGAAGAGATTAATGATTTCAGGTAAGAATACTTATGAAAATATTTTCAGAAATATGGAGGATATTTATAATGAAAGATACGATGATATCTTGGAATTTCTAATATCGATGGATGATGAAGAATATTTATCCATAAGGGTTTAGATTCGGAAGTAAGGTATTCGCTAAAGATTTCATCAGAAACAGAATTATTTGAGTTCTTTAAAGTCAAACTTATTCCTTGTGATTTGTCCACAGCTTCTTTCATAGTTTCGCATAATCCGCTTTTCGGTACTAAATTTTCTATTGAATGTTTCCAATATAATGATACACAGGAAGTACGAGGAGGTATATAATTTCGAACGAGAATATTTATGAAAATATCCTCAGAAATATCGAAGATATTGATGATGATATTTTGGAATTTCTAAGTTCGATGGTTTGATGGAGAAAGATTTTCCGCAAGATTTTAACATAACTTCGGAGCAAGATATTCTCTAAAGATTTCAACGGATCCAGAATTATCTGGATTCTTCGAATATAGGGTATGGTCCTTGTATCTGTCCTTGGTCTCCTTCATGGTTAACTCTATCCGTTTTTCTAGTTCCAACATTTCTGAGCTTTTCCAACATATTATTCTTTATCATCAAACTTCCGACGACTAAGGTCGTTTACGGTTGCCTACAGTTTCTGCTGCTTCATTCAGCTTTTTCAACATTCAGAGTATCGATTCGTAAACTGGGTGCCTTTTCAAAAATTTCAGAATTGAAGGTCGTAATTCTAGGAGATAATTGTTATATGTATACATATAACTATTGATGTAGAAATACTACGAGATTCGAAATACTGACTGCTGATTCTCGATAATTGGTATGGCAATTATTGTTACATGGTATAGATGAATACAAGATGGGGTTTCAATGTATATAATGATTTTTCGGAAAGTCCAAATTCATTGAAGTTGCTGGTAATTTCACTGCTGATGTGGTGAAATATAAACGGTTCTCCGATAACGATGACGACAGGCAAACTTATATATCGATGTTATAATAAGGCTAATTCGAATGGAAATTGAAGTTGATTTGTTGAAGTTGTGATAAAATTGGCTAATTTGAAAAAGAGTTGCAATGTTATTTTCGGTAATAACAATGCCAAAGGAGCTAACACAGACACGTGTTAAACTTTTACTTGGGGCCCGAGAGTTTTTAGGTGCATAACTATATGCGTCAATCTTTTCTTCCATAGATGAAGTGCGGTTGGTTCATCCTTTCAATTGAGGTGTTTTTAAGAATCATGAAAGGTTTGAATGTAGATTGTAATCGACGAGATACAAATGAGGTTTAAGATGAAATCAAGTGGCAAACTTGAAGAATTGTTTAGTTTCATATGTTATAATCAATATTTTAATTCATTTTAATTATCCAATATTATTAGTCCACAGTCGATAGTCCACCGTTGACAGTCCAATAATTCATATATAGTTTAATATATAATATTCGAATTAATTAATACGTGTCGTGACCCGTATACGTCTCAGACTCGATCACAACTCAAAGTATATATATTATTATAGAATCAGCCTCAACCCTGTATAGAGAACTCGATCATTACTGCATATAGAGTGTCTATGGTGATTCCAAATAATATATATAGATGTGTCGATATGATATGTCAAAACTTGTATACGTGTCCCGATATTCAAAGTGCGTAAAATAAATAACAAAAATTAAATGACGATAAATAAAGTGCGTAAAGTAAATAACAGAAATTAAATGACAATAAATAAAATTGCGAGAATATAAATTGTGATAAAATAAATTGCGATAATTAAATTGCGATTAATAAAATGTAATACGGAATTAACAGTTAGCTAGGAACAGTTAGCTAGGATTTTGTTAGCGTGGTTTCTTAACAAAATTTAATATTGTTAATTAGTCTGTTTCTAATCAATTTTTTTATTGTGTCCATTATTTCTTCATTATGCCACTTGTTGGATTCTGATAGATCAAAATCCAAATATGAAATTTGAATTTGAATGAAAATAGTTATTCTTTGGTGAACGGATACGTATCTCGGTGGTTGTAAATAGGATAGTGAATAACTGTTGAATCAGATTCGAAGAATGTATAGTGTAACTTATTAATGTGAAACATAAATATTCCTAGGGTATTACCTACCCGTTAAAATATTTTCACCGTTAACAGTTTGTACAAAAGAATTTTTAATTACTACCTTTTTGAAAACATATATACATATATATTTTCTTCAGATGTAATCATGGATTTAATGAGTCAATATGATATTAAACTCATTTGATTTATCGTTAAAACAAGAATATATAATCTCTAACATATTAGAGATCACATAATCACCATGTAGAACGATTCGTAGAACAATAATTATATTCGAGGTACAAAATGAGATGTCGAGGCATCGATTGTTGATGGTACTGGTGTTGTTACTGATGGTTCTGTTGATGCTGGTGATGTTGCTGAAGCTGGTAAGTTTTGCACCATGTTCTCCAAATTGATTACTCGAGCGCGAAGTTCATTGACTTCTTGTATTACTCCGGGATGATTGTCGGTCGGAACGAGCGGATGAATAAGGTTTAGAATATGAGTTATGATATAGTCGTGGCGAGATATTCGAGAAGTGAGGGTGAAAATGGTGTTACGAACAGGTTCGCCGGTAAGTGCATCAGGTTCTTCGCCAAAAGGTGAATTCGGTTAGTGGAAAGGATCGCCTTCTGCGCGTCTCCATTGATTAAGTCGACTACGAATCCATTAGATGAATTGGGGATGGATGATTGGTTGATTCATTCTGCTGACGTTGCTTCCGGAGCTTAGATGACTATTCATTCGGAATAACTGTCGGAATAACTATCGGAATAGCTGTCGGAATCCGAGGGACTCGAACTTGTTAAAGGATTCATCTCGTACGCTCAGATGAAGGATTTTCGATAAGAAATAGATTATAGGATGTAGATTAGTATCCTGCAATACATAATTTACATATGCATATGTAATACTAAAATCTCATAAGTTACGGAGGAATCTACGGAAGCTGTCGGGTAAAGATAACAATAACAGATACGCTAAGATATGAATTAGCAGATACGCTAAGATATGAATTTCGTCTATAAACTATTCATGCAGTCAATGCAATAAGATGTGTCTAGACTAAGAATAGTAAGCAGGTAATTTAATAAGGATGATAAACAAATGATTTCTGACAAAAATGATAAGCAAAACTTTTGACATGCAGACACGGTCGAAGTCCAGACTCACTAATGCATCCCAACGATTTATCAGTTAGACACACTAATGCAGACCCGGTTCACTAAGACCACCGCTCTGATACCAACTGTGAAGACCCTTCCTAATCCATCCGAACGAAGTCCATATCGCTTATAAACGATTCACAACAGTTGATTACATCGCGAGGTACTTGACCTCTATATGATACATTTTACAAACATTGCATTCGTTTTGAAAAGACAATCTTTCATTTCATCGAAAATTGACGGCATGCATACCATTTCATAATATATCTAACTATAATTGACTTAATAATAATCTTGATGAATTCAATGACTCGAATGCAACGTCTTTTGAAATATGCCATGAACGACTCCAAGTAATATCTTTAAAAATGAGCATCATCTCAGGTTTGTCTTGTTGAATCCATGCTTTGAATGTTAGAAAATGGGTTTTTATGTTCAAATGCGTTTTCTTGAGTTTACTTATTATTATTATTATTATTATTATTATTATTATTATTATTATTATTATTATTATTATTATTATTATTATTATTATTATTATTTTTATTATTATTAAAAATTAAGTTTGAATTTAACTTGCTTAATATCAATCCGAACATCAAACGAGTATTACAATCTTTTAATATTTATTTTTAATATACTTTATTTATATATTGATATATATTTTAAATAATAATTATTATAATATCCTATTTTTATTTTATTAATTTTTAATAATATATATATATATATATATATATATATATATATATATATATATATATATATATATATATATGTGCTTGAATCTTGATGTTTTGATGTTATGTATGTTTATTTGTTGTTGATAAATGTTTTATGTATGTTAGTATAGCTTCGTGAACCATCAATTGGCCATAAACAGCACGAAATAGTGATTTTGGGCTTGAAACCCGTCATTGAACTCCAGCTACTGTTCTTCGTCACTCGCACGAGTGAGAGCTCACTCGTACGAGTGATAACTCAGACGTACGGTCAACCGTATGGATAAACTGGTACTCTTATGGCTATGTTGTTTAAGCTTAACCGTACGAGTTATCTGTGACTCGTACGGGTGAGGTGTGAAGACCCGTCCTAATCCATCCGGACGAAGTCCATATCGCTTATAAACGATTCACAACAGTTGATTACATCGCGAGGTACTTGACCTCTATATGATACATTTTACAAACATTGCATTCATTTTGAAAAGACAATCTTTCATTTCATCGAAAATTGACGGCATGCATACCATTTCATAATATATCTAACTATAATTGACTTAATAATAATCTTGATGAATTCAACGACTCGAATGCAACGTCTTTTGAAATATGCCATGAACGACTCCAAGTAATATCTTTAAAAATGAGCAAATGCACAGCGGAAGATTTTTTTCATACCTGAGAATAAACATGCTTTAAAGTGTCAACCAAAAGGTTGGTGAGCTCATTAGTTTAACATAAATAATCATTTCATAATTTTAATAGACCACAAGATTTCATACTTCTATTTCTCATAATCATACGTCCCATGCATAGAGACAAAAATATCATTCATATGGATTGAACACCTGGTAACCGACATTCACAATATGTATATAAGAATATCCCCATCATTCCGGGATCCTCCTTCGGACATGATATAAATTTCGAAGTACTAAAGCATCCGGTACTTTGGATGGGGCTTGTTGGGCCCGATAGATCTATCTTTAGAGTTCGTGTCAATTAGGGTGTCTGTTCCCTAATTCTTAGATTACCAGACTTAATAAAAAGGGGCATATCCGATTTCGATCATTCAACCATATAATGTAGTTCCAATTACTTGTGTCTATTTCGTAAAACAGTTATAAAAACAGCGCATGTATTCTCAGTCCCAAAAAATATATATTGCAAAAGCATTTAAAAAGGGATTAATGAAACTCACCTAATGTATTTTGTAGTAAAAATACATATGACTATATTGAACACTGCAGGGTTGGCCTCGGATTCACGAACCTATATCATTTGTATATATATTAACACATATAATCGTAATCGAACAAATTTATATATTATATCTCTAAATTATATATTATACTTATTTATTTTGTATATATTCAAAATGTTTAATATCTATATATTTAATTATATTAATATATCTATAAATATAAGGTTAGTATTATATAACATATCATTAGTTTGTCATATATAAGTATTTATATAAATAATGATATTATATTGATATGTAGGTATATAAACCATTAATATAATTACAATATATGTATTAAGTATATTTTTGGTAAAAATATTTGTCTGTAACAAAAAAAATGATAGTTTCGATAATAATAACAGTAAAACTAATAATTACAAAAATGATATTAATACTAATATTAGTGAAAAATAATAATAACGATACTTCTAAAACGGTTGATAATAATGTTATTGTTAATAATGTTAATAATATCAATGATGATATTGAAAATGATGATAATCCTTAATAATACTAGTAGTAATAATAATAACTAATAATAACCATTTTAGTAACAATAATAATAATATTTGGTAGTAATAATCACACTAATAATAATAAGTGTTAATTAATAAATAATACTAATAATATTACTACTAGTAATAAATACAATCAAATTAATAATAACATAATTGATAATAATTTAATTATAACAAATAATAATAATAATAACCATAACAATAATAATAATATAGCATAATAAAAGGAGTCTACCTTCAAATAAACTCCTTATAAAAAGAATGCCTCAAGCGAGACTTGAATCCCTGACCTCTTGAAAACTCGTCACCCTACTAAACCATCTGGCTATTGCCCGTTATCTGATTTATTACCCAACCTATATTTATTTAACTCATTCTCTCCTCTGATCAACTCTCCTTCCCTCTTACACTCCAAGTCGACCAGGGGAATTCACAAACCAAAACAGTGACTGACTCAATGTTTGAATTTATACTTTGAAACATAATTAATCAGTGATGAAGGTTATTAATACATAGCAAACAAGAAAAGAAAAAGAAAAAAAAATAAAAAATAAAAAAAATATATCGGCTGCCGACTGTTATGAAGAAAAAAAAATTTGATTTTCATACAAAGCTTGTTTTGGACAAACGTCACAACACGAATTGTGTTTCAAATGACTCCTAAAAACTTTATCAATTATCAATTTAACTTAACTCACAACAAAAATTTTGAATTTGCTCAAAAACAAAAGTTTGACTTTTATGAACCAAGACTTTGACTCGAAAATTCGAGTTCGTTAAAACGAATTGGAAGTTGCTATTTTAGGAAGTTTGAGTAGAGAATTCCTAACATGACTGCGTTAATACATTTTGAAATTTATTTCGAAATCGATCTTTTTAAATTTTGAGTTTCAAGAACATAAACTCAAGTTTTGATTATGAATTTAAGATTGTTTTAAACCACGATTTCTTCAAGAAATATGTTCTAAATCAATCTTGGAAACTTTCTGAAACAACAATTAAACTTAAAACATTAAAACAAGCTCGAATTTTACCATGAACAATTCGGTTGACTTTTTAAAATAAATCTTTGACTCCAAAATTCGAATTCGATATGAAGAATTGGAAATCCAAACTTTGCAGATAGTTTTCAAATGGAATTCCTAACAAGACCTCATTAAAAGATTTTGACAATTGATACGATTTCAATTTTTGACTGAAGAGTGTAGATACAGAGCGTGGAGAAGAAAGAAAAAAAAATAATGTATAACCTTCTGTTTCTAATCAATGATTTACTGAAGAAATTGATATCATAATTTTGTAGTCGACAAATACAATCAGTACTAGCCAAAAAATGAAAAAAGCAGAAAATGAAAGTTACCAACTTCGTACGATTGATCTCTGATATATAATATTTTGGTTCCATCTAAATTAATACTACTTTAAAATTAATTTTGTGTTAATTATTAAATACATATAATTATTTAGTAAAATACTAATAATAATATTTATAGAAATAATAATAATATTAATAATAATAATATTATTATTAATAACAATAAGACTACTACTAATAAAAAAATATTATGAACATATCATTAGGATAATAATAATATTAATAATTATAATACTAATAATAATTGTAATACTAATAATAATAACATTATTAGTAATCAATAAATGATACATGTATTAATCATATTAGCTAATAATATCTAAAATACAACTAAATATAAATTTTAAATTATTCTTATAGTAATATTTATATTTGAAGTATTTATTTTGTTAATCATTACATTAACTTTATTAAAAATATTTTAATATGCAATATTTATTATTATTATGACCATTATTAATATTAATGAATTTAGTAATAATGATATTGAAATTACTAATAGTAATATAACATTTATCTTAATTTGTAATTATATTTATTAATATTATAATTCGTTATTAACCTACATATAATATTAATTATTTATATATTTTAGTATATTAGAATATACATATCCTCGTAGTCATATTTAAAAATCATTTATATTTTATATATAGATTCATTACAACAATTAGTTGTATTCTATTTTTACATTTTCATTTGTTTATATGTATTTAATTATATATATATTTATATTTATATATATGTACATATTAAATTTCATATTTTAATACAAAATAAATTGTTCGTGAATCATCGGGCATAGTCAAAGGTCTAATGAGTTCATAAAACAGTTCAAAGATTTTGAGACTCAGTTTAATAGGCTTTGCTTATTGTGTCGAAATCATATAAGATTAAGTTTAAATTTGGTCAGAAATTCCCGGGTCATCACATGAGGGATCAATAGTGTGATCACTCGTACGATCTAGTTGACACTTAGATAGATAGTTTTTCATGGTTCAGATGCACGAGTGAGACATCAACCGTACGGTTGAGGGGTCTCATGAGTACGAGTGGATGTCACTCGTACGGTTGACTGAGCAGGTTTGATAGTTTTGTTCCTATCTTGTTATTGTGTCTGTATTGTTGATAGAATATTATCAGGATGTAATTACTGACTTTGTTTATGATGTTTCCAGGTGATCAGGAGAAGTGAAGACTCAGAAATATAAGACCTCTGAGTTCTTCTTGTGCTGGTATTTGGTGAGTGGGTTAATCTAGCCATTAAGGCATATAGTGACATGACCTAGACCCTTGACCTAGTTGCTATGCTTAGAACCTTTGTTGTTGTGTGATGTGGACTATGACCTCGCGCGTTTATTGGACCGACCTTGCTTCTGATCAGGTCGGGAGGGATCAACCTTGCTTTTGATCAGGTTGGGCTCATTGATGTTGTATGATTAATAAGTCGGAATCACGCGTTCTTCACGCGTGGAAGACTTATACTAGTGATGCAGAGTTATGAGTTTTCGATAGACTCTAGACTAATCAACTGGAGTCGTTGGCCCGGCCAGGCCGCCGAGTCTCTCAATGGGTTGCTTCAGATTACCCAGATGGTTGCTTTTGATTGACCATTGCTAGTAGTCATCACGGTTGCTTTGGATTGACCGTTGCTGAAGATGTGTTTATGCTTTGGTAGTATTTGGATTTATTTGATAGTTGGATGTTGTATTTGTATCGCTATGTTTCTGCATGATTCTTTTAACGACCCGTCATAGTACACTTGACGACCATCGTTATCTTGGTCCCATAGCTTGATCATAACTCTATATGAATTTAATAAATAACCTTGCATTCTTTGTTTAAAAATGATTTCCTATAAAGGAAATCTACCAAAATATGTAAGTTTAGAAAAACCATACATTATTACTTAACCAAAAGTTGACCAAAACAAAGTCAACAACATCCACTATTAAATGTATCAAAATAGAATGCAAGTTATTGTTTAACAAAAGCTGTCATCATAAATATACAGACTCTCTAAGCACAGCGGAAGCAATCAATCATGAACCTGAGAATAAAACATGCGAGTAACTGTCAACAAAAATGTTGAGTGAATTATAGGTTTAATATCGCAAACAATATTTAATTTAAACCATAAAAATTTATGTTTGAAAACATAAAAACCCCTTTTTGGACCACAAAATTATATGCTAGAAAACATATAAAAACATTATTCCATTTTTCGTGAGACACCTGGTAACCACTTAACCATTTATTTACCCTTGCCAAACACAATAAATAATATACACCGAACAAGTGTATCTACAACAAAATACGAAGTACTAAACATTCCGATTATAAATTGCTAGCGCGACTAGCTCGAAATGGGGTTGTCAAACCCGATAGATCTATCCGTAGAATTCGCGTTCACTAGTAGAAACCAGTGATTACAGTTACCAGACTAGGGAATATTTTTGTTCAACTCACAATGAATAATTTAAACCAACTTCCACTTGTGTCCAAAATATAAAATAAATTGCATGTATTCTCATCCCAAAAGATTTAAAATAAAATATGGGACTATAACTCACCTTAATAGCAAACGAAGTAACCACACAATATGCGAACAGCAAATGAAGTAAAGTGATCAGGAATGATCACAACGCCGACCTATAAATAAAGCAGGTCGATATAAATAACTAACTTAGGTCAAGTCTTAGTATGATAGCTATTGTACATGTTGCAAGTAGACATAGAACAATACTCAACATGCATCGGTTTGATCAGAATAGCGTACGGACACACACTTTCTATTTTTAGAAAGTTTCTATTTTTAGCAGGTTTCCATTTTTGGAAATTTTCTATTTTTGGAAAGTTTCTATTTTTGGAAAGTTTCTATTTTTGGAAAGTTTCCAAATTTAGAAAGTTTCTATTTTTAGAAAGCTTTAAGTTAGGAAAGTTTCCTTATTTAGAAAGTCAACAAAAGTCAACTGAAAGTCAAAGTCAACAGAAAGTCAACTCAAAAGTCAAACTCGGTCAAACATAGTCAACATTAATTTTAAAAGTATAAGTTATAATAATAATATAAGTTATAATGTTAATTAAAGTTAAATATGTATAATTATGTCATAACATAAGTTTAATTAAATTAAAATGAATTATTAAAGTTAACATAAGTTTAAATGATATATTTAATATAACATAAGTATTTAATTAATTACTTAAATATTAGTCATAATATAAGTATTATTAATTAATAATAAAATTTAAATCATATCATAAGTATTATTAATTAATAATGAATTATTAATCATATCATAAGTTTCTAATTATAATTATTAAATCATAAGTATTTAATAATTAAATTATAATTAAATAATAACTAAGCCTTATAATAATTAAATAATTAATTAATACTTATTGTTGGTCCCTTAATAACAGCAGGAGTATTGTAGAGGGGGGGTGAATACAATTCTCTTCTTAATTAACTAGTCAGTTAAACACGATTTGTATTCTGTAGTAAATAAGATAGAGTCACAGGTAATTTTCAACGGTTATTCTTTGTTGATTAAATCAGAAAGAATCACAACTATCCTTGGCGGAAATGATAGTTGGTTGATACAGATTACCTAGATTATAGCTAAGAGATAAACTAAAGCTATTACACGGTTTGGACTCTAACAGATAAACCCACCCCACTAGTTTTTTACAATAGTGGATACAACAATATATATAGTAGTTCTATTAACCGTGTAATTAATCTATTGTCCACTAGTACATTGGATGCCTTGTACTTGTGGGGACAATTGTGTCAGAAGGCGTGCTCTCCTTCTTTCCTCTTAGGTAGCTATTTGCAGGAACACACCAATTCGGTTTGGCATTACCATTTGATTTAAACAAATGGAATGTTGTGTTCCCTAGGTATGAATAAAGTATAACACATGTCTGCACATGCGTTCCACTTCTGCATTCCCACGTGGTCTTGTAAGGTCACTTGTCAGCCGCCGACTCCTGTCCTTTTCTGTTCAACTTTGTCTTCGACTTCTGTTGAATAGTGCGTTGATGTAGACCACTCTGGGAAACTACCATGCTTGTAATGGAGCATGGCTATCTTGTGTTGTATGCTGATATCCAGACTTACTGGTCCTTCATATGCTGAGTCACT
Organism: Rutidosis leptorrhynchoides; assembly: GCF_046630445.1. NCBI lineage: Eukaryota > Viridiplantae > Streptophyta > Magnoliopsida > Asterales > Asteraceae > Rutidosis > Rutidosis leptorrhynchoides. The sequence goes on along the minus strand of NC_092334.1, from coordinate 706,266,761 downwards.
TGATATTCTTGATTTGCTGGGTGCACATCATGTGCTGATTCGAAGAATACATTTCTACCTTGTGCTGATAGACTAGGAAGCATACTAAACACTCGACACAGCTATATTAGCTGACTATACATAAACAAACTTGTGCTGGCTGCACATAACACTTTAGTGCAAATAAATATTGTTTTGTCATAATTAAATCCTTAATTATTTTGGGGACTCAACAATCTCCCCCTATTTGATGATGACAAAACCTATGACTTGAAGAGAAAACACTAAAGCCAGCACTTAGGGACCAAGTGAGAGTAGACAGTAAATTCGTCCCTTTAAGTTTGTTTTGGGATCTTTTGCTGAGTTATCTATATCATATAATTTGATATGATTTTGAAGATAAACTCACTTTACTTTCGTTACATCAGATATATACAATAATTACAAGATAATTCGTAATGAAAAGTAAATTACAAAAGATACAAGTTAAGCACATAGGAGACTATCTATCTTTATCCCTTTCTCTTTCTCTTTCTTCATCAGATAGCTCCTCTTGTTTAATCTTCCAGGCTTCAGGGAACAGGAGAGGTAATTCAGCAGGGTCAAAAACAGGGATGAAAGGAGGTAGAACAATTCGGCTTCTCCCAGTTGGTCCTTCACCAGTAGGTTGCTTCCCTTTAGGCTTTTGAGCAAGAAATTCATCAACATCAACTACTGGTGCATTCCCAAACTTAGTTGCCTTCTTGAACAGCTGTTGGAGTTCAGTCTTAAGAGCACTCTTGATAGCACTCTCACGTTTACCAATGAAATACTCCAAGATTTCTATCCATTCACTGAATCCAAGAGTTCTTAAGTCATCAAAACTAATCCTTTCTTGAACATTGTTATCCCTGACAACATTGAAAGCCCTTTTTGTCCCTCTGTTTACCTTGATAATTCTGCAGGGATTAGATCTTCTATTCATCACATTACCATACCTTCTCTTATAATAAGTATCAGGAAACTCAATATTGTGATCAGGTACTACAGGAGCAGTGGCAGGTACTTTCTCAGCAGCTTCTATCTAATCAAAAACCTTATCCTGTTCTTTGACAATGGCTCTGGCTAGTTTGAGGGACTCAGCCTGTTGCTTTCTGTCAGCAGCCAATCTGTCTTCAATATCCTGAAGCCTTGATCGTTCAGCAAGTTCAGCATCAGGAGCTTCTCTGGCTTCCCTTTCAGCAGCTAAACCCATCAGATAATCATCATAAGAAATGTTCAGGGATCTTACTGCTTCAACCATCTTTCTACCCTCTTCAGTACTAAGGGCAGCACAATACTCCCTTATATCCATACCCAGCTGGAGAGCATCTTCAAAATGAATTCTTTCATCAGTAGTGGAGAGCCTGAGACCACTGTTATTCAAGTACACCCTAATGTCAATGCCATGGGTTAGTGCAGCAATATAGTGTGGCTGATCAAGAGGATGATGCAGCAGCCTGACTTGACGAATTCTTTCATTAAGCTCAATTTGTCTTTGTTCAAGCAGCTCTGGAACAGTGATCTGAAGTCTGTAGGCTTCTCTTTCATTTGGGTTCATTTTTTTGATGTTCGGCTCACCATGGGTTACTGAGTCATCTTCCCAAGTGATATGTTTGCCATGAATCCTTGGGGAAGATGGAGGATACATAGATGATTCATAGCTGCCAGATGAACTAACTGGACGCTGATTGACCCGGTTATCCTGTGTTCTGTCAAAGTAAACTTGAATCTGGGGAGGAAGAGGAGATAGAACAAATGTTTGGCTGTCTCTTCCCCAGACTGTGAAGTCAGCAGGATCAACCGTTTCATCATCTACTTATTTAGCACCCAGCTCAACCGACTTTGCTGGGTCTTCAACACTTGTACTACCCAGCAGCACACTTCTGGCTGGGTCTTCTATCACAGCACTCCTTGCTGTGTCTTCAATGCCAGCTGACTGATTAGTATCAGCTGGCTCAACCACTTTAGTACCTTCATCAGCTGCCTCGAATAGGGGTCCTTTCCTCAGGGGCTGATTGTCCCTAGGAGCAGATTTCACCCTGTATTTGTCAATAGGCCTAGGTTCAGCTGATGGTTCTTGTGTCGATACTGGTTGAATAGGAGGCAGGTAAGGAACAATAGCAAGATGCTCCCCCTGACTAATAACAACATCATCATTAAGGATGATTGTTTCTGTTGGCTGTGTTTGTTGTGTAGCTGGCTGAGCAGCAGATGCTGGTTGAGGAGTAGAGCTGGCTTCTAACATAGCATCAACCCATTTCATGAAAATATCAGCTCTAACTCCACCAGTTGACTCAGTAGAATCAAGGTAATCCTTCATCTCAGCAGGAGTCATGTTCCTGATTCTTTCTGCTCTCTGTGCATACAGCTTTGCCCTCTGTTTGTCGTATTTGACCATGAACTTGGCATTTCTTTTTCTTGCCTCTTTTCTGTGTTTATCAAAGGCAGTCAGGTCATCATCGATTTCCATTGCTTTTGGACTCAGCCATCTTCTGTGCATAATCTTACGACGTTTAAGTTCAGCAAAGGCCTCAAACTTGGCATTGAAGGCATCATCTAGTTCCTGCTGTCGCTTTTGATGTCTCTCTAACTTCCTCTTCATTTTACGTTCAATAGATTGAGACAGCACAAAAGCTTCAGCTACAGCCATATCAGAAACATCACTGGGCTTACTGCCAGAACCAATATCATCCACTGGTGTGGCAGACACACTGGGTTGAGTACCACCAGTTGCCTGTGCACCACCAGCTTCAGTATGAGCATTGCTGGGCTTAGGGCCAGTGTCTTGACCATCACCATCACCATCTCCATCTCTCCTGGGTTGTTTAGGAGCCTTTTCATGTTCATGCTCCCCCTCAGACTGTTTTCTCTTTTTAGATTTCTTTTTGGACTTTTTCTCCCCCTTTTTGTCATCAGCACTGGCAGTAGGGTGAATAGAAGGGGAGACAGTAGCATCAAGATCACTGTCTGACTGAGGAGCAGAGAAGGCAAAATTGTTCCACTCAGCAACCTCTGGAGTAAGATGGGCACCAGGATCCACACCAAATTGTCTTAGCAGAAGATTGGAGGATCTAACTTCATTCCTGGCTACACCCATAGCCATTTGTTCAACGATGGCCCGAACATCACCTTGCAAAGCAGCCATTCGTTGCATGTTTTCAACCATCTGAACATAGGCAGCAGCAGGAATCATGTTAGCCATTTGAGCTTCCTGCGATTCCAATCTCTCGTGTAACACCCTGTTCTCCTCATTTAAGAAAGTATTTCTGCGGTTAGCAGCATCCAAATCAGCTTGGAGTCGGGTGATAGTTTCACAGTACTCATTGTGAGAGATAATTCGCCTTTCAAGCTCCTCTTCATCTTCGTGGTGCTTTGTGATTGCTTCGACTGCCACATCAGCAAAAGCACACACCTGCTGGAGTTTAAGATCAATAGGAGTTGTAACAGCCTCTCCAGCAGATCTGACAGCAGCAGAGACACTATCAACAATAGCTCTGCGAATAGTTTCCTCCAAATTTGGTGTGATCCCTTGCAGTGTCTTATAGACAGCAAAGGTGGAAATATCAGCAACCTCATCTGCATTGAACTTTAAGTATGCAGAGGTTGAAGGTTGGTCAGCACAAGCTAACAGAGGAGTATCACCGTGGGGTGGTGGAGATGAAAGGTCAGGAGCTGACTCATCACCATGATCACCATCGTTTTTACCTTCGCCCGAAGACTTAGAACCACTGATATCCTTGTCAGCATTATTATCAGCATTGTCATCAGTAAGATCCACTGGTTTGTCTTTGGAACCAGTCACGTTATCATGAATGACTGGTTCGCCCTTACCAGTACCTTCATCAGCATCCTCATCAGAAGAAGATGAGGAGGAAGAAGCTGAGGAAGAAGAAGGTACTGGCGAATCAGGGACATTTTGCATAACACACTTACCAGTAGTAGGATCGATGACAAACTTGAGAGGCCTCCATGTACCAGGAAATGGCGAAGCAGCTGGAGCCATACCAAAAACATGATAGTAAGGCTGTTCATTGATTTGCTCCAGCAGGGCTATCCTCTCATAAATTTCTTCTCTAGCTGGTCGATCAAGCTGAGATAATAGCTCAACCATCTCTTCACGAGGTAATCTGCTGGCTGAGACTATTGCAGATTCGGGATCAATGGTCAGCTGATCGACCAGCATAGCAATCTTGGGAGAGATTGAAGCTCCCTTGAAAATGAAGTTAGGAACAACTTCATCTGGATCTGGTACCTGCACAACATATGGCTTTGTTTCCTCAGTAACAGAAGCCTTAGTCGAATCAGTAGTTGTGTCAGCAGAGGTACCAGCATCCTTAACATCAGCAACCTGTGCACCAGTATCAGAAGGAAAAGTAGCACTAGTACCAGCATCCATAGCAGAATCAGATGGAAACGTAGCACTAGCACTAGCATCAGCTGTAACAATACCAGAATCAGAACCAGGAATGACAATAACATTAGCTGCATTCGGCTGAATGGTTTCAAACTCCATCTCAGCAGTTGGTTCAGTAGCAACCAAAATTGGACCAATAGGATGACGAACTGCAGATTCTGTAAGAACTTGACGTTCCATAGAAGAAGAATCAGAAGAATCAGCAGGCTCATCAGATATTAATGCAGAGTCCACTCTTGGCTGGGTGACAGGTTCATCAAGAAGAACATCCTTGACAATATTGTCAATAACCTTCTCAAGAACAGGAGGTTCTTCCATGATAACATCTTCCACACCAGCAGCAGCAGAATCAACAGTACCAGCATCAGCACCACCAGTAACAGAATCAGTGGCACCAACACCAGTAGCAGAGGCAGCAATATCACCAGTAGGAATAACAACATTTTTATTTTGCTCCCCCTCTGCCTGTTCATCTACCCTGCTAAGAACTGAAACAATAGAACAAGTTATGTTAGCAACTGTGGAACCAAATAAATTTGACTCAACAATTGCATCTGTTTTTGGTCTCTGGGGACAGACTTGTGATTTGGTCAGCCCTTCGAATGAGACAGAAGAAGGTGTCTGTAAGTACAGCGGTGACTCTGCTGACTCATTGGCAACACATGTTGACCCAGATAGTGTAAGAGATCTGGCTGGTAATGATGTAGGAGTGTGACTCTTATCAGTATCCGAGTAACATACTGGCTGTGCAGTCACCTGAGCTGGTTCAACACGATGAAGACCCAGCTCAAGCCTGCTGTGGGGGTCAGATATGTTCTCTGCTGGTTGTACTGTCAGCAGGAAGTATTGCAATAAGTTCATTTCAGAAAAATGTGGAAGTGCCTGGTTAGACGAGTATGGGTTGCTACTCTTCTTGACACCAGTTTTAAAACCAGTCAGCTTGGGAGCCAGGGTTATACCGTTAACTCCCTCAACATTTTTCAAGTCAGCAGTTAAAAAATTTTCAATTAAGTTAGATTGTTCTGCTGTTTGGTCTAGAAACACACCAGGTTCCATAGCTACATCCTTTGCAGGAGCAGCAGCTGAGACTGGTGCAATCTCCCCTGTGGTTCGCTTGGAGCCAGCTTTGGCACGCTTAGGTTTGCCTGTAACCAAGAAATAGATGAGCAACAGATTCCAACACTAGAATTGGGTAGTCAGTATATAAGACTAGGGCTGTTCTTTATGATCAGAGAGCACTAGATTCTAATACAACTACTGCTTTACCAGTATATGAGACGGTGGCTGTACTAGTTGAGGTAGCTGGCTGCTTCCTTCGTGTTGCTGGCTTTCGCTGAGGACCCTCCCCCTCAGCTGGTGCAGAACCAGAGGCAGTCGATTGGGTGGCTCCACGACGAGCAGCAAGATACTCGTTCATTGCTGGTGTCAACTCAGCATATGGAGCAGCAGGTACATCCTTTGGCATACCCCCTTGTTTTACTGGGACCTCAAATGATTGATCAGCAATTTGCTGATAAGCTTCACCCAGTTCACTTTCAAATACCAGGCTTAAGAATCGTGGAAATGGAATCAAGTTGGTTCTTACCCTAGCAGTCACCATTTCCCTTAGCCTCAAATAAATTTCAAGGGCGTAATCGATGTTCCTGTTGAACAACAACCCATGACCAAGCTTGAGCTCAAAATCTGAGCATTGGTCAAAGCTTCCTGACTTTTGACTCATGCACTGAGTCATCAACCCGAAGAAGTAGTACCACAGAGGTGGCATATGCTTTCTCAACGGTGTATGTGCCACTGGTCCAGCAAACCCAATGGTCTCCAACACCTCCCTTCTTAATTCGTCACTAGTAGGTGAAGCAACAAATGGTCCACCGGGCAATTGAAGAGCACGTCTAATAGCTTCGACGGTGACAGAGCAATTTAGGGTTTCAGTCACCATGCCACGAATACATGGAACGTTGCCGGGAGTGGTGGAAACAGTGGCAGTATACCAAAATCGTGCCAAACAGGCAGCATAGAATCGGGAAGGTACACCGGTGATGGCTCTTGCCAGAGGTGATTGGCGGATGTAATCGATGAGAGCCTCATACCCTTTGTTAACCTTCGATTTGGGGATAGAAAGGGCATGTGCAGCATTGCCTCTAGATAGGCGAATCAGTGAGTGATCAGGTGCATTGGGAGCCCTAATCAGGTTGGGGTGGAGATTGAACAGTGGTCCTTGAACGACGTGTTCTTGAACCACCGGTTCCTCCGGCGCCGGTGCCGGTTGTGGGGCAGGCTGTGGTTGCTGTTGTGGTTGTTGCTGTTGTTCCTCTTGCTGGCTTTCAGCACGTGGTGATTGCTGTTGTTGTTCTGCCATTGATGAGTGTAGGATGAAGATTTGAAGATTGAAGATTGAAAAAGTTTTGAGAGTAAAAAAAATGTGTGTTTTGAAAAATGAATAACCGAAGGTTATTATGTAAGATGAAACACACTTTTATCCGTTGTGATTGGGTGAAAAAGTGCAGGAGAGAGAAAATTACTGTCATCTGCAGGTGCGTGGGCAGATGTGACAGACTGGCACGTTTTCAAGGGGAGACAGACTGTTGACATGACATTTATACGGCTTAAACACTCATTACTCCCATACAGCATTAAATGCATCAGATTTCATTTCAAACAAATTGATTTAAAACCTCAAAAATAATTTTTTTTTTTTTGTATTAAATACAAAATACTTTTGTTACATTTAATATGTCATGAATTTAATTTAAATCATTGGAAGTAAATGAGTTTCCAGTTTTAAGGAATCATTGAATTTGGAGAGCTATTTATTATTTCATTGAAACCATTTAAGTAACCAAAATATAAAAGACCTTGCTGTGCTGGTTGTTTGACATGTAGGCAGTAAGTAAATAAATGTGACTTACTGGTTTGCCCTACACGTTGTAGAGCCAGCACACCAACAAAAGTTGTCTTTTATTTAAAGTTCAAGCATACCCAGCTCAGAGATGAGATAGTTAAAACGTTTCTCATCTAATGGCTTTGTAAATAGGTCTGCTAATTGCTGGTCGGTAGAAATAAAATGTAACTCAACGTCACCCTTTTGAACATGATCCCTTATGAAATGATACCGAACATCGATGTGCTTAGTCCTTGAGTGCATCACAGGATTGTTGGTGATAGCAATTGCACTAGTGTTGTCACAGTAGATTGGAGTTTTTGTAACATGAACACCATAGTCCTTTAGCTGGCTTTGCATCCACAGTACTTGAGCAGTACAACTACCAGCAGAGACATATTCTGCCTCAGCAGTAGATGTGGACACAGTATTTTGCTTTTTGCTTGTCCAGCTGACTAGCCTACTACCCAGTAACTGGCACCCACCAGTAGTACTTTTCCTGTCTATTTTACACCCTGCAAAGTCAGCATCTGAATACCCAATTAGTTCAAAATCCTGGTCTTTGGGATACCAAAGACCACGTTTAGCAGTACCTTTTAGGTATCTGAATATTCTTTTTACTGCCAGCAAGTGTGACTCTTTAGGATCAGCTTGATATCTGGCACAGAGACATGTGGCGAACATAATATCTGGTCTGCTGGCTGTGAGATAAAGTAGGGATCCAATCATACCTCTATATTCAGTGATATTGACTGGTTCACCATTTGGATCAGCATCTATTTTAATGGATGCTGCCATTGGAGTCCCTATGTCTTTTAAACAGGTCAGACCAAATTTCTTTAACATATCTTTGATATATTTATCTTGACTTATGAATATTCCATCATCAAGTTGTTTGATCTGCAATCCTAAAAAGTATTGCAGATCTCTTTGTAAACTCATTTCATATGCCTTTGACATACATTTTGAAAAATCTTGACAATGTTTTTCATTTTTAGAACCATAAATAATATCATCCACATATATCTGTACCAACAAGAGATCACCATCTATCTCTTTTGAGAATAGAGTGGTATCAATTGTTCCAACTTTAAAACCTATACCAGTGAGATACACATGAAGTGTCTCATACCATGCTCTTGGAGCCTGTTTAAGGCCATAAAGAGCTTTGTCTAACTTGTAGACATGGTCTGGATATTTACTGCTTACAAAACCAGGAGGCTGTTTGACATAAACTTCTTCTTGCAGCTTCCCATTCAGAAATGCAGATTTAACATCCATCTGAAATACTCTAAAGTTCATCCTAGCAGCATATGCTAAGAACAATCTGATAGCTTCCATCCTAGCCACTGGTGCATAAGTTTCCCCATAATCCAATCCTTCTTCCTGTCTAAACCCTTGAGCAACCAATCTTGCTTTGTTTCTGATAACGACACCATCTTCATCCATCTTGTTTTTAAACACCCACTTAGTACCAATGATCTTCTTTGTCTTATCCTCAGGTTCAGGTACCAATGTCCACACTTTGTTCCTATCAAACTGAGTAATTTCTTCTTGCATTGAACCAACCCAGCTAGGATCTTGAAGTGCTTCCTCAGGACACGTGGGCTCAATGGTAGACACAAAATTAACATGCATACAAAAGTTGCTGGTTGCATGCCTCCGTGTTTTAACACCACTCGCAAGATTACCAATAATCTGCTCAATCGGATGCTCCCTTGTCCATTTGGTGTTATGAACATGTGAGCTGGTTGTAGAACACACAGCATCTTGATCATCAGCTGGTTCAGATGAATGAGCAGCAACAGAAGGTTGCTGATCAATATCAGTAGAAACAGTACCAGCTTGTGATCTCTCAGAACCAGCAGACCTAGGCTCAAGTTGCAGCACTTCAGTAGAGCCAGTAGGTCCACTTGGTTTAGACACAGATGGAACAGAATGTTCCATTTCATCATCAGAGAACCCAGCAGCATGGATTGGTGAGGGTTGTGCTGCTGGCTCTTCATCATCAAGAGCTTGCTGAGTAGGCTCTTCAAACAGTAACACTTCATCTTCACGATCAGTAGATGAAGCAGAGGCAGTTTCATCGAATGTAACATTAATGGATTCTTCAAAACAACCCCTTCTTTTGTTGTAGACCCTATATGCCTTTGACATGTTGGAATATCCAAGGAATATACCTTCATCAGCTTTAGCATCGAATTTGCCCAGCTGATCCCTATTATTTAGAATGTAACAGGGAGTGCCAAATACATGAAGAAATGAAATTGAGGGTCTTCTTCCTTTGAGAACTTCATAAGCAGTTTTCTGATGTCTTTTCACAATAAGAGATCTATTCTGGGTAAAACAGGCAGTATTCACAGCTTCTGCCCAGTAGGAATTCTTCAACCCAGACTCAGCCAACATAGATCTTGCTGCTTCAATGAGAGTTCTGTTTCTTCTTTCTGCAACACCATTTTGCTGAGGTGTTCTCACAGCAGAGAAATTTTGGGAAATACCTTTGTCAGCACAAAATTCTTCTAATGTAGCATTTCTGAATTCTGTACCATGATCACTTCTTAGTTGCTTCACCAGTTGCCCATTCAAAAGCTCCATTCTTTTGATAAAATTGATGATTTCTTCAGCAGCTTCACTCTTTTGCCTCAAAAAGAACACCCAAGTGTATCTCGAGTATTCATCAACAATAACCAGTGTATACTTCTTCCCACTACAGCTGGCCACATTCACTGGACCAAATAGATCCATATGAAGTAAGTGAAATGGTTTCTCAACAGATGAGATTTGCTTTGATTTGAACGAGGCATGGTGATGTTTCCCCTTTTCACAACCAGGACACAATCTGTCCTTCACATAAGACATTGTGGGTAGCCCAGACACCAAACTTCTACTGGATAATTTGTGAATATCTTTGAAGTTGAGATGTGAGAGTCTCTTGTGCCATAACCACTTCAGGTTGTCTGCTGCCTTCGAATAGAAACAAGTATCAGTTGTTGTGACTTCTGTGTTCATGTCAATTTGATACATGTTTTCATGACGTTTTGCAGTCAGTAGTGGCTTCCCTGTCTTATCAAAAATAGTACCGATTTTCTTTCTGAATTGGACTATCTTATTCTTGCTTGTCAGTTGGCTTATGCTGAGTAAGTTATGTTTAAGCCCAACTACATATGCAACATTTGAGAACGTGACATTCCCATTTGTCAAAGTACCAAAACCCTTTGTGTAACCCAACGAATTATCTCCATACGAAACAACTGGACCATCCTTTTCCTAATAGTCCATCAGCAGGGACTTACTTCCGGTCATATGTCTCGAACAACCACTATCGAGATACCAGATTTGCTTGTTTTGAATGCCCTGCACAATAACTTAGAGATTAGTTCTTTTTGGGAACCCATCCAAGGATGGGTTCTGAAGGAGTCACCTTTGATGACTTCTTCTTTTCTACTGGCTTGCTAGAAGAAGCAGCAGATGGGGTTTGGGTTTGAGTACACTGGTTAGCCAAGTGAGCTTTGCTGCCACATTTGTAGCATTTTCTCACTTTTGGCTTTTGTGGCTGGTCATGCACAGATCTAATAGGGGCAGTAGGATCGGGTCGACTTTTGGTTACTGCCTCAATTAGCTGGTCAAGCTTGGCTGTCATTATCTCAGTGATAGACAGCTCATCAGTCGAGTCAATTTTTGCTTTTCCCTTATGGGCAGCTTTCCTTTTGGAACCAGTACCATGACCATGGCGAACTGTCTTTCCTTTATCATTTGACAAGTTAGCGTGGGAAGTTGCTGGCTTGTCTTCTGATTCTGATGAACCAGTAGGTATCTTAACTGCTGCCTTAGATTTGCCAGTATTTCGTTTCACTGGCTTGTCTGCAGCTACTGGGTGACCAGTAGATTGGTCATCAGCTGGCTTAGCACTGGTAGAACTCGAACACGAAGGGGAATCAGTTGGTTTAACTTTTCTCAAATTGTTTTCAGTGATTTCCCTTTTAATACGTCTTTCTTTCGGAGTCATGTAGTAGATGCTTGAGGGGTCAGTAGTCTCATCAATTGAGTTACTGGCTTCTCTTGCTCTAACTTCATCCTCCAAATTTTCTTTCATGGCAGGTGGTGGGGACACAGTAGGTCTAACAAATTTGTTTGTCACAACCTTTTTACGTTCAACTATCTTGGCAAAAGTATTTGGCAAGACAGCTTCAGGATCAGTTTCAAGAATCGGGTCCATGAAAGTAACTTCTGCAATAGCAGCAGCAGCAGCATAGTCACCAGCAAAGAAGGCTTGAACTTGGGCAGGCACCTGCTCGTTAACACATTTAGCTGTGCGTTGAGCAGATGTGCACCATGAAGCAACAACTCTTTTGAGATTGTCCAGCTGGGCCTTGACTTCTGCTGCCTCAACGTGAAGAGTTTCTAAAGCAAATTTTTGTTTTTCAAGTTTGGAAATTGTATCTTTTAAGATCTTAATTTCATCATTTTTGCCTTTGAGTTTTTCATTTAAAGATTTGTTATTAGATTTCAAACTCTCTTCACGTTTGCAGCTTCTGCATAAATCAATTCTTAGGTAGTCAAACATTTCAGCTTTTTCATCATCAGTATAAGTTCGAAAATTATCAACCTTATACATCATTTCAGTTTTCCATTGAGGAGAATCTCTGTTTTGATCAGCTTCCCTCATATCAGCCAAAAACGTACTACCACCATCATCCTCATCAGACTCCTCGACCTCTTTGGCCATCAAACAAAGCTTTTTACCAGTAGCATAACCAGCACCATCATCATCAGTATCACTATCAGAAGATGAGGACGTGCTGGCTTCATCCCAGTCATGATGTTCAGCAACTAGAACCTTTTCTGGCTGTTTACCCTTCTTGTCAGTCTTTGCACTTTCCTTCATCTGAGCTTTCATAGCTTTGTACTTGTTTTTGTACTTATCAGCTTTTGAGAAAGAGTTAGCATGTGACGTGGAAGGTTTCTTGGACATGCATTCAGCAGCAAAGTGTCCAACCTTCCCACAATTAAAGCACTCAGATTTAGGACCCTTGACTGACTTGCTGTTGTACCTAGCATTTGGCTTTTTTCTCCCTTTGTATGACTTGCTGGTTCTACTACGATTGAACCTTTTGAACTGCCTAGCCAGCAGAGCCATACCTTCAGCAAACCCTTCTACATCACTTTCATCTGTACTGCTTTCTTCAGACCCAGTACCACTTTCCTCAACACTATCAGCTGACTCTTGTTCTGCCAGTAACTTTTGAACCAGTAGAGCTTTTTGAGCTTTCTTCCATTTAGCAGCAGCAATAAGAGCAGCATCATCATTTTTAGATGATTTTGAAGTGGTGGGGGCAGACCTAAAGTTTTCTTTCATGTTAAGTTCAAACTTGGCTTCTGCCTTCTCATGATTCCAAAGGGAACTGTAGAGAGAAGACAGGTTAAAGTTCTTTAGGGTCTGTGTGGTTCTTAATGGGTCAGTAACAGGTTTCCATTTACATGGCAGTGCATCAATGAATTTGTTCACTTGTTCAAATTCAGTGTAGGTCACATTTAAAGTGGTCAGGTCTGCTATCAAAGAGTTAAACCTAATGAAGGTTTGCTTAAGGGTTTCATTCTTATAGACAAAGAACATTTCATATTCTCTTTTTAGAGCAATCATCCTGTTCTGCCTAACTTCTCCCATACCCTCATAGGTGACATCTAGGTAGTCAAGCATAAGCTTAGCATTTTCTTTTCCCTTGATCAGTTTGAACAGTGGGTTAGGTAAAGTTATGGCTAACAGGGTTCTGATTTTAGGGTCAAGACCAACTCGACGTTTATCCTCATCATCCCATCTAGAGGGAGTGAGAATAACCTCTCTGCCAGGGATGGCAGGAGTGTCAGATGTTGCTGGTGCACTACCAACTGTCTCAGTGGGAACGAAAGGGCCATCTTTGGCAATTTCAGGCATGAGTGAATCCACAGACTCAAGATGGAGCATGAACTTTGCCTTCCAGGTTTCATACTCATCTTCATCAAACTTAGGTGGTCTGTTAGACGAGCCATTCTCAAGGTAAGCTGAGTTTGAATACGAAGCCATAAGAGAATTCAGATCCAAGATATTAATTATCAAGACTGAAGCTCTGATACCAGTTGTTGGTCCCTTAATAACAGCAGGAGTATTGTAGAGGGGGGGTGAATACAATTCTCTTCTTAATTAACTAGTCAGTTAAACACGATTTGTATTCTGTAGTAAATAAGATAGAGTCACAGGTAATTTTCAACGGTTATTCTTTGTTGATTAAATCAGAAAGAATCACAACTATCCTTGGCGGAAATGATAGTTGGTTGATACAGATTACCTAGATTATAGCTAAGAGATAAACTAAAGCTATTACACGGTTTGGACTCTAACAGATAAACCCACACCACTAGTTTTTTACAATAGTGGATACAACAATATATATAGTAGTTATATTAACCGTGTAATTAATCTATTGTCCACTAGTACATTGGATGCCTTGTACTTGTGGGGACAATTGTGTCAGAAGACGTGCTCTCCTTCTTTCCTCTTAGGTAGCTATTTGCAGGAACACACCAATTCGGTTTGGCATTACCATTTGATTTAAATAAATGGAATGTTGTGTTCCCTAGGTATGAATAAAGTATAACACATGTCTGCACATGCGTTCCACTTCTGCATTCCCACGTGGTCTTGTAAGGTCACTTGTCAGCCGCCGACTCCTGTCCTTTTCTGTTCAACTTTGTCTTCGACTTCTGTTGAATAGTGCGTTGATGTAGACCACTCTGGGAAACTACCATGCTTGTAATGGAGCATGGCTGTCTTGTGTTGTATGCTGATATCCAGACTTACTGGTCCTTCATATGCTGAGTCACTTGATATTCTTGATTTGCTGGGTGCACATCCTGTGCTGATTCGAAGAATACATTTCTACCTTGTGCTGATAGACTAGGCAGCATACTAAACACTCGACACAGCTATATTAGCTGACTATACATAAACAAACTTGTGCTGGCTGCACATAACACTTTAGTGCAAATAAATATTGTTTTGTCATAATTAAATCCTTAATTATTTTGGGGACTCAACACTTATTATAAGTCTTATTATAATAATTTCATAATATAAGTTTAATACTTATCATAAGTATTTTCCATTAATAATAAAAGTATTATTAATCATAAGTTTAATTAAAAGTTTAATTAAATCATAAGTAATAATTAAATGATATAATAAATATATATCATAAGTCTTAAATTATAATAATTACTTTTTATATCATAAGTAATTTAATAATAATGAAAATCATTATTTATATCATAAGTTTTATTTAATAACCATAAGTTTTAATCAAAAGTTCATCGGGTCATAGCTTGAGCCCCGGGAATCAGTTTTCGGCGAGCCTTATATATATCTTCGCCTAACCAACCCACCCGACACATTAGTGTGCTCAAGAACATCCCAAGAACAGTCACCAAGTCGTGACTTACAGCTCTTAATCAGTTTGGACCTTTAATCCGCTCAAAAACGTGTTTTAGTCATAACGAGTTATCCGTGGCTCGGATTTCGATGACCCGAACATGAAAGTTCATCCCATAATCAATCCTAACACACTAGTACACCCTAAGGACTCTAAAAATGGTCACAAAGTCGGACCAAACCTGGTTCAATTCGTTTTCATAGTTTAATCTCCACATAACACCATTTCAATCATATCTAGAGTTCCGGGAATCGAAATGACATGAATCCGGAGTCTAAAATTAATGTCTTGATGAGAGGAACTCATATAGATACTTTAATTTCACTTTTATAATAGTCACAATATCAGAAATGAACGAAAAGCCTGCTGTCCCAATTCAATCAAACCAAAAACATATGATTTTGAGCAATTCTACGCATACAATTATCAAAACAATAACATGTAACTATCATACTATCAAAATAACATATAAAATCAGTAAAATTAATGAAATTAATGAAAAATCAAAAAGCTAGGGTTAGGGTTTATACCCTAATCAAGAATCAAGAGGTGTAATCGTGTAGAGAAGAACGCATAGAATCCGTTTATGCTAATGAATTGATGATCCAAGCTTGATTTTGTTGTAAAATGATGGTGGTGGTGGTGGTGGTGGTATAGGTGACAGCTCACAAAGGGAGAAAGGGAGGAGATGGGAGAAAAATTATAAAGGCTAGGTTATGTGATAAAATGTAATATGAAAGTGAAATCTCAAAAATGAAAAACAAGGAGGCTATACCCCCTCCCATTTTCGGCCGATGGGTATGGGGTAGGCCCAATTTGTGGGCCAATTTGCATTATGATAAGTTCCTAGTGGCTCGAATACCCGAACGAAACCCGAAACGCGAAAACACGGGTACGCGATTAAATATTCGGAGAGATAACAAATACGCGACGAAAAATAAATATAAATACTATATATAATCATATGATATTAAAATATCATATTTAAAATAATTAGGACTTAAAAATCCTAAAAGCTCGACCGTTGGTTTGAAAACCGAAAAGATTCGCCGGATAGAAATCTGCGACACGTAGAAACGTGCAATTTAAAATATGAATACAAATATTCATTTAACAAATAATAAAATATATTATTACAAAAATAATAATATAGGTCATAGAAATGACGTGGCACGAATAACAGTTAACGATCATTAAATAGTTAACGGTAAAAGATAACGGAAAAAGTAGGGTCGTTACAATACCTTCCCGTTACGGAAATTTCGTCCCGAAATTTAAGCAGGTGCAGGGGTTGACTCAGCATCTGGGAATAAATGCGGATACTCCTACTTCATCTGATCTTCATGCTCCCAAGTGAACTCGGGACCGCGTCTAGCATTCCATCTAACCCGAACAATAGGAATTCTACTCTGTTTAAGAGTCTTAACCTCTCGATCCATAATTTCAACATTGTTCCTTATTAAAATGAAGTTGCTTATCAACATAAAGTTCTTCCAGAAGAATAGTTTCATCGGCCTCGGCCAAATACTTCTTTAAATTCGACACATGAAAAACATCGTGAACAGCACTGAGTTCTTGTGGTAATTTCAAACGATAAGCCACTGGTCCAACTCTCTCAATAATCTCAAACGGTGCAACAAAACAAGGATTCAACTTTTTCATTTTACCAAAACTTACCACACCTTTCCAAGGTGATACCTTCAACATAACACGATCTCCAACCTGGAACTCAATATCGTTCCTTCTCTTATTAGCATAACTCTTTTTTAGACTTCTGGCGGTTCTCAATCTTTCCTTAATCTGTACGATCTTATCTGTAGTCCCGTGAAGAATTTCTGGACCTGTGAGTTGAGCATCCCCCAACCTCATTCCAACAGACAGGAGACCTACACTCTCTACCATACAGAGCCTCAAACGGTGCAATTTTAATACTTGCATGATAACTGTTGTTATAAGAAAATTCAGCTAGCGACAAATATTTATCCCACCCATTACCAGAATCAATAACACACGCTCGTAACATATCTTCTAACGTTTGAATGGTCCTTTCACTCTGACCATCCATCTGAGGATGATAAGCGGTGCTCATATGTAACTTAGTTCCCAAGGCTTCCTGTAAGGATCGCCAAAACCTTGATACAAATCGGCTGTCTCGGTCTGAAATCATAGATATAGGAACACCATGTCTAGAAACAATCTCTTTCAAATACAAATGAGTAAGCTTCTCCATCGAATATGTTTCCTTAATCGGCAAAAAGTGAGCTGACTTAGTGAGTCGATCGATAATCACCCAAATGATATCGTAGCCACCCGCAACTCTCGGTAACTTCGTAATAAAATCCATAGTAATACCTTCCCACTTCCACTCGGGAATCTCAGGTTGCACCAGAAGTCCGGATGGTTTCTGATGTTCAGCTTTAACCTTAGCACAGGTCAAACACTTAGCCACATAAGTAGCCACATCAGTTCCCAAATTTGGACACTAATATAACTCCTTAAGATCATGATACATCTTCCCTGAACCAGGGTGAATAGAGCATCTTGACTTATGGGCTTCATCTAAACAAGTTGTCACAAATCACCAAATTTCGGAATCCAAAGGTGTCCTGCAAAATATCGATTGCCATCAGTTTGTACCTCAAACTGTTTACTCAAGCCTCTGACCTTTCCGTTACGAAATTCTCCTCCTTCAAGGCTTCTTGTTGAGCTGCAAAAATCTGCCTTGCGAGGTTTGTTCGGATTGTCATATTCAAGGTTCTACATCTACGAGGTTCAACTCTCTCTTTTCGACTTAAAGCATTGGCCACAACATTGGACCTTCCCGGATGATAGAGGAGTTCACAATAATACTCATTCAATAACTCAATCCATCTTCGCTGTCTCAAATTAGCTGTTTTTGATCAAGAATATGTTGAAGACCTTTTTGATCAGTGTACACTGTACTTTTGACCCCATACAGATAATGTCTCCAAATCTTAAGCGCAAACACAACAGCTCCCAACTCTAAATCATGGGTTGTATAATTTTGTTCATGGATCTTCAACTGACGTGACGCATAAGCGATGATTTTCTTTTGTTGCATCAAAACGCAACCAAAGCCCTGACCCGATGCATCACAATAGACAACAAAATTGTCATTACCCTCAGGTAGTGACAATATCGGAGCGGAAGTTAACTTCTTCTGCAGAGTTTGAAAAGCAGCATCTTGTTCATTCTTCCACTCATACTTTTCCCCTTGTGCGTCAAAGCAGTTAGAGATTTAGCTATTTGAGAGAAAATCTTGAATGAACCTTTTATAATAACCTGCTAATCCTAGAAACTGGCGAATTTGAGTAGGAGTTTTCGGAATTTCCCACTTCTCAATCGCCTCAACCTTAGCGGGATCAACTTGAATTCCCTTCTTACTAACAACGTGTCCAAGGAATTGAACTTCTTTTAACCAGAACACACACTTAGAAAACTTAGCGTACAGCTCTTCCATCCTCAACAAATCAAGCACCGACTTCAAATGTTCTTCGTGTTCTTGATCACTCTTGGAATAAATAAGAATATCACCGATGAAAATGATAAGGAACTTGTCTAGATAAGGTCTCCACACAAGGTTCATGAGGTCCATGAACACAGCAGGTGCGTTAGTCAATCTGAACGGCATAACAAGAAATTTGTAGTGACCATAACGGGTACAAACAGTGGTTTTTGAAATATCGATTTCTTTAACGCGCAATTAGTGATAACCAGAACAGAGATCAATCTTAGAATAAATGGATGAACCTTGAAGCTAATCGAACAGATCATTAATTCTCTGAAAAGGGTAACTATTCTTAATAATAAGCTTGTTTAACTCGTGATAATCAATACACAATCAGAACGAACCATCTTTCTTTTTAACAAACAAAACAGGAGCTCCCCAAGGGGACGAACAAGGATGAATGAGGTAAAGTTGCAGCCAACAAAGGAAGAAATATGGAGAGTAACCATATCATTGGTAAAGATGTTTAAGACAATTCCTTCAAAGGGGATAACGAGGATCATGAACTTCAAAGTAAATTTTCATTACATTTCCGAAAGGAAGACGTACGAAAGATGTGATCTTTCAACGAGGGTGAACTTCCTCGCACAATGAGCGAGTCAATCTAGGATTCATCCTTATTCTTAAATTTATGTGCGGATGAAAGGAAACGTGAATCATGGGTTATAAAGAATAGTCGGCTCCAGGTGAGATGAATCTCTAAAAATAATTTCGTGCACCTCAAAGTATTTAATCCTAGGATTGATGTTTACGAGGGTGTTGCGGTTAACAGCGAATATTGAGAGTAGAAACTCCTCAAACGGTCTAGTGTAATATATATCCATGATACCCACTATAACAACAGTTGGGGTAGAAACCCACCTAGCGCCTTTTCTACAATAGGGTGACCACCGAGTGTACCCCAGAAAATTGAGTTATCGGTCCGCGTTTCGGCCATGTCCAACCATAAGGGGGAAAATTTTATGAGCGCAAAGACTCCCCAACTAATTTTATAAAATCGGCAACCAAAGTGGTGTAAGAGTTTCTATCAATGAACTTAATGGTAAGTTTCATCCTTAAACGGAGTATGAGAAGAACTGTGATCCAAACACTCTGTAGAGTAATGCGAAAATTTGATAAAATCAATCAAATGAGTTTTGATAAAAGCTTTAAACGTTTGATGTGACAACATAAACGGAACGAAGTTCTTAGTAAATTTAGAAGTATGTACAACGTGTACCATTTTATATAAAACAAATTGACTTAGTCAAACAGCTCAATAAATGAGTGGTTTTTAAAATAATTTTGAAGGTATGATTTAGTATATACTAGCCAAAATAGGTAAGGGTAAATTTATTCATTTGAATCCATACGTACATATATGATTGTATAAATTGTATACATGACAAAATATTTCATTACTTCTATTTGCCCATAAATCTCGTGAGAACCGCCTAATTAAACAAACATGTAAAACTCCCAATGATGAATAGAGTATCTGTATTTTGGAGGTTACAAGTTGAAGTAAGATCGTGGAAGATCGAGTAAAGGACTTGAATCGTCGTGCGACATTTGACCAACAAATGTTACGAGGTCATGAAAACCAATGAGTTAAATATTGTTTTGACTATTATCAGGACATAAGTCCTTGGGCCAAAACTCTTCCCGAGCGAAGCTGTTGCTAATAAGCGAGTTATGAATGATAAAAGCATGGGATAAAACGAGTTTCCAGTATCTCAACAATTAAGAAAATGAGTATCTTCCCTACCCATGTAATACATCGGAATTTCTGAATGAGTAGTGTAAAAATTTTCTTTGGCTCGCTTTCTATTCCTCATGTCACAATATTGGGACTTCTTTATGAATTAATGTAATATAATCACGTTGGCCTGACGCCATTATATTTCACTAATTCATAGTTCCATTCCAATAGCACAACATGAGGTCAGGATACGCGATCAACCTCGAATTTCTACACAATTTCTCTAAAACAATTTCTTAAACAATGTGCTAAGGATAGCACAAGAGACAAAACATCCAAGGTAATGAATAGCAGTAACGATGACATAGAAATGTCTTCGAAGTACCAAGAATCTCTAAAAGTCAAGAATGACGTTTTCCGGTTCAAAAACCAAAGCACATAGGCACAACGGCATGTAATATAACAAAAATGTTATATACCTAAACATAATAGCTGACATTGAAATGTCCGAGCCTTTAGAAGTCAAGAATGACATCTCGCGTAATATAACTCAAACGTCATATACATAACCATAATAGATGACATAGAAATGTCGGAAATTTCAGAAGTCCAGAATGACATCCCTCGGTTTCACTACCCAAGGTGTTCATATAAGGATAAGTTCGCAAGAGTCGAAAAATACGTTTAAATCGGAATGGGAGTTCCTCCCGGATTAGGAACATAATAGAGATGTATGTATGATAACAATATACATACCAATACGATACAAGTAATCACATATAATAATATGTTATAGGCCAGGCTGTAGACTAGACTCACTAATGCACCCTATTGACTCGGGTAACGACATCAATGCAGCCTAATTCCCTACAACCAGAGCTCTGATACCAACTTTAATGACCCGTCATAGTACACTTGACGACCATCGTTATCTTGGTCCCACAGCTTGATCATAATTCTATATGAATTTAATAAATAACCTTGCATTCTTTGTTTAAAAATAATTTCCTATAAAGGAAATTGATGGTTAAAGCTAAGGGGTATATAATACTATTAAATTTTACAAGGAAATACTATTAAAAACGATATAATTTTACACAAGATATTTATTTATTTAGAGAATGGATATACTTAAACCTTGCTACAACACTTATAGGCAGTGTACCTAATCGTACAGTAGTGTAGTTTTTAGTAAGTCCGGTTCGTTCCACAGGGAAAATCTTTTAATCAAAGCTTAACGCTATATTAGTTTAATTTATAAAAATACAAATATATATATAAGTAATATTATTATTATAAAGGGGGGTTTTTACTGTTTAATGACCGGTTTGTCGATTTTAAAACTTTAGTCGCAGTTAAAACCAAATGTAAAATATTAAATAAATAAAAGACTTAATTTAAAGCGTAAAGTAAATAACGATAATGAAATTGCGAATAATAAAAGTGCGATAAAATAAACTTGCGATAATTAAAAAGTACGATAATTAAAAGTGCAATTAAATACAATAACAATAAATAAAAATGCGATAATTAGAAGTGCAATTAAATATAAAATAAAGGAAATTAAATATGAAATAAAAGAATTATGCTTATTTAAACTTCCGTAATTATGATGTTTGACGTGTTGATTTTAGTTTTATGCCCATGGGTTAATTGTCCTTTGTCCTGGATTATTTAATATGTCCGTCTGGTTTTTGTCCATAACAGTCCATCAGTCATAAATATAAAGTGCGAGTGTCCTCGTCAAATTATCATTATACCCGAAGTCAAATATTCCAACTAATTGGGGACTTAAACTGTAACAAGGTTTTATTACTTTGTTTAATAATTACACCAGGATGTCGACTGAGTGTAACCCAAGGTTTTAATACTTTGTTATCAATTATGTCAAGTGTCCTTGTACATAATTTCACCCCTGTTTTAATAATTCTAGTGACTATTAATCCATTCCCGTGTCCGGTTAAATGAACGATTATTCGTACATATAAATACCCTGCCCATCGTATCCGATCGAGTGTATATGGTTATTTATAGGGACGTTCAATTGTAAATCTTTATATTAAAATTAACAAACTATCATTTAGTTAAACAAATATAAAGCCCATTAATAGCCCATAGTCTAATTTCCACAAGTGTCGTTCTTTTGTCCAAACCCCAATTATGGTACAAAGCCCAATTACCCAATTTTAATATTTTTAGCCCAACATCATGATTAATTCAGATTATATAAGCATAATAATAACTTAGCTACGAGACATTAATGTAAAAAGGTTGAACATAACTTACAATGATTAAAAATAGCGTAGCGTTACACGGACAGAATTTCGACTTACACCCTTACAACATTCGCTAACACACCCTTATTATTATAAATTAAAATTAAAATTAAAATTATAATATAAATATAAATATTATACGTTGAATGAGGAGAAGAAAAACATATGTTTTGTGTTACACCAAAGCTCGATTTTTATAGGCATGTGGGCTGGAACTGTGCACCATGCGATCGCATGGAGTTTCTTCCTCCAAACCATGCGATCGCATGGCCAGCCGGGGAGACTCAAAAGTCTTTGTTTTTTTATGCCGACGGTTTTTAAATATAATATAATATATATATTAATTTTAAGAATTAATTATATATTATATTATATTCATGTGCATAGTTGACTTGTAATTTTTAGTCCGTTGCGTCGAGCGTTGAGAGTTGACTCTGGTCCCAGTTCCGGATTTTCGAACGTCCTTGCGTACAATTTAATATCTTGTACTTTGCGTTTTGAATCTTGTACTCTTGTAATTTTGAGACGTTTCTTATCAATAATTGGAACCTCTTTGATTGTCTTTTGTACTTTTGAGCTTTTTGGTCGTTTGCGTCTTCAATTCGTCGAATCTGCCTTTTGTCTTCACCTTTTATTATTTAAACGAATATCACTTGTAAATAGGACAATTGCAACTAAAAGCTTGTCTTTCTTGAGGAATAATGCTATGAAATATATGTTCGTTTTTAACATTATCAAATATTCCCACACTTGAGTGTTGCTTGTCCTCAAGCAATATAGTCTTGAAATACTAGAATCACTTCTTTATTCTTCACACTTTGTACATCAGTGATTTCTTTACGGCGGTATAAACAATGGTAGTAACGATGTGGTTTACAATCCCATATGACTTATGAAAATTTAGATCCTTTAGGAAATTGGATCTTTATGAAAACATTTGAGTTTTTTTTTTTTTTTTGAAAATTAAATCTAGCTTTTACCCTAGATAAGTTTTCCGGAATAACCCTTCACCGGTGTTTGCAAAATATTTTGTGGGTTTGGTGGGTTTCAGATTTGAAAATTTTAGCTCAAAACTTGTGGTTTTGTGTCACCCACTTGCTAACCTTGTATTAGGAAAGTAACATGAAATGTCCCGTTCTTATTGATTAAAAACGTTCCATATTAATTGATTTCGTTGCGAGGTTTTGACCTCTATATGAGACGTTTTTCAAAGACTGCATTCATTTTTAAAACAAACCATAACCTTTATTTCATCAATAAAGGTTTAAAAAGCTTTACGTAGATTATCAAATAATGATAATCTAAATTACACACGACCATTACATAATGGTTTACAATACAAATATGTTACAACAAAATAAGTTTCTTGAATGCAGTTTTTACACAATATCATACAAGCATGGACTCCAAATCTCGTCCTTATTTAAGTATGCGACAGCGGAAGCTCTTAATAATCATTTGAGAATAAACATGCTTAAAACGTCAACAAAAATGTTGGTGAGTTATAGGTTTAACCTATATATATCAAATCATAATAATAGACCACAAGATTTCATATTTCAATACACATCCCATACATAGAGATAAAAATCATTCATATGGTGAACACCTGGTAACCGACATTAACAAGATGCATATATAAGAATATCCCCATCATTCCGGGACACCCTTCGGATATGATATAAATTTCGAAGTACTAAAGCATCCGGTACTTTGGATGGGGTTTGTTAAGCCCAATAGATCTATCTTTAGGATTCGCGTCAATTAGGGTGTCTGTTCCCTAATTCTTAGATTACCAGACTTAATAAAAAGGGGCATATTCGATTTCGATAATTCAACCATAGAATGTAGTTTCACGTACTTGTGTCTATTTTGTAAATCATTTATAAAACCTGCATGTATTCTCATCCCAAAAATATTAGATTTTAAAAGTGGGACTATAACTCACTTTCACAGATTTTTACTTCGTCGGGAAGTAAGACTTGGCCACTGGTCGATTCACGAACCTATAACAAATATGTACATATATATCAAAGTATGTTCAAAATATATTTACAACATTTTTAATACATTTTGATGTTTTAAGTTTATTAAGTCAGCTGTCCTCGTTAGTAACCTACAACTAGTTGTCCACAGTTAGATGTACATAAATAAATCAATAAATATTATCTTGAATCAATCCACGACCCAGTGTATACGTATCTCAGTATTGATCACAACTCAAACTATATATATTTTGGAATCAACCTCAACCCTGTATAGCTAACTCCAACATTCACATATAGAGTGTCTATGGTTGTTCCGAAATATATATAGATGTGTCGACATGATAGGTCGAAACATTGTGTACGTGTTTATGGTATCTCAAGATTACATAATATACAATACAAGTTGATTAAGTTATGGTTGGAATAGATTTGTTACCAATTTTCACGTAGCTAAAATGAGAAAAATTATTCAATCTTGTTTTACCCATAACTTCTTCATTTTAAATCCGTTTTGAGTGAATCAAATTGCTATGGTTTCATATTGAACTCTATTTTATGAATCTAAACAGAAAAAGTATAGGTTTATAGTCGGAAAAATAAATTACAAGTCATTTTTGTAAAGGTAGTCATTTCAGTCGAAAGAACGACGTCTAGATGACCATTTTAGAAAACATACTTCCACTTTGAGTTTAACCATAATTTTTGGATATAGTTTCATGTTCATAATAAAAATCATTTTCCCAAAATAACAAATTTTAAATCAAAGTTTATCATAGTTTTTAATTAACTAACCCAAAACAGCCCGCGGTGTTACTACGACGGCGTAAATCCGGTTTTACGGTATTTTTCGTGTTTCCAGGTTTTAAATCATTAAGTTAGCATATCATATAGATATAGAACATGTGTTTAGTTGATTTTAAAAGTCAAGTTAGAAGGATTAACTTTTATTTGCGAACAAGTTTAGAATTAACTAAACTATGTTCTAGTGATTACAAGTTTAAACCTTCAAATAAGATAGCTTTATATGTATGAATCGAATGATGTTATGAACATCATTACTACCTTAAGTTCCTTGGATAAACCTACTAGAAAAGAGAAAAATGGATCTAGCTTCAACGGATCCTTAGATGGCTCGAAGTTCTTGAAGCAGAATCATGACACGAAAACAAGTTCAAGTAAGATCATCACTTGAAATAAGATTGTTATAGTTATAGAAATTGAACCAAAGTTTGAATATGATTATTACCTTGTATTAGAATGATAACCTACTGTAAGAAACAAAGATTTCTTGAGGTTGGATGATCACCTTACAAGATTGGAAGTGAGCTAGCAAACTTGAAAGTATTCTTGATTTTATGTAACTAGAACTTGTAGAATATATGAAGAACACTTAGAACTTGAAGATAGAACTTGAGAGAGATCAATTAGATGAAAAAAATTGAAGAATGAAAGTGTTTGTAGGTGTTTTTGGTCGTTGGTGTATGGATTAGATATAAAGGATATGTAATTTTGTTTTCATGTAAATAAGTCATGAATGATTACTCATATTTTTGTAATTTTATGAGATATTTCATGCTAGTTGCCAAATGATGGTTCCCACATGTGTTAGGTGACTCACATGGGCTGCTAAGAGCTGATCATTGGAGTGTATATACCAATAGTACATACATCTAAAAGCTGTGTATTGTACGAGTACGAATACGGGTGCATACGAGTAGAATTGTTGATGAAACTGAACGAGGATGTAATTGTAAGCATTTTTGTTAAGTAGAAGTATTTTGATAAGTGTATGGAAGTCTTTCAAAAGTGTATAAATACATATTAAAACACTACATGTATATACATTTTAACTGAGTCGTTAAGTCATCGTTAGTCGTTACATGTAAGTGTTGTTTTGAAACCTTTAGGTTAACGATCTTGTTAAATGTTGTTAACCCAATGTTTATAATATCAAATGAGATTTTAAATTATTATATTATCATGATATTATCATGTATGAATATCTCTTAGTATGATATATACATACATTAAATGTCTTTACAGCGATAATCGTTACATATAAGTCTCGTTTAAAAATCATTAAGTTAGTAGTCTTGTTTTTACATATGTAGTTCATTGTTAATATACTTAATGATGATATATATATATATATATATATATATATATATATATATATATATATATATATATATATATATATATATCATATAGTTTTTACAAGTTTTAACGTTCGTGAATCACCGGTCAACTTGGGTGGTCAATTGTCTATATGAAACCTATTTCAATTAATCAAGTCTTAACAAGTTTGATTGCTTAACATATTGGAAACATTTAATCATGTAAATATCAATCTAAATTAATATATATAACCATGGAAAAGTTCGGGTCACTACAGTACCTACCCGTTAAATAAATTTCGTCCCGAAATTTTAAGCTGTTGAAGGTGTTGACGAATCTTCTGGAAATAGATGCGGGTATTTCTTCTTCATCTGATCTTCACGCACCCAGGTGAACTCGGGTCCTCTACTAGCATTCCATCGAACCTTAACAATTGATATCTTGTTTTGCTTAAGTCTTTTAACCTCACGATCCATTATTTCGACGGGTTCTTCGATGAATTGAAGTTTTTCGTTGATTTGGATTTCATCTAACGGAATAGGGAGATCTTCTTTAGCAAAACATTTCTTCAAATTCGAGACGTGGAAAGTGTTATGTACAGCCGCGAGTTGTTGAGGTAACTCAAGTCGGTAAGCTACTGGTCCGACACGATCAATAATCTTGAATGGTCCAATATACCTTGGATTTAATTTCCCTCGTTTACCAAATCGAACAACGCCTTTCCAAGGTGCAACTTTAAGCATGACCATCTCTCCAATTTCAAATTCTATATCTTTTCTTTTAATGTCAGCGTAGCTCTTTTGTCGACTTTGGGCGGTTTTCAACCGTTGTTGAATTTGGATGATCTTCTCGGTAGTTTCTTGTATAATCTCCGGACCCGTAATCTGTCTATCCCCCACTTCACTCCAACAAATTGGAGACCTGCACTTTCTACCATAAAGTGCTTCAAACGGCGCCATCTCAATGCTTGAATGGTAGCTGTTGTTGTAGGAAAATTCTGCTAACGGTAGATGTCGATCCCAACTGTTTCCGAAATCAATAACACATGCTCGTAGCATGTCTTCAAGCGTCTGTATCATCCTTTCGCTCTGCCCATCAGTTTGTGGATGATAGGCAGTACTCATGTCTAGACAAGTTCCTAATGCTTGCTGTAATGTCTGCCAGAATCTTGAAATAAATCTGCCATCCCTATCAGAGATAATAGAGATTGGTATTCCATGTCTGGAGACGACTTCCTTCAAATACAGTCGTGCTAACTTCTCCATCTTATCATCTTCTCTTATTGGCAAGAAGTGTGCTGATTTGGTGAGACGATCAACTATTACCCAAATAGTATCAAAACCACTTGCAGTCCTTGGCAATTTAGTGATGAAATCCATGGTAATGTTTTCCCATTTCCATTCCGGGATTTCGGGTTCTTGCAGTAGACCTGATGGTTTCTGATGCTCAGCTTTAACCTTAGAGCACGTCAAATATTCTCCTACGTATTTAGCAACATCGGCTTTCATACCCGGCCACCAAAAATGTTTCTTGAGATCCTTGTACATCTTCCCCGTTCCAGGATGTATTGAGTATCTGGTTTTATGAGCTTCTCTAAGTACCATTTCTCTCATATCTCCAAATTTTGGTACCCAAATCCTTTCAGCCCTATACCGGGTTCCGTCTTTCCGAATATTAAGATGCTTCTCCGATCCTTTGGGTATTTCATCCTTTAAATTTCCCTCTTTTAAAACTCCTTGTTGCGCCTCCTTTATTTGAGTAGTAAGGTTATTATGAATCATTATATTCATAGATTTTACTCGAATGGGTTCTCTGTCCTTCCTGCTCAAGGCATCGGCTACCACATTTGCCTTCCCCGGGTGGTAACGAATCTCAAAGTCGTAATCATTCAATAATTCAATCCACCTACGCTGCCTCATATTCAGATGTTTCTGATTAAATATGTGTTGAAGTATTTTGTGGTCGGTATATATAATACTTTTGACCCCATATAAGTAGTGCCTCCAAGTCTTTAATGCAAAAACAACCGCGCCTAATTCCAAATCATGCGTCGTATAATTTTGTTCGTGAATCTTCAATTGTCTAGACGCATAAGCAATCACCT
The DNA here is from genome assembly GCF_046630445.1 of Rutidosis leptorrhynchoides. Classification (NCBI taxonomy): domain Eukaryota; kingdom Viridiplantae; phylum Streptophyta; class Magnoliopsida; order Asterales; family Asteraceae; genus Rutidosis; species Rutidosis leptorrhynchoides. The sequence continues at coordinate 706,238,310 of NC_092334.1, read as the reverse complement.
TCGTTCGTTGCATTAATACACAACCGAGACCTTGCTTTGATGCATCACAATAAATCACAAAATCATCATTCCCTTCAGGCAATGACAATATAGGTGCCGTAGTTAGCTTTTTCTTCAATAACTGAAACGCTTTCTCTTGTTCATCATTCCATTCAAATTTCTTCCCTTTATGCGTTAATGCAGTCAAGGGTTTTGCTATTCTGGAAAAGTCTTGGATGAACCTTCTGTAGTAACCAGCTAGTCCTAAAAACTGGCGTATGTGTTTCGGAGTTTTCGGGGTTTCCCACTTTTCAACAGTTTCTATCTTTGCCAGATCCACCTTAATACCTTCTTTGTTCACTATGTGACCGAGGAATTGAACTTCTTCCAACCAAAATGCACACTTTGAAAACTTAGCATACAATTCTTCCTTCCTCAATACTTCTAACACCTTTCTCAAATGTTCACCGTGTTCTTGGTCATTCTTTGAGTAAATAAGTATGTCATCAATGAAAACAATGACAAACTTGTCAAGGTATGGTCCACACACTCGGTTCATAAGGTCCATGAACACAGCTGGTGCATTAGTTAAACCAAACGGCATGACCATAAACTCGTAATGACCGTAACGTGTTCTGAAAGCAGTCTTTGGAATATCATCTTCTTTCACCCGCATTTGATGATATCCGGAACGTAAGTCAATCTTTGAATAAACAGACGAGCCTTGTAGTTGATCAAATAAGTCGTCGATTCTCGGTAGTGGGTAGCGGTTCTTGATGGTAAGTTTGTTCAACTCTCGGTAGTCGATACACAACCTGAATGTACCATCTTTCTTCTTGACAAACAAAACAGGAGCTCCCCACGGTGATGTGCTTGGTCGAATGAAACCACGCTCTAAAAGTTCTTGTAATTGGATTTGCAGTTCTTTCATCTCGCTGGGTGCGAGTCTGTAAGGAGCACGAGCTATTGGTGCAGCTCCTGGTACAAGATCTATTTGAAATTCAACGGATCGATGTGGGGGTAATCCCGGTAATTCTTTCGGAAATACATCGGGAAATTCTTTTGCAATGGGAACATCATTGATGCTCTTTTCTTCAGTTTGTACTTTCTCGACGTGTGCTAGAACAGCATAGCAACCTTTTCTTATTAGTTTTTGTGCCTTCAAATTACTAATAAGATGTAGCTTCGTGTTGCCCTTTTCTCCGTACACCATTAAGGGTTTTCCTTTTTCTCGTATAATGCGAATTGCATTTTTGTAACAAACGATCTCTGCTTTCACATCTTTCAACCATTCCATACCGATTATCACATCAAAACTCCCTAACTCTACTGGTATCAAATCAATCTTAAATGTTTCGCTAACTAGTTTAATTTCTCGATTCCGACATATATTATCTGCTGAAATTAATTTACCATTTGCTAATTCGAGTAAAAATTTACTATCCAAAGGCGTCAATGGACAACTTAATTTAGCACAAAAATCTCTACTCATATAGCTTCTATCCGCACCCGAATCAAATAAAATGTAAGCAGATTTATTGTCAATAAGAAACGTACCCGTAACAAGCTCCGGGTCTTCCTGTGCCTCTGCCGCATTAATATTGAAAACTCTTCCGCGGCCTTGTCCATTCGTGTTCTCCTGGTTCGGGCAATTTCTAATAATGTGGCCCGGTTTTCCACATTTATAACAAACTACATTGGCATAACTTGATCCGACACTACTTGCTCCACCATTACTTGTTCCGACACCATTTGTTCCTTTCGTTCTGTTAACCCCTGGTCCGTAGACCTCACACTTCGCCGCGCTATGACCATTTCTTTTACACTTGTTGCAAAATTTGGTGCAGAACCCCGAGTGATACTTTTCACACCTTTGGCATAGCTGCTTCTGATTATTGTTGTTGTTGCGGTTGTTATTGTTATTGGGATGATTGTTGTAGTTGCTGTTGTTGTTGTTATTGTTGTTGTTGTTGGGCCGTTTGTTGTAGTTGCGATTGATGTTGCGATTGTTGGGATAGTTGTTGCGATTATTGTTGTAATTGCTGTTGTTGTATTGGTGATTCTTATCACCGTTTTCCTCCCACTTTCTTTTGACTTGCTTCACATTGGCCTCTTCAGCCGTCTGTTCTTTAATTCTTTCCTCAATCTGGTTCACTAGTTTGTGAGCCATTCTACATGCCTGTTGTATGGAGGCAGGCTCGTGTGAACTTATATCTTCTTAGATTCTTTCCGGTAATCCTTTCACAAACGCGTCGATCTTCTCTTCCTCATCTTCGAATGCTCCCGGACACAATAGGCACAATTCTGTGAATCGTCTTTCGTACGTGGTAATATCAAATCCTTGGGTTCGTAACCCTCTAAGTTCTGTCTTGAGCTTATTGACCTCGGTTCTGGGACGGTACTTCTCGTTCATCAAGTGCTTGAATGCTGACCACGGTAGTGCATACGCATCATCTTGTCCCACTTGCTCTAGATAGGTATTCCACCATGTTAACGCAGAACCTGTGAAGGTATGCGTAGCGTACTTCACTTTGTCCTCTTCAGTACACTTACTTATGGCAAACACCGATTCGACCTTCTCGGTCCACCGTTTCAATCCGATCGGTCCTTCGGTTCCATCAAATTCTAAAGGTTTGCAGGCAGTGAATTCTTTGTAGGTGCATCCTACACGATTTCCTGTACTGCTAGATCCAAGGTTATTGTTGGTATGTAGCGCAGCCTGTACTGCGGCTATGTTTGAAGCTAGAAAAGTACGAAATTCCTCTTCATTCATATTCACGGTGTGTCGAGTAGTCGGTGCCATTTCCTTCAAAATAGTCAAATGGAACAAGTTAATCATACAGAATATTAAGAGTAGTTAATAGTATTTCGTAGCATAATATGAACTCATTTATAAAAGCTTTTTCTTCATATTAGCGTTTTATAAGTTTAAATTCGGGTAGTACCTACCCGTTAAGTTCATACTTAGTAGCTAATATACAATTCAACTACTACAATTCTATATGAAAAACTGATTATAATAATATTTCGCGTTCAAACTTTTACACAATATTTTACAAACTTACAATACCGCTTATTTTACATATAGCATGAAATATAGCACACAATAAATTTGATACAAGATGGTTGTGAAGATAATTCTAGCTAGTACACAAGTCGTTCAGCAAAGGCAATAAAGACACGTAATTCATACGTCCAGAAACAAGTCGTGCATTCTGGTTTTACTAGGATTACTTCCCATCCTTGGTCTTGTGGAACATAACCGTTATGGCCGTTGATAAGACAGCGTGTTGTAACGTCGTCAAAGGGACGAGGGTTACGTAATGTCCAACAGTCCCGTAACAATCTAAAAACCTCATTTCTTACCCCAATTACCGACTCCGTCACTTGTGGGAACGTTTTGTTTAATAGTTGTAGCCCGATGTTCTTGTTCTCACTTTGGTGAGAAGCGAACATTACTAATCCGTAAGCATAACATGCTTCTTTATGTTGCATGTTAGCCGCTTTTTCTAAATCACGAAGTCCAATATTCGGATATATTGAGTCAAAATAATTTCTTAACCCATTGCGTAAAATAGCATTTGGGTTCCCCGCAATATATGCGTCAAAGTAAACACATCGTAACTTATGGATTTTCCAATGTGATATCCCCCATCTTTCGAACGAAAGCCTTTTATAAACCAAGGCATTCTTGGAACGTTCTTCGAATGTCTTACAAACTGATCTCGCCTTAAATAGTTGTGCCGAAGAATTCTGACCGACTCTAGACAAGATTTCATCAATCATGTCTCCGGGTAGGTTTCTTAAAATACTGGGTTGTCTATCCATTTTGTGTTTTTATACTGTAAAATAGACAAGAGTTAGATTCATAAAAAAAAATACTTATTAATACAAGCAATTTTTACATATATCATAAAGCATAAGCACATTATATTACATATATTACACCACACGAATACAACTATCTTATTCCGACTCGCTTGTTTCTTCTTCTTCGGTTTTGGTTCGTTTTGCCAAGTTTCTAGGGATATATGATGTTCCCCTAATACGAGCCGTCGTTTTCCACATTGGTTTAGAAAAACCTGGTGGTTTAGAGGATTCCCGGGTCATTGTTACAACTTAAGGTCTTCGGGGGTTGGCGATACATATAAAGTTCATCGGGGTTGGAATTAGATTTCTCTATTTTTATGCCCTTTCCCTTATTATTTTCTTTTGCCATTTTAAATTCAGTTGGGGTAATTTCTATAACATCATCGGAATTCTCGTCGGAATCCGATTCATCGGAGAATTGGTAATCCTCCCAATATTTTGCTTCCTTGGCGGAAACACTATTGACCATAATTAACCTTGGTCGGTTGGTTGAGGATTTTCTTTTACTTAACCGTTTTATTATTTCCCCCACCGGTTCTATTTCTTCATCCGGTTCCGATTCTTCTTCCGGTTCCGATTCTTCTTACGGTTCCGACTCTTCTTCCGGTTCCTCTTCGGGAACTTGTGAATCAGTCCACGAATCATTCCAATTTACATTTGACTCTTCATTATTGTTAGGTGAGTCAATGGGACTTGTTCTAGAGGTAGACATCTATCACATAATATCAAACGCGTTAAGAGATTAATTTATCACATAATATTCACATGTTAAAAATATATAGTTTCCAACAAAATTTGTTAAGCAATCACTTTTCAAGTAAACACGGTCGAAGTTCAGACTCACTAATGCATCCTAACAAACTCGATAAGACACACTAATGCAAAATTCTGGTTCTCTAAGACCAACGCTCGGATACCAACTGAAATGTCCCGTTCTTATTGATTAAAAACGTTCCATATTAATTGATTTTGTTGCGAGGTTTTGACCTCTATATGAGACGTTTTTCAAAGACTGCATTCATTTTTAAAACAAACCATAACCTTTATTTCATCAATAAAGGTTTAAAAAGCTTTACGTAGATTATCAAATAATGATAATCTAAATTACACACGACCATTACATAATGGTTTACAATACAAATATGTTACAACAAAATAAGTTTCTTGAATGCAGTTTTTACACAATATCATACAAGCATGGACTCCAAATCTCGTCCTTATTTAAGTATGCGACAGTGGAAGCTCTTAATAATCATCTGAGAATAAACATGCTTAAAACGTCAACAAAAATGTTGGTGAGTTATAGGTTTAACCTATATATATCAAATCATAATAATAGACCACAAGATTTCATATTTCAATACACATCCCATACATAGAGATAAAAATCATTCATATGGTGAACACCTGGTAACCGACATTAACAAGATGCATATATAAGAATATCCCCATCATTCCGGGACACCCTTCGGATATGATATAAATTTCGAAGTACTAAAGCATCCGGTACTTTGGATGGGGTTTGTTAAGCCCAATAGATCTATCTTTAGGATTCGCGTCAATTAGGGTGTCTGTTCCCTAATTCTTAGATTACCAGACTTAATAAAAAGGGGTATATTCGATTTCGATAATTCAACCATAGAATGTAGTTTCACGTACTTGTGTCTATTTTGTAAATCATTTATAAAACCTGCATGTATTCTCATCCCAAAAATATTAGATTTTAAAAGTGGGACTATAACTCACTTTCACAGATTTTTACTTCGTCGGGAAGTAAGACTTGGTCACTGGTCGATTCACGAACCTATAACAAATATGTACATATATGTCAAAGTATGTTCAAAATATATTTACAACATTTTTAATACATTTTGATGTTTTAAGTTTATTAAGTCAGCTGTCCTAGTTAGTAACCTACAACTAGTTGTCCACAGTTAGATGTACATAAATAAATCAATAAATATTATCTTGAATCAATCCACGACCCAGTGTATACGTATCTCAGTATTGATCACAACTCAAACTATATATATTTTGGAATCAACCTCAACCCTGTATAGCTAACTCCAACATTCACATATAGAGTGTCTATGGTTGTTCCGAAATATATATAGATGTGTCGACATGATAGGTCGAAACATTGTATACGTGTCTATGGTATCTCAAGATTACATAATATACAATACAAGTTGATTAAGTTATGGTTGGAATAGATTTGTTACCAATTTTCACGTAGCTAAAATGAGAAAAATTATTCAATCTTGTTTTACCCATAACTTCTTCATTTTAAATCCGTTTTGAGTGAATAAAATTGCTATGGTTTCATATTAAACTCTATTTTATGAATCTAAACAGAAAAAGTATAGGTTTATAGTCGGAAAAATAAATTACAAGTCGTTTTTGTAAAGGTAGTCATTTCAGTCGAAAGAACGACGTCTAGATGACCATTTTAGAAAACATACTTCCACTTTGAGTTTAACCATAATTTTTGGATATAGTTTCATGTTCATAATAAAAATCATTTTCCCAAAATAACAACTTTTAAATTAAAGTTTATCATAGTTTTTAATTAACTAACCCAAAACAGCCCGCGGTGTTACTACGACGGCGTAAATCCGGTTTTACGGTGTTTTTCGTGTTTCCAGGTTTTAAATCATTAAGTTAGCATATCATATAGATATAGAACATATGTTTAGTTGATTTTAAAAGTCAAGTTAGAAGGATTAACTTTTATTTGCGAACAAGTTTAGAATTAACTAAACTATGTTCTAGTGATTACAAGTTTAAACCTTCAAATAAGATAGCTTTATATGTATGAATCGAATGATGTTATGAACATCATTACTACCTTAAGTTCCTTGGATAAACCTACTGGAAAAGAGAAAAATGGATCTAGCTTCAACGGATCCTTAGATGGCTCGAAGTTCTTGAAGCAGAATCATGACACGAAAACAAGTTCAAGTAAGATCATCACTTGAAATAAGATTGTTATAGTTATAGAAATTGAACCAAAGTTTGAATATGATTATTATCTTGTATTAGAATGATAACCTACTGTAGGAAACAAAGATTTCTTGAGGTTGGATGATCACCTTACAAGATTGGAAGTGAGCTAGCAAACTTGAAAGTATTCTTGATTTTATGTAACTAGAACTTGTAGAATATATGAAGAACACTTAGAACTTGAAGATAGAACTTGAGAGAGATCAATTAGATGAAAAAAATTGAAGAATAAAAGTGTTTGTAGGTGTTTTTAGTCGTTGGTGTATGGATTAGATATAAAGGATATGTAATTTTGTTTTCATGTAAATAAGTCATGAATGATTACTCATATTTTTGTAATTTTATGAGATATTTCATGCTAGTTGCCAAATGATGGTTCCCACATGTGTTAGGTGACTCACATGGGTTGCTAAGAGCTGATCATTGGAGTGTATATACCAATAGTACATACATCTAAAAGCTGTGTATTGTACGAGTACGAATACGGGTGCATACGAGTAGAATTGTTGATGAAACTGAACGAGGATGTAATTGTAAGCATTTTTGTTAAGTAGAAGTATTTTGATAAGTGTATGGAAGTCTTTCAAAAGTGTATAAATACATATTAAAACACTACATGTATATACATTTTAACTGAGTCGTTAAGTCATCGTTAGTCGTTACATGTAAGTGTTGTTTTGAAACCTTTAGGTTAACGATCTTGTTAAATGTTGTTAACCCAATGTTTATAATATCAAATGAGATTTTAAATTATTATATTATCATGATATTATCATGTATGAATATCTCTTAGTATGATATATACATACATTAAATGTCTTTACAGCGATAATCGTTACATATAAGTCTCGTTTAAAAATCATTAAGTTAGTAGTCTTGTTTTTACATATGTAGTTCATTGTTAATATACTTAATGATATGTTTACTTATCATAATATCATGTTAACTATATATATATATATATATATATATATATATATATATATATATATATATATATCCATATATATGTCATCATATAGTTTTTACAAGTTTTAACGTTCGTGAATCACCGGTCAACTTGGGTGGTCAATTGTCTATATGAAACCTATTTCAATTAATCAAGTCTTAACAAGTTTGATTTCTTAACATATTGGAAACATTTAATCATGTAAATATCAATCTAAATTAATATATATAACCATGGAAAAGTTCGGGTCACTACATAACACGTCCAGTATACTTGCTCCGTATATTACCTTTCGGTAAACTACCGTCCGGTTGTAAAGGAAAGTGTTGAACAAGCAACTGTTAAGGCAATGTCCCTTGACATGCTTTTAATTATGGTCTATAACGTGTCGGACGCAATTACTATCCTTTGTAGGAGCAATAGTAAAGCTCACCCTTATAATTTTCTGGTCTGGCACAAGGTCCTATCTTTGACCATGCTATGCAACCACCATTCTTACGGTTGACACCCGATTTGGTTCAGATGACCTAATGAATTCCAGATGAATTCCTAGGATTTTACGTTCAATGGTAATGAACACATTGAAAATGGGTTTTCAGAAAACAAATCGGTTTATAATTTGATCAAAATATTTTCTCGTTCAAGCTCGAGTTTAGATATCATTGAATTCCATGAGTTTGTAATTCTCAATCTTTAAGGTCAATCTCTAGGATTGAGTAATATCAGTCTTAAAAGCTGATTTTTGATCTTTAAAGGAGATTATCCTTTCTGGGGATCTGATTCATTAGTCTTATCAAGCTAATTTGCACGGTGCCCCCCATTGTACGAGATAAATCCTTCTCATGGTTAGGATAAATCTGACCACTTGGCGACCCTGTTTTATGCTGAGGTCCGTGGATTTCCTGCTGATTTTAGAGATGACTTTTCTAGATTTTTCATCAACCTACAGCTGGTCTGGACGACAACTTCATGACCTAAATCAAGAAGCGCGTGTCTTTTTTGAAAGACTTTACTTCCTTTTAACGATGGAATTGATTCATCGTGTAGATCCATCTCTTCTTTTCTTTCATCGGGTAAAACAGTTTAGTTTAGTCCAAAGCAAAAGTATCTTCAATTATTTGTTACAGAAATATGTGACATATGTTTAAGATAACTTGGTAATTTTTCCCACACTTGGCTTTTATTTTCCTTTTTATTGTCCTCTATTCCATTTTAAATGAATTTTAATATTTTAGTTTGTTTCTCAATTTATGTCCTTTCCGAGGTAACAATAATTTCGGTGTTAACACCTAGTTTTATCGTTCATAAATATGTATAAACATGATTTTGAGTTCATTTAATTGAAAATTTTGAAAAATTTTACTAGAATTGTGTAGTCAGTATATAAGACTAGGACTGTTCTTTATTATCAGAGAGCACTAGATTCTAATACAACTACTACTTTACTAGTATTTTTAATGGTAACCAAGTGTTTAAGATAAAAATTTTAAAAATCCGAAAGAATTTAACCCCTTCCCACACTTAAGATCTTGCAATGCCCTCATTTGTAAGAAATCAGTAACAATTTAAATTATTGAGGGTGATTAGCGTAGAAATGATTAAATTTTACCAAAGTTTCCAAACATATTGGCGTTTGTTTGCTGAATGATAAATGGTGCATATCATTTGTTCATTCCGTCTGTTGTTACATCACATTTATTTGTCATCTTGTCGTCAAAATTAGTAGCTTTTGCTGAACTTAATGCCAGTCTTTGAAAATGCGCTGTTTTACCCTGTTTTGTACAATCTACAATATACATACATACAAATATAAACATGCATGGCAATTTGAAATGGGACTTAATATCCCACTTTCAAATCCTAAATGTGAAATATTAGTACACAATAATAATAAAAATGATAAAGATTACATAAGTATATTCAATAACATAAGTTTAAACATGAAAAAGTAAAAAGATAAAAACATAAAAATCATATAAATAACCAAATGGAACTAAATCAGTCTGGATATGGGTTCCAGTTCATCTCGTCAGGTGGGTTCCATTGTTGGTTATAGGTGTTTTGATAGGCTTAGTTATAGTCATACCGGTTAAAGGGTGGTCGGATATCGGGGCTGTGTGGCGGAAAATGAGCAGGTCGAGTAGGTACATAGTTATTTGGTACCTGATATGATAGCTGGCTCATGATTTGGTGCTGATGAACTAACCAGCTATCGTGTTGGCGTCGCCTATAATCCTCGTATACTCGCTCGGAGTTCCACTGCTCATACATACTATGTCTGACCGCGTTCGTCATTGCTTCCTCATCTATACGAACGTGGACGTCAAGAATAGCATCTCTAAAGACATCTCTAATGTCTTCCGCCTCCTCCATTTCCTCGTCTGAGCCTCTCTCTACCTGAGGATGAGATCCCTCATAGGGTATTTCCTCCTCCTATTATACTCCCGTCCTGCATTCCCTCTACCATTTTAGATAAATAAAAAGCAACACAGTAAGGGATATTGACAAAGCTTCTAGGATCCCGAATACACTTTAGGTAGAATAAATCATGTAAGGTAATTTTTTCTTTATTGTGACCTCTCTGTGTAATCGAGTTAGCCAAAAATCTATGAATAATACGAAGCTCGGCTCTGTCAATATGTGTATAGGAGTGTCCTCCTGCTCGTGTAAAAACATCAAAATGTGACATACGCCTCCAAATGGCGTCAGCGTCAAAGTTACTATCTACCCTTTCACCATAATGAATCAAATTTGTACAATCGGGTAATAGCAACTCACTAGGAGTATATATCTGTAAGGCCCTGGCCATGTCCAGCATGGACATTCTGTATATCCTACCGCCAAGGATAAATCTAAGAAATCTTCTATCATCTATTCTAACTATATTTGTATCAAGTGATACAGTACTCATCAACTCAACACACCATTCCTTATATACAGGTCTACGAATGGTGAAAAGACGTTCCCAATCTGTAAAAGAAGAACTGCCATACCTTTGAACTAAAAGCTGTCTAACACGGTAAGCTAGATGGACCGTTTCCAAAGGGGCCCAATCAATTACCCTTGGCACCTCTACATTTTTTGTTACCAATTTGAATTTGTTCCTTTGATATGTCTCGTAATCTCTCCATCTCCTATCAAATCTTAGATTAGGATGCAGAGTGTGCTCAGGAATCGTTGGGAATTCTACTGGCGACATCATTGGGAATACTATGAATTCATCAACAAACTGTACCAGATCATAATAAGGTATGTGCTGATCAGGCTGTTGTTGTGGTTCTTGTTGTGGTTCTTGTTCGTGTTGCATTTCTGGTTCTAGTTCTGGTGCTGGTGCTGGTCGTCTAGATGATGATGCTCCTGAACCTCCAGTATCGGCTTTCTGCAAAACACATTAAACATAAAATTTGTGCATCCAAATATACATTAGTGTTAGCAAAATAACAACTTAAAACAATTACTATAACATGTTAAATCAAAATTAAACTTATACACATTTTCACAATTTTTCACAATTCTACACTTTTCAAATAAGCACATATGAAAATGTATACAAAGTTCATAACCATTTAACTCAAATAACATGTCAAAATAGTCATTACTAATAATTAAACAAGTCTCAAATGGCAAATATATCAAATTAATCAAGTTCATGAATTTTGGACTTAAAAAGTCCACTTTAATCTCTAAAAATCATGTTTAGGATCAATGTTTGGATCATTTAACTATCTAAATATGTTACACTACTCAATTTAGCAATAATTCATGACAAAAATTGACCATAACCTGTTTATATCAAAAAGCCCCAAATTGCTCAAGAACACAAACCCTAGATTTTTAAAAATTTTGAAGTTTTTGGCTTCAAATTATGTTAAATAGCATCAATATAGGTTATACATGCATAAAATACTAACAATTTAACACTAATTACACTAGAAATTAACAAAATTGCATTAGGTAAAAAATTGGAATTATCACAAAAACTAGCAATTTATAGAGTTTAGGGGTGTAATTTTTACCATTTTGCTGAAGAATGAGAATCTAGGCATGATTAGAGCAAGAAAAATGATGAATTACGGTGGAAAAATGATGAAATTTGGTGAGATTTTGAGTGTTTTTCGTATATGTGTGTGTGTTTATGGTGAGGAAGACAGACTCGCTGTCTGTATGTATCAGGCCTGTTTTCCAGCTCCATGCGATCGCATGGAGTTAGAGTGCAATACCCATGCGATCGCATGGGTATCCGGGAACAGTGTTTTCAGCTTTTTTTTTTTATATATATAAAACCTTATACTTTATAAAACATAAAATTAATAAAATTTTAAAAATTTATTTCTTTTTAGAATGAGAGCGTTTCGGATCGTTGTCCTAGTCCGTCTCTCGACAAAATTTTAAAATTTGTCAATTTAAAGCGCGGTTTTAAAAGCAAAGATTTTTGGGTTTTTTAATGTTTTTGGCATACTTTAATTCAATAAGATTAAAAATAATGATAATAAAAGTTCCCGTCCCTCCCTCGGGTAAAGCAATTTCGGTTCAACGACCTAGTCTTCAACTCACGACGAATTTTAAAAATCATATTTTTAACTTAGCGAAATAAAGTAAATTTTTGTTTTTAAATTCACACCAAACTTAAATTTAAAATGCATAAAATTAAAAATTCATATAATAAAAATTAAAAATTCACACCAAACTTATATTATATTTTTGTTTTTATACATACAAACTTATATTAAAAAGATTAATTTTTCAAATATTTACAATTTTAAATATATTAATTTTAAAAAGTTTACAATATTATTTTAATTTTTATATATTAATTTTTTAAAACATGGTAAAAATAAAATTAAAAATCTTTTTGGCTTTTATCCCACTTTAATCAATCAAATATTATCAAAAATATACGCCCCTCTTTTCGGTAAAGTAATTTCGGTTCCATGACCTAATTTAACTCATGACGAATTTTTGAAATATTTTGGGTTGATTGATTAAAGATATTTATACCTTAAGAATAAACGTTAAATTTCGCAGTGATGTAATAAATTTTTGTATGATATCAATAATTTCGATCGCCAAACGTAATTTTATTCAATACCAATTTAATACTTTATAGCGAACAAATTATCGTTTATTATCAAAAGGTTAAAAATAAAAATAAAAAAATAAAAACTGTACAGACTTACCTGTGAGATAGTATTCTTAGTTATATGATCTATCCCATTCATAAGATAGTCGGTTTAATTGGTTTTCCATAGCTACATAGGCTTAACCTCGAGCATTCAGTGTTTTTTCTTCTAAACATATGAACGGTCCGTCTCTGCATAAAGTAACAAATTCGGTGTTTGAATAGGTTTGATTATTTGAACATTTACCTCCATGTGACCATTTTCCGCATTTGTGACATCTTTCTAGGTGTCGTGCTCTTCTTTTCGCTGCGAATTTTGATTTTCCTTTACCAAATTGTAACTTATTATCTTCGCATCTGGATTCTTTTCTTACTCCGTCCAATCTTTCTCTGATTACTGATACTATTTCACTCGGAAGTGTGTCATTATTACGTTTAGTGATCAAAGCGTGTAGCATTAGACCATAGTTTAGTTCACAGGAAGTCTTCATTTCGTAAAAACCTAAAAAAAATAAAAATTCAGAATGGGGGGAGAAGACTAGTTCTTTAGGGTCTGCTAGGGAAAGACCATTCGGGTTCCATTTTCGAGAACTACACGAAAACAGAAAATCTAACTCTAACAGAAATACATATTATCCTTTAAAAGACATGATTCTCCCCACACTTAGTTAGCTGTGGTATCGAAATTGTGATTAACTTCGTTGTCGACTTCCATCGGATTATCTACGTAATGTTTAACTCTGTGACCATTAACTTTAAATTAAATTCCATTTGAATTTATTAATTCTATCGTTCCGTATGGGAAAACTCTTTTGACTATGAATGGTCCAGACCATCTTGATTTCAATTTTCCAGGAAATAGCTTGAATCGTGAATTGAAAAGAAGAACTCTGTCTCCTTCTTTAAATTCTTTTGAACTTCTGATTCTTTTATCATGCAATTTCTTCGTTCTTTCTTTATAGATTAACGAATTTTCGTACGCTTCATGTCTTAATTCTTCTAATTCGTTTAGTTGACTTAATCGTAGACGTCCGGCTTCATGTAAATCAAGATTACATGTCTTCAAAGCCCAAAATGCTTTGTGTTCAATTTCTACTGGAAGATGACATGCTTTTCCATAAACAAGTCTAAAAGGTGTGGTTCCAATTGGAGTTTTGTAGGCTGTTCTAAAAGCCCAGAGTGCATCCTCCAATTTAATGGACCATTCCTTCGGATTTGATCCTACGGTTTTCTCTAGAATACGTTTTAAAGCTCGGTTGGTATTTTCAACTTGTCCACTTGTTTGTGGATGATATGCGGTGGAGATTTTATGAGTTACTCCATATCTTTTAAGAACTTTCTCAAGTTGATTATTACAGAAATGAGTACCCCGATCACTTATTAAAGCTTTCGGTGTTCCAAACCTTGCAAAAAGACGTTTTAAAAAGTTGACTACGACTCGTGCATCGTTAGTTGGGAGAGCTTGTGCTTCCGCCCATTTAGATACATAATCAATGGCTACGAGAATGTAGAGATTATTATGAGATTTTGGAAATGGACCCATAAAGTCAATACCCCAAATGTCAAATACTTCACATACTTGAATGACATTTTGTGGCATTTCATCACGTTGACTTATTTTTCCGGTCCTTTGACAAGCATCACAGGATTTGCAAAGAAGGTGTGCGTCTTTGTAAATTGTAGGCCAATAGAATCCAGCATCATAAAATTTTCTTGCTGTTAGTTGAGGCCCATAATGCCCTCCTGTTGGTCCTGTGTGACAATGGTTTAAAATTTTACTAGCTTCATCTCCGAATACACATCGGCGTATTATTCCATCGGGACAACTTTTAAACAAATGTGGATCTTCCCAGAAATAGTGTTTTATATCACTGAAGAATTTCTTTCGTTTTTGGTACGATAATCCTTTTTTAAGGAATCCACAACCATGGAATTTCAGTATAATCTATCTTCAATAGATATTCATCAGGAAAGTTGTCTTGTATGGCCGATTCATTTAGAACTTCTAATTCGGGATTTTCAAGACGAGAAAGATGATCAGCGGCGAGATTTTCTGCTCCTCTTTTATCTCGGATTTCAATATCGAACTCTTGTAAGAGTAAGATCCAACGGATTAATCTTGGTTTTGCATCTTGTTTCGAAAATAGGTATCTAAGAGCAGAATGGTCGGTATAGACCACCGTTTTTGCTAGAACGAGATATGAACAAAATTTGTCAAAAGCAAAGACAATAGCAAGGAGTTCTTTTTCAGTAGTTGTATAGTTCGTTTATGCTCCTTGTAACGTCTTACTAGCATAATATATAGGTTGAAATCGTTTTTCAATCCTTTGTCCTAAAACGGCTCCCATTGCAAAATCACTTGCATCGCACATTAGTTCAAACGATAGATTCCAATTTGGTATTATCATGATCGGCGCATTAGTGAGTTTCTCTTTAAGAATATTAAAAGATTTGATGCATTCATCTGAAAAGATGAATGGAGCATCCTTTTCTAGGAGTTTATTCATAGGAGTGGCAATTTTAGAAAAATCTTTTATGAAACGTCGGTAAAAACCGGCATGCCCTAGAAAACTCCTAACTCCTCTAACATTGGTGGGATGTGGAAGTTTAGTAATTACATCTACTTTAGCTCTATCCACTTCAATTCCTTCTTTTGAAATTTTATGTCCAAGAACGATGCCTTCTTTAACCATGAAATGGCATTTCTCCCAATTAAGTACCAGATTTGATTTTTCGCATCTAATCAGCATTCGTTCAAGATTAGCTAGACATGATTCAAATGTATCACCGAAGACTGAAAAGTCATCCATGAAAACTTCCATGCATTCTTCTATCATGTCGTGAAAAATCGCCATCATACACCTTTGAAAGGTTGCAGGGGCGTTGCAAAGTCCAAATGGCATGCGTTTGTAAGCAAAAGTACCATACGGGCACGTGAATGTGGTTTTCTCTTGATCTTCGGGTGCTATTGGAATTTGAAAATATTCGAAAAAACCATCAAGAAAACAATAATAACTATTTCCGGCTAATCTTTCCAACATTTGATCAATAAAAGGTAAGGGAAAGTGATCTTTTCTGGTGGCGTCATTTAATTTTCTATAATCAATACATACAAGCCATCCTGTTACAGTCCTAGTAGGAATAAGCTCATTTTTTTCATTTGTAATGACAGTCATGCCACCCTTCTTAGGCACGCATTGAACTGGGCTTACCCATGGACTATCAGAGATTGGATAAATTAAACCTGCATCTAGCAGTTTAATAATTTCTTTTTTAACTACATCTTGCATATTAGGATTCAGTCTTCGTTGGCGTTGCACATACGTTTTATGACCTTCTTCCATAAGGATTTTATGTGTGCAATACGAAGGACTTATTCCTTTAATATCATGAATCTTCCATGCAATGGCTGGTTTATGAGCTTTCAACACAGAAATGAATTGTGATTTTTCATTTTCAGTAAGAGAAGACGATATTATTACAGGTAATATAGATTCACCATGTAAATAAGCGTATTCCAAATGGTTTGGAAGTGGCTTTAACTCTAATTTCGGAGGTTCTTCTATCGATGATTTATATCGATATCTGTCTTCTTCTTTTAGCATTTGAATTTCTTCTGTTGTTGGTTCATATCCATTAGCTATTAGTGTAGCTAAAATTTCAGCTTCATCAATTGGTTCAGTTCCTTCTCCTAAAGAACATTCTCCTGTTCCTTGTAATTCTGGAAATTCTTCTAACAATTCTGCATGTGAATCTATAGTTTGAATATAATAACATGTATCATCTGCAGATTGCGGTTGTTGCATGGCTCTATCAACTGAAAAGGTAACACTCTCGTCCTCTATACTTAGGTTCAGTTTCTTACCGAACACGTCTATTATTTCTTTAGCCGTGTTTAAGAATGGTCTTCCTAATATTAGAGGAACTCGAGAATCTTCTTCTATGTTTAGAATAACAAAATCTACTGGAAATACTAAAGTACCAACTTTAACTAGCATGTTCTCCATTATCCCTCTAGGATATTTTACTGATCGATCGGCTAGTTGTATGCTTATTCGTGTTGGTTTCAATTCTCCAAGGTCTAGTTTAGCGTATAGTGAATATGGCATTAAATTTATACTAGCACCTAAGTCTGCCAATGCTTCTATTGAACTAAGACTACCCAGAAAACATGGAATTGTGAAACTACCTGGATCTGATAATTTTTCTGGTATCTTATTCAACAGTACTGCAGAAAAATTAGCATTCATAGTAACAGCCGAGAGTTCTTCCATTTTCTTTCTATTTGTGATTAGATCTTTCAGAAATTTAGCATATCTCGGCATTCCTGAAATCACATCAATGAAAGGAAGATTAATATTTATTTGTTTAAACATATCCAAGAATTTAGATTGCTTGACTTCAAGTTTCTCTTTCATCATTTTACTCGGGTAAGGAAGTGGTGGTTGGTATGGTTTAACATAAAGTTTAGCCTTAACTGTGTTATCTTTATTAACCTTTTCAACTACCGGTTCTTTTTCCTTATCTTGATCAGGTTGTGGTTCTTGTGGAGTAGGAACAGCTTCATCAGAAGTTACAGGTATTTCAGGTGGTTTAAGTGTTGTACCACTTCTTGTGGTAATGGCTTTAGCTGTTTCATTCCGGGGGTTTGCATTTGTATCACTAGGTAGACTTTTCGGTTTTCTTTCACCTATTAACCTTGCTAGGTTACTTACTTCTTGTTCCAAGTTTTGAATAGAAGCTTGTTGATTTCTAAATGCTTGAGCATTTTGTTCATTAGTTTGTTTTTGAGATGTGAAAAACTGCGTTTGAGTTTCAACTAGCTTCGTCGTCATATCTTCTAAATTCGGCTTTTTATCATCGGTTTGTGGTGGTTTGTTTTGAAAATTAGGTCTTTGCTGGTTATAAGTATTGTTAGATACTTGTTGATTGCTAGGACCTTGTTGGTTGTTGTATGGAATATTTCGGTTATAATTCTGATTTTGATTATAGATCGGTCTTGGCGGTTGATAATTATTCTGATAATTATTTCCAGGCCTTTGGTTTAGATATGAAACATTCTCTCTTTGTTCCATTGTTAATTCAATACTGAGACAATCTTTTATCAAATGTGGTCCTCCACACTGCTCACAACTAATTCGTATTGAGTGGATATCTTTAGTCATCTTTTCCATTCGTCTCTCCACAGCATCTATCTTTGCGGAAATGGAATCTAAGTCATGGCTAGAATCGGCTCTAGCTGCTTTAGATGATCTAATGATATCTTTTTCTTGGTGCCACTCATGTGAGTGGGAAGCAGTGTTATCAATAATTTTGTAAGCATCAGTATCTGTTTTCTTCATAATGGAACCACCAGCTGCTATATCTATGTCTTTTCTTGTAGTGATGTCGCATCCTTGGTAGAATATTTGTACTATTTGACAGGTGTCTAAACCATGTTGCGGACATCCTCTTAATAACTTTCCAAATCTTGTCCACGCCTCATATAGAGTTTCATTTGGTTTCTGTGTGAACGTAACAATTTCTCCTTGAAGTCTTACTGCTTTAGATGCCGGAAAGAATTGTTTAAGAAATTTTCAACTAAAACGTCCCATGTATCGATCGCCCCTTCAGGTAACGATTCCAACCAATCTTTGGCTTCTCCCTTTAAAGTCCAGGGAAATAACATGAGATATATCTGTTCATCCTCCACTTCTCGGATTTTAAATAGAGTGCAGATCCTATTAAAGGTACGAAGATGTTCATTTGGATCTTCCTTCGGCGCACCACTAAATTGGCATTGATTAGTCACCATGTGTAGAATTTGTCCTTTGATTTCATAATCTGGCGCATTAATGTCTGGATGAGTAATTGCGTGACCTTGGCCAGTACGTTTAGCTCTCATTCGGTCTTCCATACTTAAAGGTTCTAGATTCTCCATAATTGAATTTGTTGAATCGGAATCACTAGAGGATTCTGATTTAATGGTTCGTTCCTCAACAATCTCTGTTTGAATGATTGGTGGTTCCGGAGGAAAATTTAATGGTTCAGGATCTATGAATCGTCCCTGAATATTCTCCGGATTCTCAATTGTGAGGTCGGGTTCAAAAAATGGATTATCGAAAATTTGAATTGGAGTACTTGGTCGACTGGATGACGATTCTAAAGAAAAATCAACGGCGGTAATATTTGCTAGATGTCTTGATCTAGTTACAGGTGGTGAACGTACAAAAGGTGGTGAACGTCTTGCTCGGTGCATTCACTGAATATCCTATTAGTTTTTAAAAGGAAAGAAAAAATTATATAAGTTATCCAATTAATAGACTTTTCTGATTTTGCCCACGTTTCGAATAGCCAAAAGATGCAGCAGAGGGGCAGGATTTGTTTGGTCTCAATATAATTGAGGACTGTTTGGCTCCAATAACCCGGTCCACGTACAAATCCAACTATTACTACGAACCGGAAAATTTTGATGTCTATCAATTTAACCACTTAAAATAAATTTTCGTAATTTTAAGAAATTTAGATAAGAAGTAGAATAAAAATCTATGTCCTAAAACTAGAATGGCGAGAAATAAGAAAGAAAAAGAGCGCGTCGAAAAAGGTCGAAAAAGAAAAGATCGAAAAAATAAGAAAGAAAAAGAGTGACTTATAAAACTTAAAAATACTTGACTAACCCAACCTTATTACTATCACTAACTTAAAATTATAATCGCAAATTGAGATTACTAATTGGAATGATAATTGATACATAGGTAAAAGGCGTCTAAAAATATTAAAGCTTACAAGTAAAACTGTATCCCAAATGGCAATATCTTAAAAAGGAACTAAAACTTAAAAAGGCGTCGCAAAATTCTAAAGTACCTATATCTTAGTCTAAAGAAAAAGCACTTAAGGGATTTTACGGCAAAGCCTAAAAATCTAGAAATAAAAATAACTATGACAAAAACTATGAATTAAAACTAAATACGAGCGAAAAATACAAATATTACGCTAAAAACAATTAAAAAAATAAAATATAAAAATATACTAAAAGTTGTAAAAAGTACAATTTTTATAAAAATATTATTTTTATATTATTTATTTAATAAAACTCTTAATTTTATAATTTAAATAAACTAATTAAACTAAAAATACAAATTAAATAAATAACACTAAATTAAATTATATAATATATAACCCTAATTAGGGTTTAAATATAATAATAATAATTATAATTCGTAATTAATGCAGGTTGCAGTCAACTGTGGCGTGTCAGACGGGCTCATGCGATCGCATGAGTCCTAAGCTACCCGACCATGCGATCGCATGGGCTAGGGTTTCGGGCCACAGAGTGGGCTGCTACAGTACCGGACTCGAGTTTTAATATATTTTTTTTTCTGTTTTTGCTGTAAAATATATTTATAAAATATATTTATAAATTAAATAAAACTTATATTTTTACAAACTAAAAAATAGAAATAAAGAAACTTTATAAAACTTAAATATTTACTAAACTCTTAAAAATATTTATATTTTTGTTTTCTTTTTATATTTTCGAATATATAAAACGTATTTTTACAAAAGCGTATTTTTTTTTTCTTTTTAGCGTTGCGCTTCCGGCTTTTAAGCAAGAAAGTTCCCCGGCAGCGGCGCCAAAAATACTTGATGGTTAAAGCTAAGGGGTATATAATACTATTAAATTTTACAAGGAAATACTATTAAATACGATACAATTTTACACAAGATATTTATTTATTTAGAGAATGGATATACTTAAACCTTGCTACAACACTTATAGGCAGTGTACCTAATCGTACAGTAGTGTAGTTTTTAGTAAGTCCGGTTCGTTCCACAGGGAAAATCTTTTAATCAAAGCTTAACGCTATATTAGTTTAATTTATAAAAATACAAATATATATATATAAGTAATATTATTAT
Organism: Rutidosis leptorrhynchoides; assembly: GCF_046630445.1. NCBI lineage: Eukaryota > Viridiplantae > Streptophyta > Magnoliopsida > Asterales > Asteraceae > Rutidosis > Rutidosis leptorrhynchoides. The sequence continues at coordinate 706,217,491 of NC_092334.1, read as the reverse complement.
TATAAAGGGGGGTTTTTTACCGTTTAATGACCGGTTTGTCGATTTTAAAACTTTAGTCGCAGTTAAAACCAAATGTAAAATATTAAATAAATAAAAGACTTAATTTAAAGTGTAAAGTAAATAATGATAATGAAATTGCGAATAATAAAAGTGCGATAAAATAAACTTGCGATAATTAAAAAGTACGATAATTAAAAGTGCAATTAAATACAATAACAATAAATAAAAATGCGATAATTAGAAGTGCAATTAAATATAAAATAAAGGAAATTTAATATGAAATAAAAGAATTATGCTTATTTAAACTTCCGTAATCATGATGTTTGACGTGTTGATTTTAGTTTTTTGCCCATGGGTTAATTGTCCTTTGTCCTGGATTATTTAATATGTTCGTCTGGTTTTTGTACATAACAGTCCATCAGTCATAAATATAAAGTGCGAGTGTCCTCGTCAAATTATCCTTATACCCGAAGTCAAATATTCCAACTAATTGGGGACTTAAACTGTAACAAGGTTTTATTACTTTGTTTAATAATTACACCAGGATGTCGACTGAGTGTAACCCAAAGTTTTAATACTTTGTTATCAATTATGCCAAGTGTCCTTGCACATAATTTCACCCCTGTTTTAATAATTCTAGTGACTATTAATCCATTCCCGTGTCCGGTTAAATGAACGATTATTCGTACATATAAATACCCTGCCCATCGTATCCGATCGAGTGTATATGGTTATTTATAGGGACGTTCAATTGTAAATCTTTATATTAAAATTAACAAACTATCATTTAGTTAAACAAATATAAAGCCCATTAATAGCCCATAGTCTAATTTCCACAAGTGTCGTTCTTTTGTCCAAACCCCAATTATGGTACAAAGCCCAATTACCCAATTTTAATATTTTTAGCCCAACATCATAATTACTTCGGATTAAATAAGCATAATAATAACTTAGCTACGAGACATTAATGTAAAAAGGTTGAACATAACTTACAATGATTAAAAATAGCGTAGCGTTACACGGACAGAATTTCGACTTACACCCTTACAACATTCGCTAACACACCCTTATTATTATAAATTAAAATTAAAATTAAAATTATAATATAAATATTATACGTTGAATGAGGAGAAGAAAAAGATATGTTTTGTGTTACACCAAAGCTCGATTTTTATAGGCATGTGGGCTGGAACTGTGCACCATGCGATCGCATGGAGTTTCTTCCTCCAGGCCATGCGATCGTATGGCCAGCTGGGGAGACTCAAAAGTCTTTGTTTTTTTATGCCGACGGTTTTTAAATATAATATAATATATATATTAATTTTAAGAATTAATTATATATTATATTATATTCATGTGCATAGTTAACTTGTAATTTTTAGTCCGTTGCGTCGAGCGTTGAGAGTTGACTCTGGTCCCGGTTCCGAATTTTCGAACGTCCTTGCGTACAATTTAATATCTTGTACTTTGCGTTTTGAATCTTGTACTCTTGTAATTTTGAGACGTTTCTTATCAATAATTGGAACCTCTTTGATTGTCTTTTGTACTTTTGAGCTTTTTGGTCGTTTGCGTCTTCAATTGTCGAATCTGCCTTTTGTCTTCACCTTTTATTATTTAAACGAATATCACTTGTAAATAGGACAATTGCAACTAAAAGCTTGTCTTTCTTGAGGAATAATGCTATGAAATATATGTTCGTTTTTAGCATTATCAGAAATATACCAAAATATGCAAGTTTAGAAAAACCATACATTATTACTTAACCAAAAGTTGACCAAAACAAAGTCAACAACATCCACTATTAAATGTATCAAAATAGAATGCAAGTTATTGTTTAACAAAAGCTGCCATCATAAATATGCAAACTCTCTAAGCACAGCGGAAGCAATCAATCATGAACCTGAGAATAAAATATGAGAGTAACTGTCAACAAAAATATTGAGTGAATTATAGGTTTAATATTGCAAACAATATTTAATTTAAACCATAAAAATTTATGTTTGAAAACATAAAAGCCCCTTTTTGGACCACAAAATTATATGCTAGAAAACATATAAAAACATTATTTCATTTTCCGTGAGCCACCTGGTAACCACTTAACCATTTATTTACCCTTGCCAAACACAATAAATAATATACACCGAACAAGTGTATCTACAACAAAATACGAAGTACTAAACATTCCGATTATAAATTGCTAGCGCGACTAGCTCGAAATGGGGTTGTCAAACCCGATAGATCTATCCGTAGGATTCGCGTTCACTAGTAGAAACCAGTGATTACAGTTACCAGACTAGGGAATATTTTTGTTCAACTCACAATGAATAATTTAAACCAACTTCCACTTGTGTCCAAAATATAAAATAAATTGCATGTATTTTCATCCCAAAAGATTTAAAATAGAAAATGGGAATATAACTCACCTTAATAGCAAACGAAGTAACCACACAATATGCGAACAGCAAATGAAGTAAAGTGATCAGGAATGATCACAACGCCGACCTATAAATAAAGCAGGTCGATATAAATAACTAACTTAGGTCAAGTCTTAGTATGATAGCTATTGTACATGTTGCAAGTAGACATAGAACAATACTCAACATGCATCGGTTTGTTCGAAACAGCGTACGGACACACACTTTCTATTTTTAGAAAGTTTCTATTTTTAACAGGTTTCCATTTTTGGAAATTTTCTATTTTTGGAAAGTTTCTATTTTCGGAAAGTTTCTATTTTAGGAAAGTTTCTATTTTTGGAAAGTTTCTTTTTTTGGAAAGTTTCCAAATTTAGAAAGTTTCTATTTTTAGAAAGTTTTAAGTTAGGAAAGTTTCCTTATTTAGAAAGTCAACAAAGTCAACTGAAAGTCAAAGTCAACCGAAAGTCAACCGAAAGTCAACTCAAAAGTCAATCTCGGTCAAACATAGTCAACATTAATTTTAAAAGTAGAAGTTATAATAATAATATAAGTTATAATGTTAATTAAAGTTAAATATGTATAATTATGTCATAACATAAGTTTAATTAAATTAAAATGAATTATTAAAGTTAACATAAGTTTAAATGATATATTTAATATAACATAAGTATTTAATTAATTACTTAAATATTAGTCATAATATAAGTATTATTAATTAATAATAAAATTTAAATCATATCATAAGTATTATTAATTAATAATGAATTATTAATCATATCATAAGTTTCTAATTATAATTATTAAATCATAAGTATTTAATAATTAAATTATAATTAAATAATAACTAAGCCTTATAATAATTAAATAATTAATTAATACTTATTATAAGTCTTATTATAATAATTTCATAATATAAGTTTAATACTTACCATAAGTATTTTCCATTAATAATAAAAGTATTATTAATCATAAGTTTAATTAAAAGTTTAATTAAATCATAAGTTTAATTAAAAGTTTAATTAAATCATAAGTAATAATTAAATGATATAATAAATATATATCATAAGTCTTAAATTATAATAATTACTTTTTATATCATAAGTAATTTAATAATAATGAAAATCATTATTTATATCATAAGTTTTATTTAATAACCATAAGTTTTAATCAAAAGTTCATCGGGTCATAGCTTGAGCCCCGGGAATCAGTTTTCGGCGAGCCTTATATATATCTTCGCCTAACCAACCCACCCGACACATTAGTGTGCTCAAGAACATCCCAAGAACAGTCACCAAGTCGTGACTTACAGCTCTTAATCAGTTTGGAACTTTAATCTGCTCAAAAACGTGTTTTAGTCATAACGAGTGATCCGTGGCTCGGATTTCGATGACCCGCACATGAAAGTTCATCCCATCATCAATCCTAACACACTAGTACACCCTAAGGACTCTAAAAATGGTCACAAAGTTGGACCAAACCTGGTTCAATTCGTTTTCATAGTTTAATCAAGAATCAAGAGGTGTAATCGTGTAGAGAAGAACGCGTAGAATCCGTTTATGCTAATGAATTGATGATCCAAGCTTGATTTTGTTGTAAAATGATGGTGATGGTGGTGGTATAGGTGATGGCTCACAAAGGGAGAAAGGGAGGAGATGGGAGAAAAATTATAAAGGCTAGGTTATGTGATAAAATGTAAAATGAAAGTAAAATCTCAAAAATGAAAAACAAGGAGGCTATACCCCCTCCCATTTTCGGCCGATGGGTATGGGGTGGGCCCCATTTGTGGGCCAATTTGCATTATGATAAGTTCCTAGTGGCCCGAATGCCCGAACGAAACCCGAAACACGAAAACACGGCTACGCGATTAAATATTCGGAGAGATAACAAATACGCGACGAAAAATAAATATAAATACTATATATAATCATATGATATTAAAATATCATATTTAAAATAATTAGGACTTAAAAATCCTAAAAGCTCGACCGTTGGTTTGAAAACCGAAAAGATTCGCCGGATAAAAATCCGCGACACGTAGAAACGTGCAATTTAAAATATGAATACAAATATTCATTTAACAAATAATAAAATATATTATTACAAAAATAATAATATAGGTCATAGAAATGACGTGGCACGAATAACAGTTAACGGTCGTTAAATAGTTAACGGTAAAAGATAACGGAAAAAGTAGAGTCGTTACAATTCTAGTAGTTATGTGATTGAATGTCTGATTAATTTGTTGCTGTGTGTTCTAGTGATTGTACCTATGTGTTTTAGCTGTTAGATTAGTCCATTCACTTAGCTTCGTGCTAACCACTCCTCCTTCCCCCTGCAGGTTGTAGGTCTTTGCTTTTGTTGGCTTGGGAGAAGATGGGCGTGTTGGGTTGTGTTCCACAAGTCTAGAACTCTGTTGTTGTCTGTATGAAATCGATTATTAACGTAACACCAGTTAATAACAATGTATTTATGTAATAGTTATGTTTATGTTGATTCGTAAGGGCACGTTTTGTAAATAAGACTTCCGCTGTGTTTAAAAAAAAGGTACGGTGTTACAATTTTGTCTAAATATAAATATATAGTAAAATCTCTATAATTTAATACTCGATAAATTAATAACCTCGATAAAGTTAATAATTTGTCCGGTCCCAACTTGGGACCTGTACAAAATTGGTCACCAATCGATAAAATAATAAGATAATAATTTTTTTTAAATCCCAATGTATATATATTGGTCCCATCGAAACTATAAATTAATAATTAGTAATTTTTTTTCGGAATTCCATGTACATTAAACTTAACAAGTTCATTAATGTGTGAATGTTCGTACATGAGAATTTTGAAGGTGATTGTCTATATTTTATTTAAAAAGATAAGGTGAACGGATATAATAATTTCGAATGTCGATACATTAATTTGAGAGTTGCTCACAAATATAAGTCAATTTTTTAAATTAATAATTTATTAATTTATCGATATAATAATATCTCGTTAAATTAATAAAATGTGTTGGTCCCAATATTATTAATTTAGAGTTACCTAAATGTAAATATAAATAGTACGAGTATACGAGAGTACTGAATAAAATCAAAAAAGGAAGGGGCAAAATCAAATAATATTGCGATGATTGGTGACCGTCGCACAAACACATTTTGTTGCTTGTAACTTTTTAGGGTTCACGGCCTCTAACGCTTACGCATCGACCTAAAATCAACCACAACGCAAACGCTACCTTTCACGGTACCGATTCTATTCATCTTACTGTGTTTAGTCATCGTTTTATATATTTTGTTTAATTATTGCTAGATTTCATGTTTACGTATCGGTTATTGTTAATTATATGTCTTAATCGCTCAATTTTGATGTGTTTCTGATGAATTAGGTCATTGTTTGTGATCGTTTTGTTATGCTCATCGTCGTTTTTTAGGTAATCGTGTTATTGTCCATCATCTTGTTGTTTTTATGATTTTCGCTGATTTATTGTGCTCGAGTTTGGTTTTTATTTTTGTAGCGACCCCGACAAATCGTCAAGTGACGGCGTCGGCTACGTGGGTCCCATTACCTGATTATAAGTCTTTAAGATAACGTTTGACCAAAATATGTCGCCTTCATTTCAAAATAAAGATTGTTTCAAAGTTTACAAGAATTGTTCAACCAAAAGTTAAGTTACAACGTTATAAGTACGATTGAAATCTAGGCGACACGGTTTAAAGTAAAGTCAAAAGACGCTCCATGAAATGCATGTATACTCGACATCGGATGCAAGTATCAAATAGTAAGCGGAAGCATGTTTCACATATCGTGCATGACCTGAGAAAAACATAGAAATCTGTCAACGAAAAACGTTGGTGAGATCATAAATGTATTTGTAAAAGTATATCTTGAATCACAAGGTTTAGTATCAATGCGTATACATCTCTAAAGATGTGTTTGTAAACCATAAAATTTAGTATAAAGTGAATATCAAGCGTATACATCCCAAAAGATGTTGTCTGTATCACGAGCACCCAATTACCAAAACTTAACTGAATCTTCCCTCTGAATTTTGAATATAGTGTTAGAACATACACTATGCACGTTGAAATTATATTTCATCCACTAACGGTAGCGAACCGTCTGAATGAGGGTTCGTTAAACCCGTATGGCCACACAACATAATCACTCGCTTACACTTACACCCTGCAAGTGGAACTAATGATAATTGGATTGAGGACTTTTGTTCTAACTCGTCTGTATCTTTGTATTCGTATTTGTGTTCCAAGTATAAAAGTATGAAAAGTATATATACATGTGAAATGTATATAAATATGTAAAGTATATGTTTCTCAGCCCACGATTTAAAAGAATAAAAGTTGTTGAAAAGGTGGGACTATGATCTCACCTCGAGTGCACGAGTATAAAAGTACTTCAACAAGTAAACGTGTGCATGAAAGTTGCTTAGCCTTGACCTAAACAAGTAAGTTATATCAATTAACCGGTTACGACACAAGGTCGGGTGAAATGTGTTCAATTAGTCCTATGGCTCGTTACGACTCGAATAGTATAGCATGTGAATCACGTTGTCAAGTTTCATGCAAGAATCAAGTATAAAAGCATGTTAGAACGATTGTAATAAAGTTTGAGTTGACATTTCAAAACCTTACCATTAGAAAGGAAATCTTATTACGTTTCCAACGATATTTGATTCATCGAAAACGGAGTTACGGTCAAAAAGTTATGGCCAAAACAAGTTTGCTGAAGTTCGGATGAAACAGGCAATTGTCGCGGCGCGACAAATTGCTCCGCGGCGCGACAAATGCCTATGTTGAAGGTCAGAAAGCCTGAAAAACATGTTCTAAAATCACCCTTTGGGCCACGGCGCGACAAATTGCTCCGCGGCGCGACAAATAACGTGGTCTGGTGCCTGGTCAGTTTCAAAAGTTCAAGTCTTGATCCAAAATTCAATTTAGCACAAAACGCAAACCGTAAACACTTAGAATACGCATCTTATATCATTGGAAAGCTCTTTTGACAAGGAATACAATTAACTACCTTTCACAAGCACAAACATCAATTACTATAACCGAAAACTCGTCAATTGATCAAGAAGGGTTTATTTTCAAAGTTTCAAGTTCGTAAAACGTATTTTATGATTCGGGAATCCAATTTACACATACGATATGCCGTTTTGAAGGTAATGAAGCATACATTACAACTAAACACTTACTAATAACATTTCATGGCATTCGAAACATTAAAAGCTCGTTTTAAGTCTATCAAACCCTAACCACAATCCGCAAAAATCAATATTCATGTTTTTGAAGTTTCCTTAATCAACCTACGCATCAAAACGAAGCTAGTGATACTAGTAACACAATTAAAACATGAACTTTAACAATTTAACAACATTAACTCATCCAAAATCAAAGATTTAGCACACCCATTTCAAATGTTCAAACTAGTTACTCAAAACAACGAATCGAGCAAACAAAACATATATTCATGTTATACTCATGAACAACCTCGGCCCCGGTGAATTGATCATCGTTTACTTGGTTCGACAAGGGAGATTGACGTTTCCGGTCACATGTGGTTTCAAAAGGAGTGACGTTAAAGCTTGAATGAAAATCATTGTAGTACGAGGATTCGGTTAAAGGAAAATACTTTTCTCAAGTAAATTTGAAGTTGGTAATACAAACTTGTATTATGGTTTCCAAGGTTTAAATCACATGTTTGTTCGGTCCGTCGGGTTGTGGATGGTACGCGGTACTCATGTCTAAACGCGGTCCCGAGGCTTCTTGTAAAACTAGAAGTGAAACGAGTATTTCGATACGGGATAATTAGCAAAGATACACCGTGTTGGAATAGAATCTCTTAAGATATGTTTGAACGAGTCAGTTAGGGTTCGAAAAAAAATGTTCGTTAGGACTATTCACCCTCGTGGCGAATACTTATGTAATATGAAGAGTTTCTCTATCCATTGAGAAATGTTACAAAAGTTTCCTTAAACGGAAATGCGAGCGATGAGGATAGGAGTGAAATGAGGACTTTGAATAGGATGAGCTTACATCTCGAGGTTGCCATAACGTGCCTCTAGTTGTCAAAAGTTGAAGTCTGAAAGAGAAACGAGATAGTACACGTAGTTGTATAGTTCGGGGTTGCATAATAGTTGGCCGATTATCAGAAACACAAGGGCGTTAAGTCAAAGAAGAGTGAAGTATCGTTGGATTGTGTGTTATCTTAAATTCCAGTAATATCAGACGGAAATGGTGAAATATCAGAGGTATGTAGTGTGGTACGTGATGACGAGAAAATTGATCGGATCCACAATTTAGTATTCATCCTCTCCGTGCAAAATAACGAATTTAACTAGAAATGTTGGTGTGAAGAATCACGCTCAAGGTTCGATCGCGGAGAGATTAAAGTCGTGTAACACGAGAAAAGTCAAAAATGAATCTTCGGTAGTAACAGACGAGATCTCAGATTTTACGAATACAAGTCTGAGTGGGGAGAGTTTCCTGATTACATGTGGCTTGATTTCGAGATTGATTGAAATGCCTTGACCATTAACATTATGGTCTAGAAAATTGGACTTCGTTCAACAGAAATTCTCACTCGGAGAATTTGGTATAAAGTTGCTCTTTTCTCAAAAGTTCGAGCGTAAGATGGTGATGTTGTCCGTTTTCCTTCTTTACTTAAATAAGTTAAGACGTCATCTATAAATACGATAACAGATTTGTCTAGATAAGTTGCATACGTGATTTAGGAGGTTCATGAATACGGACGGAGTCCTAAATAAATCAAACGGTACTAAGAGAGATTTACAACTAACGTTGCGAGTTCGGAAATGGCTTAGGAGACATCGTCTCACTTAACCCCCAATTGATGATAACCGGAACGAAGGTCGTTTTGGAATACACACGGGATTCATGCAAGAAATCATGAGGTCATGGATGCGAGGGAGAGGGTATCGGTTTCCAACCGAAAATTACTCAGTTCACAATAATCTATACAAGATGATGGGGAAACATTTTTTTTTTTTTTTTTTTTTTTTTTTTTTTTTTTTTTTTTTTAACGAATAGGTTTCGAGCTCCCTAGTTCTATAGGTGTCAAGTCAAAAGTCTTAACGTATATCCTCCAATAAAATTTATAGGCACACAATATTTTCCGTTGGTCACTTAAATTGCCTAAGTAGTGTCTAGGGGAAAAAGTGGAATGTAAAGAGCACGAGTCAAAGACTTGGTTAATAAACATCTAGCGGTAATCGAATCGAATAAGTATGAAATATATGGTTTGTTGTGAAGAAACGTACCCGTGACTAGTCCATCGTCGTCTCGGGCATCCTAGGTGTCGATGTTGAAAGTTCAACGGCGTGCGTTGGGGTTGATTTTCTTATTTGGGCACGCACTCCTAAAATGTCCCGGTTGGCCACATTCAAAACAAACACCCGTCTTGGGTGCATTGGGCTCCTTTTGAGCGACGGGAGTGGTATTCCTACAATCGTGGGCTACATGGCCACTTCTTTGACACTTCAAGCAAAATGGTTTGCCACATTCGCCTAAATGATGTTTGTAGCACTCGTTACAATACGGTAGGTGTCCGGTATAACCCCTCTTGCCGTCGGAGGTGTAAGGCTCCTTAGCAAAGTTGTTGTTGCTTGATTGAGAGGGTTCCCACTTTCTTTTGTTGCCGCCCGATTTGTCCTCGGCCTTAGGTGCCGGAACTACGATTTCGTCAACCGTTTCAATTAGTTGGCGAGCCATGTTCATAGCGGCTTGATGAGTAGTGGGTTTGGATGACATCACCCCTTGTTTGATGCTTTTTGGAAGACCGAGCATGTAGAGTTCAATCCTTTGAGATTCGGGGTTAACAAGATTAGGACACATCAAGGATAGTTCGGCGAAGCGTTGATTATAAGCTTTAAGATCGTTTCCGACCGCTTTCAAAGCTCTTAGTTCTCCCTCAAGCTTTCGGGTTTCCTCGCGCGGAAAATATTCAACAATCATCTTTTCCTTTAGATCGGCCCAAGAGAGGGCATGAGCTTCATCGGTACCCACCGATTGAACATAGGTGTTCCACCATGTTAGAGCAATTCCGGAGAAAGTGTGAGTGGAGTATTTGACCTTGTCTTGGTCCCGACAACCGCTTATGCTAAAGACGGCTTCCGTTTGCTCAAACCATCGGGTGAGCACGACCGGTCCCCCGGTTCCATCAAAAGTATGAGGTTTGCACCCCATGAAAGCTTTATAGGAGCATCCCTCGTTTGAGTTTCCGGCTCCATTGTTGTTGTTGTTGTTGTTGTTGTTGTTGTTGTTATTATTATTGTTGTTGGATGAGTGACCGGCCATGGCCGCATCTACGGCGGTAGCTATCATCCGTTCGAGAGCTTGTTCGGGAGTTTCATTGCGGCGTACACGACGAGGAGCCATTGTTCCTTCAAGACACAAGAATATCGTTGGTTAGTATTTTCAACAATACTAACCGGAGTATGGATTAAGGATAGAGAGAAAATTTTCCTTGACTCGCCCTAAATTCTTTATGTCATAATGTCGGAACGTCCATGTGAATCACCGTAATATAATCCCGGAAATTATATTACCCTGATTCTCATGTGCATTTAACATTACTTCATAAAGTCAAGGTGGCGCATCAACAAAATTTATCAACGTAAGATCAAGATCGAATACGAGTTAGATATGATAGAAGGGTTCGAGTATAAATGCACAAATAGTCAAGTAATTCCTACTTCAGTCTATATGCCGGTTGTAGTCTAGATTCACCTATGTACCTTATGACTCGGGGTGGACACAAATGAACTCTAAATCCCTACAACCTGGCTCTGATACCAACTGTAGCGACCCCGACAAATCGTCAAGTGACGGCGTCGGCTACGTGGGTCCCATTACCTGATTATAAGTCTTTAAGATAACGTTTGACCAAAATATGTCGCCTTCATTTCAAAATAAAGATTGTTTCAAAGTTTACAAGAATTGTTCAACCAAAAGTTAAGTTACAACGTTATAAGTACGATTGAAATCTAGGCGACACGGTTTAAAGTAAAGTCAAAAGACGCTCCATGAAATGCATGTATACTCGACATCGGATGCAAGTATCAAATAGTAAGCGGAAGCATGTTTCACATATCGTGCATGACTTGAGAAAAACATAGAAATCTGTCAACGAAAAACGTTGGTGAGATCATAAATGTATTTGTAAAAGTATATCTTGAATCACAAGGTTTAGTATCAATGCGTATACATCTCTAAAGATGTGTTTGTAAACCATAAAATTTAGTATAAAGTGAATATCAAGCGTATACATCCCAAAAGATGTTGTCTGTATCACGAGCACCCAATTACCAAAACTTAACTGAATCTTCCCTCTGAATTTTGAATATAGTGTTAGAACATACACTATGCACGTTGAAATTATATTTCATCCACTAACGGTAGCGAACCGTCTGAATGAGGGTTCGTTAAACCCGTATGGCCACACAACATAATCACTCGCTTACACTTACACCCTGCAAGTGGAACTAATGATAATTGGATTGAGGACTTTTGTTCTAACTCGTCTGTATCTTTGTATTCGTATTTGTGTTCCAAGTATAAAAGTATGAAAAGTATATATACATGTGAAATGTATATAAATATGTAAAGTATATGTTTCTCAGCCCACGATTTAAAAGAATAAAAGTTGTTGAAAAGGTGGGACTATGATCTCACCTCGAGTGCACGAGTATAAAAGTACTTCAACAAGTAAACGTGTGCATGAAAGTTGCTTAGCCTTGACCTAAACAAGTAAGTTATATCAATTAACCGGTTACGACACAAGGTCGGGTGAAATGTGTTCAATTAGTCCTATGGCTCGTTACGACTCGAATAGTATAGCATGTGAATCACGTTGTCAAGTTTCATGCAAGAATCAAGTATAAAAGCATGTTAGAACGATTGTAATAAAGTTTGAGTTGACATTTCAAAACCTTACCATTAGAAAGGAAATCTTATTACGTTTCCAACGATATTTGATTCATCGAAAACGGAGTTACGGTCAAAAAGTTATGGCCAAAACAAGTTTGCTGAAGTTCGGATGAAACAGGCAATTGTCGCGGCGCGACAAATTGCTCCGCGGCGCGACAAATGCCTATGTTGAAGGTCAGAAAGCCTGAAAAACATGTTCTAAAATCACCCTTTGGGCCACGGCGCGACAAATTGCTCCGCGGCGCGACAAATAACGTGGTCTGGTGCCTGGTCAGTTTCAAAAGTTCAAGTCTTGATCCAAAATTCAATTTAGCACAAAAAGCAAACCGTAAACACTTAGAATACGCATCTTATATCATTGGAAAGCTCTTTTGACAAGGAATACAATTAACTACCTTTCACAAGCACAAACATCAATTACTATAACCGAAAACTCGTCAATTGATCAAGAAGGGTTTATTTTCAAAGTTTCAAGTTCGTAAAACGTATTTTATGATTCGGGAATCCAATTTACACATACGATATGCCGTTTTGAAGGTAATGAAGCATACATTACAACTAAACACTTACTAATAACATTTCATGGCATTCGAAACATTAAAAGCTCGTTTTAAGTCTATCAAACCCTAACCACAATCCGCAAAAATCAATATTCATGTTTTTGAAGTTTCCTTAATCAACCTACGCATCAAAACGAAGCTAGTGATACTAGTAACACAATTAAAACATGAACTTTAACAATTTAACAACATTAACTCATCCAAAATCAAAGATTTAGCACACCCATTTCAAATGTTCAAACTAGTTACTCAAAACAACGAATCGAGCAAACAAAACATATATTCATGTTATACACGAGCCATAGACACTAACTAACACCATTTCAAGTCAAAAACACGAATTTAGAGAAATCTAGAGTTTTAGAAATGTTACCCAAACGAGATGAAGTTGGTATCAAATTGTAGAGGATGAAGAGAGGATTCCAAATATGTAATTTGTTTTGTTGTAAGCCTCCTAAATCGAATTTAGATGATGAATGATTGAATTGGGTGTTGTGTGTGTGTGTTCTTGCTAGAGAGAAAGAGAGATGAGGGAGATGGATGGAAATGGATGGAGGAGGTGAAGTGGTTGACTAGTTGACCTAGTCACCACTTTGCCCACTTGTCAACTTAAGTCCCTCATGTTTGTAGTCGGGTGCGGGAATTAACCAAACGAATATTTTTAAAACGCTCGAGTAAACGGGTGATGTCAAAATTAAATAGCTGGAATATAATGAACGTTACTCACGGAAACTATTAATTTAAATACGAAAGATTATGTTTTAAAAAAAAAGACGGTGTTAAAATTAAATTTAACGGAAAAACGCGGGATGTTACATTATCCACACCTCAAAAGAAATTTCGTCCCGAAATTTAGTTGGAAGTAGTAGTTGTTGAATCTTCCTCGAGATCTTGCGTTGCCAATTCTACGAGTGAGGGAGAAGTACGTTCTAGGGTACTTCAACGAATTTTGACGGTCGGGATCATACGATGTTTTAAGGTTTGGCTTCACGATTTATGGTTTCAACCGGTCCTCCTAAGAAGTGAGGGTTATCGTCGATAGTGAGTTCATCAAAGGAGATAACAAGTTCTCGTTTCGCAAAACACGTCTTTGAGTTGATACATCGAATGTAGGATAAACGGAGACCCAAAATGAGTCGGAAAAGTCTAAACGGCTAGCGAGGGGTCCAAAACACCCCAAGAATTTAAAGGATCAAAATATCGCGGATTTAGCTTCCTACGTTTCCCGAAACGGATTGCACCTTTCCAAGGTGCGACTCTTAACGTGACGCGGTTTCCCACGTGGAATTTGAAATGTTTACGTCTAACATCGGCGTAGCTCTTGGTGATTACGAGTCGCGTAGGGTTTTACCTGAATATGAATAAATTTTCTCGGTTGCTCATGAACAACCTCGGCCCCGGTGAATTGATCATCGTTTACTTGGTTCGACAAGGGAGATTGACGTTTCCGGTCACATGTGGTTTCAAAAGGAGTGACGTTAAAGCTTGAATGAAAATCATTGTAGTACGAGGATTCGGTTAAAGGAAAATACTTTTCTCAAGTAAATTTGAAGTTGGTAATACAAACTTGTATTATGGTTTCCAAGGTTTAAATCACATGTTTGTTCGGTCCGTCGGGTTGTGGATGGTACGCGGTACTCATGTCTAAACGCGGTCCCGAGGCTTCTTGTAAAACTAGAAGTGAAACGAGTATTTCGATACGGGATAATTAGCAAAGATACACCGTGTTGGAATAGAATCTCTTAAGATATGTTTGAACGAGTCAGTTAGGGTTCGAAAAAAAATGTTCGTTAGGACTATTCACCCTCGTGGCGAATACTTATGTAATATGAAGAGTTTCTCTATCCATTGAGAAATGTTACAAAAGTTTCCTTAAACGGAAATGCGAGCGATGAGGATAGGAGTGAAATGAGGACTTTGAATAGGATGAGCTTACATCTCGAGGTTGCCATAACGTGCCTCTAGTTGTCAAAAGTTGAAGTCTGAAAGAGAAACGAGATAGTACACGTAGTTGTATAGTTCGGGGTTGCATAATAGTTGGCCGATTATCAGAAACACAAGGGCGTTAAGTCAAAGAAGAGTGAAGTATCGTTGGATTGTGTGTTATCTTAAATTCCAGTAATATCAGACGGAAATGGTGAAATATCAGAGGTATGTAGTGTGGTACGTGATGACGAGAAAATTGATCGGATCCACAATTTAGTATTCATCCTCTCCGTGCAAAATAACGAATTTAACTAGAAATGTTGGTGTGAAGAATCACGCTCAAGGTTCGATCGCGGAGAGATTAAAGTCGTGTAACACGAGAAAAGTCAAAAATGAATCTTCGGTAGTAACAGACGAGATCTCAGATTTTACGAATACAAGTCTGAGTGGGGAGAGTTTCCTGATTACATGTGGCTTGATTTCGAGATTGATTGAAATGCCTTGACCATTAACATTATGGTCTAGAAAATTGGACTTCGTTCAACAGAAATTCTCACTCGGAGAATTTGGTATAAAGTTGCTCTTTTCTCAAAAGTTCGAGCGTAAGATGGTGATGTTGTTCGTTTTCCTTCTTTACTTAAATAAGTTAAGACGTCATCTATAAATACGATAACAGATTTGTCTAGATAAGTTGCATACGTGATTTAGGAGGTTCATGAATACGGACGGAGTCCTAAATAAATCAAACGGTACTAAGAGAGATTTACAACTAACGTTGCGAGTTCGGAAATGGCTTAGGAGACATCGTCTCACTTAACCCCCAATTGATGATAACCGGAACGAAGGTCGTTTTGGAATACACACGGGATTCATGCAAGAAATCATGAGGTCATGGATGCGAGGGAGAGGGTATCGGTTTCCAACCGAAAATTACTCAGTTCACAATAATCTATACAAGATGATGGGGAAACATTTTTTTTTTTTTTTTTTTTTTTTTTTTTTTTTTTTTTTTTTTTAACGAATAGGTTTCGAGCTCCCTAGTTCTATAGGTGTCAAGTCAAAAGTCTTAACGTATATCCTCCAATAAAATTTATAGGCACACAATATTTTCCGTTGGTCACTTAAATTGCCTAAGTAGTGTCTAGGGGAAAAAGTGGAATGTAAAGAGCACGAGTCAAAGACTTGGTTAATAAACATCTAGCGGTAATCGAATCGAATAAGTATGAAATATATGGTTTGTTGTGAAGAAACGTACCCGTGACTAGTCCATCGTCGTCTCGGGCATCCTAGGTGTCGATGTTGAAAGTTCAACGGCGTGCGTTGGGGTTGATTTTCTTATTTGGGCACGCACTCCTAAAATGTCCCGGTTGGCCACATTCAAAACAAACACCCGTCTTGGGTGCATTGGGCTCCTTTTGAGCGACGGGAGTGGTATTCCTACAATCGTGGGCTACATGGCCACTTCTTTGACACTTCAAGCAAAATGGTTTGCCACATTCGCCTAAATGATGTTTGTAGCACTCGTTACAATACGGTAGGTGTCCGGTATAACCCCTCTTGCCGTCGGAGGTGTAAGGCTCCTTAGCAAAGTTGTTGTTGCTTGATTGAGAGGGTTCCCACTTTCTTTTGTTGCCGCCCGATTTGTCCTCGGCCTTAGGTGCCGGAACTACGATTTCGTCAACCGTTTCAATTAGTTGGCGAGCCATGTTCATAGCGGCTTGATGAGTAGTGGGTTTGGATGACATCACCCCTTGTTTGATGCTTTTTGGAAGACCGAGCATGTAGAGTTCAATCCTTTGAGATTCGGGGTTAACAAGATTAGGACACATCAAGGATAGTTCGGCGAAGCGTTGATTATAAGCTTTAAGATCGTTTCCGACCGCTTTCAAAGCTCTTAGTTCTCCCTCAAGCTTTCGGGTTTCCTCGCGCGGAAAATATTCAACAATCATCTTTTCCTTTAGATCGGCCCAAGAGAGGGCATGAGCTTCATCGGTACCCACCGATTGAACATAGGTGTTCCACCATGTTAGAGCAATTCCGGAGAAAGTGTGAGTGGAGTATTTGACCTTGTCTTGGTCCCGACAACCGCTTATGCTAAAGACGGCTTCCGTTTGCTCAAACCATCGGGTGAGCACGACCGGTCCCCCGGTTCCATCAAAAGTATGAGGTTTGCACCCCATGAAAGCTTTATAGGAGCATCCCTCGTTTGAGTTTCCGGCTCCATTGTTGTTGTTGTTGTTGTTGTTGTTGTTGTTATTATTATTGTTGTTGGATGAGTGACCGGCCATGGCCGCATCTACGGCGGTAGCTATCATCCGTTCGAGAGCTTGTTCGGGAGTTTCATTGCGGCGTACACGACGAGGAGCCATTGTTCCTTCAAGACACAAGAATATCGTTGGTTAGTATTTTCAACAATACTAACCGGAGTATGGATTAAGGATAGAGAGAAAATTTTCCTTGACTCGCCCTAAATTCTTTATGTCATAATGTCGGAACGTCCATGTGAATCACCGTAATATAATCCCGGAAATTATATTACCCTGATTCTCATGTGCATTTAACATTACTTCATAAAGTCAAGGTGGCGCATCAACAAAATTTATCAACGTAAGATCAAGATCGAATACGAGTTAGATATGATAGAAGGGTTCGAGTATAAATGCACAAATAGTCAAGTAATTCCTACTTCAGTCTATATGCCGGTTGTAGTCTAGATTCACCTATGTACCTTATGACTCGGGGTGGACACAAATGAACTCTAAATCCCTACAACCTGGCTCTGATACCAACTGTAGCGACCCCGACAAATCGTCAAGTGACGGCGTCGGCTACGTGGGTCCCATTACCTGATTATAAGTCTTTAAGATAACGTTTGACCAAAATATGTCGCCTTCATTTCAAAATAAAGATTGTTTCAAAGTTTACAAGAATTGTTCAACCAAAAGTTAAGTTACAACGTTATAAGTACGATTGAAATCTAGGCGACACGGTTTAAAGTAAAGTCAAAAGACGCTCCATGAAATGCATGTATACTCGACATCGGATGCAAGTATCAAATAGTAAGCGGAAGCATGTTTCACATATCGTGCATGACCTGAGAAAAACATAGAAATCTGTCAACGAAAAACGTTGGTGAGATCATAAATGTATTTGTAAAAGTATATCTTGAATCACAAGGTTTAGTATCAATGCGTATACATCTCTAAAGATGTGTTTGTAAACCATAAAATTTAGTATAAAGTGAATATCAAGCGTATACATCCCAAAAGATGTTGTCTGTATCACGAGCACCCAATTACCAAAACTTAACTGAATCTTCCCTCTGAATTTTGAATATAGTGTTAGAACATACACTATGCACGTTGAAATTATATTTCATCCACTAACGGTAGCGAACCGTCTGAATGAGGGTTCGTTAAACCCGTATGGCCACACAACATAATCACTCGCTTACACTTACACCCTGCAAGTGGAACTAATGATAATTGGATTGAGGACTTTTGTTCTAACTCGTCTGTATCTTTGTATTCGTATTTGTGTTCCAAGTATAAAAGTATGAAAAGTATATATACATGTGAAATGTATATAAATATGTAAAGTATATGTTTCTCAGCCCACGATTTAAAAGAATAAAAGTTGTTGAAAAGGTGGGACTATGATCTCACCTCGAGTGCACGAGTATAAAAGTACTTCAACAAGTAAACGTGTGCATGAAAGTTGCTTAGCCTTGACCTAAACAAGTAAGTTATATCAATTAACCGGTTACGACACAAGGTCGGGTGAAATGTGTTCAATTAGTCCTATGGCTCGTTACGACTCGAATAGTATAGCATGTGAATCACGTTGTCAAGTTTCATGCAAGAATCAAGTATAAAAGCATGTTAGAACGATTGTAATAAAGTTTGAGTTGACATTTCAAAACCTTACCATTAGAAAGGAAATCTTATTACGTTTCCAACGATATTTGATTCATCGAAAACGGAGTTACGGTCAAAAAGTTATGGCCAAAACAAGTTTGCTGAAGTTCGGATGAAACAGGCAATTGTCGCGGCGCGACAAATTGCTCCGCGGCGCGACAAATGCCTATGTTGAAGGTCAGAAAGCCTGAAAAACATGTTCTAAAATCACCCTTTGGGCCACGGCGCGACAAATTGCTCCGCGGCGCGACAAATAACGTGGTCTGGTGCCTGGTCAGTTTCAAAAGTTCAAGTCTTGATCCAAAATTCAATTTAGCACAAAACGCAAACCGTAAACACTTAGAATACGCATCTTATATCATTGGAAAGCTCTTTTGACAAGGAATACAATTAACTACCTTTCACAAGCACAAACATCAATTACTATAACCGAAAACTCGTCAATTGATCAAGAAGGGTTTATTTTCAAAGTTTCAAGTTCGTAAAACGTATTTTATGATTCGGGAATCCAATTTACACATACGATATGCCGTTTTGAAGGTAATGAAGCATACATTACAACTAAACACTTACTAATAACATTTCATGGCATTCGAAACATTAAAAGCTCGTTTTAAGTCTATCAAACCCTAACCACAATCCGCAAAAATCAATATTCATGTTTTTGAAGTTTCCTTAATCAACCTACGCATCAAAACGAAGCTAGTGATACTAGTAACACAATTAAAACATGAACTTTAACAATTTAACAACATTAACTCATCCAAAATCAAAGATTTAGCACACCCATTTCAAATGTTCAAACTAGTTACTCAAAACAACGAATCGAGCAAACAAAACATATATTCATGTTATACACGAGCCATAGACACTAACTAACACCATTTCAAGTCAAAAACACGAATTTAGAGAAATCTAGAGTTTTAGAAATGTTACCCAAACGAGATGAAGTTGGTATCAAATTGTAGAGGATGAAGAGAGGATTCCAAATATGTAATTTGTTTTGTTGTAAGCCTCCTAAATCGAATTTAGATGATGAATGATTGAATTGGGTGTTGTGTGTGTGTGTTCTTGCTAGAGAGAAAGAGAGATGAGGGAGATGGATGGAAATGGATGGAGGAGGTGAAGTGGTTGACTAGTTGACCTAGTCACCACTTTGCCCACTTGTCAACTTAAGTCCCTCATGTTTGTAGTCGGGTGCGGGAATTAACCAAACGAATATTTTTAAAACGCTCGAGTAAACGGGTGATGTCAAAATTAAATAGCTGGAATATAATGAACGTTACTCACGGAAACTATTAATTTAAATACGAAAGATTATGTTTTAAAAAAAAAGACGGTGTTAAAATTAAATTTAACGGAAAAACGCGGGATGTTACAATTTTGATGTTTGATCGTGCATAGGCTAATGAATAGGTTTTGGCTATATGTATAATAAGGAGGAGTTGAAAAATTAGGTTAAGTTGTTTATCGGTATTCAAATAGTTTGTAGTTGTACTTACTTTCATTAAGATTAGACTAAAATTAGATCGAGGTGTTCATTTTGTATGTGTAGGCTCTAGGGTATAGTTATAATAGACTAAAATTAGATCGAGGTGTTCATTTTGTATGTGTAGGTTCTAGGTTATATAATTTTAATAAGGCCGGGCTGAAAAATAGGTTTCTGTGTGACTATAAGGTTTAGAAGACTGAGCTGAAAAAATAGGTTAAGATGTTTAAGGAAAAAACTTTGGTATTTGGTTACAGAAGACTCTATTGAGTTTATACAAGTAGGTTCATGAAGAATTTAAACGTATCTATTGTCGGTCTGTTGAGGATGTGATTTTTCTTTTTATATGATGCATAATATTGTTGTGGACCTGAGCTGTAATGAAATGTTGTAACTTGTAACAAGACATAATGCGTATCCACGTGTTTTTAACACGAAAGGGAAATGAAAATCAACTCACGTTGTGGACAGATTTGTGGATATTGTCTCTGCGTATACACTATGAACACTATCAACTCTTTCAAATACCTACTTGTAAGGAAATTTTGTAACTTGGAACAACGCAGAATTCATTTTGTGGAATTGAGGTGTAAGGAAATATTGTTACTATTAAAAAAGCACAATGCAGGAGATAGTTTTTTCGATTAAAATAAGCTCTACGGCTCTACCGAAACATATGTAATATATAAGCAATAAGCAATATTTAATTGTTTGGTGATTATGCACATTAAGAGTTTTAGAGATAAGGTTGATTAATTATCATCACGTAAACATTTTGAATAAGCAGCTAGCAAAACTGTTTATTAGAAACTGTTTTTCCCCGAACCTAAGCTTACAGTGTTACAGATAACTTTAAGGTGCGTTTTCAGCCCAATGCTCAAAACTGCTTTTTCTGTTGTTTCAAAGTGCAATAAGCATATAAAAGAAGGCACTCTCAAAAACCTAGGCAGTTGGTCAGGTCTTGGCTTCAGAATATCTTGACCATGTAATAGAACTCTGAATATGTTGAATCATGGGGGTGGAGGGAGATAGTAGGACCAAATTAATACAGAAGGCTTTTAGTAGGATCGTAGAGTAAACAGCTTCTTTTTTTGCTTACAAGCTCTCATCAAATACTCAAATTGATCAACCAAGGTTACTTAGAAAATGTTGCTACCTGACACAAATTTTGTTTATTCAAGATGTCATGGATTATAATTTGGAATTTTTTTGCACTTTTTTTCATATATATTACTGTAGATGTCTGTTTAAGTAAACTATATCAATCTTAAGCATCATTTTTGCCCCCTTCCATATTTATAGGTCAACTTAGTTTTATATTATTTCCGTTCATACGATATTGATTGGTTGATGGTTTTGGTTTTGGTTTTAATTACTTAATTCACACTACATACTTCTAACTGTGTGGTTGTTCATTCTGTTACTATACTTGAAAATTTAGGATTTGTTGTTGATATACATTTAACATTTTTTTCTAGATTAAAAATATAATTACCCAGAGAATATACATGTAATAAACTCTGTGAATTTTTATTATCCAAAAGATAATAAAATGATATGCTTTACTTAAAGATAAATATATTACGGTTTTCTTAACCATATATCCCTATTTTTCTCTAAATCTTGCAGGTCCAACATTTTGCTTCAATCGAGTAGGAACATTATCAAATTCTGTTTAAAGACTTGAGATGGGGGATGCAGAGAACACACTTCCACCTACTAAAAAACGAGCTGCCGGGAGGGAATTATCCCGAGACAACCCTGGTCTTGATGATGAAGAAGAAGTTCCAGGACAAGAAACCGGCACATTTAAGAGAGCAAGTGAAGAAGTATTAGCAAACCGTAGAATCGTCAAAGTCAAACGCAGTCAAACGTCATCAACCCCATCCGCACCTTCTTCAAATCCCTTTGCAGCTATTCGTTTAGTACCTCCAGCGGGTCCCACACCCACTCCTACACCTGTTAATAATTCACAAGATATAGAAAAACCCTCTTCTGAAAAGATAGACTCGCCTGAAAGCGTGAATGGAAAACCAAAAGTGGAAGATGGTGATAATGGTAAGCAACCTGAACCAATCAATTCTGAAGTCGATAAAGAGAACAATGAAAACAAGGACAAGGTTGAGGAAAATGCCGAAAATACCCCTGTACCAGAGAAAAAGAATGATGAAAACAAGGATAAGTTAGATGAGAATGATGAAAGTGCTCCTGCAGCTGGATCTGTCAACTCATTTGGACAACTTTCAAGTAACCAAAACGCTTTCACGGGACTCGTCGGGACTGGATTTTCAAGTTCATCTTTTTCATTCGGGTCAATCCCGAAAATTGACCAGCCCACTTTCCCACCGTTCGGTTTCGCTACCAACGGGAACTCGTCCTTATTTGGAAATACTGATAAAACCGAGGGTACAAAAATACCATCTATGCAGGAAGTACAAGTGGAAACGGGTGAAGAAAATGAGACATCAGTTTTTGCAGCGGATTCTGTACTTTTTGAGTTTCTTGATGGCGGGTGGAAAGAGCGTGGTAAAGGAGAACTGAAAGTCAACGTTTTGACTACTGGAACAAAGAAAGCGAGACTTGTAATGAGAGCAAGAGGGAATTATCGTTTAATTTTGAATGCTAGCATCTTTCCAGATATGAAGCTGACAAATATGGAGAAAAAAGGGATCACTTTTGCGTGTTTGAACAGTATCGGCGAAGGGCAAAGTGGTATCTCGACATTTGCGTTGAAGTTTAAAGATCCGTCACTTGTTGAAGAGTTCCGTTCAGTTATCATGTCACATAAAGGTAACACACCTGCACCCGTTCTTAAGACACCTGAAAATTCTCCAAAGGCATCTGATGAGTAGACGTATGACTGTACGAACACTTGTATCAGCTTTCTCTTTTGGTATTGAAGGCAGCAAAAGGTAAAATTTGCATTCAATCTAATATCAAGTGTGTAAGCCACATTGTGGGGTTATGTAAGAGCTGCTGTTATATGCGTATCCATTTTGTTATCTTGATAGACATTTGGTAGTCTAGGAGTCTTAAAATGTTATGAAGAATTTTGTACTTGGGATTTGAGTTGAATATTCGAGTCTTGTTCACCCAAGCAGATGTAGGTGGTGTGGGTCAAATGTTACGGACACATCGTGCGATTAATCAGTCTTGTATGATGACTTGTTTCGTGTTTTTTCTGTTGCCGGTTGATTTTTAATTTTCGTGTTATGAACATGTTTAGGTTCACAAATCCGCAGCTGAGTGGGATTTTTGCCCAAATGCCGGTTACATGTCATATCAAAATCATCAATTAATATGCTTTTGAATCCCATTGAATTGGTTAGAGAAAGTATAACGATATAAAGTTGGCTTTAATGTTACATGGTAGTAGACTAGTAGTCTTATATGTTTTTCCATCTAAGATAACTTGCACGGTTGCAGCAATGGGAGACTTGCCAATGTTGTATAACTGGTCCAACCGGAATTTAACCGGTATTTTTTTTTTATTATTGATATAATGAAAATGAATTTAAGTTAGGAAAAAACTAATCAGTTTCACAACCTAAATCCCAAATCGATTATGGCCATCTTCTGGCCAATTCCATGCGGAAGCAGAATCAGAAAGATATTGGCCATAGAGGTTTGAACAATTATTGTGCAACTGATGGCTGAGTGTGGCCTATGGGTTTGGTGTTGGTGCTTAATTAATCACAGTGGGTATGCTACAGAGATGGTGTTTGTAAAGATTAATTTTGTTTGCAAATCATGAAGTTTTTTTGTTTGAAATTTTGGCATTGTGAGTTTGTGACTTACAGTTGGTTTGACCAGTCGAAGTGGAACCCGGACATTCCAACTAAACACTTTGAAAAAACTAACAAAACTTTTGGAGAAGTACAAAACTGACTTGAGGTGAATGACTTTGATTTAGAAAATATAAATATAAAATTATGATTTTTAAACACGTTAATGGTTTAAACTAGTTTTCGAACCCTCGCTTCGCGGCGGGGGTTCGATTTTTAATGTATTTTATTGTGTTTAGTTACGGAGCCTGCGAGTGAAAAATCAACATATATGAAAAGTACCCTAAATATTTAGCGTTTTTTTAAAAGTGTCCGTTTTGCGTATAGTTAGTGACATTGTGTTCATAAAATTATTTCAAGTTTAAGGATGGTGTCGGAAAAGTTTAACTCGTTGCGAGCAAGAAGATATGACCTGTTGAATATTTGAGTGGAGTTTATTTAAGATATTTTATGAAAATTTTGATTTGACGCTTTAACCCCCTGTGTTGGGGGCCGATTTTAATTTTTGAACAAAGTGTGGGGGGCTTTTGTGGTGTTACTCGAAAGAAATAAGGGGGAGAAAAATGCGAAAAGACAAAAATACCCCTAGTACTATTCATAGTCAACAAAAATGTTGGTGAGTTATAGGTTTAACCTATATATATCAAATCGTAACAATAGACCACAAGATTTCATATTTCAATACACATCCCATACATAGAGATAAAAATCATTCATATGGTGAACACCTGGTAACCGACATTAACAAGATGCATATATAAGAATATCCCCATCATTCCGGGACACCCTTCGGATATGATATAAATTTCGAAGTACTAAAGCATCCGGTACTTTGGATGGGGTTTGTAAGGCCCAATAGATCTATCTTTAGGATTCGCGTCAATTAGGGTGTCTGTTCCCTAATTCTTAGATTACCAGACTTAATAAAAAGGGGCATATTCGATTTCGATAATTCAACCATAGAATGTAGTTTCACGTACTTGTGTCTATTTTGTAAATCATTTATAAAACCTGCATGTATTCTCATCCCAAAAATATTAGATTTTAAAAGTGGGACTATAACTCACTTTCACAGATTTTTACTTCGTCGGGAAGTAAGACTTGGCCACTGGTTGATTCACGAACCTATAACAATATATACATATATATCAAAGTATGTTCAAAATATATTTACAACACTTTTAATATATTTTGATGTTTTAAGTTTATTAAGTCAGCTGTCCTCGTTAGTAACCTACAACTAGTTGTCCACAGTTAGATGTACAGAAATAAATCGATAAATATTATCTTGAATCAATCCACGACCCAGTGTATACGTATCTCAGTATTGATCACAACTCAAACTATATATATTTTGGAATCAACCTCAACCCTGTATAGCTAACTCCAACATTCACATATAGAGTGTCTATGGTTGTTCCGAAATATATATAGATGTGTCGACATGATAGGTCGAAACATTGTATACGTGTCTATGGTATCTCAAGATTACATAATATACAATACAAGTTGATTAAGTTATGGTTGGAATAGATTTGTTACCAATTTTCACGTAGCTAAAATGAGAAAAAATTTTCAATCTTGTTTTACCCATAACTTCTTCATTTTAAATCCGTTTTGAGTGAATCAAATTGCTATGGTTTCATATTGAACTCTATTTTATGAATCTAAACAGAAAAGTATAGGTTTATAGTCGGAAAAATAAGTTACAAGTCGTTTTTGTAAAGGTAGTCATTTCAGTCGAAAGAACGACGTCTAGATGACCATTTTAGAAAACATACTTCCACTTTGAGTTTAACCATAATTTTTGGATATAGTTTCATGTTCATAATAAAAATCATTTTCTCAGAATAACAACTTTTAAATCAAAGTTTATCATAGTTTTTAATTAACTAACCCAAAACAGCCCGCGGTGTTACTACGACGGCGTAAATCCGGTTTTACGGTGTTTTTCGTGTTTCCAGGTTTTAAATCATTAAGTTAGCATATCATATTTAATCAGAAACAACTGAATATGAGGCATCGTAGGTGGATTGAATTATTGAATGATTACGACTTTGAGATTCGTTACCACCCGGGGAAGGCAAATGTGGTAGCCGATGCCTTGAGCAGGAAGGACAGAGAACCCATTCGAGTAAAATCTATGAATATAATGATTCATAATAACATTACTACTCAAATAAAGGAGGCGCAACAAGGAGTTTTAAAAGAGGGAAATTTAAAGGATGAAATACCCAAAGGATCGGAGAAGCATCTTAATATTCGGGAAGACGGAACCCGGTATAGGGCTGAAAGGATTTGGGTACCAAAATTTGGAGATATGAGAGAAATGGTACTTAGAGAAGCTCATAAAACCATATACTCAATACATCCTGGAACGGGGAAGATGTACAAGGATCTCAAGAAACATTTTTGGTGGCCGGGTATGAAAGCCGATGTTGCTAAATACGTAGGAGAATGTTTGACGTGTTCTAAGGTCAAAGCTGAGCATCAGAAACCATCAGGTCTACTTCAACAACCCGAAATCCCGGAATGGAAATGGGAAAACATTACCATGGATTTCATCACTAAATTGCCAAGGACTGCAAGTGGTTTTGATACTATTTGGGTAATAGTTGATCGTCTCACCAAATCAGCACACTTCTTGCCAATAAGAGAAGATGACAAGATGGAGAAGTTAGCACGACTGTATTTGAAGGAAGTCATCTCCAGACATGGAATACCAATCTCTATTATTGTCTAATAGTTAATATGGTAATTAATAATCGCCATATGTGTCCATATTTTGCATGAACATTTATCTTTCATATATGTAAAATTACTACTTAATTTCTGCATATCGTAATATGACGTACACAAGTCACATATGCAAGCTAAGACGAGTTGTATCGCAGAAACCACAACTCCGTTGTGTCCCATGTGGCACCACCAAAACCCCACCCAACTACCGTATCCCGGCATTTCCAGCCGGCGTTTTGCCGGCGTTGGGACGGGTCCAACGGGAAGATCAACGCACATTTTGGCCAGGTGTACACGTATGATTGGACCGATTTGGACTAGCCGTTGGACGTTGTTTGATGCTGAATAAACAAAAATTTTAGATTTATTTGTTATACCTAATCTATATATAATTTTAACACACACAAATATATCTTTCTTTCTTTATTTATTTAATTATTTAAAAAAAACACATACAATAGAAAATGCATACAGAATGTTCGATTTTATCATTGATGATTCCAATGATGAAAAGGTGGTTAATTTTGTTTAAGAGTTTAACGGAAGAAGAAGAAGTGGAGGGAGAAGCAAGTAGTTCACGAGTTCTTCGAACACGGGTTTATATTCTAAGGGATCGTGAAGATGCAGCTGTGAGGTTATACAATGATTATTTTGCGGAAACACCAGTGTATCCAAAAAAAAAAAAAATTCAAACGACATTATCGAATGAGTTGTGAATTATTTCTGTGACGATCGCTCCAAATCCATATGGACGAACACGTCATTCATCGATTTTATTGCGAGGTATTTGACCTCTATATGATACGTTTTATAAACATTGCATTCTTTTGAAAAGGCAAACCATATATGAATATTTAAATCAAAGGTTTTCGACATCTGATGATTTCTACATATAGACATTCACCGTAAATAATAGTTTACAACAGTACTTCCGTTGATAATGCAGTCAAAATAAGATACATGGTGATGATTTGGTGAATGCAACGTTTTCTTGAAAAATATGCCATGTAAGACTCCATGCACATAGCTTGTCTATCATATAAGCAAACAGCGGAAGACTTCTAGGGAACCTGAGAATAAACATGCTAACAAGTGTCAACACAAAGGTTGGTGAGTTCATAGTTTTAATGTTGCGCATAATCTGTATATGAAGGTAGATACAAGATTTCAGTTGTTTCATCCAGAAACGTTTATCAAAATATTCTACGAAATTGAGCACCCTAGTAACTAAACTTAACGTATATATAATTTGTACCCTTTGTATAATCATCTTAATAATACACGCAAACCAACGTGTACGCTTCTCAAATAGCATACGTCCGTTAAAAGGCTAGTGCTCTAGCTCGGACGGGGATATCAAGCCTATGGATCCATATACTGTTATTCGCGCCCACCAGTCCATATCCTATGTACTGGCAGCTACTAGTTACCAAAGCTAAGGGATTTTCAGTTCAAACTCAGTGTAGAATTTAGTATGTACTTGTATCCATTGTGTTTAAAATAAATTGCATGTATTCTTAGCCCAAAAATATAGATTGCAAAAGCAATTAAAAAGGGAGCAATGAAACTCACCTTAGCAGCACATAAAGTTGTTCACCGAAATGTGACCAAAACTTGGAATACCAAATAATCGTAGATCTCAACCTAGAGAACATATGTTGGTCAATAAATGTCTATCAAGCTAGGTCTGGTCATAGTGTATCACAATCCTAATGCTCGAGATTGACATACAGAAGTTATCCAAAGTCGTTTCAAAAAGTCAATTTTGACAGTTGTTTAACAAAATAAGACGTGTCTTATATAAGGATTCATTTACTCGGTTGATAATATTCAAAAATCCATTTTATCAATCTCGTATACAAGTTGTTTAAATCTTAATTACAGATTCAAAAGCAATTTCAATTAACGTCAATCGTAATTCAGTTGATCATATCTTTTAATCCGTTCATCGAAACTATTCGATATCTAAATGAAAAGTTATTGATTTTTCGCCAGCTTTCCAAAAACATGTATATCATATACCTTTTACCAGTAATATATGTATTTAATTCGTGATTCATTATAAACTGTTTAGCGACGAAATTTAGCATACAAGCATGTATAAATATATATACTCGAGCACTAGACATGGATACACAATTAATAAATAAAAGATAAAATATGAGTGCTTACGTATCAATATTGAGATTCAATATTGTAGGACAGTACGTAGACGTAACGGAGATGATAAACACTAGGTTTGACTTGCGAACAATACCCATGAATATTTCTCATAATTTCCTTAGTTCTATCCCGCTCGAAAAATCCATTTTGAAAACATTTGGACATAACCTCGTCGTAGTATTTTATGTATAATACTAATAATTATTATACTACTGATAATAATAATAAGATTAATAATAATATTAATCTTAATAATAATAATAATAATAATAATAATAATAATAATAATAATAAATATAAATATAAGAGTGTGAGAGAGAGATGGATGGAATGCATAAAAAAATCAGAAACGGTCGAGCTTTTATACATGTTTGCTGAATCTGATGCCCATGCAATCGCATGGGCTTTCAGTGCAAATGCCATGCGATCGCATGGCCTGTCTGGACAGCTCACTTTCGTTTGTTTTCTTGCTTGTCGACATATTATTTAATTATATATATAATATATTTAATTTATATAATTAATTATATATTATATTAAATTCACATGCATAGTTGACTTGTAATTTTTGTTCCGATAAGTCGTACATCATCACTCGACTTATGTCCCGGTTCCGGTTTTTCGAACGTCCTTTCGTACACTGAGAAAACTTGTACATTACGTTTCGCGACTCGTACCTTTGTCAAAATATAGTCTTAAATTGTTCATAAACTATACCACTCAAAGTATATCTTAAACTTTCGAGTATTTTGGTCATTTACTTCTATAAATCATCGTCTCGCTATTTGTTAATATATATATATAATAACAATTCATTTTTATGACCAAGTTAATATTATATTTTATCGTATTGTTAAATATATATTTTCAATATTAATAAACACGTTTTAAAATACATATCGCAAGTTATTCATATATCTAATTCCAACAGTTAATATTCCTTATTATTGTATGTCTCCAAATTACGTTATTTAAACAAACACTTTACCATTTATTCCGAATACCATTAAAAAGGAATAATTTCTCAAATAAGTGTGGACCTCACAACAGAGACCCGTAACAATATCATAATCATTAAGAGACCTAATAAATATCTTTTAATTCAATCGTTTGGCATAATATTTTAACTTCGTAGTTGAATATATCAATCAGATAATCAAACCAATAAGTTTAATGCACAGTATCATTTACTTAACACTTTGTTATGTTTTCAAGTTATAGTATATGTATCTATTTACATATAATTGTTTGCGAATCATTGAGAACAATCGAAGGGTAACTGAATAGTTCAAGAATTTTAGGATTCAACTTCATAGACTTTGCTTATCGTGTCAGAAACGTTAAAGATTAAGTTTAAATTTGGTCAGAAATTTCCGGATCATCACAATTTCTCCGAATCATCGAAGGTATATCTAACTTTAATAGTACCAATATTCCCGATTATTTTATGTATTTTAGGAAACGTCCAGTAGTTGGTCGTCAAACTTTGACGATCCTACAAAAGTGCACTGCGGCCATACGTCAAATGGCGTATGGAACTACATCGGATATGTTTGACGAATACATAAAAATTGGTGACAAAACGGCTGCTTTATGTCTAGATAATTTTTGTAGATTAATATTTCATTTGTTTGCTCCAAAATATTTGAGAAAACCAACCGCCGATTATCACTAGGTCAAAAAGCTTTAGATATTATGCGTATTTCATTTGTTTGTATTATTTTTTTAATTAAATTAATATAAAATTATGACTCATCATTAAGAAAATTAAAGAATAATTAATTTAATTATAACATCTCTTTTTAGAGTTTTATATGACTATATATAATATAATAATAATAATAATAATAATAATAATAATAATAATATAGATAGATTATGCTCTGTAGTTTACACGACTACTATTATTTATGTCCCGAATTTCCCACGTATACGTATACCAACCCTGTATAGTATATTCTCTGACGAAACGTGTTCCCTAATTTACTCCAAATTCCATTCCATCACATACGAAACCTAATTCCAAATTCCTTCACTCTTACAAATTCTACTTGTTTCGCAATCAATTAGCACAGAGTATTACATCGTGTTGTTAGGGTTTATTATCGCACTTAGGGTTTCGTAACAGCAGATACCAATGGCCGTTACTGAAGAAGATGAATACGAGAGTGATCCGGAGCAAACTAAGCTTTCACTACAGATGCGAAGAAGAGTTGAAGCTAGTGATGATGAGAACGAAGACAGTGATTCGAGAAACATCGGTTCTAGGGTTTCGGATTACGAATCGGATGAACAAGGTGCGCCTGCTGAGTATGATGATGATGATGATGATGATGATGTTAATGATGATGACGTTAATGATGACGTGGAGTCTGAATTAGATGAGGAAGTTGTTATTGTAGAAGAGGATAAGGAGTATGTGGTAGAACAAGTGGTGGAAAATATGAATGGAAGTGAGGCAGGGGAAGGTGAAAAGGGGAAGAAGGAGAACGAGCCGTTTGCAGTGCCAACTGCTGGTGCGTTTTATATGCATGATGATCGGTTTCGAGGTATTAGCGGTCGTGGCCGTGGTCGAGGCGGTGGAAACAGGTAATTTTGTAGTGGATTATGTTAATTTACTTCAATTGATTCGATTGATGTGCATTAAAATCTGAGAATTGAAATGTTGTTAATTATAGAGATATGTTTTTGTGAGTGTTGTATGGATGATTATAATGATAGTGAATTGATATAAGTGATCAGAGTATAAGCTTGGGCATAACTGCTAACATGAGTTTATTGGTTACATTATATTGAACAATGATATGCATCAGTTTAAATTGAGTACTAGTGTTTGATAGAAAAGTTTTTTGTGATCTTCCTACTTAGAATTATCTCTACTTGCTGACCAGTTGTGTGAGGAATGCATGTTAATGCTGCTTTGAATGATATAGGAATATCATTTCTGCCAATGCGGAGGCCTCTACGTATATGTTTCGGCTAAATAGCCTGACCTAAAACTCACCTTACCTCATTTTTTGCAATGATATATTAGGTTGACCCAAATCTTATGCTACCAATGAAAAATCCTGTATTCTTTATGTTTACACTACCACAAACTTTTGTGTTTAGGACACTTATAACTTTAGATAAATACTTCCTATACTTTCTTTATCTTAAAAAATAATGATAATATTGTGTTTTTATAGTTCTCCACTTAACAAAACAATAGCATGATAAAAAGTCATTCTCATATGGTGTTTTTGCTTTTCTCATAATTTAGTGTGTATGAACAATTTGTAGTACAAGTAGAAGTAGATTTTCCAAAGTGTTTCAGGTCTTTTGACCTGTCTTTTGTACCACATCTGGTTTTAATTATTCATGACGTTAAATGGTGATAATAATGAAAGTTTGCATACTAAATTTTTGATTAATATATTGTTTAGGCGAAATCTAGGGGGAAACAAGTTGTGGGAGACAAGAGATGACAAAAAGTGGGGACATGACAAGTTTGAGGAGTTGACTACGCAAGAGAGGCCGTATTTTGAGGTAATTCCTTTATATATATGAAAGAAAACCTAATGTAAATGTTTTACCTTTAAGAAAAAGATTACAACACTAACCCTATAGCAACAATGAAAAAACATGTATTTTATGTTAGAAAAATCTCGAATTGATCAGTCTGAAAGATATATGTTTTGTATATTTTTTGTTTTTAACACGTATCTTAATTATTTTTATCAGAATAGGAGAGGGTCTAGGGGTCGCAATCGAGGTCGTGGTAGATACCAAGGGCAAAATCGTGAATACTCACATGGAAACAGGCCTAAACCACAAGACAATAACTATCAGAATAGTGAACCCAAATTTGTGAGAGGCAAAGGCCCTAGAAGGTATCGACCTGTTACAAAGAATAATGCTGAAGCTTCTTCAAATAATCGACGGTGAGCTCTCTAAACATATTCGTGATATTCCATTATATATTGATTGATATATTAAGTAACTTAGTTCTATATTACTGTATAATATATTAGGCCTTTGAAGTCCCTTGAGAAAGGTTCTCATACAAGTACAGGAAAAGCTTCATATGCGGCCACATCAACATCAGAATCTGCTCAAATTCCATCTGGAAAAAACTCATTTGCATCAAGATTGAATTATGCTTCCCCACCGTTTTACCCATCTGGTTCATCCAATCAAGAAGCTAACTTGGGTCAGAAAAGAAACACCCAAACTGGACATTTTTCTCAATCCAGCAATATGCAAAGAAAGAGTGTTCCCGACTCGTTAGGTATGGAAAAGCTATATATAAATGATACAGTTTCATCTCATTCTGGGAAACACTTGAACAAAGGAAGAAGCCAGGCTGGTCAAACTTTGTTGGGTCAAAGGACATATCAACCCGTGCCACCTCACAATCAAGGAAACAGGCATCCTTTACCTAAAGTATCTTCCCCACCAAAAGTACCGGGTCCCACACAATTTGTTGAGTCTAAAGATGTTTCATCTTCTCTGGAATCAAACAACTCAAAGATGGCATTGGTGGGAAAAGGAAAGGGCGGTGTTCAGGGGAATGCAATGGGCTCGTTTCCTTATGGTGGTAATCATGGCGATCAAAATTTCACTGGTGCTCCTAGATTTCTGCCAGGTAAACATCTTTGTTAGTTGGTTTTGTCTGATTCATGGGCTTTCAACAAGATATTGAACAGAATTGTACTCGATTCTAGTTTCAAATTTTCAGTTGTTTATGTTTCTGTATTGGTATGTAGTTATGCAATTTGCAGGTCAACATCCTGGTGGCATGGGTGTTCCTGCTGTTGGCATGGCTTTCCCTGGATATGTTGGTCAACCAAATGGGATAGGAAACTCAGAGATGACATGGTATAAACTTTTTATGCCTCTGCTCTTATATAACTTTAAATGACTATAGTTTACTGTTATAGGCTAGAAAGATAATTGCTAGTGTCAAAGTTTTAGGCATCTCTTATTGATGTTCTTTGTCATACTTTTTTTGCTCATTTTATATATACATCATGGATTTTGCTGTGGAGATAAGGTTGGTACAACTAATATGAATTTAATTGAAAAAACTGTTTTATCAATTATATGTACAGCATATTTTCATTACTAATAACCCACTATTCAAATTTTGAATATAAAAGAGAGGAGAAACACGGCATACTGACATATTGTAAAGAAAGCAGCATGTGTAGTGTGATTGTTTCTTTTGTATGCCTTGGACTGTTTCCTATAGGAATTAGTATTATTTTATTGCTTAACAGTTTTCACCTTTTTCAAAAATATAAATAAATTCCAAGTATAATTCTAGATTTTCCTAATTTAAATTTTGTATTTTGGATTGTAGCTAGAGGTGGTAAGTATGACATGTTTGTACGTGGAAAGGGTCAAATTTTTGGCTATGTCTGGCTAGTCAATTTGGTTAAGTAAATAGATTTAACTATAAAGGTGACAAGTTGAGCAGGTCAAGTGTCATCTTAGCTGTATCAAACACAACAGTCGTAACCTATTAAAATGCTTTAATAAGAAGAATGTTGGGTGAACTTATAAAAACGAACAAAAGTTTGTTGTCAACCAGATCGATCATGCATGTACTAAAGATCACCCAATTATCGAGTAGTACACGTTCCGCTCATTTTTCCAACCCTTATTTTATTTTTATGGAATCCATAGGGTTAATTAGTGACTGTATAACTGTATGAAATTTTATTTGTGCCTTTTGGTTGAAGACTTTTGTCACTCACATAGTTGAACATGGTGAAATTAGGTTACCTGTTTTGGCTGGTGCTGCTAGAGGCTTAGGTGCAAGTGGAGGCCTAGGTGGGGCTTATGGATCACCGTATATGACAATGGATGGTGCTTATCATGCTCAAACATCCTTTATGCCTCCTGCTTCTAGGTCGGGTGTTCATTTATTTTATTTTATTTTTAGTGGAAATACAATTTTCAGCTTTTCGATTGTTGTGCAAATTGTTGATGTTAACATTTTCTTATTGGATTACGTTACAGCAAAGAGAACCTAATTGAACCTGGCAATAATGTGAAACCTTTCCAGAGATCTGGTAAGACCTTATGGTTGTTTTTGTAACTTTTTTGCCACACTGTATTTAACATCATGAAGACCTCATGAATCACTTTATTAAAATTAATTGGTTTTTTTGTATATGATTTTGTAAATAGTATTGTAATTATTTAAGACATTTTTATCTGTATAGCTGGAAAACAGGATTAATATGTATTTGATTGTCACCTCTAGACTCGCCTAACAATGTCACAATTGGCAAGTGGAAGAAAATATTATGAGTAGTAGAAAAATTACTGCTACTTGTATTATTTGGTCTAATTATAAAAAGTTGTTGGATGGATTGATTAGCCAATATTAAAACCATATCTTTCTCCCTGTTTTATTAATAATTAAATTTGTATTCTTGTCTCTCTTCATTTTTTACCTCAATGTTTTGTTAATACTATATTTTTCATTATTTCAGAGCTTGTTAATGATGAGTCATCAGGGCAACGTCTAAATAAAGCTCGCAGGCAAGTCCGGATATGGATCCATCACCTCCATTTTACTATCATTAAATTCTTCATCTCCATATATATGCTTATATACTGTGATTGCCTTTAATCAGAGGTCCTCAAAATCACTTTTACCAACTCTTTTGTACTGTGCAGATATACTGAAATGAAGTTTGACCAGTGAAGCAGTATATCAGTCAAACTAATGTGGATTAGCTGATGATGAACTTGATATCCATCTAAATCCCGATGAATTCCGCGTTTTGAAATTCTGAGTGGTAGTTTTGGTGTTACAACTTACGAGCCTTTGGCCCTTTGTGATCTCCAATCTTTGTCTGGAGCACTTCGGGCAACTATATTACAACTATTATTAGGTAACATATCACACATATCACTTACAATGTTCCTGGATTGTGCTTTTGGTTTAAGTTATATTGATGCAAGGTAGAGGTGGCAGATGGTTTGGGTAATGGGTCTAAATGGTTCGGGTTGAAACTTGCCGCAGGTCATTTTGGGTACTGGTTGAGATGCCTAGGACCAGGTTGCCCCCTAAAAAGACTCTCCATCCACTATTTTGAAGAAAATAATAGTTATGTACTGCGTGACTTTAGTTTTAACTGTACAACTTCTACTTGTTAAGAGAAAAACTTAGAGATTGTTATCCTATGAAAATAGACTTTGAACGACTTCGACTTGTTTAAACTGTTCCCCTTTTGACTTATTTTATTTTATT
This sequence comes from Rutidosis leptorrhynchoides, assembly GCF_046630445.1. NCBI lineage: Eukaryota > Viridiplantae > Streptophyta > Magnoliopsida > Asterales > Asteraceae > Rutidosis > Rutidosis leptorrhynchoides. The sequence continues at coordinate 706,181,290 of NC_092334.1, read as the reverse complement.
TGACCCATTTGGATCTGTATGAGATAGTCAGAACCCAATTGAGTCGTCCATAAACAATGAGTTGAATTTGCCACATCTAGTTCAAAGGCTATAGATAGTGTGGATGGTTCACTTGAAAACATATTTAATTCTTGAAAACAGTACAACTTTTCGTTGGTTTTTATTTTTCTAGCAAGGCTCAAAAGTAATGTAGTTAGCAAATGCTTGATTCAAATATAATATCCAACTGATCTGTAGTTAGCAGATGCTTTATTTCGATAACCATATTATGTCTTATATTGAAATATTATATTATAATATTATATTACTTATACTTTTTCAGGTATGTTTTTGAAACGTCTGCCCAAGTGTTTAATATCATAACATTGCAGCTTGATATGTGGCAGCACTTTATTAAATGCGTGGTAAGGACCTTTATCTTTATAAATTGAAGTGCCTGTTACATGTTTTATGACTCTTGGGGCCAATGTCGCTAATAGCAACCAAGTTTTATAGTACAAGCTTTTATCTACTATTAAATATATAATGTGATTTGTTACTATATTAGTGGAGTATCACAAAGTAGTAAACTTCACTGATATACGTAGGAAATGGATAAATCTTGATTGATATATAGTGACATTTACATCTCTTTCAATTACAGAATAACAACTTACATACATGATGATACTTGTTTATTTCAGGGTTGATATTTCAAATGCTTTCGTTTATTGAAGTTGCAGCAGTGATATTTCAAATCTTTTCGTGTTAGTATTTGTTGGGATTTGCACTTTTATGTAGGGATTTGTATTGGTTTCTTATTGACATACAATCAGCTTCTTGTAATGTGAATTGTTTTTGAGGTAGTTAAAAATGGTATCAGTATTTGTGATAATGGATACAACTCTTGCTTGTTATTGGTTTGAATGATGCTGATTTAGTTTTGATTTTTGCAATGCTGGTTGACAAACGCTATATATGTATATTGTTAAAAAGAAAATTAATGGATTTGTTGGATAAAGATATGTTTGCATATAAAGGCCTATATTTTTGTCCTTGTCAGAAATTATTTCGTATGATCAAATGTCAAAATTAATGATTTATAAAGTCGACATTTGTTCTTACATTAACTTCTCTTAATTTCCTAGCATGTAACAACTCAGTTTCTATTCGAATTGTTTCACATTAGGACTAAATTATCAAGTATACCACTTTGACTTGTTGGAGAATTCATCATTCATACAATAACGAAAAGGGTTGAGCAGCTGATGGTTTTTCGCTAACAAATTGAACAAAAATCTTTGCACTTTAATATTATATCGGTACAGCCATAATGTCTTACATGCAAGTGATAGGTAAATTTTTTTATACACATGTCCATTCTAACAAGTAAAAAAGCAGACTCTAACAGTGTTTCTTGCTCTAAGGGACATAATAAGAACAGAAACAGAGCTTACACAACAAGATGTTAATGTAGAGCTGTTAACTCAACAAGTTCTTTGTATTGATCGGAAACATATGATTCCACCTTGAAACTAGGTTTTTTCCCATCTTTGTCTGTTGTAGGGTCAAGGTACTTCACACCAATTACTGTCGGCAGACCTACAAATGTTAACACACGTTTAAACAAACAGTATAAAAATGTGTGTATGTAAACAGCAAGTCAACAAAGAGCACTTACTGTTATGAACTCTAGCGTACAATACTCTTTCTCCATTCCAATATTCCAAGGGTTTCGTTCTGATTCGGCTACTGCGTCTGATACCAGTTGTCCAGTTACTCCCAGCCCCTGCAGAGACGTTGAATAAGCAATCAATGATTTTGTATAACATTATTAAAAAAAATGAACAAAGACACACCTGCTAGGCTCTGACGCCTCTTTTTCTTATCTTCACGTTTTGCTATAGACTTCTTTCTTTTATCTACCGAGGTCCTCAACTGCTCCTGTAATTTCTGGGAGTTAGCCTTTACGTGTTTTCTCAACTTTACAACAACGATAATTTAATACTTCATAAAAAGTGGACAAGAAAGAAGGGAGAATGAGTGATAACTGAAGAGTGAAAAGAATGCGTCATATTCCAAATATTTTCCATGTTCTCCAGTTGAAAATTACAAATATTTTCCATGTTTTCCAGTTGAAAATTACAACTATATATATATATATCCTTATAATAATGTAAGATATGAGGATATGAGATATGTTATACTCCGTATTAGATCAAGTGTTGTTTGATTTAAAGAGATTATGTTTCATGACCATTCAAGTACATTTTATGCATTATTAAGATACAAGCCGCACGGCTAATATTAATATATATGATGATAAATGATATAAAAATATAAATAAATTAAACTAAATAAAAATAAGAACCTCATTATGTTCTTCTGGAATAATATCAGAATCCTGAGCAGGTATGCTTGCATCACGTTCATTAGCAGAATCATCTTCTGTTTGAGCTGACAAGCATAATCAAAATACTTGAGTGCCGTTCCAAAAAAAAAAAAAAGAACACTTGAGTGAAGCCTTTAATATTTAAAATCGCCATGTGACAGGTAATGAGCATAAAGAGTATTTTCATACCACTACTGGTTCTCCTATTTGATCATTTGATCAGCTTAAGATAATCAGTGGTAAGGTTGGGTTACATGTCACAACGGATGCAAGTTGTAATGGATCAATTCAGGTTAACCCAAATTATTTCTTGTCTGAATATTAACTATTTGAATAAAAATTGCATAAATAAATGAACAAGGACACACCTGATGGGATCTGAGGCCTCTTTTTCTTATCAACTTTACGTTTTGGTATGGACTTCTTTCTTTTATCCATCGAGGTCCTCAACTGCTCCTGTAATTTCAGGAAGTTAGTCTTTAAGTGTTCTATCGACTTTACAACAATAATAAACTACGTAACTGTTTGTAACAAATGAAGAAGAAAGAAAGGAAAAAAAGGGTGATGACTGGAAGAATGAAAAGAATGTGCCATATTCCAAATGTTTTCCATTTTCTCAAGTTGAACATATGTTATATTAATTCAAAGGTTGTCTGAATCAAAGACTATAATGACATTTACATCTCATCTCTCCAAATCTAGGCACATTTGAGCGAAACGTATTGAAGAGAAAACCACCCGAGATTTTTCAATAAAAAAAAACAGAAAACATAAAACCCTGACTTCTTTCTGAAAAATAACCCGAACACATAAGAAGAGAGTGTTAGTCATGACATAGAAGATTGTGTCATGACCATTCAAGTACATGTTATGCATTACTAAGATGGGCTAGTATCATATTAAAATGATGATAAACGAAATAAAAAAATTAAAATAAATTAAATAAAAATAAGAACCTCATTATGTTGTTCCGGAACAATATCAGAATTCTGAGCAGGTATGCTCGCATCACGTTCATTGGCAGAATCAACATCTGTTTGGGCTGAAAAACATAATCAAAACACTTGAATGAAGCCTTTTAATTTTAAAATCGCCATGGATACAAGTCATAATGGATGAGTTCAGGTTAACCCAAATTATTTTCTTGTCCAAATATTATATAATTTCAACCAATTACTAACTATTTGAACAAAAATTACATATAAATGAACAAAAACGCACCTGCTTGACGCCTCTTGTTCTTATTAACTTTACGTTTTGGTATGGACTTCTTTCTTTTAACCACTGAGGTCCTCAGCTGCTCCTGTAATTTCTGGGAGTTAGTCTTTGCGTGTTCTATCGACTTTACAACAATAATAAACTAATTGTTTGTAACAAATGAAGAAGAAAGAAAGGGAAAAAAAAGAGTGATAACTGGACGAATGAAAAGAATGTGCCATATTCCAAATGTTTTCCATTTTGTCAAGTTAAAACATACATTATATCTATTCAATCTATCTATCTATCTATATCATTATAATAATGCAAGATGCAAGATATATCAGATCAAGGGTTGTTTGATTTTAAGAGATAAGTGACAATTACTTCTCATATATCCAAATCTTTGCACATTTGAGCAAAAAGTATTGAATAGAAAACAACCTCAAATCAAAATTTTCATTATAATAGACTAAAAACCATATGATTCTGACTCTATTGCTAATTAATTAGGGTTAATATTCATTAATATTTATATTTTATATTACATATTAATATTAATATATGATATATGAATATATGATGATAAAAGGAATTAAAAATTACTTTCTGAGCAGAATTATCATCTGTTTGAACAGGTCTGCTTGCATCATGTTTATTGGCCGAATCAGCATCTGTTTGAGCTGACAAACATAATCAAAACAGGTGAGTGCAGCCTTTAAAATTAGGATCGCCATGGCACAAATACTTAATGTGCCAACAGATAAATCAACTATGAACAATTCCAATTGAGATGATAGAGTAACTTAATATATAAATGTTTTGATAATATCGAACAAACAGAAAGTGTGTAAGATTAACATGAGAGAGGATTGAATAACAAAAACCTGACTGAACATGGCTTTGAATTTCCTTTATCGTAGGGACCTCAACGTTTACTTCTGAGTCAGTCAACGACTCCTCGTTTTCTTTTACATTTTCAACCTGATATGTCAACAGATGGAACAATCACTGGCGATATAAACCAAAAGACAAGGTGTGGCATTTCCAAACCAGTATTGTGTGGGACAGGTCAGCTGAGGTTCTCTTTAACTAAAATGGGTCAAATGGTTACAAGTCTAAAAAATTTATAGCTAATACTAACACGAATCAAAGGTGCTAAATAGGACAAAATCCACTTAAAAGTAACTGTATGATCTTTGCAATCATATATAATACATAAATTGTTTACTAAAGATTGGACAAAAATTGTTACTGGGCAGGTGTGGCCAAACCAGGTCCATTTAAACTCTCACAGAAAAATTACTCCAATTAGAACCAAACCATTTTGACTAATTACCCAAACTCCCGTACCCGTCTGTTTTCCACCTTTACAAAAAACAATTGTTGTAAAGCAGGGTAAACAGAAACTTACATTCTCCTCCATATCTTGTACACCCTGGAAATGATCATCATCGCCAACATCCTCAACAGTAATATTTTGTTTAATAGCAGATCCTACTTTTTGCACCATCTCTTCAGACTGCATATTATCATAGTTCTTGGTAGTCATTGCATGACTGATAATAAACTACATAAAAAATACATTGAATATTTTACAAATTCTCACATTTGTTTGTAAGCCTTCGTCTGTTTGAATACCAGAGACTGCACCCTCATGATTATCCTCTAATATAATTGGAACTTCATCTGAAACCTTCTGCAAAACATCATGAACAGGAGCTTCTGTTACTTCGTTTTGCTCTAACAAGTCTGCTGAGTCAGCAACCGGGACCCCCATCTCGTTGCTGACATGAGTCGCGTGTTCGCCAATAATTTCAGAAGTTCTGGCAGGATGCAAATCCGTATCACGGGGAGAGTATGGATCATTTGATTCGACTGATTTAGACAAACTTTTTCCAAGCGCTGAAATTGCCAAAAATGGACTCCTAGGTGGTTTGGGCGAAGCTAGAAATGAGCTGTCAAATGATGATTTCTGATTCCCGGGTGCTATCCCTCTTAAACTATCTGACAAAGCACGCGTATCAGATAATATGCTCTGGTCTTTTATTGAAATGACAGAAGAAGGCTGAAAAACTTTAGGAATATCATGAAAATCAGGAAGCCGTAAAGTGTCTACATCAACATCTTTGATATTCAAACAATCATTCAAAAGAGACGTTGCGTCATTTTCATCCAAACTGGCTATATTACTTGACATTAGTTCATTAAAAAGCTTGTCTGTGTCCACTGTTGCTGTTCACAAAAAAAGAGAGAGAAAAACAGTAAGTTGAACTGTGTATGAAATAAACAGAATAACATGATTAATGATATTTAGAAATTAGGATAACTTCTGTTCAAGTAAATCTTAGTTTGCCATTATCACATACATCAGTAACCACCAAAAAAAAAAACAAAAAAACTGTGGTGTATCGAATTACAAGTATTAAACTTCAAATGTTTCAACTCACCAGATACTTCCTTTTCATTAGATTTGCAGTTGGCAGTGACAGATTCTTGTTGTGAAGGGTGAGTTTGTTGGCTTTGGCTGCCAGTATTACCTTGCGGTTCTTGATCAAATGAAGGAACAGTTTCAGGCTGACTAGAATATACATGATGCTGATAAACAGATTTTCTCCTGGAGGATGAATTTAAGGTTACACCATGACGAATTACCAATTAAAATGAAAAAATTCATAAACATCACAAACCAATAAAAAAATACTAAATTAAATAAATCATTAAATAAATAATACCGGGGTATCTCAGGACGACGTTGCCTGGTCGTAACAAGAATTATGTCCTCATTCAAATCTTCACCTCTCTGCCTCTTCATTTCTTTTTTGGCATCTAGATGGTAATTTTGAGATGTTATAGATCAGTAGACAATAGTGTGACATCAACTAACATAATTAAGCACTGAATTATAAATATCAGGTGAACAATAACTTACTTTCAAACCTATCATAGGCTGCAAAAAATTCTTCTGGGTCCTGCGAGCTATCAAATTGAAAACTTGGTTCCGCGATAGTAGTAGGCTGGCTGTAAACAGTATTGCACATCAAGCTAACTCCAAATCTTTGGACTAAATAATTTTGTTCCCTCACAACAAAGTAGTATGTAATTATGTATAACCTTTACCTTGTATCAGGCTTCAAAGAGAACTTAGCACGCCTCCGGGCTAGAGCAGGTCTTTTCTTCAGAGGGTCTTTATTTTCTTTTGTATTATCGTCACTTTCCTTGGTGTTCAGTAAATCTGAACCACCATCCACAATTAATTTTGCTTCCTCAAAGTGCTTATCAGGGACTTGCGATGCCTTAAATAGTGAAGAGACAACGGATATATATTAGATTGCTTGGTATTTATTACACACCATTGCACACTCTACAACAATAGCAATCTTACCACTCATGAAATAACTAATACCCCCTTAGTCCATCCGTATCCAAATAGAAGCAAAATGTAGTTAAGTGTTGTTAGAATCCTACGCCTCAATTAGCATTGACACGATATATAACCAAGCGTAATCAGATTTCATTCACCTCATGGTTATATTGTTAGCCAGCCACCACATAAAGAGTAATATCCTACTTCTTTCTTTATCCTACGATCTCTCTCTCTCTCTCTCCCCCCCTCTAAAAGGTGAAGTAAAGGTAATGTTTTGTTCATTTGACACCTAAGGGTGTGTTTGGTTGGTGGGATAGCTTCAGCTCGATTGTTACTATATTTCGAAGCAACTGTATATTCATTAACATATAAATATATATAAACATAAGCATACGAGTGTACGTATATCTGTATATGTATAAAATGTCTTATGGTGACCTATAGCTCTATATACTCAAAATCGACAAAAAAATTAGTTCTCTGCTCTGATTTGTTGCAATAAGTCAGTTGAACTTATCAGTTAGAGCAAAATGTATGTATATGTACATGTATAACATATAATAAATAATAATTCCAACGGTATAATTTGTATGTACAACATCTTTCTTATCTATATAGCTCAAAATAATTCCTGAAAATCGGAAATATACAAGCTCCTAAACCTAAAAATCAGAGCAAATACTGAAAAAATCAACTGAGTAAAAAGTTAAAATATAAAATTAAGCATCAGATGATTGAAAAAATTACCAATGAATTCATATACTGATGAAACTCTTCGAGATCGTTAGATTTCACCGCAGCTTTTGCATCAGGCAATGTTTGTGGAAATAGATAGACCGTAGACTGTTGATTAAACGGATCTACATGATTTAAGTTTTGCTTTCGAGCCATTATTTGCAAGCAATTTTGTGATGAAATAGAAACCCTAGGTATACATACAGAGTAGTATATATATAGATATAGATATAAGATAGATAGATATAGGGATGAAATTGGGGATTCGAATTGGCAAAATCGTGTACTGGGCGGGCGGGAGTATTTTTTTAATGAAGTGGATTGTTCGCTGTTCAACCCTTGTAGTTTAGATAGTTTTACATTATACTCCCTACTATTTTGTCAAACTGCCAATTAATTATTGGTGTTTGATAGTACGTACTAGTTTGTAACACTATGCTTTTATTAAGGAATAGGACGAGGTCATAGGCCCATTTGGGCCCAAAATTTCGGATGGAAAAGCAAAAAAAAAAAAAAGAGTTGCTGACTTCGTCATGTTACTATTCCTACTATTGATTCATGTCCGCTGATATACTTATTTATAATATAATGTGCTAAATACAGCTCTAACCTTTCGTTTAATTTTAAACATTGACCAGATTTATTTATATTTATTATTACAAAATTATACTAAGATGATTATACTAAGATGATAACAGCTTTCTTGTCTCTTTCTTAACGTACATTGATTTTATGAAATTTAATTGTATATACAATACAATACTATACTATTATTATTTATTGACACACCTATTTACTTTCAGTAGCATAACAGTTTTTAATACCATGTTTCATCCCAATTATAATACGAGAAAGTTGATGTCTATATTAACTAATGATCCGCTAAGACCATTCCCAACGGGTGGTGATGGGGATGTCATCAAACCCGTCATGGGAGGGCGCCGATGGCAATGGTACCGCCCTCGGCCTCTTCGCACTGCTACAAATCATGGATACGCACAATTGAGAACGAGTGTCTTGTGGATATGTTTGATTTATTCGACCGTTGTATAGCCCAACGGCTATTTCATTAAAAAAATTTATATCTCATTTATTTACAATATATATATATATATATATATATATATATATATATATATATATATATATATATATATATATATATATATATATATATATATATATATATATATATAGGGGCAGGATCAATGGGGAAGTAACCAATCGGGGGGAAGCAAAAAAAAAATTCGTTTTTTTTTGAATTTTTTTTTTCCGGCATCAAGATCACACGAAAATATGAACATTTAGAAGAGACACTTCGTGATGAATGTTATTATTTAGGCGGGAAAACGATCGACAAAAATAACATTCAAGATAATATTGTTCGTGAAGAATATGAAGGTTTTTTTTCATGTTTTGTGAAGTAAAATTTAGCCCGATTTAGAGTTTAGGGTTTAGGGTTTGGTGTTTTGGGTTTATTCCATAAACCCAAAACACTAAACCCTAAACCCTAAACCGTTCGTGTTAAAAACTCAATCTAAATCCTAAATCTAAACCCTAAACCCTAATATCTAAACCCCATAAACCCTAATATCTAAACCCTAATATCTAAACCCCAATAGCTAAAACCTCAAAATACGTTCGAAAAACACGATAATTGTTATATATTACTTCTTCGAGCGTTTTCCCGCCAAAATAAAAACATTTATCACAAAGTGTCTCTACTAAATGTTCATATTTTCATCTCATCTATAATGTTCGTGAATAAAGTTTTTTCAAAAAACGAAAAAAAAAAAATTTTGCTTCCCCCCCTTCCCCCCGAATGGTTACTTCCCTCTTGATCCTACCACTACAACACTTCCAACTCTTTCATCCAACAATTTCATTCATCAAAATGTCAAAAAAAATCATCATCAAAAAAAAAAAAAAAAAAAAACCCAAAACAAACCGAACAAGCAAATAAACGACACTCAACGAAGTAATGATTTTTTTCCAACTCTACTTGAAAATCAAATATGTTTCAACTCACCATCCGGGTCATCTTCCATCCCGGCTCACGACATGGGGTTTGCCAAATACGCATCATCTTCACCTATTTTTAGTCCTAATCAACAGTACAACAATTATCACCTTCAACAACAACAATAGGGTCAACAACAATAGGGTCAACAACAAACTCGTCCAATAATACGACAACCTATCTTTCCAAATCAAGTTCCTACTCAAATTCCAACGGATATCGAATCCGGTGATGAAGATGTTGAAGCCGTTCCCGAAACTCAACCTGAAGATGTTGAAGACGAGGGTGAAAGTGACCCGAGATCAAAAGGAAAAAAGAAAGTCACATGCAAAAAAGTGGCGTGGACGGACGAAGAAAGTGTGATTTTGGCAAAGGTTTGGATGCAAGCATCAGAACTAACGGGAACGGGCCAAACAAAAGAGTCTTTTTGGGGTTATATCCGAGAAAATAACAATGCCCAAGTGCATGAAAAACGTCGAGCCGATCAAATAACGGGAAAATGGAGCAAGATGTCGAAAGATGTCAAGATTTTTATCGGCAATTACATGAAGTTTGAAGCATTTTGGCAAAGTGGGAACAACGATGCCGATATCGTAAGTAGCGCACGCCGGGCATTTAAGGAACAAACGAAGCGTAAGTTTCTTTACGAGGAAGCGTGATGAGTTCTCAAAGATTGTCCTAAATTTCTAACATTCGAGGGGGTTGTTCCCAAGCGTAATCGGCATGTCGAGTTACCCCCACCGATTGTAAGTGGCCCGGGTGAAGGTTCGAACCAAGGTGCGGGTGGGGATCCGAGTCAGTTTGAAAGGTTATTTCACGAAGAACCTCTACGTCGTCCACCGGGTCGTTCAAGAACCAAGAGTCAAAGGAGTTCGGGTTCATCCGACGCGGCCTCGCAATTGTCGTCCAACGAAGCTCGTGTAAAATTGATTGAATCCACCAACGCTACTAGGCGGACGATGGATAGGCTATACGACGCGACCGAGACCCGTGAAATGTTGGATAATTTGTCATTTCTCACCCAACCATGTGCACCCGACTTGACGAAGGAACAACGCGCTTTGGTAATGAAAGGCCGAACAAGAATCACCAAGAAATACCAAAAAGCGTTTCAGTTATCCGACGACGACGACGACAATTAGTTTTTATTGTTTTATGTACTTGTGTTTGTTTTCAATTATGTATTTTTTTATAAAAAAAATGTAACCGTATCATTGTTATTTAATAAATGTGATGTTTAAAAACAATTATTTATTTGCTTTAATAATAATAATAATAATAATAATAATAATAATAATAATAATAATAATAATAATAATAATAATAAAATTGAGGAAGTATGTCATGGTTGGCAATTGTGTGTTATGAGAGTGTAATGAGAGGAAGTGGTGAGAAAGGAGGGGAGAGAAAGCTGATGTGGCGCTGAGAAAATGCTCATGATGACGTCATGGTTGGGATTGGTCTAAGTAAGTTTAAGTCATTCATTCAATTCATAATGAAAAATATGAAACATTCACACTTCAAAGACAAACAAAGATATGTATAGTAAAAAATGAATATGGAAGATTTTTTATTTTGAAAAGTAAAATCAGACACCCTACGTGATTTGTTCAACAATATATTTTATAAATGTCGACCATGCACTAGAACCACAACTTTTCAGTCGGAGGGACTCGTCGATATTGCTAGGCGATGAACATTATGCTAACTGGAAATTATAGACAAACAAAATGAAATAAACAAGTTTAATGAAATTGATTGGCTTAACATTTGATTATCTTTGGAGTTCATTTATAGATACTGAAAGTTGAAATATCTCTCTCCCACCCTACTATTAGTTTGTTAGTGTAACATCAAGTGGATCATATTGACTGAACACAAGCACAGGTGTTTTCAGAACATGTGAAATGTCCCGTTCATATTGATTATAAACGTTCCATATTAATTGATTTCGTCGCGAGGTTTTGACCTCTATATGAGACGTTTTTCAAAGACTGCATTCATTTTTAAAACAACCATAACCTTTATTTTATCTATAAAGATTTAAAAAGCATTACGTAGATTATCAAATAATGATAATCTAAAATATACTGTTTACACACGACCATTACATAATGGTTTACAATAAGAATATATTACATCAAAAATAAGTTTCTTGAATGCAGTTTTTACACAATATCATACAAGCATGGACTCCAAATCTTGTCCTTATTTTAGTATGCAACAGCGGAAGCTCTTAATAGTCGCCTGAGAATAAACATGCTTAAAACGTCAACAAAAATGTTGGTGAGTTATAGGTTTAACCTATATATTTATCAAATCGTAATAATAGACCACAAGATTTCATATTTCAATATACATCCCATACATAGAGATAAAAATCATTCATATGGTGAACACCTGGTAACCGACATTAACAAGATGCATATAAGAATATCCCCTATCATTTCGGGAAATCCTTCAGACATGATAAAAACAAATTCGAAGCACTAAAGCATCCGGTACTTTGGATGGGGTTCGTTAGGCCCAATAGATCTATCTTTAGGATTCGCGTCAATTAGTAGATCGGTTTACTAATTCTTAGGCTACCAAGCAAAAGGGGCATATTCGGCTTCGATCATTCACCCATATAATATAGTTTTATTTACTTGTGTCTATTTCGTAAAACATTTATAAAACTGCATGTATTCTCATCCCAAAATATTAGATTTTAAAAGTGGGACTATAACTTACTTTCACAGATTTTTACTTCGTCGGGAAGTAAGACTTGGCCACTGGTCGATTCACGAACCTATACAAATATGTACATATATATCAAAGTATGTTCAAAATATATTTACAACATTTTTTAATACGTTTTAATGTTTTAGGCTTATTAAGTCAGCTGTCCTCGTTAATAACCTACAACTAGTTGTCCATAGTTAGATGTACAGAAATAAATAAATATAAATTATCTTGGATCAATCCACGATCCAGTGTATACAAGCCTCAGGCTAGATCACAACTCAAACTATATATATTATTTTAGAATCAACCTCAACCCTGTATAGCTAACTCCAACATTACTGCATATAGAGTGTCTATGGTTGTTCCAAAATATATTATATAGATGGGTCGATATGATATGTCAAAACATTGTATACGTGTCTATGGTATCCCAAGATTACATAATATATATTAGAATACATGAATAATACAATATAAGTTTGTTAAGTTATGATTTGTATAGAATTGTTACAAAATTTCCCGTAGCTACAACAATCAAAAAATATCCTATCTTGTTTTACCCATAACTTCTTCGTTTTAAATCCGTTTTGAGTGAATCAAATTGATATGGTTTCATATTGAACTCTATTTTATGAATCTATGCATAAAAATTATAGGTTTATAGTCGAAAATATAAGTTACAAGTCATTTTTGTAAGAGGTAGTCATTTCAGTCGAAAGAACGACGTCTTGATGACCATTTTGAAAAACATACTTCCACTTTGAGTTTAACCATGATTTTTGGATATAGTTTCATGTTCATAAGAAAAATCATTTTCCCAGAAGAACAACTTTTAAATCAAAGTTTATCATAGTTTTTAATTAACTAACCCAAAACAGCCCGCGGTGTTAATACGACGGCGTATATCCGGTTTTACGGTGTTTTTCGTGTTTTCAGGTTTTAAATCATTAAGTTAGCATATCATATAGATATAGAACATGTGTTTAGTTGATTTTAAAAGTCAAGTTAGAAGGATTAACTTTTGTTTGCGAACAAGTTTAGAATTAACTAAACTATGTTCTAGTGATTACAAGTTTAAACCTTCGAATAAGGTAGTTTTATATATATGAATTGAATGATGTTATGAACATCATTACTACCTCAAGTTTATTAGGTGAACCTACTGGAAGTGATAAGAAATGATCTAGCTTCAAAGGATCTTGGATGGCTTGAAAGTTCTTGAAGTAGGATCATGACACAAAAACAAGTTCAAGTAAGATTTTTACTCGAATTAAGATAGTTTATAGTTATAGAAATTGAATCAAAGTTTGAATATGATTATTACCTTGAATAAGAAAGATAACCTACTATAAATAACAAAGGTTTCTTGATCTTAGATGATTACTTGGAATGGATTAGAAAGCTTGGATGTAAACTAGTAAACTTGAAAGGATTTTCGAAGTGTTCTTGAAGTGTTCTTCCTAAGATAATTATAGCTTGATTCTTGAAGTAATTTTTGATGAAGATGATGATTAAATACTGGAAAAATTCATTCATAAGAGTGTGTGTGTGTGTGTGTTGAGAGAGAATTAGAAAGAGAATTGGAAGTGAAATGGAGTGAATGATGAGTGGTAAGTGGTGAGCGATGAGTGGGGTTAAAAGGAGTTCTAGTTAGTTGACTAGTTCATGGTAGAAGTTAAAATTGATTAGTCATATATGACATAATCAAAAGTGGAATCTCATGCTAGTTCCTATTGGTATATACCCACAGTAAGTACGTCTTGAAGCTGTGTATAATACGAATATGAATACGACTAGAATTCTTGATGAAAAAAGAATGGGAATGTAATTGTACCCATTTTTGTTAAGTATTAGTGTTTTAATATATGTCTTGAAGTCTTCAAAAAGTATATTAATACATCTAAATACACTACATGTATATACATTTTAACTGATTCGTTAAGTCATCGTTAGTCGTTACATGTAAGTGTTGTTTTGAAACCTTTAAGTTAACGATCTTATTTAATGTTGTTAACCCATTGTTTATTATATCTAATGAGATGTTAAATTATTATATTATCATGATATTATGATATATTAATATATCTTAATATGATATATATACATTTAAATGTCGTTACAACGATAATCGTTACATATATGTCTCGTTTCGAAATCCTTAAGTTAGTAGTCTTGTTTTTACATATGTAGTTCATTGTTAACATACTTAATGATATATATAATTATAATTTTATCATGTTAAATATAGTGTAACATTATCTTAATATGATACATATGTATTTAGTAAGACGTTGTAATAACGATAATCGTTATATATATCGTTTCGAGTTTCTTAACTTAGTAGTCTCATTTTTATGTATATAACTCATTGTTAATATACTTATGGATATACTTACGTATCATAATCTCATGTTAACTATATGTATATTCATATATATATCGTCATGTCATTTTTACAAGTTTTAACGTTCGGGAATCGCCGGTCAACTTGGGTGATCAATTGTCTATATGAAACTTATTTCATTTAATCAAGTCTTAACAAGTTTGATTGCTTAACATGTTGGAAACACTTAATCATGTAAAAATCAATTTCATTTAATATATATAAACATGGAAAAGTTCGGGTCACTACAGTACCTACCCGTTAAATAAATTTCGTCCCGAAATTTTAAGCAGTTGGAGGTGTTGTCGTATCTTCTGGAAATAAATGCGGGTATTTCTTCTTCATCTGATCTTCTCGTTCCCAGGTGAACTCAGGTCCTCTTCGAGCATTCCATCGAACCTTAATAATTGGTATCTTGTTTTGCTTAAGTCTTTTAACCTCACGATCCATTATTTCGACGGGTTCTTCGATGAATTGAAGTTTTTCGTTGATTTGAATTTCGTCTAACGGAATAGTGAGATCTTCTTTAGCAAAACATTTCTTCAAATTCGAGACATGGAAAGTGTTATGTACAGCCGCGAGTTGTTGAGGTAACTCAAGTCGGTAAGCTACTGGTCCGACACGATCAATAATCTTGAATGGTCCAATATACCTTGGATTTAATTTCCCTCGTTTACCAAATCGAACAACGCCTTTCCAAGGTGCAACTTTAAGCATGACCATCTCTCCAATTTCAAATTCTATATCTTTTCTTTTAATGTCGGCGTAGCTCTTTTGTCGACTTTGGGCGGTTTTCAACCGTTGTTGAATTTGGATGATCTTCTCGGTAGTTTCTTGTATTATCTCCGGACCCGTAATCTGTCAATCCCCCAATTCACTCAAACAAATCGGAGACCTGCACTTTCTACCATAAAGTGCTTCAAACGGCGCCATCTCAATGCTTGAATGGTAGCTGTTGTTGTAGGAAAATTCCGCTAACGGTAGATGTCGATCCCAACTGTTTCCGAAATCAATAACACATGCTCGTAGCATGTCTTCAAGCGTTTGTATCATCCTTTTGCTCTGCCCATCAGTTTGTGGATGATAGGCAGAACTCATGTCTAGACGAGTTCCTAATGCTTGCTGTAATGTCTGCCAGAATCTTGAAATAAATCTGCCATCCCTATCAGAGATAATAGAGATTGGTATTCCATGTCTGGAGACGACTTCCTTCAAATACAGTCGTGCTAACTTCTCCATCTTGTCATCTTCTCTTATTGGCAGGAAGTGTGCTGATTTGGTGAGACGATCAACTATTACCCAAATAGTATCAAAACCACTTGCAGTCCTTGGCAATTTAGTGATGAAATCCATGGTAATGTTTTCCCATTTCCATTCCGGGATTTCGGGTTGTTGAAGTAGACCTGATGGTTTCTGATGCTCAGCTTTGACCTTAGAACACGTCAAACATTCTCCTACGTATTTAGCAACGTCGGCTTTCATACCTGGCCACCAAAAATGTTTCTTGAGATCCTTGTACATCTTCCCCGTTCCAGGATGTATTGAGTATCTGGTTTTATGAGCTTCTCTAAGTACCATTTCTCTCATATCTCCAAATTTTGGTACCCAAATTCTTTCAGCCCTATACCGGGTTCCGTCTTCCCGAATATTAAGATGTTTCTCCGATCCTTTGGGTATTTCATCCTTTAAGTTTCCCTCTTTTAAAACTCCTTGTTGCGCCTCCTTTATTTGAGTAGTAAGGTTAGTGTGAATCATTATATTCATAGATTTTACACCAATGGGTTCTCTGTCCTTTCTGCTCAAGGCGTCGGCTACCACATTTACCTTTCCTGGGTGGTAACGAATCTCAAAGTCGTAATCATTCAACAATTCAATCCACCTGCGCTGCCTCATGTTCAGTTGTTTCTGATTAAATATGTGTTAAAGACTTTTGTGGTCGGTATATATAATACTTTTGACCCCATATAAGTAGTGCCTCCAAGTCTTTAATGCAAAAACAACCGTGCCTAATTCCAAATCATACGTCGTATAATTTTGTTCGTGAATCTTCAATTGTCTAGACGCATAAGCAATTACTTTCGTTCGTTGCATTAATACACAACCGAGACCTTGCTTTGAGGCGTTACAATATATCACAAAATCATCATTCCCTTCAGGTAATGACAATATAGGTGCCGTAGTTAACTTTTTCTTCAACATTTGGAACGCTTTTTCTTGTTCATCCTTCCATTCAAATTTCCTCCCTTTATGCGTTAATGCAGTTAAGGGTTTTGCTATTCTGGAAAAGTCTTGGATGAACCTTCTGTAGTAACTAGCTAGTCCTAAAAACTGGCTTATGTGTTTCGGAGTTTTCGGGGTTTCCCACTTTTCAACGGTTTCAATCTTTGTTGGATCCACCTGAATACCTTCTTTGTTCACTATGTGACCGAGGAATTAAACTTCTTCCAACCAAAATGCACACGTTGAAAACTTAGCGTACAGTTTTTCCTTTCTTAACAACTCTAGCACTTTTCTCAAATGTTCTTCGTGCTCTTGGTCATTCTTTGAGTAAATAAGTATGTCATCGATGAAAACAATGACAAACTTATCAAGATATGGCCTACACACTCGGTTCATGAGGTCCATGAACACAGCTGGTGCGTTAGTCAATCCAAACAGCATAACCATAAACTCGTAATGACCGTAACGCGTCCTAAAAGCAGTCTTCGGAATGTCATCCTCTTTCACCCGCATTTGGTGATATCCGAGACGTAAATTGATCTTCGAATAAACCGACGAGCCTTGTAGCTAATCAAATAAGTCGTCGATTCTCGGTAATGGGTAACGGTTCTTGATGGTAAGTTTGTTCAACTCTCGGTAGTCGATACACAACCTAAATGTACCATCTTTCTTCTTGACAAACAGAACAGGAGCTCCCCATGGTGATGTACTTGGTCGAATGAAACTACGCTCTAAAAGTTCCTGTAGCTGACTTTGTAATTCTTTCATTTTGCTGGGTGCGAGTCTGTATAGAGCACGAGCTATTGGTGCAGCTCCTGGTACAAGGTCTATTTGAAATTCAACGGACCGATGTGGGGGTAATCCCGATAATTCTTTCGGAAATACATCGGGAAATTCTTTTGCGACGGGAACATCACTGATGTTCTTTTCTTCAGGTTTAACTTCCTCGATGTGTGCTAGAATGACATAACAACCTTTTCTTATTATATTTTGCGCCTTCAAACTACTAATAAGATTTAATTTCGCGTTGTTCTTTTCTCCGTACACCATTAAAGGTTTTCCTTTTTCACGAATAATGCGAATCGCATTTTTGTAACAAACGACCTCTGCTCTCACCTTTTTCAACCAGTCCATGCCAATTATTACATCAAAACTTCCTAACTCGACTGGTATTAAATCAATTTTAAACATTTCATCCCCCAGTTTAATTTCTCTCTCCCGACATATATTATCTGCTGAAATTAATTTACCGTTTGCTAATTGGAGTAAAAATTTACTATCCAAAGGCGTCAATGGGCAACTTAATTTAGCACAAAATTCTCTACTCATATAGCTTCTATCCGCACCCGAATCAAATAAAACATAATCAGAATTATCGTCAATAAGAAACGTACCTGTAACAAGCTCTGGGTCTTCCTGTGCTTCTGCTGCATTAATATTGAAAACTCTTCCACGGCCCTACCCATTAGTATTCCCCTTATTCGGGCAATTTCTAATAATGCAGCCCGGTTTTCCACATTTATAACAAACAGCGTTGGTATTACTTGCTCCGACACTATTCGTTTCGGCATTACTTGTTCCGACATTATTTGTTCCTTTAGTTCTGTTAAACTTTGGTCCGTAGACCTCACCCTTTGTCGCGCTATGACCATTTCTTTTACACCTGTTGCAAAATGTCGTGCAAAACCCCTGATGATTTTCTTCACACCTATGACATGGCTGTTTTTGGTTTTTGTTGCCGTTGTTGTTATTGAGGTTGTTGTTGGGATTGTTATTGTTGTTGAAATGGTTGTTGTAGTTGTTGTTGTTGTTGTTGGATGTTTGTTGTAGTTATTGTTAGGATTGCGGTTATTGTTGCGATTGTTGCTGCGGTTGTTGGGATAGTTGTTGCGATTGTTGTTGTAATTGTTGTTGCTGTTGTACTGGTGACTCTTGTCACCGTTTTCCTCCCACTTCCTCTTGAGTTGTTTCGTGTTGGCTTTTTCGGCCGCCTGCTCTTTAATTCTTCCCTCAATCTGATTTATGAGTTTATGAGCCATTCGACTTACCTTCTGTATAGAAGCGGGCTCGTGTGAACTTACATCTTCTTGAATCCTTACTGGTAACCCTTTTACAAACGCGTCGATCTTCTCTTCTTCATCTTCGA
Source organism: Rutidosis leptorrhynchoides (assembly GCF_046630445.1). Classification (NCBI taxonomy): domain Eukaryota; kingdom Viridiplantae; phylum Streptophyta; class Magnoliopsida; order Asterales; family Asteraceae; genus Rutidosis; species Rutidosis leptorrhynchoides. The sequence goes on along the minus strand of NC_092334.1, from coordinate 706,162,124 downwards.
ATGCTCCCGGACACAATAGGCACAACTCTGTGAATCGTTGTTCATATGTGGTAACGTCGAACCCTTGTGTTCGTAACTCTCTAAGTTCCGCCTTGAGTTTATTGACTTCGTTTCTAGGACGGTACTGCTCGTTCATCAATTACTTAAATGCCGACCGTGGTAGTGCTTAAGCAGCATTTTGTCCTACCTGTTCAAGATAGGTGTTCCACCACGTTAACGCAGTACCTGTGAAGGTATGCGTAGCGTACTTAACTTTGTCCTCTTCAGTACACTTACTTATGGCAAACACCGATTCGACCTTCTCGGTCCACTGTTTCAATCTAATTGGTCCTTCAGTTCCATCAAATTCTAAAGGTTTGCAGGCAGTGAATTCTTTGTAGGTGCATCCTACACGATTTCTTGCGCCGTTAGCTGCATTGCTAGATTCAGAGTTATTGTTGGTATGTAGCGCAGCTTGTACTGCAGCTATGTTTGCAACAAGAAAAGTACGAAATTCCTCTTCGCTCATATTCATGGTCTGTCGAGTAGTCGGTGCCATTTCCTTCAAAATAGTCAACTGAATCGAGTTAATCATACAGAATATTAAGAGTAGTCAATAGTATTTCGTAGCAAAATATGAACTCATTTATAAAAGCTTTTTCTTTATATTAGCGTTTTATAAGTTTAAATTCGGGTACTACCTACCCGTTAAGTTCATACTTAGTAGCTAATATACAATTCAACTACTACAATTTCATATGAAAAACTGATTATAATAATATATCACATACAAATATTCTTCAAACTTACAACTTCGCTATATTACATATAACATGAAATATATTACACTTTGATACAGGACAGTTTTGAAGATAAATCTAGTTAATACGCAAGTTGTTCAGCAAAGGAAATAAAGACACGTAATTCATAAGTCCAGAAACAAGTCATGCATTCCAGTTTTACTAAGACGACTTCCCATCCTTGGTCTTGTGGAAAATAACCGTTATGACCATTGGCTAGGCAGCATGTTGTAATGTCGTCAAAAGGACGAGGGTTTCGTAATGTCCAACAGCCCCGTAATAATCTAAAAACCTTGTTTCTCACCCCAACTACTGAATCCGTCACTTGTGGAAAGGTTTTATCTAAAAGTTGTAATCCGATGTTCTTTTTCTCACTTTGGTAAGAAGCGAACATTACTAACCCGCAAGCATAACATGCTTCTTTATGTTGCATGTTAGAAGCTCTTTCTAATTCACGAAATCCTATATTGGGATATGTTGAGTCAAAATAGGTTCTTAACCCGTAGCGTAAAATTGCATTTGGGTTCCCCGCATTTAACTCTTTAAAGAAAACACGGCGTAACTTAAAGTCTCCCCAATGTGATATACCCCACCTATCAAAGGAAAGCCTTTTATAAACTAAGGCATTTCTGGAAAGTCTTTCAAATGTTTGACAAGTTAATTTCGCCATAACTAAATGTGCTGATGAACTCTGACCGACTCTAGACAAGATTTCCTCAATCATATCCTCTGGTAGGTCTTCTAAAATATTCGGTTGTCTACCCTTAACGTCCATTTTGTTTTTATACCGTAAAATTGTGACGATCGCTCCAAATCCATATGGACAATACGTCATTCATTGATTTCATTGCGAGGTATTTGACCTATATATGATACGTTTTGTAAACATTGCATTCTTTTGAAAAGGCACACCATAAATGAATATTTATATCAAAGGTTTTCGACATCTGATGATTTCTACATATAGACAATCACCGTAAATAATAGTTTACAATAGTACTTCCGTTGACAATGCAGTCAAAATAAGATACATGGTGATAATTTGGTGAATGCAACGTTTCCTTGAAAAGTATGTCATGTAAGACTCCATGCACATAGCTTGTCTAACATATAAGCAACAGCGGAAGACTTTTAGGAAACCTGAGAATAAACATGCTAACAAGTGTCAACACAAAGGTTGGTGAGTTCATAGTTTTAATGTTTCGCATAATCTGTGTATAAAGGTGGATCACAAGATTTCAGTTGTTTCATCCAGAAACGTTTATCAAAATATTCTACAAGATTGAGCACCCTGGTAACTAAACTTAACGTATATATAATTTGTACCCTTTGTATAATCATCTTAATAATACACGCAAACCAACGTGTACGCTTCTCAAATAGCATACGTCCGTTAAAAGGCTAGTGCTCTAGCTCGGACGGGGATATCAAGCCCTATGGATCCATATACTACTACTCGCGCCCACCAGTTCTTATAACCGGCAGTTACTAGTTACCAAAGCTAAGGGATTTTCGGTTCAAACTCAGTATAGAATTTAGTATGTACTTGTGTCCATTGTTTAAAATAAAGTGCATGTATTCTCAGCCCAAAAATATATATTGCAAAAGCATTTAAAAAGGGAGCAAATGAAACTCACGCATATAAATATTGTATATTGGTTAATAAAGCATTTGCATGTATTCTCAGCCTAAAAATGTAGAGAGTAAAAGGGATCTTATGAAACTCACCTTAGCAGCACATAAAGTTGTTCACCAAAACGTGACCGAAACTCGGAATATCAAATAACCGTAGATCTCAACCTAGAGAACACATATTGGTCAATAAATGTCTATCAAGCTAGGTCAGGTCATAGTGTATAACAATCCTAATGCTCGAGATCGACATACAAAAGTTATCCAAAGTCGTTTCAAAAAGTCAATTTTGACAATAGTTCAACAAAACGAGACATACCTTATATAAGGATTCATTTACTCGGTTGGTAATATTCAAAAATCCAATTTATCAATCTCGTAAACAAGTTGTTTAAATCTTAATTGTAGATTCAAAAGCAATTTCAATTAACGTTAATCATAATTCAGTTGATCATATCTTTTAATCCGTTCATCGAAATTATTCGATATTTAAATGAAAAGTTATTGATTTTTTGCCAGCTTTCCAAAAACATGTATATCATATACCGTTTACCAGTAATATATGTATTTACTTCGTGATTCATCATAACTGTTTAACTACAAAATTTAGCATACAAGCATGCATAAATATATATACTCGAGCACTAGACATGGATACACAATTAATGTATAAAAGATAAAATATGAGTGCTTACGTATCAATATTGAGATTCAATATTGTAGGAAAGTACGTAGACGCAACAGAGATGATAAACACTAGATTTGATTCACAAATATACCCTCGAACATTACCCATAACCTCCTTAACAATAACCCATAATTTCTTTAGCTCTATCCCGCTCAAAAACCCATTTTGAAGGTGACACGCTCATAACCTCGTCGTAGTATTTTAGGTATATATACTACTAATAATAATATTATAATAAGATTAATAATAATAATATTAATCTTAATAATAATAATAATAATAATAATAATAATAATAATAATTAATAATAATAATAATAATAATAATAATAATAATATAAAAAAATAATAATACAGAGGAATGAATCGAGCTTTTATAGTATGTGGCCTGCTACAGTACCTCATGCGATCGCATGAGTTTTCAGTATTTTTGCCATGCGATCGCATGGCCGCCTTATCCTGTTTTTGTTTGCTAGTTCGTCGACATCAAATAGTGTTACTGTAACAAATAGTGTCACTGTAGCAAATAGTGTTTACTGTAGCAAATAGTGTTTTACTGTAGCAAATAGTGTTACTGTAGCAAATCACTGTAGCAAGTCGTTTTCACTGTAGAACTGTAGCAAAATACGGTTTCATTGTAGCAAATAGTGTTTTACTGTAGCAAATAGTGTTTTACGGTAGGAAAGTCATTTTACTGTAGCAAATAGTATTTTACGGTAGGAAAGTCGTTTTTACTTGTACATATATATATACATACATATAATTGTTCATGAATCGCCGAGAGCAGTCAAATGTAATTTAATACATGAAACAGTTCTAAAATTTTAAGATTCAACTTCATAGACTTTGCTTATCGTGTCGGAAACATTAAATCATTTAAAGATAAAGTTTAAATTTGGTCAGAAATTTCCGGGTCATCACAAAAATAGACAAGGATTAGATTCATAAAAGATAATTAACAAACAATACAAGCAATTTTTACATAGAACATAAAAGTACAAGCACACTATAATACATATAATACACAACATGATTACAACTCCTTAATCTGAATCACTGGTTTCTTCTTCTTCGAACTTGGTTCGCTTTCCTAATTTTCCAGGGATATATGGTGTTCCTCTAATGCGAGCCGTCGTTTTCCACAATGGTTTAGAAAAACCTGGTGGTTTAGAGGTTCCCGGGTTATTGTTACACTTTAGGAAATACGGATGTTGCCGATACATATAAAGCTCATCGGGGTTGGAATCGGGTTTCTCTATTTTTATACCTTTTCCCTTATTATTTTCTTTTGCTATATTAAATTGGGTCGAGGTGATTTCTATAACATCATCAGAATCCTCATCGGGATCCGATTCATCGGAAAATTGGTAATCTTCCCAATATTTTGCTTCCTCGGCAGAAACACCATTGACCATTTTTAACTTTGGTCCGTTGGTTGAGGATTTTCTTTTATTTAAACGATTTACTGTAGGTATCACTATTTCTTCCTCCGGAACCTCTTCTTCTTCTGGTTCCTCCTCTTCCGATTCATCCTCTTCTAGTTCCTCTTCTTCCGGTTCCTCCTCTTCCGGTTCCTCTTCGGGAATTTGTGAATCTTCCCAAAATATATTCAACTCTTCATTATTATTAGGTGAATCAATGGGATTTGTACTAGAGGTAGACATCTATCACACAATATCAAACACATTAAGAGGTTAATATATCACATAATATTTACATGTTAATAATATATAGTTTCCAACAAAAGTGTTAAGCAATCGTTTTTAAAGAAAACACGGTCGAAGTCCAGACTCACTAATGTATCCTAACAAACTCGATAAGACACACTAATGCAAATTTCTGGTTCTCTAAGACCAACGCTCGGATACCAACTGAAATGTCCCGTTCATATTGATTATAAACGTTCCATATTAATTGATTTCGTCGCGAGGTTTTGACCTCTATATGAGACGTTTTTCAAAGACTGCATTCATTTTTAAAACAACCATAACATTTATTTTATCTATAAAGGTTTAAAAAGCATTACGTAGATTATCAAATAACGATAATCTAAAATATATTGTTTACACACGACCATTACATAATGGTTTACAATAAGAATATATTACATCAAAAATAAGTTTCTTGAATGCAGTTTTTACACAATATCATACAAGCATGGACTCCAAATCTTGTCCTTATTTTAGTATGCAACAGCGGAAGCTCTTAATAGTCACCTGAGATTAAACATGCTTAAAACTTCAACAAAAATGTTGGTGAGTTATAGGTTTAACCTATATATTTATCAAATCGTAATAATAGACCACAAGATTTCATATTTCAATATACATCCCATACATAGAGATAAAAATCATTCATATGGTGAACACCTGGTAATCGACATTAAAAAGATGCATATAAGAATATCCTCTATCATTTCGGGAAATCCTTCAGAAATGATAAAAACGAATTCGAAGTACTAAAGCATCCGGTACTTTGGATGGGGTTTGTTAGGCCCAATAGATCTATCTTTAGGATTCGCATCAATTAGTAGATCGGTTTACTAATTCTTAGGCTACCAAGCAAAAGGGGCATATTCGGCTTCGATCATTCACCCATATAATGTAGTTTCATTTACTTGTGTCTATTTTGTAAAACATTTATAAAACTGCATGTATTCTCATCCCAAAATATTAGATTTTAAAAGTGGGACTATAACTCACTTTCACAGATTTTTACTTCGTCGGGAAGTAAGACTTGGCCACTGGTCGATTCACAAACCTATACAAATATGTACATATATATCAAAGTATGTTCAAAATATATTTACAACATTTTTTAATACGTTTTAATGTTTTAGGCTTATTAAGTCAGCTGTCCTCGTTAATAACCTACAACTAGTTGTCCATAGTTAGATGTGCAGAAATAAATAAATATAAATTATCTTGGATCAATCCACGACCCAGTGTATACAAGCCTCAAGCTAGATCACAACTCAAACTATATATATTATTTTGGAATCAACCTCAATCCTGTATAGCTAACTCCAACATTACTGCATATAGAGTGTCTATGGTTGTTCCAAAATATATTATATAGATGGGTCGATATGATATGTCAAAACAATGTATACGTGTCTATGGTATCCCAAGATTACATAATATATATTAGAATACATGAATAATACAATATAAGTTTGTTAAGTTATGATTTGTATAGAATTGTTACAATATTTCCCGTAGCTACAACAATAAAAAAATATCCAATCTTGTTTTACCCATAACTTCTTCGTTTTAAATCCGTTTTGAGTGAATAAAATTGCTATGGTTTCATATTGAACTCTATTTTATGAATCTATATAGAAAAAGTATAGGTTTATAGTCGGAAATATAAGTTACAAGTCATTTTTGTAAGAGGTAGTCATTTCAGTCGAAAGAACGACGTCTTGATGACCATTTTGAAAAACATACTTTCACTTTGAGTTTAACCATGATTTTGAGATATAGTTTCATGTTCATAAAAAAAATCATTTTCCCAGAAGAACAACTTTTAAATCAAAGTTTATCATAGTTTTTAATTAACTCACCCAAAACAGCCCGCGGTGTTACTACGACGGCGTATATCCGGTTTTACGGTGTTTTTCGTGTTTTTAGGTTTTAAATCATTAAGTTAGCATATCATATAGATATAGAACATGTGTTTAGTTGATTTTAAAAGTCAAGTTAAAAGGATTAACTTTTGTGTGCGAACAAGTTTAGAATTAACTAAACTATGTTCTAGTGATTACAAGTTTAAACCTTCGAATAAGGTAGTTATATATATATGAATCGAATGATGTTATGAACATCATTACTACCTCAAGTTTAGTAGGTAAACCTACTGGAAGTGACAAGAAATGATCTAGCTTCAAAGGATCTTGGATGGCTTGAAAGTTCTTGAAGTAGGATCATGACACAAAAACAAGTTCAAGTAAGATTTTTACTCGAATTAAGATAGTTTATAGTTATAGAAATTGAATCAAAGTTTGAATATGATTATTACCTTGAATAATAAAGATAACCTACTGTAAATAACAAAGTTTTATTGATCTTAGATGATTACTTGGAATGGATTAGAAAGCTTGGATGTAAACTAGTAAACTTGAAAGGATTTTCAAAGTGTTCTTGAAGTGTTCTTCCTAAGATAATTATAGCTTGATTCTTGAAGTAATTTTTGATGAAGATGATGATTAACTACTGGAAAAATTCGTTCATAAGAGTGTGTGTGTGTGTGTGTGTGTGTTGAGAGAAAATTAGAAAGAGAATTGGAAGTGAAATGGAGTGAATGATGAGTGGTAAGTGGTGAGTGATGAGTGGAGTTAAAAGGAGTTCTAGTTAGTTGACTAGTTCATGGTAGAAGTTAAAATTGATTAGTAATACATGACATAATCAAAAGTGGAATCCCATGATAGTTCCTATTAGTATATACCCACAGTAAGTACGTCTAGAAGCTGTGTATAATACGGATATGAATACGACTAGAATTCTTGATGAAAAAAGAATGGGAATGTAATTGTACCCATTTTCGTTAAGTATTAGTGTTTTGATATATGTCTTGAAGTCTTCAAAAAGTATATTAATACATCTAAATACACTACATGTATATACATTTTAACTGAGTCGTTAAGTCATCGTTAGTCGTTACATGTAAGTGTTGTTTTGAAACCTTTAAGTTAACGATCTTATTTAATGTTGTTAACCCATTGTTTATTATATCTAATGAGATGTTAAATTATTATATTATCATGATATTATGATATATTAATATATCTTAATATGATATATATACATTTAAATGTCGTTATAACGATAATCGTTACATATATGTCTCGTTTCGAAATCCTTAAGTTAGTAGTCTTATTTTTACATATGTAGTTCATTGTTAACATACTTAATGATATATATAATTATCATTTTATCATGTTAAATATAGTGTAACATTATCTTAATATGATACATATGTATTTAGTAAGACGTTGTAATAACGATAATCGTTATATATATATCGTTTCGAGTTTCTTAACTTAGTAGTCTCATTTTTATGTATATAACTCATTGTTAATATACTTATGGAGATACTTACTTATCATAATCTCATGTTAACTATATGTATATCCATATATATATCATCATGTCATTTTTACAAGTTTTAACGTTCGTGAATCGCCGGTCAACTTGGGTGATCAATTGTCTATATGAAACTTATTTCATTTAATCAAGTCTTAACAAGTTTGATTGCTTAACATGTTGGAAACACTTAATCATGTAAAAATCAATTTCATTTAATATATATAAACATGGAAAAGTTCGGGTCACTACAACATGTACGAAGTGTGCAGTCGTACATGATTCGAAATTTTGTAAGAGCTCAAAAATTTTAAAATACTTATTATAATAATCAGTTCAATTATATATTTTTCACATATCAAATGAAGAAAAACTAGTTTCTCAAACAATTTAATTGCACCTGATTTATTTTCTAATGATAACTTTTTAATATTATTATATTTTAAGTTTGTCTAATCGTAACCTTTAAAGCTATACTTAAGGATTTTTTTAATGTGTGATTTGTTGTATATCAAGTTAGTGGGTGATGTGGTTTTTAAAAGTCAATGAGTGGTTACTAAATTGTACAATAATTTAATATGTGTCATAGTTTTTTAAAGATAGTCCTTAGAGCTAATGTTAGAAAAACTAAAAAACTCTTATATTTTATATGTTATAGAAAATTTTAATTTATAATAATCCATTTGTTATCTCTATCGAGGACTATCAAATAAATGGTGTATTATATCTATAGTATCATATAAATCTCTAAAATGATGATGTCATAAATAAGGATTATTTAAGCTTAAGAAAAATTCAAAAATAAAAAGAAAAATTTTAAATCCCTAATTATGATTATGATGTCATTAAAATAATTAATAATATTTGATAAAAATATTAACATGTTAATTTTATAATATGTGAAGCATTATGTAGAACCTTATGATAAAACACCACATGTTCATATGTACAATATTTGAAGCATTATGTACAACGTTATGGTAAAACACTCTCATGACCATATGTACAATATTGAAAGTATTTTGTACAACCTTATGGTAAAACACCCCAATGACCATATATACAAACTTTAAAAAAAATTGTATAATCTTTTATAAAATACCTCATGAACGCATGTACAAACTTTGAAGTATATTGTACAACATTCATATAATAATTGTATTTTAATTTTCAAAAAAATTAGATGCATTTATTATTACTAATATTTATTATTAAAAATATAAATACTTAATTTTAGAGTAACTTTATTTTTTTTATTATTATTATTATTATTATTATTATTATTATTATTATTATTATTATTATTATTATTATTATTATTATTATTATTATTATTATTATTATTATTATTATTTACGGATTACTTACGTATTACTTACGTATAATAATATGCGATTTTTTACGGATTACTTGCGTTACATATGTATGTGAAATGCATGTTTTAGTAAAAGGTTGTAATGTATGCTTTGACAAAGAAAATAGTAATTGTGATGAAAATTGGAATAATGTGGTGGGTAAATAAATGTAGTTCATTTATTCTGATCAAGTTAAGTATATTAGTATGTTTGTAAAAATAACAAAAAGTTTTTTAGTCAGAATCCGTGGTTCCACTGGTCATTAAACTAAATGACTTTAGTATTTACGTTCAATTAATATCTAAAACACATAATTAAATTGTGTCATTTGCAAATCTGTGGTTTCACGGGTCATTTCACTAGTATAATAATATACAGGTTGATAAAATTAGCTATTAAATAAAAGGTAAATCTAATTTTTTTTACAGCTGTTAGGATGTGACAACCCAGAAATTTTTGACCAAATTTAAACTTTAATCTTTATATGTTTCTGACACGATAAGCAAAGTCTGTAATGTTGAAGTCTCAAAAACTTTGAACTGTGTTCATGTATTCAATTACCCTTCGACTATTCTCGACGATTCATGAACAATAGTATGTATATATATATAATTATATGTAAACGGTTGTAATACTCGGTTGATGTTTCGTTAGTGTACATATAGATCTAATACAAATTTATAAAGATTTAAAATAAGAGTTAGTCCTTAAATAGATTACGAAGATTATTGGTTTGATAGAAATATTTTCATCTTTTTAGTTTAAATTTTAGTACTCTGTATATAGTACTTGGAATTGAGAACAAATAATGGACGAATATTTTTGATCAGGTTTCAAACAATTAATGACTAAAATAAATAAATATATTTAATTTAAAAAAAATTGGAATTTTCTCGAAGACTTTTATCCGTCACTAATTAGTAACGGGATATGATATACCACTCCGTGAAAATGACGTCGGTAACATACCAACAATCTAAACTCACGAGATGAAATAAGAGGCTGCTAATATTATTTTTTTATTATTATTATTTTATGTACATGTTTTCTTATCTATCCTATATATGATTGCATCAATCATAAGCCATGTTACTTCCTATTTTCTGTACCTAGTCAAATACTACTGCTTATAATCTCTTCTTCTATTTGATCCACTAACTTCATAAACATGGCTTTATGATCATTTTTTTATGTTTCAACTTCTGTTAACCATCAACATAATTCATCACAAACCTCCGATCACTACTACCACTGTTATTGCTCTTGTTTCCTTGTACGATTGCAGCACAACACCCACATTAAAACCACCACTTGAATGCCTCCTTTCGTGACCCAAAACCCATCCCATATCGACACCCATCGTGACCACCATCATCATAGTTAATTTCATTTTTCTATTTCTAATGAAACCTCAAAAACCGCCATCACAATATCACCATCTTCACTACCACATCCATCAACCACAACCATCACCTTATCACCATGTAAATCGTCACTATGACTGCTAGTAGGCTCGAATTGCTATATGCTTTCTGTGTTCTTTTAACTGCTACTACTACGATGTTCATGGTCGAATATCACCCAAGAACCCACCTGCAAACCTTGTTAACCGTTACAGTTACACCACTATATTTTTTTTTGTATCGTTGAACAAACAACACATTGAGCAGGCTGCTGCTACTATTGTTGTTGTGTTCTTGTTATTGAGACCACCACCACCGAGAACCTCAATCATTATCATTGTCATACCCCCCAAATAGGGTCAGGGAAATATGACTTCATAATATCACAACACAAGTATGTATAAACGAGAATGACTCTACATGAGACGTTTTAACAAAATTTGATTTGCAGCGGAAACATAATAATGTTTTACATAATGAAATTCAAATGATAAGTCTAATATGTGGACTCCAATGCAACAGCTAACTAAGCATCATAGGACAGTACACAAGCTAATCTTCACCTGAGACAAACATGCTTAAAATATCAACACAAAGGTTGAGTGAACATCATAGGTTTAACAATCATAATAAGTTTTAGACCACAAGATTTAATTCAATATATAAAAATATTCAATATGCCATGAGTTATAATATCGAACTAAACATTATCCCCTGACACTGTACGGGTGTCGGCAATCATTATTATGTACCCCCTTGACGATTACGCCAATGGGTAGAGACATCACTCTCAATAGGCCTACTCACAATAATTAAGCTTGCAAAATTTCAATTCCAGCAATTAACGATATTATGGCGGGGATTTGCATGTAAAAATAAATACATGTTTAATAAAAGTCTCACAAAATTGCATATCAAATAGTTTAGGTACTTGTGTCTAAATTGTGAATCATTTAAAAGCAAGCATGTGTCTCACCCCAAAGTTTATAAAACAGTTAAGAAATTGTGACGACCCGGAAATTTTCGACCAAATTTAAACTTGATCTTTATAAGTTTCCGACACGATAAGCAAAGTCTGAAAAGTTAAGTCACTAAATTTTTGGAACAGTTTACATAAAACCATTTGACTATTCTTGACGACTCACGAACAATTGTGTGTAAATATATATGTAAATATATATATATATATATATATATATATATATATATATATATATATATATATATATATATATATATATATATATATATATATATATATATATATGAATGCTATACATAAGTAATGTTATATATATTGTAATTAATAGATATTAAAGATTCAATATATGATAGTTTGTAAATATGATATAATTAATAAATTGTATTTTAGTAGTTATATTAAAATTATTAACATTATTTTTATGATTATTAATGTTAATATTAATATTAATTACTTATAGTATTAAGTCTAGTATAATATATATTTATAAAATTTAATATGTATAAGTTATTATATTATTAAGATCATTAATAATATTAATATTATTATTATAACTAGTAGTATTATTAATATCATTTATAAGACTATTAATATCATTGTTATTATTAGTAATTAAATTTATGGTTAATAATAATTTTATCATATTATTATTTATTAAACTCTTTATCAATAATATTATTATTACTAATAAAAATTAGTATTAGTATTACCAATAATATTAATATAATTATACTAGTTAATTATAAAAATTAAGAATTTGATATTTAAAAACAAATATATATATATATATATATATATATATATATATATATATATATATATATATATATATATATATATAATACTGTTAAAAAATACATGTACTATCAAATGTATATACATACTGATATATATGTATAAATACGTATACATATATATAAACATCAGTTATATATATGGAGAAATACATATATTCAAATATATAATTATATAAATACAATATATACATAAATGAATCAAAAAAAAAAAAAAAACTATTTTACATCACAATCAAGCTGTTGGAAATTTTGTTTTGTGTCTTCAATCCTGTATCAATTACGACTTAACCAAAAACAACAATCCAAATTCTGTTTAGCGTCAATATCAGATTTTTATTTTATTTTTTTTCTGTATGAACGAGTTAAACTGTCGACCTTTATCTGCTATAATACACGATGCATTATAGTTGTTATGCATATCAATCAATTTTCACATTATCAATTGTCAAACACAGTTACCCTTTACAATTTTTTAGTTAATTAAATTTAACACAAACTAGAAAGGACTCGACGTCTGCTCTGTTTGTGTACCTTTTATTTGGTTCTTCAAATTCTTAACAATTTTGAAAATCTATTAGTGTGGTTATGTTAGAAATCCATTGTTTAAACTATTTGGAAAGTTACAATCTCCAATTTTTAGTATCAAGTTCTAATTCTTGAGTCAAACTGAATTTTCAAAAAAAGTTAAACTGGTGTTCATCGTAAAATTTGTAATCGTATCAAGATCTTAAGTCAAATTGATTATCTAGATAGTTTCTATGATAGATTTAGAACATATTTCATGTTGCAATCGAAGTCTAAAACATTCTTAATTTCAAAATCATGTTTAAAGTTCAAAAAACGTATTTTTGTTACTGTCACAGTTTCGATTTTAATTTTCTTTAAAATTGTTTTAATTAAGTCAATCAATCTTTAAACGTTTCTGTTTCAATCTAGCAATCTAAATTCAAACCTTAAACTCTTTATTTGAATTTGGGAATGACCTGGTCGATCCAGTCATGGAAGAAGAAGAAGTAGAGTACAAATAATATGGGATATGATAATAATAATATAAGGTATAATAAGATCAGAAAAACAGAATGGCAAGATGGTTAGGATACTGTGTATGTAACCGGGTGGTCGAGGGTTCAAGCCTGGTTCATGGCAGTTTTTTTTTCAAAGCTTTAAGGTAGTCTATCTTATTTATTTCATTATTATTATTATTATTATTATTATTATTATTATTATTATTATTATTATTATTATTATTATTATTATTATTATTATTATTATTATTATTATTATTATTATTATTGTTGTTATTATTATTATTATTATTATTATTATTATTATTATTATTATTATTATTATTAATTGTTATTATTATTATTATTATTATTATTATTATTATTATTATTATTATTATTATTATTATTATTATTATTATTATTATGATTGTTATTATTATTGCTATATTCATTATTATTAGTATTACTATGATTTAAGGTTATTATTATCATTATTCTAATTATTATTATTAACTTAGTTATTTTTGATAGAATAGGTATTATTATTATTATGACTAAGATTATTGTTACTATAGTATCATTAATATTGTTATGTTATTATTATTATTATTCTTATTATTATTGTTATTATGATTATTATTATTATTATTATTATTATTATTATTATTATTATTATTATTATTATTATTATTATTATTATTATTATTGTTACTAGTGTTATAAATTATTACTAACACACGTATTAATTAACATTTATTATTATTAGGATTATAGTTACATAGATGATTATTATTATTGCTATCATTAAAATTAAGTATTAAGATCATATTTATAATTATTATCACTACTATCATTAGTAGTAAAATTATTATAGTTATTATTGTTATCAGTATTAGTATGATTATTTTTACCATTTCTACTAAAAGTAACATTATTTTTAAATCTGTCATTTTTGTTAAAACTAGTATTATCATTGAAAGTAACATTTTTACTATCATTATTATTATTATTAGTATTATTAATAAAGTTATTATTGTTATTATTATTACTAAAAGAATCATTATTATTAAAAACTATCCTTTTATCAATATTTTAAAAACATCATTTTTGGTAAAAATTATTATTATTGTTAAAGTTATCATATTATTACTATCATTATTATTATTATCATTCTTATCATTATTAGTATCATTACAAATAGATATTATTATGTAAATACATTATAATTATACTAATATTACATATCACTATATTTTTATTATAATAATGATATTAATTAAGTTACATATAAAATATATAAATATATATTCATCATATATAAACCTTAATATAAATTATTATTATTAATATGTTATAATGATAAATTTGGTATATAGAATATATGAGGTAAAAATATTAAATTTATAAAACACAATATAACAAGTATAATATTATTATTATTACCACTAATATGATTATAAGTATTATTATTTATATTATCATGGGTATTATCATTCTATAATTACTAAAATCATTATCATAGCTATCATTAACAGAAAAATTAATATTTTTATAGTTATTATCATTAATGACATTATTATTATCACTAAAAGAATTATTAACATTATTACCTTTATTAGAAATATTAAGTACTATAATTATTATCACTTTACCATATTTAATATTATTTTAATTACTATTTTTAACAAACAAATGATATATATATAAATATATTTAACACACAAAACATAACTATATTAATATTTTTATTTATTTAAAATATATAAAATGAACACATTTAATTAATTAATGAAATATATATAAGCTATTAACATAAGGATTACATCACTAATAATAGTACATATATTTGTTCTATTACGATTATATGTGTTAATGTATATACAAATGATATAAGTTCATGAATCTGAGACCAACCCTGCATTGTTCAGTTTCATCATATGTATTTTTACTACAAAATACATTATAGTGAGTTCATTTGATTCCCTTTTACTCTTTACATTTTTGGGACTGAGAATACATGCGCTGTTTTTACAACTGCTTTATTAAATACTTTTACAATCTATATTTTGAACTGAGAATACATGAAATGTTTTTATAAATGTTTGACAAGATAGACACAAGCAAAACATTCCTCGAATGAATTATTATGCAGACAGAAGTTCTGTGGATTATTATTGAATTAGTTGGATGTTATAATTACCACTAATTGTTGTGAATATTTCCCCTGATTATTATTGCTTGGTAACCTAAGAATTAGAATATGGTATGACCCTAATTCACGCGAAACCTAAAGGTAGCTACCGGGTTTAACACCCCCACCCAGAATGTTCACTAGACGGAAGGGCTAGTGGGCATGGTGTTTAGTACTTCGAGGTTTATATATTATACAGACGAGATGTTCTGTTTTTGGGGATATTATTTATGCACATTATATGTTAAGGTTGGTTACTAAGCCAAGCAATGAAAGCAAAGTGAATGTTATGTATCGAGAGAATGATTTTTATACACAGGTTATGTGTATGATATTTTGTACACGAGATATGTGTACGGTTACTAAGATTTATGAAAAATTGTTTTGTACACGAGATAGGTGTACTGTATTTAAATCTTGTGGTCTATCAAAATGATGAATTTTATTGCTTATGATAAACCTATGAACTCACCAACCTTTTGGTTGACACTTGAAAGCATGTTTATTCTCAGGTATGAAAGAAATCTTCCGTTGTGTATTAGCTCATTTTAAGGATATTATTTGGAGTCATTCATGGAATATTTCGAAAGACGTTGCATTTGAGTCATCGAGTTCATCAAGATTATCATTAACTCAATTATAGTTCGATGTATTATGAAATGGTATGCATGTCGTCAACTTTCGATGTAAAGAAAGTTTGTCTTTAAAAAAAACGAATGCAATGTTTGTAAAATGTATCATATAGAGGTCAAGTACCTCGCGATGTAACCAAATGTAATGTATTCGTCCAGATGGATTAGGACGGGGCATTTCAGTTGGTATCAGAGCAGTGGTCTTAGCGAACCAGGTCTCGCATTAGTGTGTCTAACTAATAGTTGTTTAGATACATTAGTGGGTCTGGACTTCGACCGTGTCTGCATGTTAAAAGTTTTGCTTATCATTTCATGTCAAATATTTCCTGCTTATCATTCTTAGGGAATCACTTGCTTATCATTCTTAGTCTAGACACATCTTACTGCATTGATTGTATGAATAGTGTATAGATAAAATTCATATCTTAGTGTAACTGTTACTGTAAACTTTGCCTAGTATATTCCGTGAATTCCTATGTAATCTACGAAATCTTTTATTCTATATATATAGATATTTTATATAATTAGAATACCACCCGATAGCCGAAAATCATTTTATATCAAAAAAAAATCCTTTACTCATTCGTACGAAATGGAACTCGTCACTAGTTCAAGTTCTTCAGAACCCGACAGCTATTCGGACATGGATGTTCATCTAAGCTCCGAAAGCAGCGTCACCAGAATGAATTAACCAATCAGCCATCCCCAATTCATCTGATGGGTTCGTAGCCTCCTCAATCATTGGAGACAAGAAGAAGGTGATCCCTTCCATTCACCACATTGCTCTCTTGACGATGAACCTGAAGCACTTACCGATAAACCTATCCAAAACACAATTTTCTCTCTCATTTCCGGAGTATCTCGTCACGATTATATACTATCTCAGATTCTAGATCTTATTCATCCACTCGTCCGAACCGACAATCATCCCGATGTAATAGAAGAAGTTAACGAACTTTGCGCTCGGGTAATTAATTTGGAAAATGTGGTGCAAAATTTACCAGCTTCAGCAACATCACCGGCACCAACAGTACCATCAGTAACAGCACCATTACCATCAACAATCCATGCTTCAACATCTCATTCTGTACCTCGAGTATAATCATCGTTCTACGAATCGTTCTACATCATTTATCTTCGTTCTACATGGCGATTATGTAATCTCTAATGTTTTAGAGATTATGTATTCTAGTTCTAATGGTAAATCAAATGAGTTTAATATCATATTAACTCATTAAATCTATGATTACATCTGAAGAAAATATATATGTATATATGTTTTTCATAAAGATTGTAATTAAAAATTCTTTTGTACAAACTGTTAATGGTGAAAATATTTTAACGGGTAGGTAATACCCGAGGAATATGTAGATTTCACATTAATAAGTTACACTGTACATTTTTCAATTTCGATTCAACAGTCATTTACTATCCTACTTACAACCACCGATATACGTATCCGTTCACTGCAGAATAACCATTTTCATCCAATTTCATTTCTGGATTTTTATTTATCAGAATCCAACAAGTGGCATAATGAAGAAAACATTGGACAAAAAAATAAAATTTGTTAGAAACAAATAAATTAACTATGAGAAATTTTGTTAAGAATCCACGCTAACAAAATCCTAGCTAACAGTTTCTAGCTAACTGTTAATTCCTTATTATATTTTAATTATCGCAATTTTAATTCTCACAATTTTATTTATCGTCATTTAATTTCTGTTATTTATTTTACGCACTTTATTTATTGTAATTTAATTACTGTTATTTATTTTACCCACTTTAAATATCGGGACACGTATACAAGGTTTTGACATATCATATCGACGCATCTATATATATTATTTGGAATAATCATAGACACTCTATATGCAGTAATGCTTGAGTTAGCTATACAAGGTTGAGGTTGATTCTCAAATAATATATATACTTTGAGTTGTGATCGAGTCTGAGACATGTACACGGGTCACGATACATATTAATTAATTCGAATATTATATATTAAATTATTGAACTGCTAACTGTAGACTATCAACTGTGGACTACACATATTGGACAATTAAAATGAATTAAAATATTGATTATAACATATGAAACTAAACAATTCTTCAAGTTTGCCACTTGATTTCATCTTAAACCTCATTTGTATCTTGACGATTACAATTTGCGTTCAAACCTTTCATGATTCTTGAAAACACCTCAATCGAGAGGATGAACCAACCACACTTCATCTACGGAAGGAAAGATTTATGCATATAGTTATGCACCTGAAAAACTCTCGGAACCTGAGTAAACGCTTAACACGTAGCTGTGCTAATCCCTTAAGCGTTATTATTACAAAAAATAACTTTGCAATCCCTCTCCAAATTAGAAAATTTTGTCACAGCTCCTGCAAATCAACTTCGAATTTTATTCGAATAAACCTTATTATAACATTGATATATAAATTTGCCTTTCGTCATCGTTACCGGAGAACCTTTTATGTTCCACCATATTAGCAGTAAATGTACCAGCAACATCAGTATTCTCTGGTGTAAGTCTCTCCGACAAATCACTATACATATTCATTGAGACTCTATCAAATACTCATCCGTATCTGGTAATAAGAATTGTCATACCAATTACCGGGAATCAGCAATTTGTTTTTTAAATCTTGCAATGTTTCTACATCAACAGTTATATGTATACATATAACCTTTATCCTTTAGAATTATGATATTCCATTCTGAAATTCTGAAAAGCAACCAGTCTACGAGTTTATACTCTGAATGTTGAGAATGCTGAGGAAGCAGCAAACTGTAAACGACCTTAATAGTCGAAGGTGTGATGATAAAGAATGGAGTGTTGGAAATGCTCAATAGAAAACTAAGTACCAAAAAGCGGACTATGCGAAATTAAGAAGGAGACTGTAGACCAATCACCAGGACTAAACTTATACATAAAGAATCCTGATGATTCTGTTTCTGATGAAAACTTTAGCGAATACCTTACTCATTAATCGCTCTAAATCATCGTGAATGAATTTCTTCATCACAATTTGATTCTGAAATTCTAATATATCATCATATCTTTCTTTATTAATATCCTGAATATTTCTGAAGATATCTTCATAAATATTCTTGTCCGGTATTAATTATCTCTCCGCTCTGTCTGTGTTATATCATAAAAGAAACTGTTTTAGTTTCTAAAACTCTGAAAAACTCGAATTTGAATTATGAATATAACAACCCTCATTTTTCCCTTCTGAATTAATAAGTTGTCCTTAGGGTTTCAATGTCATAATCTATGCATCATCATTAGGGTTGTTATCCATTTCGACAAACGAACTAAAAATTTATACTTTCATTAAAAGATCGTAAAACCCTAATATGATATAAAATCCTAAACCTAACCTTACCTATTAACTACAAAACCCTAATACCATTTAATATTAAATAATAAACCCTAACCCGAGTACTTAATAAATAATATAAACCATATATATATTAATACTTAAAAGTGACATGTAATAAACTATACAAATTAATATGTAAACAATTTGGAACCAAATAAAATTTATAAAAGTTAGGGACAAATAAATAAATAAAATGTATTTAAATAAAAGTAACCCTAATATTAATAATATAAATAAATATATATATATAAAATAAATAATAAATAATAAAGTGCCGTAATAAAAAAATATAAATACTTGTATAGATAAAGGAATTACTGTAAAAAAAAGAAAAGAAATAAACACATGAGATCACAAGAATTTCGGCTGTAGGGGATTTAGGAAGTAAACTTGATCACTAAGTTTACAAATCCTAGCTTGATCTTAATTAGTGCATCTTCAAGAATCCTAGTTTAATTAGGAAACTCAACTAACCTATAAAATCCCTCATGGTATTTCCCTAAAGTCGACTAAAAACCTCCACCAAAATAGTCTGCATTTGATCACCTGCTACAGCCCTTTTAAATCACCAACTTGCTCCTGTTTTCTTGCTGCAAATCGCCATTAAACTCAGCCACCAAACCGCCATAAAACCTGCTTGTTTATGATGTACTTGTCGCCACTTTCTGCAGTCCCAAAATAGCCCAGAAATCGAGTTGTTTTGCCTCGGTTGTGCAGTGTTTTTCGAGCCACGACAGCTGCTACTTGCAGCTGTAAAAGTCGCACATAACAACCTAACATCCCGCTATTATTCTGCTAAAAAAAATACGCCTCCAAGACAGCCCTCCAATCGACTGAAATCCTGCTGTTTTCAGTTTCTGTCTTCGCCACACAAGCCACCACGAAAACAGCCCGTCTCCTTCTATTTTGTTGCTGTACATCGTGACCTTCAAAATTGTCCAAGAGTTTTCCTTTGTTGCTGCATAGTTGTTGCTGTGTTGCTGCTGTTTTTGTTCGTGATCAGGAGACCCAAACAGCCCTCTTTTGGGTCGATTATTGCTGCTACTGCAGTTTGCTTTCTGTTCGCATATCATCATCACCAATCCATAATCTCTAATCTTCTACTAAGGTATACCTAAACCCTAGTTTAATCATGCTATTGAATCAATTACTCTTAAGTTAGTTATTAAGTTTTATGTTATGAGTTTTAAAGTTGATTAATGAATAAGTTAAATAATGATATTGAACTTGGTTAAGATAAAAGAATATGATTAACATGAATAAGTATTATGAATATTGTATATGAAGTTGATAATATTAAAGGAATATGAATGTAAAGTATTATGAATTAAGTATGATCATGAATCTTGTATAGATAATGATAATGTTAAAAAGTTATGAGTTAATGAAAAGTTAAAATTATGTTTATGATTTTATGTGTTAAAGTTTAATGAATTAGTATTGAATAAGGATGAGTAATTGATTTGATCATAAAGCTAGTTAATAATAATAGTTAAGAGATTATGAATCATGATTATGATTATGAAAAAGTGATGAAACTAGATTATGATTATGATAGTAAAGAATTGATTATGAATATTAAGATTATGGTTAAAAGATTTGAATAATAATTATGGATAAGTTAAAAGCATGATTATGAGAGGATGATTAAGATATAGGGTATGATCTTGAATATGAAGTAATAGTTGGATAATGATTAAGAATAAGGATTATGAATGGTGTTAAAAGTTATGAATAAGGTTAAAGGATGTAATGAAAGATTATGATTAATGTTAATAAGTTAGTTAAATAAATATAAGATTAAAGTTGTTAAGTTATGATGCTCATAAAACTAGTTTAATAAGATTAAAGTTTGTAAAACTTAAAAGATTAGGAATTTATGATAAAGATGTATGATTAAAGGGATTATGAGTTTATGTAGGTGAATAAGCTAAGAGATTAGTTAGTTGTTATAATGAAAGGTTAGGGTTGGTTAATAAGTTAGCTAATAATAATAGCTGATTAGTAAATAATAATGATTTTGATATAGATTATAAAGATGAGTTAAGTATGATTATTAAGGTTAGGGTTAATGAATATGATAAGTAGGTTTTGATTGTATGGTTTGTAAGGTAATTATGATCATGGTGTACATCCATGCATGCATGCATACGTACGTATGTGCATGTATACATTGTAGGTATATGTGTGTGTATATGAAAATATATACATACGCCTATATGTATGTGTATATATGTATGTATGTGTACGTGTGTATGTATGTATGAGTGTGTATTATGTAAGTATTATAATAGGCTAGTAAACATAATAATAATAAGAAAAATAATAAGTGTGTATATATATATATATATATATAGGTATCATCTTACACTTATATATACGTAACACTTATACCTAATATAAATATATTATATAGTTATGAACACATACATGTATAATAATAATAAAGAATATATGTATATGTATGTATCACATAGAGGTATATTTATAGACGTAACATATAATGATAGATATACATAGAAATTGATTAAAGTAAATAATAATACTATTATTAGTATAACTTATACACTTAATTATATAGTAACACTTAATAACACTAAGTATATTATCACTTATATAAATATAACTTTCTCGAAAAACGGTCACTGTTAATATAGTTTACTATAATAATAAACAAACTTATGTCAATTAGACATTAACTAATCGAACATAATATCTCTAGGTTGAGATCTCCGTGTTCAATCCTCCGATCATATAACTTACGTGGAATATCTATCCGCTATTAAGGTGAACTTCATAGCCCCTCTTTTTGAAATGTCCCGTTCTTATTGATTAAAAACGTTCCATATTAATTGATTTCGTTGCGAGGTTTTGACCTCTATATGAGACGTTTTTCAAAGACTGCATTCATTTTAAAACAAACCATAACCTTTATTTCATCAATAAAGGTTTAAAAAGCTTTACGTAGATTATCAAATAATGATAATCTAAAATATCCTGTTTACACACGACCATTACATAATGGTTTACAATACAAATATGTTACAACAAAATAAGTTTCTTGAATGCAGTTTTTACACAATATCATACAAGCATGGACTCCAAATCTCGTCCTTATTTAAGTATGCGACAGCGGAAGCTCTTAATAATCACCTGAGAATAAACATGCTTAAAACGTCAACAAAAATGTTGGTGAGTTATAGGTTTAACCTATATATATCAAATCATAATAATAGACCACAAGATTTCATATTTCAATACACATCCCATACATAGAGATAAAAATCATTCATATGGTGAACACCTGGTAACCGACATTAACAAGATGCATATATAAGAATATCTCCATCATTCTGGGACACCCTTCGGATATGATATAAATTTCGAAGTACTAAAGCATCCGGTACTTTGGATGGGGTTTGTTAGGCCCAATAGATCTATCTTTAGGATTCGCGTCAATTAGGGTGTCTGTTCCCTAATTCTTAGTTTACCAGACTTAATAAAAAGGGGCATATTCGATTTCGATAATTCAACCATAGAATGTAGTTTCACGTACTTGTGTCTATTTTGTAAATCATTTATAAAACCTGCATGTATTCTCATCCCAAAAATATTAGATTTTAAAAGTGGGACTATAACTCACTTTCACAGATTTTTACTTTGTCGGGAAGTAAGACTTGGCCACTGGTTGATTCACGAACCTATAACAATATATACATATATATCAAAGTATGTTCAAAATATATTTACAACACTTTTAATATATTTTGATGTTTTAAGTTTATTAAGTCAGCTGTCCTCGTTAGTAACCTACAACTAGTTGTCCACAGTTAGATGTACAGAAATAAATCGATAAATATTATCTTGAATCAATCCACTACCCAGTGTATACGTATCTCAGTATTGATCACAACTCAAACTATATATATTTTGGAATCAACCTCAACCCTGTATAGCTAACTCCAACATTCACATATAGAGTGTCTATGGTTGTTCCGAAATATATATAGATGTGTCGACATGATAGGTCGAAACATTGTATACGTGTCTATGGTATCTCAAGATTACATAATATACAATACAAGTTGATTAAGTTATGGTTGGAATAGATTTGTTACCAATTTTCACGTAGCTAAAATGAGAAAAATTATCCAATCTTGTTTTACCCATAACTTCTTCATTTTAAATCCGTTTTGAGTGAATCAAATTGCTATGGTTTCATATTGAACTCTATTTTATGAATCTAAACAGAAAAAGTATAGGTTTATAGTCAGAAAAATAAGTTACAAGTCATTTTTGTAAAGGTAGTCATTTCAGTCGAAAGAACGACGTCTAGATGACCATTTTAGAAAACATACTTCCACTTTGAGTTTAACCATAATTTTTGGATATAGTTTCATGTTCATAATAAAAATCATTTTCTCAGAATAACAACTTTTAAATCAAAGTTTATCATAGTTTTTAATTAACTAACCCAAAACAGCCCGCGGTGTTACTACGACGGCGTAAATCCGGTTTACGGTGTTTTTCGTGTTTCCAGGTTTTAAATCATTAAGTTAGCATATCATATAGATATCGAACATGTGTTTAGTTGATTTTAAAATTCAAGTTAGAAGGATTAACTTTTGTTTGCGAACAAGTTTAGAATTAACTAAACTATGTTCTAGTGATTACAAGTTTAAACCTTCGAATAAGATAGCTTTATATGTATGAATCGAATGATGTTATGAACATAATTACTACCTTAAGTTCCTTGGATAAACCTACTGGAAAAGAGAAAAATGGATCTAGCTTCAACGGATCCTTGGATGGCTCGAAGTTCTTGAAGCAGAATCATGACACGAAAACAAGTTCAAGTAAGATCATCACTTGAAATAAGATTGTTATAGTTATAGAAATTGAACCAAAGTTTGAATATGATTATTACCTTGTATTAGAATGATAACCTACTGTAAGAAACCAAGATTTCTTGAGGTTGGATGATCACCTTACAAGATTGGAAGTGAGCTAGCAAACTTGAAAGTATTCTTGATTTTATGTAACTAGAACTTGTAAAATATATGAAGAACACTTAGAACTTGAAGATAGAACTTGAGAGAGATCAATTAGATGAAGAAAATTGAAGAATGAAAGTGTTTGTAGGTGTTTTTGGTCGTTGGTGTATGGATTAGATATAAAGGATATGTAATTTTATTTTCATGTAAATAAGTCATGAATGATTACTCATATTTTTGTAATTTTATTAGATATTTCATGCTAGTTGCCAAATGATGGTTCCCACATGTGTTAGGTGACTCACATGGGCTGCTAAGAGCTGATCATTGGAGTGTATATACCAATAGTACATACATCTAAAAGCTGTGTATTGTACGAGTACGAATACGGGTGCATACGAGTAGAATTGTTGATGAAACTGAACGAGGATGTAATTGTAAGCATTTTTGTTAAGTAGAAGTATTTTGATAAGTGTCTTGAAGTCTTTCAAAAGTGTATGAATACATATTAAAACACTACATGTATATACATTTTAACTGAGTCGTTAAGTCATCGTTAGTCGTTACATGTAAATGTTGTTTTGAAACCTTTAGGTTAACGATCTTGTTGAATGTTGTTAACCCATTGTTTATTATAACAAATGAGATGTTAAATTGTTATATTATCATGATATTATGATATATAATATATCTCAGTATGATGTATATACAGTTAAATGTCGTTACAACGATAATCGTTACATATATGTCTCGTTTCGAAATCATTAAGTTAGTAGTCTTATTTTTACATATGTATTTCATTGTTAATACACTTAATAATATATTTACTTATCATTTAACATAATTAACCAAGTGTATCAATATCTTAATATGATTCATATGTACCTAGTAAGACGTTGTTATAACGATAATCGTTATATATATCGTTTTCGAGTTTCTTAAATTAATAGTCTCATTTTTATGTATATAACTCATTGTTAAAATACCTAATGAGATACATACTTATAATAAAAACATGTTAACTATATATATAACCATATATATGTCATCGTATAGTTTTTACAAGTTTTAACGTTCGTGAATCACCGGTCAACTTGGGTGGTCAATTGTCTATATGAAACATATTTCAATTAATCAAGTCTTAACAAGTTTGATTGCTTAACATGTTGGAAACATTTAATCATGTAAATATCAATCTTAATTAATATATATAAATATGGAAAAGTTCGGGTCACTACAGTACCTACCCGTTAAATAAATTTCGTCCCGAAATTTTAAGCTGTTGAAGGTGTTGACGAATCTTCTGGAAATAGATGCGGGTATTTCTTCTTCATCTGATCTTCACGCTCCCAGGTGAACTCGGGTCCTCTACGAGCATTCCATCGAACCTTAACAATTGGTATCTTGTTTTGCTTAAGTCTTTTAACCTCACGATCCATTATTTCGACGGGTTCTTCGATGAATTGAAGTTTTTCGTTGATTTGGATTTCATCTAACGGAATAGTGAGATCTTCTTTAGCAAAACATTTCTTCAAATTTGAGACGTGGAAAGTGTTATGTACAGCCGCTAGTTGTTGAGGTAACTCAAGTCGGTAAGCTACTGGTCCGACACGATCAATAATCTTGAATGGTCCAATATACCTTGGATTTAATTTCCCTCGTTTACCAAATCGAACAACGCCTTTCCAATGTGCAACTTTAAGCATGACCATCTCTCCAATTTCAAATTCTATATCTTTTCTTTTAATGTCAGCGTAGCTCTTTTGTCGACTTTGGGCGGTTTTCAACCGTTGTTGAATTTGGATGATCTTCTAGGTAGTTTCTTGTATAATCTCTGGACCCGTAATCTGTCTATCCCCCACTTCACTCCAACAAATCGGAGACCTGCACTTTCTACCATAAAGTGCTTCAAAAGGCGCCATCTCAATGCTTGAATGGTAGCTGTTGTTGTAGGAAAATTCTGCTAACGGTAGATGTCGATCCCAACTGTTTTCGAAATCAATAACACATGCTTGTAGCATGTCTTCAAGCGTTTGTATCGTCCTTTAGCTCTGCCCATTAGTTTGTGGATGATAGGCAGTACTCATGTCTAGACGAGTTCCTAATGCTTGCTGTAATGTCTGCCAGAATCTTGAAATAAATCTGCCATCCCTATCAGAGATAATAGAGATTGGTATTCCATGTCTGGAGACGACTTCCTTCAAATACAGTCGTGCTAACTTCTCCATCTTGTCATCTTCTCTTATTGGCAGGAAGTGTGCTGATTTGGTGAGACGATCAACTATTACCCAAATAGTATCAAAACCACTTGCAGTCCTTGGCAATTTAGTGATGAAATCCATGGTAATGTTTTCCCATTTCCATTCTGGGATTTCGGGTTATTGAAGTAGACCTGATGGTTTCTGATGCTCAGCTTTGACCTTAGAACACGTCAAACATTCTCCTACGTATTTAGCAACATCGACTTTCATACCCGGCCACCAAAAATGTTTCTTGAGATCCTTGTACATCTTCCCCGTTCCAGGATGTATTGAGTATCTAGTTTTATGAGCTTCTCTAAGTACCATTTCTCTCATATCTCCAAATTTTGGTACCCAAATTCTTTCAGCCCTATACCGGGTTCCGTCTTCCCGAATATTAAGATGCTTCTCCGATCCTTTGGGTATTTCATCCTTTAAATTTCCCTCTTTTAAAACTCCTTGTTGCGCCTCCTTTATTTGAGTAGTAAGGTTATTATGAATCATTATATTCATAGATTTTACTCGAATGGGTTCTCTGTCCTTCCTGCTCAAGGCATCGGCTACCACATTTGCCTTCCCCGGGTGGTAACGAATCTCAAAGTCGTAATCATTCAACAATTCAATCCACCTACGCTGCCTCATATTCAGTTGTTTCTGATTAAATATGTGTTGAAGACTTTTGTGGTCGGTATATATAATACTTTTAACCCCATATAAGTAGTGCCTCCAAGTCTTTAATGCAAAAACAACTGCGCCTAATTCCAAATCATGCGTCGTATAATTTTGTTCGTGAATCTTCAATTGTCTAGACGCATAAGCAATCACCTTCGTTCGTTGCATTAATACACAACCGAGACCTTGCTTTGATGCGTCACAATAAATCACAAAATCATCATTCCCTTCAGGCAATGACAATATAGGTACCGTAGTTAGCTTTTTCTTCAATAACTGAAACTCTTTCTCTTGTTCATCATTCCATTCAAATTTCTTCCCTTTATGCGTTAATGTAGTCAAGGGTTTTGCTATTCTGGAAAAGTCTTGGATGAACCTTCTGTAGTAACCAGCTAGTCCTAAAAACTGGCGTATGTGTTTCGGAGTTTTCGGGGTTTCCCACTTTTCAACAGTTTCTATCTTTGCCGGATCCACCTTAATACCTTCTTTGTTCACTATGTGACCGAGGAATTGAACTTCTTCCAACCAAAATGCACACTTTGAAAACTTAGCGTACAATTCTTCCTTCCTCAATACTTCTAACACCTTTCTCAAATGTTCACCGTGTTCTTGGTCATTCTTTGAGTAAATAAGTATGTCATCAATGAAAACAATGACAAACTTGTCATGGTATGGTCCACACACTCGGTTCATAAGGTCCATGAACACAGCTGGTGCATTAGTTAAACCAAACGGCATGACCATAAACTCGTAATGACCGTAACGTGTTCTGAAAGCAGTCTTTGGAATATCATCTTCTTTCACCCGCATTTGATGATACCCGGAACGTAAGTCAATCTTTGAATAAACAGACGAGCCTTGTAGTTGATCAAATAAGTCATCGATTCTCGGTAGTGGGTAGCGGTTCTTGAAGGTAAGTTTGTTCAACTCTCGGTAGTCGATACACAACCTGAATGTACCATCTTTCTTCTTGACAAACAAAATAGGAGCTCCCCACGGTGATGTGCTTGGTCGAATGAAACCACGCTATAAAAGTTCTTGTAATTGGCTTTGCAGTTCTTTCATCTCTCTGGGTGCGAGTCTGTAAGGAGCACGAGCTATTGGTGCAGCTCCTGGTACAAGATCTATTTGAAATTCAACGGATCGATGTGGGGGTAATCCCGGTAATTCTTTCGGAAATACATCGGGAAATTCTTTTGCAATGGGAACATCATTGATGCTCTTTTCTTCAGTTTGTACTTTCTCAACGTGTGCTAGAACAGCATAGCAACCTTTTCTTATTAGTTTTTGTGCCTTCAAATTACTAATAAGATGTAGCTTCGTGTTGCCCTTTTCTCCATACACCATTAAGGGTTTTCCTTTTTCTCGTATAATGCGAATTGCATTTTTGTAACAGACGATCTCTGCTTTCACTTCTTTCAACCAGTCCATACCGATTATCACATCAAAACTCCCTAACTCTACTGGTATCAAATCAATCTTAAATGTTTCGCTAACCAGTTTAATTTCTGGATTCCGACATATATTATCTGCTGAAATTAATTTACCATTTGCTAATTCGAGTAAAAATTTACTATCCAAAGGCGTCAATGGACAACTTAATTTAGCACAAAAATCTCTACTCATATAGCTTCTATCCGCACCCGAATCAAATAAAACGTAAGCAGATTTATTGTCAATAAGAAACGTACCCGTAACAAGCTCCGGGTCTTCCTGTGCCTCTGCCGCATTAATATTGAAAACTCTTCCACGGCCTTGTCCATTCGTGTTCTCCTGGTTCGGGCAATTTCTAATAATGTGGCCCGGTTTTCCACATTTATAACAAACTACATTGGCATAACTTGCTCCGACACTACTTGCTCCGCCATTACTCATTCTGACACCATTTGTTCCTTTCGTTCTATTAACCCCTGGTCCGTAGACCTCACACTTCGTCGCGCTATGACCATTTCTTTTACACTTGTTGCAAAATTTGGTGCAGAACCCCGAGTGATACTTTTCACACCTTTGGCATAGCTGCTTCTGATTGTTGTTGTTGTTGCGGTTATTATTGTTGTTGGGATGATTGTTGTAGTTGCTGTTGCTGTTGTTGTTGTTGTTGTTGTTGTTGGGCCGTTTGTTGTAGTTGCGATTGATGTTGCGATTGTTGGGATAATTGTTGCGATTATTGTTGTAATTGCTGTTGTTGTTGTATTGGTGTAACGACCCGCACTTTTTCGATCGTTCTATACTTATAAGATTAATATTTACATAAATTAAACCTTACCAACATGATAAGCAATCCAAATTGTCGAGATTTATATTTCCGAAAAGAGTTTACACAACGTTTGACCGTCTAGTTTGACCGATGATATCACGAACTATATAACATATGATAATTATACGTTTGTGTATATATATGTATATATACATATTTAACATGATCTAAGAATGTTTTAATATCTCATTTTGTATTAATAACAATAAGTTATAAGTATATTTTAAAACTACTAACTTAAGTTTTCAAAACGATAACTATACGTAATGTTTTTCGACGTAAATACTTATAACCTATATTACTTATACATGCATCGTATAGATATGTATTTTATCACTTTTAAAGGGCTTACATACATAAAACAATATAAGTATATTTACAAAAGATAGCTATATTTGAATCCTCGTTCCGTTTCCTCAAAGATTTCTATACGTATACCTAGAGTATATGTACCCGTATCATACGCAGCTTCTAGATGTATTTACTATTGGTATATACCAATAAAAATCTGCTCCTTAGCAGCCTTAAATGATTAAGAAACATGTGGAACCAACCATTTGTCAAGTAGCATGAATTATTTAGCAAGAAAACAAAGTTAGGTATCTTTTTTTTCCTTTATAACCTAAAAACGTTTTTATGCATGCACACCATTTCTTCACCCCATTTTCTCATACTTACACTTCCATTTCTCTCTCAAAATACTCTTAACTTCATACTTGATCATCTCCAAGCATTTTCCCCATCATTTAGCTTCAAAAACAACACTTAAACCTCATAAGAAAACCTTACAAAAACACTTCAAGAAATCCTTCCAAGAACACCAACTTACTTCCAATCTTTCATCCACTTCCATCACCCTTTTGGTTCTAGGTTCTTATTCCTCTTTTACAGCAACCTTGTCCAAGGAACTTGAGGTAGAATCTATGTTCATAACCTTATTCGATTCATATATATATAGCTATCTTATTTTGTGGTATAAAAGTTTAACAACAAGAACATAGTTTGAAAGTTTTCAAACTTGTTTGCAAACTAAATAGATCCTTCTAACTTAACTTTTAAAATACTTCAAGACCTGTAATATATCTTAAATATATGCTAATTTAACAAGGTATAACTTGGTTTTTCAAAGAACACCTTAAAAACTGAATTTACGACATCGGAGTGCAACCGGGGGCTGTTTTGGGTTGGATAATTAAAAACCATCTTAAACTTTGAATTGGAGGTTTATTTTCTGGAAAAATGATTTTTACTATAAATATGATAACACATAAAAATTTCATGATTTAACTCAAAGTATAAGTATTTTTAGAAAAATAATCATTTAAGGTTGTTTACATGATGGAAAATGATTAACTTCATAAGTTTCACTAAAGTTTGACCTATGACCTGTGATTTCGAATACAAACTAAGGTATTTACAGTTCATATTCTTAAAGAGGGACTCTATCCAAGGAAGTGGCAAGTTGAATCAACGAAAACGGAGTAGTAACGAAGAAACTATGACCAAAACGAGATCGGATATCTAAGACTAGTTTAGCTACGAAAATAATTGGAGAAAATTAAATAAATCACATCTTTTTAAAATAACATGATATTTTATATATATGTACTCATAATTTAATTTTATATGGTTCAGGATCACCCGTAAACAATACGAGAAGATTAATCATAAGATCCCATGATTGTACGCAACATGTCATTTGACAACACCGGTACTTTATGTACGCAACACGTCATTTGACAACACCGGTACCATGGGTCAAGATTAATCTCGACCAATACATATACGATGGGGTTTTATTTATTTCGTTGGGGGTTTTATTTATTTCATTGCGGGTATATTAAACATCTAAAAATGAACCATTAAAATTGAATTACTAACAACGAACTGCTAACTACGGACTAAGGAATTATTAAAAGTATTAAAAGTATAACAAGTATATATATGTGACGTTTGTTTAAAAAGGTATTGATATATTATATATGGATAGGTTCGTGATATCAACCGGAGACCAAGTCAAATTATATATATCTTCAAGACGAAAGTGAGTATATAGTCCCACTTTTAAACTCTAAATATTTCGGGATGAGAATACATGTATTTTATGTTTTACGTTATGGACACAAGTAACTGAAAATATATTCTACGTTGAGTTGTACCACTGGCATACTTCCCTGTAGCTTGGTAACTAATATTTACAGCGGTATTGTAAACGCGAATCCTGTTGATAGATCTATCGGGCCTGACAACCCCAACCGGACTGGACGACCAGTATTCAACGGTTGCACAGTACTTCGTTTTGTGACTACACTTGGTACGGTGTAGTAAGAATTCATATTAAAGGGAATATGCGACGTGATTAAATGTTAAGTATGGTTACGAAGTGCTCAACCACTTAGAATATTTTTATGAAAATGTTTATATATGAAATCTTGTGGTCTATATATATATATATATATATATTGCTGCCGGCACTAAACCTATATCTCACCAACTTTATGTTGACGTTTTAAACATGTTTATTCTCAGGTGATAATTAGAAGCTTCCGCTGCATTATGTTGAATTTGAGCAGGATCTTGCGTACGCATATTTGTGTCAAAAATAAAACTGCATATCCAAGAACTTGTGTTGTAAAATATGCTAGAAATCGTGTTGTTATCATCATTCGTAAAGTTTGTAAGTCGAAGATTATCGCTAAACGATAATCATCTTTATTTCGTCCAAAGCTTGTATCAAAAATAAGAATCATGGTTTGTAATGTATAATATATGCAGTTTTTCTTTTAAAAATGTCGCATACAGAGGTCAATACCTCGCAATGAAATCATACGTTATCTAACACGTTCTTACGGTTAAGGACGGGTTATGACAATTGGTGATTCTTATCACCGTTTTCCTCCCACTTTCTTTTGACTTGCTTCACATTGGCCTCTTCAGCAGTCTGTTCTTTAATTCTTTCTTCAATCTGGTTCACTAGTTTGTGAGCCATTCTACATGCCTGTTGTATAGAGGCGGGCTCGTGTGAACTTATATCTTCTTGGATTCTTTCCGGTAATCCTTTCACAAACGCGTCGATCTTCTCTTCCTCATCTTCGAATGCTCCCGGACACAATAGGCACAATTCTGTGAATCGTCTTTCGTACGTGGTAATATCAAATCCTTGGGTTCGTAACCCTCTAAGTTCTGTCTTGAGCTTATTGACCTCGGTTCTGGGACGGTACTTCTCGTTCATCAAGTGCTTGAATGCTGACCACGGTAGTGTGTACGCATCGTCTTGTCCCACTTGCTCTAGATAGGTATTCCACCATGTTAACGCAGAACCTGTGAAGGTATGCGTAGCGTACTTCACTTTATCCTCTTCAGTACACTTACTTATAGCAATCACCGATTCGACCTTCTCGGTCCACCGTTTCAACCCGATCGGTCCTTCGGTTCCATCAAATTCCAAAGGTTTGCAGGCAGTGAATTCTTTGTAGGTGCATCCTACACGATTTCCTGTACTGCTAGATCCAAGGTTATTGTTGGTATGTAGCGCAGCCTGTACTGCGGCTATGTTTGAAGCTAGAAAAGTACGGAATTCCTCTTCATTCATATTCACGGTGTGTCGAGTAGTCGGTGCCATTTCCTTCAAAATAGTCAAATGGAACAAGTTAATCATACAGAATATTAAGAGTAGTTAATAGTATTTCGTAGCATAATATGAACTCATTTATAAAAGCTTTTTCTTCATATTAGCGTTTTATAAGTTTAAATTCGGGTAGTACCTACCCGTTAAGTTCATACTTAGTAGCTAATATACAATTCAACTACTACAATTCTATATGAAAAACTGATTATAATAATATTTCGCGTTCAAACTTTTATACAATATTTTACAAACTTACAATACCGCTTATTTTACATAAAGCATGAAATATAGCACACAATAACTTTGATACAAGATAGTTGTGAAGATAATTCTAGCTAGTACACAAGTCGTTCAGCAAAGGCAATAAAGACACGTAATTCATACGTCCAGAAACAAGTCATGCATTCTGGTTTTACTAGGACTACTTCCCATCCTTGGTCTTGTGGAACATAACCGTTATGGCCGTTGATAAGACAGCGTGTTGTAACGTCGTCAAAGGGACGAGGGTTACGTAATGTCCAACAGTCCCGTAACAATCTAAAAACCTCATTTCTTACCCCAATTACCGACTCTGTCACTTGTGGAAACGTTTTGTTTAATAGTTGTAGCCCGATGTTCTTGTTCTCACTTTGGTGAGAAGCGAACATTACTAATCCGTAAGCATAACATGCTTCTTTATGTTGCATGTTAGCCGCTTTTTCTAAATCACGAAGTCCAATATTCGGATATATTGAGTCAAAATAATTTCTTAACCCGTTGCGTAAAATAGCATTTGGGTTCCCCGCAATATATGCGTCAAAGTAAACACATCGTAACTTATGGGTTTCCCAATGTGATATCCCCCATCTTTCAAATGAAAGTCTCTTATAAACCAAGACATTCTTGGAACGTTCTTCGAATGTCTTACAAACTGATCTCGCCTTAAATAGTTGTGCCGAAGAATTCTGACCGACTTTAGACAAGATTTCATCAATCATGTCTCCGGGTAGGTCTCTTAAAATATTGGGTTGTCTATCCATTTTGTGTTTTTATACTGTAAAATAGACAAGAGTTAGATTCATAAAAAAAAAATACTTATTAATACAAGCAATTTTTACATATATCATAAAGCATAAGCACACTATATTACATATATTACACCACACGAATACAACTATCTTATTCCGACTCGCTTGTTTATTCTTCTTCGGTTTTGGTTCATTTTGCCAAGTTTCTAGGGATATATGATGTTCCCCTAATACTAACTGTCGTTTTCCACAACGGTTTAGAAAAACCTGGTGGTTTAGAGGTTCCCGGGTCATTGTTACAACTTAAGGACTTCGGGGGTTGACGATACATATAAAGTTCATCGGGGTTGGAATTAGATTTCTCTATTTTTATGCCCTTTCCCTTATTATTTTCTTTTGCCTTTTTAAATTCAGTTGGGGTAATTTCTATAACATCATCGGAATTCTCGTCGGAATCCGATTCATCGGAGAATTGGTAATCCTCCCAATATTTTGCTTCCTTGGCGGAAACACCATTGACCATAATTAACCTTGGTCGGTTGGTTGAGGATTTTCTTTTACTTAACCGTTTTATTATTTCCCCCACCGGTTCTACTTCTTCATCCGGTTCTGATTCTTCTTCCGGTTCCGATTCTTCTTCCGATTCCGACTCTTCTTCCGGTTCCTCTTCGGGAACTTGTGAATCAGTCCACGAATCATTCTAATTTACATTTGACTCTTCATTATTATTAGGTGAGTCAATGGGACTTGTTCTAGAGGTAGACATCTATCACATAATATCAAACGCGTTAAGAGATTAATATATCACATAATATTCACATGTTAAAAATATATAGTTTCCAACAAAATTTGTTAAGCAATCATTTTTCAAGTAAACACGGTCGAAGTCCAGACTCACTAATGCATCCTAACAAACTCGATAAGACACACTAATGCAAAATTCTGGTTCTCTAAGACCAACGCTCGGATACCAACTGAAATGTCCCGTTCTTATTGATTAAAAACGTTCCATATTAATTGATTTCGTTGCGAGGTTTTGACCTCTATATGAGACGTTTTTCAAAGACTGCATTCATTTTAAAACAAACCATAACCTTTATTTCATCAATAAAGGTTTAAAAAGCTTTACGTAGATTATCAAATAATGATAATCTAAAATATCCTGTTTACACACGACCATTACATAATGGTTTACAATACAAATATGTTACAACAAAATAAGTTTCTTGAATGCAGTTTTTACACAATATCATACAAGCATGGACTCCAAATCTCGTCCTTATTTAAGTATGCGACAGCGGAAGCTCTTAATAATCACCTGAGAATAAACATGCTTAAAACGTCAACAAAAATGTTGGTGAGTTATAGGTTTAACCTATATATATCAAATCATAATAATAGACCACAAGATTTCATATTTCAATACACATCCCATACATAGAGATAAAAATCATTCATATGGTGAACACCTGGTAACCGACATTAACAAGATGCATATATAAGAATATCCCCATCATTCCGGGACACCCTTCGGATATGATATAAATTTCGAAGTACTAAAGCATCCGGTACTTTGGATGGGGTTTGTTAGGCCCAATAGATCTATCTTTAGGATTCGCGTCAATTAGGGTGTCTGTTCCCTAATTCTTAGATTACCAGACTTAATAAAAAGGGGCATATTCGATTTCGATAATTCAACCATAGAATGTAGTTTCACGTACTTGTGTCTATTTTGTAAATCATTTATAAAACCTGCATGTATTCTCATCCCAAAAATATTAGATTTTAAAAGTGGGACTATAACTCACTTTCACAGATTTTTACTTTGTCGGGAAGTAAGACTTGGCCACTGGTTGATTCACGAACCTATAACAATATATACATATATATCAAAGTATGTTCAAAATATATTTACAACACTTTTAATATATTTTGATGTTTTAAGTTTATTAAGTCAGCTGTCCTCGTTAGTAACCTACAACTAGTTGTCCACAGTTAGATGTACAGAAATAAATCGATAAATATTATCTTGAATCAATCCACTACCCAGTGTATACGTATCTCAGTATTGATCACAACTCAAACTATATATATTTTGGAATCAACCTCAACCCTGTATAGCTAACTCCAACATTCACATATAGAGTGTCTATGGTTGTTCCGAAATATATATAGATGTGTCGACATGATAGGTCGAAACATTGTATACGTGTCTATGGTATCTCAAGATTACATAATATACAATACAAGTTGATTAAGTTATGGTTGGAATAGATTTGTTACCAATTTTCACGTAGCTAAAATGAGAAAAATTATCCAATCTTGTTTTACCCATAACTTCTTCATTTTAAATCCGTTTTGAGTGAATCAAATTGCTATGGTTTCATATTGAACTCTATTTTATGAATCTAAACAGAAAAAGTATAGGTTTATAGTCGGAAAAATAAGTTACAAGTCATTTTTGTAAAGGTAGTCATTTCAGTCGAAAGAACGACGTCTAGATGACCATTTT
Organism: Rutidosis leptorrhynchoides; assembly: GCF_046630445.1. Lineage (NCBI taxonomy): Eukaryota > Viridiplantae > Streptophyta > Magnoliopsida > Asterales > Asteraceae > Rutidosis > Rutidosis leptorrhynchoides. The sequence continues at coordinate 706,124,868 of NC_092334.1, read as the reverse complement.
AGAAAACATACTTCCACTTTGAGTTTAACCATAATTTTTGGATATAGTTTCATGTTCATAATAAAAATCATTTTCTCAGAATAACAACTTTTAAATCAAAGTTTATCATAGTTTTTAATTAACTAACCCAAAACAGCCCGCGGTGTTACTACGACGGCGTAAATCCGGTTTACGGTGTTTTTCGTGTTTCCAGGTTTTAAATCATTAAGTTAGCATATCATATAGATATCGAACATGTGTTTAGTTGATTTTAAAATTCAAGTTAGAAGGATTAACTTTTGTTTGCGAACAAGTTTAGAATTAACTAAACTATGTTCTAGTGATTACAAGTTTAAACCTTCGAATAAGATAGCTTTATATGTATGAATCGAATGATGTTATGAACATAATTACTACCTTAAGTTCCTTGGATAAACCTACTGGAAAAGAGAAAAATGGATCTAGCTTCAACGGATCCTTGGATGGCTCGAAGTTCTTGAAGCAGAATCATGACACGAAAACAAGTTCAAGTAAGATCATCACTTGAAATAAGATTGTTATAGTTATAGAAATTGAACCAAAGTTTGAATATGATTATTACCTTGTATTAGAATGATAACCTACTATAAGAAACCAAGATTTCTTGAGGTTGGATGATCACCTTACAAGATTGGAAGTGAGCTAGCAAACTTGAAAGTATTCTTGATTTTATGTAACTAGAACTTGTAAAATATATGAAGAACACTTAGAACTTGAAGATAGAACTTGAGAGAGATCAATTAGATGAAGAAAATTGAAGAATGAAAGTGTTTGTAGGTGTTTTTGGTCGTTGGTGTATGGATTAGATATAAAGGATATGTAATTTTATTTTCATGTAAATAAGTCATGAATGATTACTCATATTTTTGTAATTTTATTAGATATTTCATGCTAGTTGCCAAATGATGGTTCCCACATGTGTTAGGTGACTCACATGGGCTGCTAAGAGCTGATCATTGGAGTGTATATACCAATAGTACATACATCTAAAAGCTGTGTATTGTACGAGTACGAATACGGGTGCATACGAGTAGAATTGTTGATGAAACTGAACGAGGATGTAATTGTAAGCATTTTTGTTAAGTAGAAGTATTTTGATAAGTGTCTTGAAGTCTTTCAAAAGTGTATGAATACATATTAAAACACTACATGTATATACATTTTAACTGAGTCGTTAAGTCATCGTTAGTCGTTACATGTAAATGTTGTTTTGAAACCTTTAGGTTAACGATCTTGTTGAATGTTGTTAACCCATTGTTTATTATAACAAATGAGATGTTAAATTGTTATATTATCATGATATTATGATATATAATATATCTCAGTATGATGTATATACAGTTAAATGTCGTTACAACGATAATCGTTACATATATGTCTCGTTTCGAAATCATTAAGTTAGTAGTCTTATTTTTACATATGTATTTCATTGTTAATACACTTAATAATATATTTACTTATCATTTAACATAATTAACCAAGTGTATCAATATCTTAATATGATTCATATGTACCTAGTAAGACGTTGTTATAACGATAATCGTTATATATATCGTTTTCGAGTTTCTTAAATTAATAGTCTCATTTTTATGTATATAACTCATTGTTAAAATACCTAATGAGATACATACTTATAATAAAAACATGTTAACTATATATATAACCATATATATGTCATCGTATAGTTTTTACAAGTTTTAACGTTCGTGAATCACCGGTCAACTTGGGTGGTCAATTGTCTATATGAAACATATTTCAATTAATCAAGTCTTAACAAGTTTGATTGCTTAACATGTTGGAAACATTTAATCATGTAAATATCAATCTTAATTAATATATATAAATATGGAAAAGTTCGGGTCACTACAGTACCTACCCGTTAAATAAATTTCGTCCCGAAATTTTAAGCTGTTGAAGGTGTTGACGAATCTTCTGGAAATAGATGCGGGTATTTCTTCTTCATCTGATCTTCACGCTCCCAGGTGAACTCGGGTCCTCTACGAGCATTCCATCGAACCTTAACAATTGGTATCTTGTTTTGCTTAAGTCTTTTAACCTCACGATCCATTATTTCGACGGGTTCTTCGATGAATTGAAGTTTTTCGTTGATTTGGATTTCATCTAACGGAATAGTGAGATCTTCTTTAGCAAAACATTTCTTCAAATTCGAGACGTGGAAAGTGTTATGTACAGCCGCTAGTTGTTGAGGTAACTCAAGTCGGTAAGCTACTGGTCCGACACGATCAATAATCTTGAATGGTCCAATATACCTTGGATTTAATTTCCCTCGTTTACCAAATCGAACAACGCCTTTCCAAGGTGCAACTTCAAGCATGACCATCTCTCCAATTTCAAATTCTATATCTTTTCTTTTAATGTCAGCGTAGCTCTTTTGTCGACTTTGGGCGGTTTTCAACCGTTGTTGAATTTGGATGATCTTCTAGGTAGTTTCTTGTATAATCTCTGGACCCGTAATCTGTCTATCCCCCACTTCACTCCAACAAATCGGAGACCTGCACTTTCTACCATAAAGTGCTTCAAAAGGCGCCATCTCAATGCTTGAATGGTAGCTGTTGTTGTAGGAAAATTCTGCTAACGGTAGATGTCGATCCCAACTGTTTTCGAAATCAATAACACATGCTTGTAGCATGTCTTCAAGCGTTTGTATTGTCCTTTCGCTCTGCCCATCAGTTTGTGGATGATAGGCAGTACTCATGTCTAGACGAGTTCCTAATGCTTGCTGTAATGTCTGCCAGAATCTTGAAATAAATCTGCCATCCCTATCAGAGATAATAGAGATTGGTATTCCATGTCTGGAGACGACTTCCTTCAAATACAGTCGTGCTAACTTCTCCATCTTGTCATCTTCTCTTATTGGCAGGAAGTGTGCTGATTTGGTGAGACGATCAACTATTACCCAAATAGTATCAAAACCACTTGCAGTCCTTGGCAATTTAGTGATGAAATCCATGGTAATGTTTTCCCATTTCCATTCTGGGATTTCGGGTTATTGAAGTAGACCTGATGGTTTCTGATGCTCAGCTTTGACCTTAGAACACGTCAAACATTCTCCTACGTATTTAGCAACATCGACTTTCATACCCGGCCACCAAAAATGTTTCTTGAGATCCTTGTACATCTTCCCCGTTCCAGGATGTATTGAGTATCTAGTTTTATGAGCTTCTCTAAGTACCATTTCTCTCATATCTCCAAATTTTGGTACCCAAATTCTTTCAGCCCTATACCGGGTTCCGTCTTCCCGAATATTAAGATGCTTCTCCGATCCTTTGGGTATTTCATCCTTTAAATTTCCCTCTTTTAAAACTCCTTGTTGCGCCTCCTTTATTTGAGTAGTAAGGTTATTATGAATCATTATATTCATAGATTTTACTCGAATGGGTTCTCTGTCCTTCCTGCTCAAGGCATCGGCTACCACATTTGCCTTCCCCGGGTGGTAACGAATCTCAAAGTCGTAATCATTCAACAATTCAATCCACCTACGCTGCCTCATATTCAGTTGTTTCTGATTAAATATGTGTTGAAGACTTTTGTGGTCGGTATATATAATACTTTTAACCCCATATAAGTAGTGCCTCCAAGTCTTTAATGCAAAAACAACTGCGCCTAATTCCAAATCATGCGTCGTATAATTTTGTTCGTGAATCTTCAATTGTCTAGACGCATAAGCAATCACCTTCGTTCATTGCATTAATACACAACCGAGACCTTGCTTTGATGCGTCACAATAAATCACAAAATCATCATTCCCTTCAGGCAATGACAATATAGGTGCCGTAGTTAGCTTTTTCTTCAATAACTGAAACTCTTTCTCTTGTTCATCATTCCATTCAAATTTCTTCCCTTTATGCGTTAATGCAGTCAAGGGTTTTGCTATTCTGGAAAAGTCTTGGATGAACCTTCTGTAGTAACCAGCTAGTCCTAAAAACTGGCGTATGTGTTTCGGAGTTGTCGGGGTTTCCCACTTTTCAACAGTTTCTACCTTTGCCGGATCCACCTTAATACCTTCTTTGTTCACTATGTGACCGAGGAATTGAACTTCTTCCAACCAAAATGCACACTTTGAAAACTTAGCGTACAATTCTTCCTTCCTCAATACTTCTAACACCTTTCTCAAATGTTCACCGTGTTCTTGGTCATTCTTTGAGTAAATAAGTATGTCATCAATGAAAACAATGACAAACTTGTCAAGGTATGGTCCACACACCCGGTTCAAAAGGTCCATGAACACAGCTGGTGCATTAGTTAAACCAAACGGCATGACCATAAACTCGTAATGACCGTAACGTGTTCTGAAAGCAGTCTTTGGAATATCATCTTCTTTCACCCGCATTTGATGATACCCGGAACGTAAGTCAATCTTTGAATAAACAGACGAGCCTTGTAGTTGATCAAATAATTCGTCGATTCTCGGTAGTGGGTAGCGGTTCTTGAAGGTAAGTTTGTTCAACTCTCGGTAGTCGATACACAACCTGAATGCACCATCTTTCTTCTTGACAAACAAAACAGGAGCTCCCCACGGTGATGTGCTTGGTCGAATGAAACCACACTATAAAAGTTCTTGTAATTGGCTTTGCAGTTCTTTCATCTCGCTGGGTGCGAGTCTGTAAGGAGCACGAGCTATTGGTGCAGCTCCTGGTACAAGATCTATTTGAAATTCAACGGATCGATGTGGGGGTAATCCCGGTAATTCTTTCGGAAATACATCGGGAAATTCTTTTGCAATGGGAACATCATTGATGCTCTTTTCTTCAGTTTGTACTTTCTCGACGTGTGCTAGAACAGCATAGCAACCTTTTCTTATTAGTTTTTGTGCCTTCAAATTACTAATAAGATGTTGCTTCGTGTTGCCCTTTTCTCCGTACACCATTAAGGGTTTTTCTTTTTCTCGTATAATGCGAATTGCATTTTTGTAACAGACGATCTCTGCTTTCACTTCTTTCAACCAGTCCATACCGATTATCACATCAAAACTCCCTAACTCTACTGGTATCAAATCAATCTTAAATGTTTCGCTAACCAGTTTAATTTCTCGATTCCGACATATATTATCTGCTGAAATTAATTTACCATTTGCTAATTCGAGTAAAAATTTACTATCCAAAGGCGTCAATGGACAACTTAATTTAGCACAAAAATCTCTACTCATATAGCTTCTATCCGTACCCGAATAAAATAAAACGTAAGCAGATTTATTGTCAATAAGAAACGTACCCGTAACAAGCTCCGGGTCTTCCTGTGCCTCTGCCGCATTAATATTGAAAACTCTTCCGCGGCCTTGTCCATTCGTGTTCTCCTGGTTCGGGCAATTTCTAATAATGTGGCCCGGTTTTTCACATTTATAACAAACTACATTGGCATAACTTGCTCCGACACTACTTGCTCCGCCATTACTCGTTCCGACACCATTTGTTCCTTTCGTTCTATTAACCCCTGGTCCGTAGACCTCACACTTCATCGCGCTATGACCATTTCTTTTACACTTGTTGCAAAATTTGGTGCAGAACCCCGAGTGATACTTTTCACACCTTTGGCATAGCTGCTTCTGATTGTTGTTGTTGTTGCGGTTATTATTGTTGTTGGGATGATTGTTGTAGTTGCTGTTGCTGTTGTTGTTGTTGTTGTTGTTGTTGTTGTTGTTGTTGTTGTTGGGCCGTTTGTTGTAGTTGCGATTGATGTTGCGATTGTTGGGATAATTGTTGCGATTATTGTTGTAATTGCTGTTGTTGTTGTATTGGTGATTCTTATCACCGTTTTCCTCCCACTTTCTTTTGACTTGCTTCACATTGGCCTCTTCAGCAGTCTGTTCTTTAATTCTTTCTTCAATCTGGTTCACTAGTTTGTGAGCCATTCTACATGCCTGTTGTATAGAGGCGGGCTCGTGTGAACTTATATCTTCTTGGATTCTTTCCGGTAATCCTTTCACAAACGCGTCGATCTTCTCTTCCTCATCTTCGAATGCTCCCGGACACAATAGGCACAATTCTGTGAATCGTCTTTCGTACGTGGTAATATCAAATCCTTGGGTTCGTAACCCTCTAAGTTCTGTCTTGAGCTTATTGACCTCGGTTCTGGGACAGTACTTCTCGTTCATCAAGTGCTTGAATGCTGACCACGGTAGTGCGTACGCATCGTCTTGTCCCACTTGCTCTAGATAGGTATTCCACCATGTTAACGTAGAACCTGTGAAGGTATGCGTAGCGTACTTCACTTTATCCTCTTTAGTACACTTACTTATAGCAAACACCGATTCGACCTTCTCGTTCCACCGTTTCAACCCGATCGGTCCTTCGGTTCCATCAAATTCCAAAGGTTTGCAGGCAGTGAATTCTTTGTAGGTGCATCCTACACGATTTCCTGTACTGCTAGATCCAAGGTTATTGTTGGTATGTAGCGCAGCCTGTACTGCGGCTATGTTTGAAGCTAGAAAAGTACGGAATTCCTCTTCATTCATATTCACGGTGTGTCGAGTAGTCGGTGCCATTTCCTTCAAAATAGTCAAATGGAACAAGTTAATCATACAGAATATTAAGAGTAGTTAATAGTATTTCGTAGCATAATATGAACTCATTTATAAAAGCTTTTTCTTCATATTAGCGTTTTATAAGTTTAAATTCGGGTAGTACCTACCCGTTAAGTTCATACTTAGTAGTTAATATACAATTCAACTACTACAATTCTATATGAAAAACTGATTATAATAATATTTCGCGTTCAAACTTTTATACAATATTTTACAAACTTACAATACCGCTTATTTTACATAAAGCATGAAATATAGCACACAATAACTTTGATACAAGATAGTTGTGAAGATAATTATAGCTAGTACACAAGTCGTTCAGCAAAGGCAATAAAGACACGTAATTCATACGTCCAGAAACAAGTCATGCATTCTGGTTTTACTAGGACTACTTCCCATCCTTGGTCTTGTGGAACATAACCGTTATGGCCATTGATAAGACAGCGTGTTGTAACGTCGTCAAAGGGACGAGGGTTACGTAATGTCCAACAGTCCCGTAACAATCTAAAAACCTCATTTCTTACCCCAATTACCGACTCCGTCACTTGTGGAAACGTTTTGTTTAATAGTTGTAGCCCGATGTTCTTGTTCTCACTTTGGTGAGAAGCGAACATTACTAATCCGTAAGCATAACATTCTTCTTTATGTTGCATGTTAGCCGCTTTTTCTAAATCACGAAGTCCAATATTGGGATATATTGAGTCAAAATAATTTCTTAACCCGTTGCGTAAAATAGCATTTGGGTTCCCCGCAATATATGCGTCAAAGTAAACACATCGTAACTTATGGGTTTCCCAATGTGATATCCCCCATCTTTCAAATGAAAGTCTCTTATAAACCAAGACATTCTTGGAACGTTCTTCGAATGTCTTACAAACTGATCTCTCCTTAAATAGTTGTGCCGAAGAATTCTGACCGACTTTAGACAAGATTTCATCAATCATGTCTCCGGGTAGGTCTCTTAAAATATTGGGTTGTCTATCCATTTTGTGTTTTTATACTGTAAAATAGACAAGAGTTAGATTCATAAAAAAAAATACTTATTAATACAAGCAATTTTTACATATATCATAAAGCATAAGCACACTATATTACATATATTACACCACACGAATACAACTATCTTATTCCGACTCGCTTGTTTCTTCTTCTTCGGTTTTGGTTCGTATTGCCAAGTTTCTAGGGATATATGATGTTCCTCTAATACTAACTGTCGTTTTCCACAACGGTTTAGAAAAACCTGGTGGTTTAGAGGTTCCCGGGTCATTGTTACAACTTAAGGACTTCGGGGGTTGACGATACATATAAAGTTCATCGGGGTTGGAATTAGATTTCTCTATTTTTATGCCCTTTCCCTTATTATTTTCTTTTGCCTTTTTAAATTCAGTTGGGGTAATTTCTATAACATCATCGGAATTCTCGTCGGAATCCGATTCATCGGAGAATTGGTAATCCTCCCAATATTTTGCTTCCTTGGCGGAAACACCATTGACCATAATTAACCTTGGTCGGTTGGTTGAGGATTTTCTTTTACTTAACCGTTTTATTATTTCCCCCACCGGTTCTACTTCTTCATCCGGTTCTGATTCTTCTTCCGGTTCCGATTCTTCTTCCGGTTCCGACTCTTCTTCCGGTTCCTCTTCGGGAACTTGTGAATCAGTCCACGAATCATTCTAATTTACATTTGACTCTTCATTATTATTAGGTGAGTCAATGGGACTTGTTCTAGAGGTAGACATCTATCACATAATATCAAACGCGTTAAGAGATTAATATATCACATAATATTCACATGTTAAAAATATATAGTTTCCAACAAAATTTGTTAAGCAATCATTTTTCAAGTAAACACGGTCGAAGTCCAGACTCACTAATGCATCCTAACAAACTCGATAAGATACACTAATGCAAAATTCTGGTTCTCTAAGACCAACGCTCGGATACCAACTGAAATGTCCCGTTCTTATTGATTAAAAACGTTCCATATTAATTGATTTCATTGCGAGGTTTTGACCTCTATATGAGACGTTTTTCAATGACTGCATTCATTTTAAAACAAACCATAACCTTTATTTCATCAATAAAGGTTTAAAAAGCTTTACGTAGATTATCAAATAATGATAATCTAAAATATCCTGTTTACACACGACCATTACATAATGGTTTACAATACAAATATGTTACAACAAAATAAGTTTCTTGAATGCAGTTTTTACACAATATCATACAAGCATGGACTCCAAATCTCGTCCTTATTTAAGTATGCAACAGCGGAAGCTCTTAATAATCACCTGAGAATAAACATGCTTAAAACGTCAACAAAAATGTTGGTGAGTTATAGGATTAACCTATATATATCAAATCATAATAATAGACCACAAGATTTCATATTTCAATACACATCCCATACATAGAGATAAAAATCATTCATATGGTGAACACCTGGTAACCGACATTAACAAGATGCATATATAAGAATATCCCCATCATTCCGGGACACCCTTCGGATATGATATAAATTTCGAAGTACTAAAGCATCCGGTACTTTGGATGGGGTTTGTTAGGCCCAATAGATCTATCTTTAGGATTCGCGTCAATTAGGGTGTCTGTTCCCTAATTCTTAGATTACCAGACTTAATAAAAAGGGGCATATTCGATTTCGATAATTCAACCATAGAATGTAGTTTCACGTACTTGTGTCTATTTTGTAAATCATTTATAAAACCTGCATGTATTCTCATCCCAAAAATATTAGATTTTAAAAGTGGGACTATAACTCACTTTCACAGATTTTTACTTTGTCGGGAAGTAAGACTTGGCCACTGGTTGATTCACGAACCTATAACAATATATACATATATATCAAAGTATGTTCAAAATATATTTACAACACTTTTAATATATTTTGATGTTTTAAGTTTATTAAGTCAGCTGTCCTCGTTAGTAACCTACAACTAGTTGTCCACAGTTAGATGTACAGAAATAAATCGATAAATATTATCTTGAATCAATCCACTACCCAGTGTATACGTATCTCAGTATTGATCACAACTCAAACTATATATATTTTGGAATCAACCTCAACCCTGTAAAGCTAACTCCAACATTCACATATAGAGTGTCTATGGTTGTTCCGAAATATATATAGATGTGTCGACATGATAGGTCGAAACATTGTATACGTGTCTATGGTATCTCAAGATTACATAATATACAATACAAGTTGATTAAGTTATGGTTGGAATAGATTTGTTACCAATTTTCACGTAGCTAAAATGAGAAAAATTATCCAATCTTGTTTTACCCATAACTTCTTCATTTTAAATCCGTTTTGAGTGAATCAAATTGCTATGGTTTCATATTGAACTCTATTTTATGAATCTAAACAGAAAAAGTATAGGTTTATAGTCGGAAAAATAAGTTACAAGTCATTTTTGTAAAGGTAGTCATTTCAGTCGAAAGAACGACGTCTAGATGACCATTTTAGAAAACATACTTCCACTTTGAGTTTAACCATAATTTTTGGATATAGTTTCATGTTCATAATAAAAATCATTTTCTCAGAATAACAACTTTTAAATTGAAGTTTATCATAGTTTTTAATTAACTAACCCAAAACAGCCCGCGGTGTTACTACGACGGCGTAAATCCGGTTTACGGTGTTTTTCGTGTTTCCAGGTTTTAAATCATTAAGTTAGCATATCATATAGATATCGAACATGTGTTTAGTTGATTTTAAAATTCAAGTTAGAAGGATTAACTTTTGTTTGCGAACAAGTTTAGAATTAACTAAACTATGTTCTAGTGATTACAAGTTTAAACCTTCGAATAAGATAGCTTTATATGTATGAATCGAATGATGTTATGAACATAATTACTACCTTAAGTTCCTTGGATAAACCTACTGGAAAAGAGAAAAATGGATCTAGCTTCAACGGATCCTTGGATGGCTCGAAGTTCTTGAAGCAGAATCATGACACGAAAACAAGTTCAAGTAAGATCATCACTTGAAATAAGATTGTTATAGTTATAGAAATTGAACCAAAGTTTGAATATGATTATTACCTTGTATTAGAATGATAACCTACTGTAAGAAACCAAGATTTCTTGAGGTTGGATGATCACCTTACAAGATTGGAAGTGAGCTAGCAAACTTGAAAGTATTCTTGATTTTATGTAACTAGAACTTGTAAAATATATGAAGAACACTTAGAACTTGAAGATAGAACTTGAGAGAGATCAATTAGATGAAGAAAATTGAAGAATGAAAGTGTTTGTAGGTGTTTTTGGTCGTTGGTGTATGGATTAGATATAAAGGATATGTAATTTTGTTTTCATGTAAATAAGTCATGAATGATTACTCATATTTTTGTAATTTTATGAGATATTTCATGCTAGTTGCCAAATGATGGTTCCCACATGTGTTAGGTGACTCACATGGGCTGCTAAGAGCTGATCATTGGAGTGTATATACCAATAGTACATACATCTAAAAGCTGTGTATTGTATGAGTACGAATACGGGTGCATACGAGTAGAATTGTTGATGAAACTGAACGAGGATGTAATTGTAAGCATTTTTGTTAAGTAGAAGTATTTTGATAAGTGTCTTGAAGTCTTTCAAAAGTGTATGAATACATATTAAAACACTACATGTATATACATTTTAACTGAGTCGTTAAGTCATCGTTAGTCGTTACATGTAAATGTTGTTTTGAAACCTTTAGGTTAACGATCTTGTTGAATGTTGTTAACCCATTGTTTATTATAACAAATGAGATGTTAAATTGTTATATTATCATGATATTATGATATATAATATATCTCAGTATGATGTATATACAGTTAAATGTCGTTACAACGATAATCGTTACATATATGTCTCGTTTCGAAATCATTAAGTTAGTAGTCTTATTTTTACATATGTATTTCATTGTTAATACACTTAATAATATATTTACTTATCATTTAACATAATTAACCAAGTGTATCAATATCTTAATATGATTCATATGTACCTAGTAAGACGTTGTTATAACGATAATCGTTATATATATCGTTTTCGAGTTTCTTAAATTAATAGTCTCATTTTTATGTATATAACTCATTGTTAAAATACCTAATGAGATACATACTTATAATAAAAACATGTTAACTATATATATAACCATATATATGTCATCGTATAGTTTTTACAAGTTTTAACGTTCGTGAATCACCGGTCAACTTGGGTGGTCAATTGTCTATATGAAACATATTTCAATTAATCAAGTCTTAACAAGTTTGATTGCTTAACATGTTGGAAACATTTAATCATGTAAATATCAATCTTAATTAATATATATAAATATGGAAAAGTTCGGGTCACTACACTTTTTACTATTTCTTAACTGTTTTATAACTTTGGGGTGAGACACATGCTTGATTTTTAAACTGTTTTACGCTTAGACACAAGTACTCAAACTTTATTTTGATCAGTTCAAACTGTTGCTAACATGCTTAGATTCATGCTTAATCCCTACCATGATATCGTTAATTACTGGAATTTGGTAAGCTTAGTTATTGTGATAGCGCTATTGAGGGTGACGTCTCTATCCGGATGACCGCTGGTCAATGGATACATAATAATGATGAACGACACGAACGTGATGTGTTTAGGGTAACTAATGGTTAGTATCGATGTCATATACACCAGCACTACTACCGAACTGATTAAACTCTATAACTAAATCTTGTAGTCGAAAAACTTGTTATAATTATTAAACCTATGTTGTTCACTCAACCATTTTGGTTGACACTTTTAAGCATGTTTTATCTCAGGTACTTAGATACTTTGCTTCCGCTGTAGAACTCTGCTGTTACTTAGAAGTCAAGCCGAGCACTGGGACCAGAATTAACATCCGCGTCAATGACGATTTTGGCGGGGTGTTACAATGAATGATTTTGAAGTAGTGTTGGAAATTGATGCATGAGTTAGTGTAATATAATGACACTTGATCAACGTGATTATATTACAGTAAGTCATGCTGAGTTTCTAATGGAACGTGATGATTAACAGATCTTAACGTCATCATGTGCCATTTACACGACTCTTACATTCTACCTCATCTCCAAACATATCAAGAACGTATTTTCTTGATAGTCTTGTCTTTCTCTTGAATTCTGGTAATTTGACAAGTCAGATTGTGCTATTACCATTTCTTTCTTAGAACATTAACTATGTTCATTCCGAAATTCAAATCCACGAATCCTGGACCATTATTCGCTTGACTTAAAGTCGGGAAGAGAAAACAAAAGGATGGAACTCCATAATATAAAGGAAATGAAGAGGGTGGATTTATAGTGAAATATCCGACAGAACAATCAAAACAGATTATCGCATTTAACTAAAGATGAATCCTAATTACCTTAATTATCGAAGAACCAAATCTTATTACAAAGATTTCCTCTAAATTTCTTGATTTTCGGAAATCCACCATGACTACGTCACCAGACAAGACGGATATGCATTTATTCATTTCACTCTTTTGTGATAGCTTCATTCATACTCTTCGAATAATCGAATTGTTTTATCCCTATTACTCAATGATGATAAAACTCTATTGATCAACTCATATTCGTCATGAAAACATTTTTATTGTCAGCCATGACCATCCCAATCAAATTTTGAGACGAAATTTCTTTAACGGGTAAGTACTGTGACGACCCGAAAATTTTCGACCAAATTTAAACTTGATCTTTATAAGTTTCCGACACAATAAGCAAAGTCTGAAAAGTTAAGTCACTAAATTTTTGGAACAGTTTACATAAAACCATTTGACCTTTGACTATTCCTGACAATTCACGAACAATTGTGTGTAAATATATATGTATATATATATATATATATATATATATATATATATATATATATATATATATATATATATATATATATATATATATGAATATGAATGCTATACATAAGTAATGTTATATATATATTGTAATTAATAGATATTAAAGATTCAATATATGATAGTTTGTAAATATGATATAATTAATAAATTGTATTATAGTAGTTATATTAAAATTATTAACACTATTTTTATGATTATTAATGTTAATATTAATATTAATTACTTATAGTATTAAGTCTAGTGTAATATATATTTATAAAATTTAATATGTATAAGTTATTATATTATTAAGATCATTAATAATATTAATATTGTTATTATAACTAGTAGTATTATTAATATCATTTATAAGACTATTAATATCATTGTTATTATTAGTAATTAAATTTATTAAAAACTATCATTATGCTTAATAATAATTTTATCATATTATTATTTATTAAACTCTTTATCTATAATATTATTATTACTAATAAAAATTAGTATTAGTATTACCAATAATATTAATATAATTATACTAGTTAATTATAAAAATTAAGAATTTGATATTTAAAAACAAATATATAAATAAGATATATAAATATAAAAAAAAATATATATATATATATATATATATATATATATATATATATATATATATATTATATATATGTATATAAAATACCGTTAAAAAATACATATACTATCAAATGTATATACATACTGATATATATGTATAAATATGTATACATATATATAAACATCAGTTATATATATGGAGAAATACATATATTCAAATATATAATTATATAAATACAATATATACATAAATGAATAAAAAAAAAAAACTATTTTACATCACAATCAAGCTGTTGGAAATTTGGTTTTGTGTCTTCAATCCTGTATCAATTACGACTTAACCAAAAACAACAATCCAAATTCTGTTTAGCGTCAATATCCGATTTTTATTTTATTTTTTTCTGTACGAACAAGTTAAACTGTCGACCTTTATCTGCTATAATACATGATGTATTATAGTTGTTATGCATATCAATCAATTTTCACATTATCAATTGTCAAACACAGTTACCCTTTACAATTTTTTAGTTAATTAAATTTAACAGAAACTAGAAAGGACTCGACGTCTGCTCTATTTGTGTACCTTTTATTTGGTTCTTCAAATTCTTAACAATTTTGAAAATCTATTAATGTGGTTATGTTATAAATCCATTGTTTAAAATATCTGGAAAGTTACAATCTCCAATTTTTAGTATCAAGTTCTAATTCTTGAGTCAAACTGAATTTTCAAAAAAAGTCAAACTGGTGTTCATCATAAAATTCGTAATCGTATCAAGATCTTAAGTCAAATTGATTATCCAGATAGTTTCTATGATAGATTTAGAACATATTTCATGTTGCAATCGAAGTCTAAAACATTCTTAATTTCAAAATCATGTTTAAAGTTCAAAAAACGTATTTTTGTTACTGTCACAGTTTCGATTTTAATTTTCTTTAAAATTGTTTTAATTAAGTCAATCAATCTTTAAACGTTTCTGTTTCAATCTAGCAATCTAAATTCAAACCTTAAACTCTTCATTTGAATTTGGGAATGACCTGGTCGATCCCGTCATGGAAGAAGAAGTAGAGCACAAATAATACGGGATATAATAATAATAATATAAGGTATAATAAGATCAGAAAAAATAGAATGGCAAGATGGTTAGGATACTGTGTATGTAACCGGGTGGTCGAGGGTTTAAGCCTGGTTCATGGCAGTTTTTTTTTTGAAGCTTTAAGGTAGTCTATCTTATTTATTTCATTATTATTATTATTATTATTATTATTAATATTATTATTATTATTATTATTATTATTATTATTATTATTATTATTATTATTATTATTATTATTATTATTATTATTAATTGTTATTATTATTATTGTTATGATTGTTATTATTATTTCTATATTCATTATTATTAGTATTACTATGATTTAAGGTTATTATTATCATTATTCTAATTATTATTATTAACTTAGTTATTTTTGATAGAATAGGTATTATTATTATTATGACTAAGATTATTGTTACTATAGTATCATTAATATTGTTATGTTATTATTATTATTATTATTATTATTATTATTATTATTATTATTATTATTATTATTATTATTATTATTATTATTATTGTTACTAGTGTTATAAATTATTACTAACACACGTATTAATTAACATTTATTATTATTAGGATTATAGTTACAGAGATGATTATTATTATTGCTATCATTAAAATTAAGTATTAATATCATATTTATAATTATTATCACTACTATCATTAGTAGTAAAATTATTATAGTTATTATTGTTATCAGTATTAGTATGATTATTTTTACCATTTCTACTAAAAGTAACATTATTTTTAAATCTGTCATTTTTGTTAAAACTAGTATTATCATTGAAAGTAACTTTTTTACTATCATTATTAGTATTATTAATAAAGTTATTATTGTTATTATTATTACTAAAAGAATCATTATTATTAAAAACTATCCTTTTATCAATATTTTAAAAACATCATTTTTGGTAAAAATTATTATTATTGTTAAAGTTATCATATTATTACTATCATTATTATTATCATTCTTATCATTATTAGTATCATTACAAATAGATATTATTATGTAAATACATTATAATTATACTAATATTACATATCACTATATTTTTATTATAATAATGATATTAATTAAGTTACATATAAAATATATAAATTAATATATAAATATATATTCATCATATATAAACCTTAATATAAATTATTATTATTAATATGTTATAATGATAAATTTGGTATATAGAATATATGAGGTAAAAATATTAAATTTATAAAACACAATATAACAAGTATAATATTATTATTATTACCACTAATATGATTATAAGTATTATTATTTATATTATCAAGGGTATTATCATTCTGTAATTACTAAAATCATTATCATAGCTATCATTAACAGAAAAATTAATATTTTTATAGTTATTATCATTAATGTCATTATTATTATTATCACTAATAGAATTATTAACATTATTACCTTTATTAGAAATATTAAGTACTATAATTATTATCACTTTACCATATTTAATATTATTTTAGTTACTATTTTTAACAAATAAATGATATATATATATATATATATATATATATATATATATATATATATATATATATATATATATATATATATTTAATACACAAAACATAACTATATTAATATTTTTATTTATTTAAAATATATAAAATGAACACATTTAATTAATTAATGAAATATATATAAGTTATTAACATAAAAATTACATCACTAATAATAGTACATATATTTGTTCGATTACGATTATATGTGTTAATGTATATACAAATGATATAGGTTCGTGAATCTGAGGCCAACCCTGCATTGTTCAGTTTCATCATATGTATTTTTACTACAAAATACATTATAGTGAGTTCATTTGATTCCTTTTTACTCTTTACATTTTTGGGACTGAGAATACATGCGCCGTTTTTACAACTGCTTTATTAAATGCTTTTACAATCTATAATTTGAACTGAGAATACATGAAATGCTTTTATAAATGTTTGACGAGATAGACACAAGCAAAACATTCCTCGAATGAATTATTATGCAGACATAAGTTCTGTGGATTATTATTGAATTAGTTGGACGTTATAATTACCACTAATTGTTGTGAATATTTCCCCTGATTATTATTGCTTGGTAACATAAGAATTAGAATATGGTATGGCCCTAATTCACACGAATCCTAAAGGTAGCTACTGGGTTTAACACCCCCACCCAGAATGTTCACTAGACGAAAGGGATAGTGGGCGTGGTGTTTAGTACTTCGAGATTTATATATTATACAGACGAGATGTTCTGTTTTTGGGGATATTATTTATGCGCATTATATGTTAAGGTCGGTTACTAAGCCAAGCAATGAAAGCAAAGTGAATGTTATGTATCGAGAGAATGATTTTTATACACAGGTTATGTGTATGATATTTTGTACACGAGATATGTGTACGGTTACTAAGATTTATGAAAAATGGTTTTGTACACGAGATAGGTGTACTGTATTTAAATCTTGTGGTCTATCAAAATGATGAATTTTATTGCTTATGATAAACCTATGAACTCACCAACCTTTTGGTTGACACTTGAAAGCATGTTTATTCTCAGGTATGAAAGAAATCTTCCGTTGTGCATTAGCTCATTTTAAGGATATTATTTGTAGTCATTCATGGCATATTTCGAAAGACGTTGCATTCGAGTCATCGAGTTCATCAAGATTATCATTAAGTCAATTATAGTTCGATGTATTATGAAATGGTATGCATGCCGTCAACTTTCGATGTAAAGAAAGTTTGTCTTTAAAAAAAAACGAATGCAATATTTGTAAAATGTATCATATAGAGGTTAAGTACCTCACGATGTAACCAAATGTAATGTATTCATCCAGATGGATTAAGATGGGGCGTTTCAGAAATAGTAGAAAGAGGGGCTATGAAGTTCACCTTAGTAGCAAGTAAGATATTCCACGCAAGAAGTGTGAACGGAGTATGTAACCGGAGATCTCAACCTAGAGTTATAACGTTTGATTAGTTAATGTCTAATAGACATAAAGTTTGTTTATTAATATAGCAAACTATATTAACAGTGACGGTTTTCGAGAAAAGTTCCTATTTCTCAAAAGTTTCTATTTTTGGAAACCTACTATTTATGGAAAGCTTCCACTTATAGTAAGTTTCTAGTTTAAGATGTTCGGGTTATAATTCTTAACAAAGATGTTGTACAACCTCGCCCAAACTTCGTTGCTAACATGCAAGTCACTTGAATGATCTGTTGTTACCGGGCGCCCAGAATTCTTGACCAGCATCTAAGTCATGGCATTCGAAATCCACAAGCAGTTCCCATAAGGCAACAAGGATCACCCTAGGCCACAAGTAGCGGTGATGTTTTGTAGACTTTGTACGTTATCCTTAATTATAACCTTCACGTTATAGGTGTATAAACACAATGGATCATTAATGTTCTTAATCATATATGTGATAATATAACTTAGTGTAATTAAGGTGTTACCATATAGATAAGTTTACAAGTTATAGTAATAATATTATTACTCTAATTTCCTTTTACTTAACCAACCTTCTTTATATAATCTTATCATGTTTTGTATACATATATAATATAATCTTTGTACTAATCATAATTATCTTATTCATGATCTTTAAACTTTCATAAGTCTTAATTATCTCATTCAAGTTATTCATACATACTCTCATGTAATTAACTTTAACATGTTTATAATCATAATACTTAATAATATCAAAATTTTTTGTTTATTCATATTAACTTCGAAATCAATTCATAACTTTATCATATTTGTATTCAAAATATTTTAACTCATATTATTCATAAGTTTTATAATCATAACATTCATATTCATTAATACTTATATTTATATGTATAATTTTATATATATATATATATATATATATATATATATATATATATATATATATATATATATATTATCATCTCCTCATAATCTTTTATTCATGTTCATAGTCAAAACAAGATTAAATTTATATTTATATACATATACATGCATATCTATGTGTTTTAGTTTCATCAAGTTTAAACAACTTTTAATCCATAACCTTAATTATAATTTATCCATCACCTATGTTTATAACTATATCTATGAATCAAGATTTTTATTATTCATATTCATAATCATATTCACAAGTTTATTTAGTTTCATGTTCATGATCATAATCAATTCATTATTTTTAACTTATGCATAAATCATAATCTATTCAAGTGTTCATCCATATTTTAATATCCATATCATTACTCAATACTTATTTATCATCTTCATGTTCATGTTTAAGTTTAGCCATTATAACTAACAACAATAAAATTTTAAAACCATAGTAAAAGTATATTTAACTAGGATTCTTAGGGATACCTCAAGGTGTTAGAGCAAGAACAAAGGTGGTGTTGATGACCCGAAAACAGGAGCAGAAACACAGCAGCAAGTAGAGAAAAAAAAAAGCAACAAAACAGTGTCAAATCGAGCGGGTTTCAGGCTGTTTTGTCGAGCAGGAAATAGAAGAAAAATAGCAGCAACAATGGTGACTTGTGGGCTATTTTTGGGTGGCGAAAAACTGCAGAAGAACAGCAGGAATAGGGGCTGTGATGGTGGCGGGTTGCAGCAGCAAAAACGCAGCTGCAGGGGCTGATTTGGGCGGGCTTTTGGGACTGTTTTGGACGCACAGCAACAGCAGGAAAAACGCAGCTTCTTAGTAGACTTTGAGGGCTGTTTTGAATGTCGAAAATTAGCAGGAAAAAGGCTGAGTTGATGGCGTCTGTGGTGGTGATTGTATCGGACAGCAACAGCAGCAAAGAAGCTGCGAAACAAGTGGTGATGGAGCTGTTTGGGTGACGGTTCTGGGCTGTAAAATTCACAGCAAAACATGCGGTTATGGAAGGCTATAGGAAGGTGACGTTAGAGGCCGTTTTTGATGGTGTTTCGAATTAGGGTGATGGTTGGTGACAAAAAAAAAACTGTCGAGCAATTGCAAGGAGAGGAACTTGAGGTTTTTTTTTTTTTTTTTCAAGTGATACATATTATGGAGAGCCTAAGGGTTCTATTTATAGTGCAAGTGTTGAGTATTTGAATCAAACTCAAATTGTTTAAAGGTGTAGAAGAGATTAGGATTATGATTAATGAATTGAGATTAGATTAGGATTCACCTTATCATTTAGATTAGGATTAGGAGTCTTGAAGTTTAATTTTTTTTTTTAAATGTGCTATCCGATTTTTCTTTTTTATACTATTTATATTTCTTTTTTTTTCCGGCCTACTAGCATATGTATATGCATATATTATTTTTATTTTTATTATTATTTTTATTTTTTTCTCTTTTTAATTTAGTCCCTAACTTTTATTAAATTTTATTTATTTCCCAAATGTTTTACTATTTATATAAATGTCACATTTTTTTACATACAGATTAATAGTTAAGATATTACAGAAAAGCATAAATTTTAATTAGCACTGAGTGTCGACTAAAAGTTTACCATTTGGTCAACATTTTGCCAAATAAAGTTTATGAGCACACAAAAATCCTATGGGCAAAATAGTAAAAGTAGAAGTGGAAAAGTGAGGATCGTTATAGTACTTCCCCGTTAATTTAAACTTCGTCCCGAAGTTTCAGATGGACTTCTCGAATGCATCTGCGGTTGAGAAGAGATGGGGATATTTTCGCTTCATCTGGTCTTCATGTTCCCAGTTATACTCGGGGCCTCTACGTGAATTCCAACGGATTTTGACAATAGGGACTGTTGTCCTGTTTCAAGCGTTTGATCTCACGATCCATAACTTCTATAGGTTTTTCTATGAAGTGCATTTTATTATCAATGCGGAGGTAATTCGAAGGGATAACATGAGTGTCATCTGACTAGGTTTCCTTAAAAGGGATTGTGATATTTTAGTCGTACAAGCATTTCAGTAAGTTGAACACCTGAAATGTGCAACGAACATTACCAATTTTATTTGAAACCTTGAGCGTTTATGTTGCCATTAGGGCAGACACTCAGAGAGAAGTACATGGAGATCACAGCCATGTAGTTTGATGCATGACTTGTGTTTGTTAGAGATGGTACCAACTTCAAATTCCGGAGGTAACCTTAGACATGATACCTTTGGTTTTCAAGAAATGTCTAATGTGAATAGACGAAACGAGATTCCAGCTGAGAAGTCACTAATCAGGCTTATATGCAAAGCAAGCCATAATTACTAAGATGCCCTTAGAATGGTATGAAAGATTAACGAAAGATTATAATACATACGAACTTATCCTTGGAAAGAGTTTTTGAAAGCACATTTGCAGAATGTATCTATAGCTATATGTTGAAACAGAGGTCGAAATTTGTCTAGAATCACATCTAGTTGTAACTAGTTTAAAGTAAACACATAAACATCCTAAACATTTAAGGTAACTCCTTTAGAGAGGACAGCGAGGATCATAAGTTATATTTTTGATATGAAACCGCACGAGAGGTGTGATCTCTTGATGGGAAAGACGTTCTCTCACTTATGGCGAGTCGATCTATCATTCACTTATGAGTTTAAGTGGGGATGAAAAGAAATATGAATCATTAGCTACAAAGAATAGTTTACACCGGGTGAGGAAATATCTGAAAAATGCTTTCTTGTGCCAAAAAGATATTAAATCATAGAATTGACATTTTACGAGGTTGCTGTGGTTGAGCCGTGAGATATCAGAAGTAAAATCTTCTCAACGGTCAACATTACAAGGGAAAAGTTACGGAGAACATAGAGTTTTAAATGATGAACTCAATGGTAAGTTTCGAAGGGCAAGAGGAATTGTGATTACTACGTGGTGTAGAATATTATGAAAATTTTTATATAAACAAGCAATGCAAATTTTATAGAAGTTCGAGTCGTTTAAGGTGACAATTTAAAAAGGAACGAAATTCTTAGTAAAACTAGAGTTATGTACAACATGTACTATTTTAAGTAAAATATCTTTTGAATAAAAGAATTGATTTATAAAAGTCAAAGTATAATTTTATATGTACTAGGCAAAAATAAGTAAATGTAAATTTTATTTACTTTATTATATAAACATATATGGTTTATAAGATTTGCACGCATGGTAGTAAATAAATTTATTTTATATAATTTTGAGAGGGACGCACAGTAAAATAGTGTGTAAGATTTTGGTAAACAGAATTTTCATATTTCCGAGTGTTACGAGTTGGAGAAAGACTAAGAAAAATTGAGTGAAGGGCCTTAAAAATTCTGGGTGATATTTGAGCAAAAATGTTACGAGTTGGAGAAAGACTAAGAAAAATTGAGTGAAGGGCCTTAAAAATTCTGGGTGATATTTGAGCAAAAATGTTACGAGGTAATGAAATCTATTGAATTTATAAGTTCTTAGAATTCAAAATGTTCATGTGTGAAGCTGTTGCTGTCAAGTGAGATATGAATGGTAGAGTATGAGGACGTGAAGTTAATCCCCTGTTGACTTTGAAATGCCAAATGGTCATGACTAGTATTGGAGTCGGAAGGCTGGTAGTAAAGGCCCTTATTATATCTACGCATGGATTGCTTGATCCCGACGGTCACAAAGATTTCATAATAACTTAAGCATGATTAATCCGATGTTCACATAGACAAGTATGAAGACACGCTAATGCAGTGGCTTTCGACTATGTGGTTATAATTGAAAATCAATTTATCAAGTTCTCGCTAAATATGTGATTATTTCCGGAGTGGTATGAATTTCCCAATGAGTAAGGGCGATGTAAGGATATGGTGTCACTTGCCTATTGTTAGGACCATTAATATAGATCATTTAATGATACATCTAACATGCTTTTAACACCGAGGTGAAATCATAAGATTTTTAGGAAAATGGTTAACGATTCAAAGGTCGCGACTTATTGTTTAGGTACAACAAATCACATGATGTTTAACCTTAGGTAACGTAATGATAATCTATCAATACTACCTTTGATCATATGGAGCGTGTGAGGGATCACGTGCTTTTCAATATGGTGAAGGAAATATATGTATACTTCAGCCTTAACTGGCAAGGAATGTGGATACTATCCACTAGAGTATGATGGGTTCTTTTAATTTCTATAGTAGTTTTCAGATGTGATTAGGGGGGTTTAGCTCAAGCCACAGCTCGCGAGAAAATGGAAAAACTTCAGGTCATTTAAGAACATGTATCTTTCCTTCCAGCGAGGATGTGATAATTAAGCGTCAAAGATAAAGAGATAGGTTGTTTAAGAAAGAAAGATTGCAAAGTTTTACAACCTTTATGGTATATGAGGGATTGTTAATCTACTCATGGGTATGAGATAGATAGTTTGGTTAAAACGAGCTCTTTATATATCTGCAAATCGGATGATGATTACCCTTCATGTAATTAACATGGAGATTTTCGAACGAATGGCTTGTAAATTTTTCTTTGATTCACTTTCTATTCCATATGTCATGATATTGGAATTTCTATATGAATTACCGTAATATAATCATGTTGGCCAAGCGTCATTATATTTCACTAATTCATACTTCCACTTCAATATCACCCCATAAGGTCAGAATATGTGATCAAACTTTGACGTTGAAATGTTGAGCATTTCAGAATTCATAAGTGACATCCCTCATTTTCACTAACCAAGGTGGTCTGATAAAAATAACTCGCGTGAGTCAAATAATACTTTGAATCACAATGGCGGAGTCCGGTCATAAAGATATGTATGGATATGATGACAATCACATATTAGCTGATCCTTCAAAGTCGGGATCATGCAAGATGATAGGGTTTTGGCTTGACATCCTTAGGAAAGGATACACAATATCAATAGAGGTAAAAGCAGGTAGTAAGATGAATTGGAAGTATAAAGATTTAAGGGAAAGCGCTTAAAACTAAGGCAGGAAAGGTTATAGTCCTAAAGATTGCTAAGGCACCCTAGCTAACACATAAGGCACACATAAAATGCAATCCTGGTTCTCTATAACAACCTGACTCTGATACCACTCTGTCATACCCCCCAAATAGGGTCAGGGAAATATGACTTCACAATATCACAACACAAGTATGTATAAACGAGAACGACTCTACATGAGACGTTTTTAACAAAATTTGATTTGCAGCGGAAACATAATAATGTTTTACATAATGAAATTCAAATGATAAGTCTAATATGTGGACTCCAATGCAACAGCTAACTAAGCATCATAGGGCAGCACACAAGCTAATCTTCACCTGAGACAAACATGCTTAAAATGTCAACACAAAGGTTGAGTGAACATCATAGGTTTACCAATCATAATAAGTTTTAGACCACAAGATTTAATTCAAAATATAAAAATATTCAATATGCCATGAGTTATAATATCGAACTAAACATTAACCCCTGACATTGTACGAGTGTCGGTAATCATTATTATGTACTCCCTTGATGATTACGCCAATGGGTAGAGACGTCACTCTCAATAGGCCTACTCACAATAATTAAGCTTGCAAAATTTCAATTCCAACAATTAACGATATTATGGCGGGGATTTACATGTAAAAATAAATACATTTTTAATAAAAGTCTCACGAAATTGCATATCAAATAGTTTAGGTACTTGTGTCTAAGATGTAAATCATTTAAAAGCAATCATGTGTCTCACCCCAAATTTTATAAAAACAGTTAAGAAATAGTAGAAAGAGGGGCTATGAAGTTCACCTTAGTAGCAAGTAAGATATTCCACGCAAGAAGTATGAACGGAGTATGTAGCCGGAGATCTCAACCTAGAGTTATAACGTTTGATTAGTTAATGTCTAATAGACATAAAGTTTGTTTATTAATATAGCAAACTATATTAACAGTGACAGTTTTTGAGAAAAGTTCCTATTTCTTAAAAGTTTCTATTTTTGGAAACCTACTATTTATGAAAAGCTTCCACTTATAGTAAGTTTCTAGTTTAAGATGTTCGGGTTATAATTCTTAACAAAGATGTTGTACAACCTCGCCCAAACTTCGTTGCTAACATGCAAGTCACTTGAATGATCTGTTGTTACCGGGCGCCCAGGATTCTTGACCAGCATCTAAGTCATGGCATTCGAAATCCACAAGCAGTTCCCATAAGGCAACAAGGATCACCCTAGGCCACAAGTAGAGGTGATGTTTTGTAGACTTTGTACGTTATCCTTAATTATAACATTCACGTTATATGTGTATAAACACAATGGATCATTAATGTACTTAATCATATATGTGATAATATAACTTAGTGTAATTAAGGTGTTACCATATAGATAAGTTTACAAGTTATAGTAATAATGTTATTACTCTAATTTCCTTTTACTTAACCAACCTTCTTTATATAATCTTATCAGGTTTTGTATACATATATAATATAATCTTTGTACTAATCATAATTATTATCTTATTCATGATCTTTAAACTTTCATAAGTCTTAATTATCTCATTCAAGTTATTCATACATACTCTCATGTAATTAACTTTAACATGTTTATAATCATAATACTTAATAATATCAAAATCTTTTGTTTATTCATATTAACTTCGAAATCAATTCATAACTTTATCATATTTGTATTCAAAATCTTTTAACTCATATTATTCATAAGTTTTATAATCATAACCATTGATATTCATTAATACTTATATTTATATGTATAATTATATATATATATATATATATATATATATATATATATATATATATATATATATATATATATATATATATATATATATATATATATATATATTATCATCTCCTCATAATCTTTTATTCATGTTCATAGTCAAAACAAGATTAAATTTATATTTATATACATATACATTCATATCTATGTGTTTTAGTTTCATCAAGTTTAAACAACTTTTAATCCATAACCTTAATTATAATTTATCCATCACCTATGTTTATAACTATATCTATGAATCAAGATTTCTATTATTCATATTCATAATCATATTCACAAGTTTATTTAGTTTCATGTTCATGATCATAATCAATTCATTATATTTAACTTATGCATAAATCATAATCTATTCAAGTGTTCATCCATATTTTAATATCCATATCATTACTCAATACTTATTTATCATCTTCATGTTCATGTTTAAGTTTAGCCATTATAACTAACAACAATAAAATTTTAAAACCTTAGTAAAAGTATATTTAACTAGGATTCTTAGGGATACCTCAAGGTGTTAGAGCAAGAACAAAGGTGGTGTTGATGACCCGAAAACAGGAGCAGAAACACAGCATTAAGTAGAGAAAAAAAGACTGCAAAACAGTGTCAAATCGAGCGGGTTTCAGACTGTTTTGTCGAGCAGGAAACAGAAGAAAAATAGCAGCAACAATGGCGAATTGTGGGCTATTTTTGGGTGGCAAAAAACTGCAGAAGAATAGCAGGAAAAGGGGCTGTGATGGTGGCGGGTTACAGCAGCAAAAACTGTAACGACCCGACTTTTTCGACTAGCTTTTATGCTTTGTATTTTAGCAAAACTGCGTATTTGTGTGTACTGTGTTACTTTATTACTCCGAAACCTTGGCACACGTGTTTTATATTCATATATACTTTTAAAACGTGCCTTGGTGTATGTAGAATGCTTAACTTGTCCACCGGATGCTTTTATAACCGTTAGTGTTATTTAACGTTTCGAATAAACCGCGAACTGCGCGCACGTTTAACTTTTGTAGTAACCGGAATATTTGGGCAGCGAAATATTAATTATTATTTTATAATAATAATTACTTGGGCCTTTGAATGCTTAATTTTATTTATTTAATTGCAAGAGGCCAATAATTAGTCTTGTTGGACTTTCTACCTTGATGGGCTCAAGCCCACCCTACTCTAGCTAGTGACCCAATTAATTAGCCCAAGTATTATTACTAGTGACCCATGATAAATAAATAAATAATAAATAAATAATTAATGAGTCATACTAGCATAATGGATAAGGATTATCTATTTGTCACATGGGATTCTAGCATTAGTACACACTTTAGACAACCATTATCCATAAAGCAAAGTTTTGTCTCCCCCTCCCCTCCCTCAAAATCACAGCCACAAGGCCTAGTCCACCTCATCAATCCAAGTGAAAAACTTTGCCTATAAATACTAGCCATTTACCTCCCATTTTACACTTGCTCTCATTTTGGTTTTCACACACACTTGTTCTTTTCTTTCTTTCCTTTCTAGTATTCTTGTAAGTTTTCTTTTCTTCTTCCTTCTTGTTTTCAATTTCGTGATCATCATCATCATTTTATGGAGATCAAAGTTCCTTTTAGCTTAGATCTTGATTATATCTTGTTGATTCAAGCATGAATCCTTCAAGAACATGGAAGATTCAAGCTTTCTAGCTTTGAATCTTCATCAACTTTGTATATCTACTTCTTTTATGCTTTAATCTTGTTATTTTATGATAAAGATTCAAACTTTTGTTTGTAATCTTCATGCATCTTCAAGATCCAAGCTTTATGCTTCAAGATCTTTAAGAACAATCAAGATTCAAGCTTTTATGCTTCAAGATCTTTAAGAACAATCCATCTTAGACTCTTAAATGAGTTGTGTTACCACTTGGTCTTAATATATTGTGTATTGATGGTAGAATCTTGGTCAAAAGTGATGCTAAACCATCAACAAGTTGTACACTTGAAGCTACAAGCATCAAGGATGAGAACCGTGATGAGCATCAAGCACCAAGAACCCCACTGGAACACTTGTCCACTGATTTTCGTATCTGATCAGACCACCTGGGCTACTGGAAAGTTGATTTTCAGATAGTTCGGTTCGATTAGATGATTTTCCGTTTAGGCCTCGTCTTAATCCGAGTTACGGTTTAGGATTTATGGCCCTTCGAGAGTCACTACACCCTATTAACGTTGTGCTGAAATTTCTGAGCTACTCGCACTTAAACCATAGCCACGGTTAAACGAAGACGAGTTAGGTTCTGAAAATATTTCAACTGTTAGGGGACTCGTATACGGAGCCATAGCCACTGACTATGCATCTTTTTGATTTACGTAGAGGTCGTAGCAGCTGACCGAAGTCAGCCTATTGTTTCGATCTCTATTCTTGTCAAACTTACTTAGCTTTTATGATGATGAATGATGATGATGATGACACTTAAACTTATTTTATGCACTATTAGAATTTATAAAGACAACCTACTGATCTAGTAACCTTTGATTTAGGTTGACGACCTTTCGGACCGACTTACTACTTGTGTACTTTCATTACCGACTTTACCGCTTTTATCACTGTGAGTTGTAGCATCCCTTTTTACTTTAACTATTTTAGGACTGAGAATGCATGCGCTTTTTACGTTTTACATACTAGGCACGAGTACTTAAACTTTATATGTGTGTGGGTTATACAACTGCATAAACATTCCCCTTAGCACGGTAACGTTTAGTCATTGGTTTTTGAACCGGTGAACGCGAATCTTAGATATGGATTCATAGGGTTTGACATCCCTACTCGGGCTAGTCGAGCTAGCATTTACCGGGTGTTTAATACTTCGTGAACATACGCACTCGCCAAGTATACTTTCAGAGGGTTATAAACGTTAAGTCTAGTTACCGGGTGCCCATGGTTATACATATACTTTTCATACTATTTGTTACACTGAAATCTCGTGGCCTATCTTACGTTACTGTTACAACTTAAACTATAGCTCACCAACATTCGTGTTGACTTTTAAGCATGTATTTCTCAGGTGCCTAGAGGTTTCTTGCTTCTGCTGTTAGACTTGATGTCATGCTGTTAGATTTGCTGTCTTGCTGTTAAGGACCTGCTGTATTAGTTACCCACTGCATTACTAGAGATGTCTCAATCATGGAACTTTTCTTTTGCATTCGTAGTTTATGTTAATTTCAAACAATGGCTTTGTAATGACCTTAGGGTCAAATAATTATGTTTATGCTCCTATTCGTAGGATGCGCGCTATCTTTTATAAAACGCTATCTTTTTATGAATGCAAACTGGTTTTCAAACAGCATGTAGTATTCAACCGTGTAAAGATCCTGTTGTTGACGAATCGTACACAGTTTTGTACTGGGCGTCACATTTGGTATCAGAGCATTGGTTGTAGGGAATTAGGTTGCATTAGTGAGTCTAGACCGGACCTAAGTAGGATTCACTAATAGGACTAATCTACAACTTGCTAGTTTACTTGTTTCTGCGAAACTTACTGCATGCTTTTGTCTACTTTTTCAGCTGTATGATCTTACTTCATGCTATTGCTTATCTTCACTGCCATGCGAACTTGTTGTATGCTTATTTCCACTATTGCATGATTACTATCTGCTTTCACATGTTATTTCTATTTAGCACTATTATTATTACTACCATGCTAGGTTGCTGTAGTGCCAAATACGTGCTTGCTCTATGACTTACTGACACGGAAAAGTTATTTTTCCCTGTTCAGATGTCGGATATTCCACCTGTCATCATTTTGGGCAGCGATTCAGACTCGTCAGCCACTTCACCTACTGCTGCTACTGACACACAGGTCCCGTTAACCAGTGACCCCGGCGCTTCATCCTCTGGAACCAGCAGCCATACGCCTGCCCCAGTGGTTACCTCAGGCGAAGTCCAGGACCCCCAGGAGATTTCAGCTCTACTTGCCCCAGGAACCTCGGAGCCACAACCCCGCTCCAATGGTGTTGGGATTCCCGGGGAATACGGGGACGTCCCGTTCCGTAATGAGCATAACCATTGGTGCCAACGCCTTCCTGATGGACGTGCCATACCGATCCCACCTTTCAGATACCGGATCATGACTACCGGTCGCCGATCGCCGCCACCTCCAGCTGTTTTCAATGATTCATCATCCGACGACTCATCCTCAGATGACACTAGTGACGATGACTCCGAAGAGGAGGACCCTAATGATGCACCTGTACAGCCACCCTCCACCCCGCCGAAGAAGCGGTACCGTTTCGACGGCACCGTTATTCCGGAGATCAACGGAGGTCGAGCGTTCACTAACGCACATGGTTAGCGTCGTAGGGTTACCGCCCGTAAGCGGGTTGTGCCTTACCCTACTGATCCTTTCGTGCGTAAGCCTTACCGCTTTGCAGCCTCTACTTCTGGAGCCGGATCATCTGCACCACCGGCACCACCTGCACCAGCCGCACCGCCTGCTCTGCTAGCCCATCCCTCTATCGAGGAACTGACGAGGGAGGTGGAGATCCTCTGTGCTCGGGTAACTGAGCTCGAGGACCAGATGTCCCACGTAATGGACATCCTTTACCCACCGTCACCATAGGGCTTTGTAGTAGATTTCATTATGTAATCTCGTTTGTAGTTTCATGTTTTACTTATGTATTATACGAACCTAAGCGAATGTATGCAACTCTTTATTAATGAATGGAACTTTGTATTGTTTAATTCTTGCACAGTGTTCTATTTACGTTACTGTATGGTGTTTTTGTGGTATCTGTATCTGGTTGCATTGCTTAGTTAACATGTGTTGCGTTGATTCCATGTTGGTTGCTATATACTATATTACTACTTATTGAATGCTGGATTTTGACTTAAGTCAAAATTTCTGTTTAGAAGAGCGATAGCAAACGGACGACGAGCACCCACAGCAACACAGATTGAGGAAATGATCGCCGAGAGAGTAGCCGCAGCCATGGCAAATGTCATTCCCCCAGCTCCACCGGTTAACCAGAACGTCCAGAACGGTTGCACTTACAAAGAGTTTCAAAGCTGCAAGCCCCACAACTTTAGAGGCACTGAGGGGCCAGTTGGTCTGACTAGGTGGTTTGAGAAATTAGAAGCTGTGTTCCGCGTCAGCAACTGCTCAAAAGCGAACAAAACCAAGTATGCCTCATGTACGCTGTCAGATGGCGCCCTAACCTGGTGGAACACACTGGCTCAAGCTAAGGGTATTGATGAGGCTTATGCCATTCCGTGGGAAGAATTCAAGGGGGCCATGATCGAAGAATACTGCCCCAGGACGGAGTTACAGAAAATGGAGGCCGAGTTCTGGGAGTTAAAGGTTGTGGGCAACGATCTTGATGGTTACAACCATAGGTATCTGGAATTAGCGCTGATGTGTCCCACGATGGTCACCCCGGAATTTAAGAGAATGGAACGCTACTTGTGGGGACTTCCCAAGTCCATTAAGGGGAATGTCACCTCTTCTAATCTACCCAACGTCCCGACAGCTATGCGAATGGCGCATATCCTTATGAACTAAATTATCAGCAAAGAACCGGAGAAGGGTAAATCCGAATCAGGAGCCAGTGGTGAGAAGTGTAAGTGGGACTACAATAACAAGGGGAGAACCTATGATCAAACCCCCGCTAAGAGGCCTAACAACGGAAGGAACCCTAACCCGAATACCAGCTCGAACCTCAACTACAAGGGTACTCTACCACAGTGCAAGAGGTGCTACAAGCACCATACCGGGTACTGTAATGCGGTCTGTGAGAAATGCAACAGAATCAGGCACATTGGCAAGAACTGCAAGATTCCCATTCCAGCTGTAAGGACAAACCAAAATGGGCCAAGAAATGCTATGAGTGTGGATAGCAGGGCCACTTTAGGAATGATTGCCCCAATAAAAAGAAGGACGGCGGACCACCGCGTGGTAGAGCTTTCAACGTTAATGCGAGGGATGCATGTGAGAACCTCGACTTGGTTACATGTATATTCACTATCAACAATCTATTAGCCTCTGTCCTATTTGATACTGGTGCCGATAGAAGCTATATCTGTAGAAACTTTTGCTCTAAGATAGATTGGTCATTAGTGCCTTTAGAGGAGAATATGCTAGTTGAGGTAGCCAATGGGAAACTTGAGAAGGTTGACCAAATTGGCTGAGGAGCTATTATTAACATAGCTGGCGTGGATTTCGAAATTGACTTGATACCCATCAAATTGGGAAGCTTTGACGTGATTGTCGGCATGGACTGGTTGACTAAAGTAAGGGCCGATATTATCTGTGGAGATAAAACTCTTCGTATACCACAAGGAGACGGTGAGCCACTGACTATTTATGGAGAGAGATGTAACTCGAAGCTGAACCTCATTAGTTGTATGAAAGCGCAGAAGATCATGAAGAAAGGACGACTTGCTGTTTTAGCGCACGTGAAGGCTTTAGAATCAGAGGAGAAGAGTGTGAATGACGTGCGAATTGTGAATGAATTCCCTGACATTTTTTCGGAAGAGTTTCCTGGATTACCGCCACCAACAGCAGTGGAGTTCCAGATCGATCTAGTGCCGGGAGCTGCACCCGTAGCTCGCGCACCTTATCGACTAGCACCTTCCGAACTGCAAGAGTTGCAGAGTCAACTTCAGGAATTGCTCGACCGAGGGTTTATCCAACCGAGCTCGTCGCCTTGGGGTGCGCCCATTTTATTCGTGAAGAAGAAGGACGGATCCTTCCGCATGTGTATCGACTACCGCGAACTCAACAAATTGACGATCAAGAATTGATATCCTCTTCCCCGAATTAACGATCTTTTTGATCAGCTACAAGGATCAAGCGTGTACTCTAAGATCGATTTGCGATCCGGTTATCACCAGTTGAGAGTGAAAGAGAGTGATGTGATGAAGACTGTGTTTAGAACCCGCTATGGTCATTACGACTTTCTCGTGATGCCGTTCGGATTAACCAACGCACCAGCCGTGTTCATGGACCTCATGAATCATGTCTGCAAGCCATATCTGGATAAATTCATTATCGTCTTCATAGATGATATCCTCATCTACTCCAAGAGCGAAGAAGAACATGAGCAACATCTTCGGTTAGTGCTTGAACTCTTGAGACGAGAGCAGCTTTATGCCAAATTCTCCATGTGTGAATTTTGGCTGAAGGAAGTCCAATTTCTGGGTCATATTGTGAGTGATCAAGGTATCAAAGTTGACCCCGCCAAGATTGAAGCTATCAGCAAGTGGGAGATACCCACTACTCCGACTCACATTCGCCAATTTCTAGGTCTTGCCGGTTACTACAGAAGGTTTATTAAAGGTTTTTCGTTGATTTCGCGTCCTTTGACCGCGCTGACTCACAAAGGGAAGAAGTTTGTTTGGGATAAAGAACAAGAAGCAGCATTTTAAACCCTGAAGCAGAAGTTAACCACCGCACCTATCTTATCTCTTCCCGAAGGCAGTGATGACTTCGTTGTGTACTGCGATGCTTCGAAGAATGGTTTTGGTTGTGTATTGATGCAAAGAACGAAGGTCATTGCTTATGCATCTCGTCAGCTGAAGATTCATGAGCGAAACTACACTACTCACAATCTCAAACTTAGAGCCGTTGTCTTTGCATTGAAGCTGTGGAGACACTATCTTTATGGAACAAAGAGTACCATATTCACCGATCACAAAAGCCTCCAGCACATCTTTGATCAGAAGCAGCTGAACATGAGACAACGATGATGGATTGAGACGCTGAACGACTATAATTGTGAACTTCGTTACCATCCTTGTAAGGCCAATATTGTAGCCGACGCTCTGAGTCGAAAGGAGAGAACGGTACCTCTTCATTTTCGGGCTCTGAACATCACCATCCATTCGAACCTCCATAGCCAGATCCGAGTAGCCCAAGAAGAGGCTCTCAAGGAGGAGAACATATCTCGTGAATACCTGAACATCCTGGTCTCTAAATTCAAGGTTAAGGATGTTATGCCGGAAGAATTTGGGTACCTCGTTATGGAGATTTACGAAGCCTTTTACTTGATGAAGCCCACAAGTTGAGATATTCGATTCATCCAGGAGCCGGAAAAATGTACCACGATGTGATGACCCGGAAATTTCTGACCAAATTTAAACTTAATCTTTGTATGATTAACATTTCCGACACGATAAGCAAAGTCTGTAAAACTGAATCTCAAAATTTTTGAACTACTTTCATATATTCAAATACCTTTCGGTTGTTCTTGATGATTCGTGAACAATTATATGTATATAGATACATATATATATATACTATAACTTGAAAAAGTAACAATGTATTAATTGTTTGATACCGTACATTAAACTTATTGGTTTAAATATTTATTTGAATATATATGATAAGTTGGAATATTAATTGTATGAATAACTTGCGACGTATATTTAAAACGTGTTTATGAATGTTGAAAATATATATTAACTTGGTCATAAAATGATTTGTTATTATATATATATTAACAAATAGCGAGACAATGATTTATAGAAGTAAATGACCAAAACACTCGAAAGTTTAAGATACACTTTGAATGATATAGTTTATTGATAATTTAAGATTATATTTTGACAAAGGTACGAGTCACAAAACGTAAATTGCGAGTTTTCTAAGCGTACGAAAATGCGTTCAAGAAACTGGAACCGGGACATAAGTCGAGTAACAACGTACGAGTCATCGAAACGAAAATTACAAGTCAACTATGCACATGAATTTAATATAATATATAATTAATTATTTAAATTATATATATTATATATATTATATTTAAATATGTCGACAAACAAAACAACAAATGATTGTGAGCTGGGTCAGAGGGTCATGCGATCGCATGAGAAATAGGCATAAAACTCATGCGATCGCATGAGGGTCAGAAATCAAAATTCTTCTATAAATTGGACAGTTTGTCGACACACACACACACATATATCTCTCCATCTATGCTCTCTATATTTATTATTATTATTATTATTATTATTATTATTATTATTATTATTATTATTATTATTATTATTATTATTATTATTATTATTATTATTATTATAATTATTATAAATCTTATTATTATTATTATTAGTAGTGTTAGTATTATTATTAGTATTATTATACATAAAATACTACGACGAGGTCATGAGCAAGTTATTTTCAAAACAAGCTTTTCGAGCGGGATAGAGCTAAGGAAATTATGGGTTATAGCTATGGAGGTTATGGGTATTACTTGGGGGTTATGATCATGAGTCAAAGGTCAACCTAGCATTTATCATTTCCGTTGCGTCTACGTATTTTCCTGCAATATTGAATCACGATATTGATACGTGAGCATTCATATTTTATCTTTTATATATTAATTGTGTATCCATGTCTAGTGCTCGAGTATATATATTTATGCATGCTTGTATGCTAAATTTCGTCGTTAAACAGTTTATAATGAATCATGAATTAAATACATATATTACTAATAAAAGGTATATGATATACATGTTTTTGGAAAGCTGGCGAAAAATCAATAACTTTTCATTTAGAAATCTCGTAATTTCGATGAACGAATCAAAAGATATGATCAACTGAATTATGATTGACGTTATTTAGAATTGCTTTTGAATCTGCAATTAATATTTAAACAACTTGTTTGTAATATTGATAAATTGGATTTTTGAATATTACCAACCAAGTAAATGAATCCTTATATAAAGTACGTCTGGTTTTGATGAACTATTGTCAAAATTGACTTTTTGAAACGACTCCGGATAACTTTTGTATGTCGATCTCGAGCATTAGGATTGTGATACACTATGACCTGACTTAGCTTGATAGACATTTATTGACCAACATATGTTCTCTAGGTTGAGATCTACGGTTATTTGATAATCCGAGTTTCGGTCATATTTTGGTGAACGACTTTATATGCTGCTACGGTGAGTTTCATATGATCCTTTTTACCCTTTACATTTTTGGGCTGAGAATACATGCAAATGCTTTAATAACTGTTTTACAATAATTATAAAGTGTGAGTTTCATTTGCCCTTTTTACTCATTACATTTTTGGGCTGAGAATACATGCAAATGCTTTATTAACTGTTTTACAATATTTATATGCGTGAGTTTCATTGATCCCTTTTTAATTGTTTTTGCAATATATATTTTTAGGCTGAGAATACATGAACTTTATTTTAAACACAATGGATACAAGTACATACTAAATTCTACACTGAGTTTGAACCGAAAATCCCTTAGCTTTGGTAACTCTTAACTGCCAGTTATAAGAACTGGTGGGCGCGAGTAGTAGTATATGGATCCATAGGGCTTGACATCTCCGTCTATTTCAGGTATAGAAACCCTAGCCTGAACTATAAAACAGATGTATGCTATTTGAGTTTAGTACACGTTGGTTTGCGTGTATTGTACATGTTGGTTGCATGTATGTTAAAACAGGGGTACTTATTATAACGTTAAAGTTTAGCTACCAGGGTGCTCAATCTTGTAGAATATTTTGATAAACGTTTCTAGATGAAACAACTGAAATCTTGTGATCCACCTTTATGTACAGATTATGCAAAACATTAAAACTATGAACTCACCAACCTTTGTGTTGACACTTGTTAGCATGTTTATTTTCAGGTTCCCTAGAAGTCTTCCGCTGTTTGCTTATATGTTAGACAAGCTATGTGCATGGAGTCTTACATGGCATATTTTTCAAGGAAACGTTGCATTCACCAAATCATCACCATGTATCTTATTTTGACTGCATTGTCAACGGAAGTACTATTGTAAACTATTATTTACGGTGATTGTCTATATGTAGAAATCATCAGATATCGAAAACCTTTGATTTAAATATTCATTTATGGTGAGCCTTTTCAAAAGAATGCAATGTTTACAAAACGTATCATATAAAGGTCAAATACCTCGCAATGAAATAGATGAATGACGTGTTCGTCCATATGGATTTTGAGCGATCATCACAGTTGGTATCAGAGCGTTGGTCCTAGTGAACCAGGTCTTGCATAAGTGTGTCTAACTGATAGTTGTTAAGATGCATTAGTAAGTCTGGACTTCGACCGTGTTTGCATGTTAAAAGTTTTGCTTATTATTTCTTGTCGGAAATTACATGCTTATCATTCTTAAAGTCTAGACATGTTTTCCTGCATTTATTGCATAAATGGTGTATAGACAAAAATTCATATCTTAGCGTATCTGTTACAGTGAACTTTTCCTGACACCTTCCGAAAATTTCTCCGTGATTTATGGAATTTGGTATTATATATACATATGTAAATTATGTATTAAAGAATACCAAAATAAATTCTATAATCTAATTCATATTAAAAATCATCTTCCTAATTATACAAGATGGATCCCTAATGATGGTGAAACGTAACCTTTATTTTGAACGGATTTGAGTTGTTTTGTTACACGAACTGATTTATTGTATATGTGGTATTTTATTGAATTCAGGTTGATTTCACACATATATAGGCAACTAGTCCTATCCGTGTAGTTTAGTTTGTCGGTAAATCCGATTTGTTCCACAGGGAGATGGAGTGTTTAATGGTTTTTAATAGTCTTTGATGTCAAACTTAATTAAAGGGGGTTTTGGATTAGGAATTTATAATATAACAGTAAAAGAAAATAACTTAAACTAATTTAATTCATACATAAAATTACAAGATTACAATAAATAACTTACAAAGGAACTAAATGAAATTATACTAACTATTATGCGAGTATTTTATTACTAAATAGTAATTAGTAAAATAGTAACTTTTAATAAAACTATATGTTTAGAATTTTGTTTTGAGCAATTATAATATAAACTTATTTAAATTAACTAAATGACATTTTTAATAAAACTAATACAAATTAAAATGAATTAAAATGATTAACTAATTGTAAACTAATTTCTAATGATAAAGTATTATAATTAACACTAATTATTAGGATTTAACATGTATTAAAGTATTTTATAATAACTAATACAAATTAAATAATAATAACCTAAATATAATAGTAAAAAGGCTAAAACCCTAATTTTAAACTAATTAAATAATTAAAACCCTAATTTTAACCCTACTGGTACTGTAGCCGGGTTTAAGGCTTACGCGTTTCGCGTATACATACGCGTTTCGCGTATGTGTAATACGATGTGACAAAACTAACTGATACAGATTCGAGTATTTTTATGTATTTTTTTTATATTTTATACTAATAATTCGTAAATAATGATAATAATAAGTTTACAAGAAATAATAATGGGATAAATGGGAGTATTTACTTAAATGTGTCACCCCTAGGTCCATGGATTGTTTTGAGTTTTAAGCCTTATTAAAATGTTTTAGTAATAAACTTTATATTTTGCTTTCGAATAAATATAAGGTTACGACTAACTAAATAAAATCTAATTTTCATCGGATTCTTTTTTTTTTTTAGATAGCTACTATTCCCTAAGTATTTAAATTGAGACCTAGCCTAGTTTTGACTTTCGCCAATACCCAAATCATAACGGTTTCCCTTTTTATAATTTCACTATCATATAATTATTGATATTACCCAAACCACCGAAGTTTATTTCTAAATTGGTGTTAATAACTTATCCATAAATTCGTCTAGATCATTTTAATGTTGAAGCTTAATTTATGTAAATAAAAACAACTTTCGTTATTTAAATTTAATAAATTAAGTGGCAAGGGTTAAATACCTAATTACACAATAATGGTTCTTTTAACTAGGCTCAATATTAAAAATACTAAAGTTACATTTTAACTTTTACAAATGATAACAATCCATTTCACTAGGGGCTCTACATCTAAGCAAACACTAAGGTAATTTAGCTATTCATTACACTA
This sequence comes from Rutidosis leptorrhynchoides, assembly GCF_046630445.1. Taxonomy (NCBI): domain Eukaryota; kingdom Viridiplantae; phylum Streptophyta; class Magnoliopsida; order Asterales; family Asteraceae; genus Rutidosis; species Rutidosis leptorrhynchoides. The sequence goes on along the minus strand of NC_092334.1, from coordinate 706,086,266 downwards.
AGGTAAACATAAAAATATAGATATGCAAACATAATAACAACGATAATTTTAACAGAGTAAACTTACTAAAATATCTTCACTTTCATTAACTTCAAACGGTAGAAAATTACAATAATAACATCCTTTTCACGCGTACAATAACACCCTTAATCACGAACAATACACCCTTAATATTTGAAACTAATCCTAATATTTGAACTTTGAAACTGAAATGAAAATAATACAGAACAATAATATGTATGTATGTATATTAATTTGTGTGTAGTCTCTGTCCCTCCCTAATATGTCTCCTGCACTTCGTATTTATCATTGAGATATTAGGTATAGTTGGTCAAAAAGCCCCATTTGCTGTTAGCACTAGACAAAAGAATTGTTTTAAAAATCAAAAGCCAGCCGCCCCATTCTTGCGTTCTGGAAACTTGTCTGGCCTAACATTACGCGTTTCGTGTAGGCTTACACGATTCGCATAAGACCAACAGGCTACACGTTTCGTGTAGAGTTACACGATTCGTGTATGAGTTAATGGCAGTTTTCTTTATTTTTCTTTTTCGTTTGTTCTTTTTTGATCCCGTATCGATGTGTACCATTTTGGACGACTTGTGTAACCTTTTTCTTCAGTCTTCTTCGTTCTTGAATTCGGATAAACATTTTCTCGATATATATTTGATTTAAACTCATCGTTTATCGTTGTTTCTTCAAATAGCAAGCTCTTGTCCACTTTTGTCGTTTTTCTTGAATATTATACGTTGAATGTCTTTTTAGATGATAAAAGCTGATGAAATATAACTGATATTGCGTCGAATAATATGTATGTTTAGAGCAATATCAAAATACCCCACACTTGAACGTTGCTTGTCCTCAAGCAATTACATCTTTTAATAGAATTAGAACATTATATATATCTTCTTATCGAACATTAGATCACACAACACACACTACACGAAATGAAACACACGCTATATGGAATAAGTTTAGAAACACTACACAATTTTTATTGAATCACACGCACACCACACGAAACGAAATTCTGACAACAGAAACAAACATGAAACTCGTGATTAGGGTTTAAAAATTTGGATCCTTAGGGGAAATTGGACCTTGCGAAAACGTTTTATGATTTTATAAAATGTCATGCTAGCTTTTACACTAGACATATTTTCCGGTTTTAACCTCAAATTCCGGTTGAGGGTAACTGAAAACCGAAGTCTCAGTCGGCGATTAGCAAGCTATTCACCCCCATGATTGTAGTATCATGGAACTTGAAGCCGAATGTCCAAAAAAATGGTTTTACACAAATATAATTAATAAAATAGCATAAGTTTTAGAACAAAATTATATCGTGTCCAAATATCATCGGTGAACCATGAGTTTGCACACCTCAATTTGTTATGGCATATGTATGTTGACCGCGGTCAAACATAGATGCGGTTAATCTTTACGGAGATCATCCATCTGGGGATTAGATTCATTAGTCTTAAAAGCTAATTTGCATTGTGCCCCCCATTGTACGAGACAGATCCATCTCATGGTTAGGATAAGTCTGACCACCAAAAACCCTGTTTGATGCTGAGGTTAGGTGGATTTCCAGCCGATTTTAGGGATGACTTTACAAGATTTTTCGTCAACCTACAGCTGTTCTGGACTACATCTTCTAACATAAGTTAGCAAGTGTGTCAATTTGGAAGACTTTACTTCCTTACGGGATGGACTTGATTCATCCTCTATTACTCGTAATAATGGAGTGTTCAGGTTTATACGTTCCAAAGCAATGATATCTGCAATAACTTCATAGAAATATGTGATATATGGTTCTCAACATAAGGTTTTATAAATTCTTGTTATACTTGGTTTTCTTTTATAGGTTTTAAACAAATAAACTTATGCATTTTTAATGTATTGAGACGATAATTTCGGTTTTTGACACCTATGCTTTAATCGCTCGTAGTTACCTTAAAAATTCATTTGATATATTTGTTTAAAAATTTTATAAATCTTGATAAAAATCACCAAATTATAAGTTCTCGAGAATTTATATATTCCCACCCCACACTTAAGATTATGTAATGCCCTCATTACATAAAATCAGATAATAATGTATAAATTTGAGAGGACAAAAAGTGTAAAGTATTTGGAACATCCTTTGTTAACCGTTTTGAATTTTCAAATTGTTTTACCTATGATTATATCTAACGTTTGTATCACAATGTAATTCGATGTTTCGTTTCGTCTAATTTCATTTTCTTCTGTACCTATCAAAACCATGTTAAAAACATACAAAACATGGGGTTGTACTTCAATCGTACAAAACAATTTTTACCCCACACTACTGTCTTGCTAATATATAATAAAACATAAGAAACATAAAAAGTATCAATACACACCATACAATTATGTTATTACAAACCATAAAAATAAAAATGTTTTAAAGAATAGAACTAGTTAAATGGATTCCAAAACGGGCCTCCCTGTTCGCCTTCTTCCTGTTGCTGTCGCTGCCGTTGTTCGTTTAGGCGTTGTTCCTCGTAGAAACGCCTATATGCATCCTGACTCGTGGCTATGGCGGCGTTATGGTCATATGGTGGAGGTAGAGGGTCATTGGGTGTCTGCCATTGGGGGTATGAAGGATAGGCTGAGGGTGCGTAATTCTGCGGGTTAGACGCGTATAAATATGCCTGATGATGCGCCCACTCTAATTGTGCTCCCTGACCCCTCTGATCGTATCGGATGTTAGACAGAATATTATACTGATCTAGTTGGGTATGCCTAATATCCCCCAATTGCCGAGACAAAGCAGTATACTGGTCTTCTGATCTCACTCCCCAGTTTTGATATGAGTTACGTACATCTAAACTCAATGTGTTAAAAGAATTTTGGAGCATATCGAAATCAGAAGTACCTGTATGAAACGAGCTAGCCTGATCTGTCTCTCTGCGTCTCCTCCTAGCTTCCCTCGTGGGTTCATTATCCTCCTCCATAGGTGCGTGAGCAGCAACTTCCTGTTGCCTTAAACTACGTACCCCACCCCTCACACGTATAGCCTTAGCTGTCTTATACACCTCCAATCCTAAAGTACGAACCCGTTGATCTATCGGCTGGATTGGAGGATCTAATTCGTTCGGGTTGAGACCGAACCAGGCTGCCAAACACGTGACATAGTGACCCCCCGACATGTCACTGGATCCTCGAGCACCCTTACCTATATGGGCCAAAAAGTAGGCCACTCCATAGGGTATACTAATAAATGTATCCCTATCTCTGATTGCATCTAAATACCAAAGGTCAACATAATTAATCTTATCTGTATTAAGGAATGCCCTTTGGTTAATTGTGTTCGCTATAAATTTATGAATTATTCGATAGCGAACATCAGTGATCTTAAGGTATGATTCTTGGCCTGCTACATATGTATTCTTTTGGGAAAAAGAACGCCAGACGCTCAAAGAATCATAATCTCCTGTATACCTAGCTCCTGTAAAAATATATTCCCAAAAACCTGGAGCATTTATCTCATTACCATCGTAAATCCCTAAAGCCAAAGTCATGTCGCCTAGGGACATTACTCTATCTACCCCACCCAGTCGAAATTGTAGAAATCTAGTATCTTCGATATTTTCAGGGTGTATATTCATCCTGACGGTAGAATAGAATTCCAAACACAATTCTCTATATACAGGAGAATTCAACCTAAACAATCTCTCAAAGTCATTATAATACGTAATTTCCCCAAATTCATCCGTGAAACTTTGGGTTAAAATTTCCCTTATCGGTGTATCTAGGTTGACTGGGTCTCCTAGGGGAGCCCAATCAACAACGTAAACTGGAGAGATGGTTCTATTTACCAGAATGAGCAAATCCTTAACCTTTTGTACCCTTTGATGTAATTCGTTAGGAAATTGCAGGATCGGGTGTAGGTTCAAGAGTTGTTGTTCCATTTCGGGTGTAACTTGATTTTCTGCTTGTTGTTGGTTAAATGCCCTCATTCTAATTGGTCCCTGCATAACATTTTAAATTAAGAAAATCATCCCAATTGGATGTGTTAATGTTAGCAAAGAGTCTAAATTCAACATACAAGCTTGTTTTCAATCAACACAGGAATCAACTTGTTTCAGCAATATTGGAATTTTTAGTTCTATGATTCAAAACAAAACAGAAACAAACTAAAAATCATAAATCAAAAATCAAGTTTCATATGCAAAGTTTAATTCACAAGTGAAAACACGCAATTTATCTAAGTGTATCTAATTCAATTCAATCACATTGCGTGTATTTCAGCTTCTAAACAATCCTTAATAGCATTAAAGTTCATACTTGATTCATTAAAATGACAAAAACTATCAAAATCATACTAAAATTAAAAATTACAAAATCAAACAAACAAAATCATGTTCAATAGTTCTAACTACTGACAAAACACTTAAAAACATCTAATTACAACCAAAATAACACACCTCAGTAGCAATTTCTCAATTATCCCCAATTTGTATAAACCCTAATTTTTCAATAACCAATTAAACATCAATTTTTCATGCTAATCGGGTTTATTATCTTACTAACAACATAGATATAGCAATAATCAAGCAAAAATCAACAAGAACATGTATATACTTCGGATTAAAGCTATAAAGAAATATAATGAAAAATTGGAAGAACACTAGGTAAAATGGGTTTAGGACCCTTACCAATCTAGGCATGTTGAAAGATTGAAGAATTGGAGAAGATTGGAAGTGTTAATTTAAGTTTTGGGTGTGATTTTGGCAATTTTTGGGGTTTTCTCTCGTTTACAGCAGCCTAAATAATGAAAAGAGTGTGTAAAGAACAGACTGCTGCTCGTCTGTTATGTTCAGCTATTTTTGACCTTACGCGTTTCGTGTAGGTCTACACGATTCGCGTAAGCTTTGTCTTTTTTTTTTTTTTTTTTATATAACTTAAAATCAATTGAATTTTTAAAATATCTTTTATAAATTTATATTTGTAACGGAAATTCGGTTGTTACACCTGATCTTAATCCGTTTATAAATTTGTAATTTCAATTTATAAAATTCAATCCATTAAAAGTTAATGTTTTTAATGTTTTTCGAAAACAAATTAAAAATAAAAACACTCTATTTTTGTGTTAAAAAAAAATTAACATTTTTAATTTTTAGAACAAGTACATGAAAAATAAAAATTACACAAATTAAAATACACTCTATTTTTTTGTATACCCCTAAATCAACTAATTTTCAAACTTAAAACTTTGTTTCCTATCGATTAGGTAGAGATAAATTCAGTCGTCAAACCTATCATTATCCACGACAAAGATTTACAAGTTATATATTTTTACGGTTATTGATAAAAAGGTATATTTTGCAATCTACTGTAGACTTTTAGAATATAACAAAAAATTTTGTGCAATTTGAAGAATGAAAATTCAGTTGTGACACCTAAACATTTTCATTTTCAAAGAAACAAGTTAAACTCAAGGCGTTTCACCTTCAATTTAGTAGAAAGGATTTTTTTTTAATTTTTTTTTCTTCGTGGTTTACTATTTAAAAGATATCTTATGAATCCAACAAAAAATTTCGTGCAATTTGAAAAACGATAATTCAGTTGTAACACTTAACATTTATCGTTTTTAATGAAAACATATTGAACTCAAGGTTCATCACTTTTAAATGGTAGACCGTTTTAATAGAACATACAACAAACAAAAACAAACCAAACATACCAAAACATTACACACAAAAATGCACAAACACACAAACACTAGTTCTTTAGGGTCTGCTAGGGAAAGACCAATCTAACCCCACTCTTAAAGATAAGAATAAAAATCGAGAATGGAGTTTAAAACCTTAGAGTTACCCTGAATTTATTTGTCCTTAGGGTAGAAGGTGATTTCGTCTCTTTCCGTAGTATTGATTTCTTCAAAGTATAACTTGAGTCTGTGTCCGTTCACTTTGAAAGTTCCACCGTCTTTACCATACAACTCTGCATATCCAGATGGAAAAACCTGTTTTATTATATATGGCCCAGTCCATCGGGATCTAAGTTTATCAGGTGAAAACTTGAAACGTGATTGGAATACTAATACTTTATCCCCTTGTTCAAATTCTTTCTTTTTTAATCGTGCATCGTGCCATACTTTAGTTTTTTCTTTATATGTTTTAGAATTTTCGTAGGCTTGTAATCTTAATTCATCTAGTTCGTTAAGTTGTAATAACCTATTTTCTCCGGCTTGTACAAGGTCAGTATTACATTCTCTCATAGCCCAGTATGCCTTGTGTTCAACTTCAACAGGTAGATGACACGCTTTACCGTATACAAGTCTAAATGGTGTGGTACCTATTGGTGTTTTATACGCAGTCCTAAAAGCCCACAACGCGTCATCTAACTTGCGTTGCCAGATTTTAGGGTTGTTATTAACCGTCTTCTCAAGTATGCGTTTTAAGGCACGATTCGTGTTCTCCACTTGACCACTTGTTTGCGGGTGGTACGGAGTAGAGAAACGATGAGTTACGCCATACTTCTTCAACACCTTTTCAAGAAGGTTGTTGGTAAAATGTGTTCCTCGGTCGGATATGAGTGCTTTTGGGATTCCAAAGCTTGAGAAGAGATTTTTCAAGAAGTTTACCACCACCCTAGCATCATTTGTAGGTAAAGCTTTTGCTTTAGCCCACTTGGATACATAGTCAACGGCTACTAGTATGTACTTGCACTTATGTGAACTTGGAAAGGGTCCCATGAAATCGATTCCCCAAATGTCAAAGATTTCACAAACTTGGATGCCGGTTTGAGGCATCTCATCCTTTTTCGTGATGTTACCCGTTCGTTGGCATGCGTTACAAGTCCGAACGAAATCATGGGCATCTTTAAAGATCGTGGGCCAATAAAAGCCCGATTCAAGGATTTTTCTTGCAGTGTGGTTTGGTCCGAAATGATCGCCGGTTGGCCCTTGATGGCAATGCTCAATAATTTGTTGAGCTTCTTGTCCGTACACACAACGGCAAATTATTTGATCCGCACCAACACGAAATAGGTCTGGGTATTCCCAGAAATAAGACTTTAAATCCGCAAAGAATTTCTTCTTTTGCTGATAAGTAAGTCCTTTTTGTAGAATGCCTGAAGCAAGATAGTTTGCAAAATGGGCAAACCATGGGATTTCAGATTCTTTTTCAACCCTCATTAGAGATTCGTCAGGAAAAGTGTCCTTGATGATTGTGTCATCAAGTTTATCTAATTCGGGGTTTTCAAGTCGGGATAAATGATCGGCAGCTAGATTCTCGGCTCCTTTCTTATCACGTATCTCAATGTCAAATTCTTGAAGTAAAAGAACCCAACGTATGAGACGATGTTTTGCATCTAGTTTCGAGAATAAATACCTAAGTGCCGAATGGTCCGTGTAAACAATGGTCTTGGACAACACCAAATATGACCGAAATTTATCAAATGCATAAACAACCGCTAGGAGTTCTTTTTCCGTGGTGGTATAATTAATTTGGGCTCCCGTTAGAGTTTTACTTGCATAATAAATCGGAAGAAAATGATTATCGGGACGTTGTCCTAAAACAGCACCTAAAGCATAGTCACTTGCGTCACACATTAGCTCAAATGGCATACTCCAATCCGGAGATACCATAATTGGAGCTTGTGTGAGTTTTGACTTTAGAATCGAGAATGCATTCTCGCAATTAGAATCGAAGTCAAATGGAGCATCCTTTTCAAGAAGTTTGGTCAATGGGCGGGCGATTTTAGAAAAATCTTTGATAAATCGCCTATAGAATCCTGCGTGACCAAGAAAGCTTCTAATTGCTTTAACATTTGATGGTTTAGGTAGCTTAGAGATAACTTCAATTTTAGCTTTATCTACCTCTATTCCCGCACGAGATATTTTGTGACCAAGTACAATGCCCTCTTTCACCATGAAGTGGCATTTTTCCCAATTTAGGACCAAGTTTGCTTTCTCACATCGGATAAGCATACGTTCAAGGTTGAAAAGACACGATTCAAAGGAGTCTCCAAATACGGAAAAGTCATCCATGAAGACTTCCATACAATCCTCTACCATATCATCAAAGATTGCCATCATGCACCTTTGAAAGGTTCCGGGTGCATTGCATAAACCAAACGGCATGCGGCGATAGGCAAAGGTACCGAAAGGACAAGTGAATGTGGTCTTTTCTTGGTCGTTGGGATCAATTGGAATTTGGAAGTAACCGGAGAAACCGTCTAGAAAGCAATAATATTCTTTTCCCGCTAATCGTTCAAGCATTTGATCAATAAAAGGTAACGGGAAATGATCCTTTCTAGTGGCATCATTTAGACGTCTGTAATCAATACAGACTCTCCAGCCGGTAACTTTTCTAGTTGGGACGAGTTCGTCCTTTTCATTTAATATAACGGTTGTACCCCCCCTTTTGGGTACTACTTGTACTAAACTAACCCATGGACTATCGGAGATGGGGTAGATTAACCCGGCGTCAAGAAGCTTGACGACCTCCTTTTTAACAACCTCTTTCATGTTGGGATTTAGCCTGCGTTGTCTTTGTACTACAGGTTTGTAGTCATTCTCAAGGAGAATTTTATGTGTACAATAAGACGAGTTTATTCCCGGAATGTCGGTTGTTTTCCAGGCTATAGCTTTTTTATGGGTTTTTAATACAGAAATTAGCTTATCCTTCTCATTATCTGAAAGATGTGAAGCAATAATTACTGGTAATTGAGATGTACCTTCGAGATAAGCATACTCCAAGTGTTTGGGTAGCTCTTTAAGCTCTAGTACGGGTGGTTCTTCTAAGGAATTTTTTATACGAAATCTATCTTCATTTTTGATTTCCTCAAACGATTCCTCTTCCATGGGAATTTCTTCTATTATGGTCTCGTCATCCGTGACCACCTTCATCAACTCATCAAAATCTTTATCAATATTGAAGTATTCATTCTCACTTATCGGGGCTAACCCCGGGATATCAATTTCAAGTAGCTCCTTCAATTCATTCTCGACACAAAGATCTATAACATCAATTTGAAAACAAGAGTCATCGGTAGAAGTGGGTCTTTTCATGGCTTTGTCAATGTGACAAATTATTCTCTCGTTTCCCACACCTAGACTCAATTGTTCTTTTTGGACATTAATGATAGCATCTGCAGTGTTTAGGAAAGGACGTCCTAAAATGATAGGAACTTTTGTGTCCTCTTGCATTTCTAGAATAACGAAGTCGACGGGAAAGATAAGTGAGCCAACTTTTACAAGTATATCCTCGGCTATACCTATGGGAGTATCAAATGATTGGTTTGCTAATCGAATACCCATTCGGGTTGGTTTTAAGTCTCCTAAGTCAAGTTTTAAATATAACGAGTAAGGCATTAAGTTAACACTTGCACCTAGGTCGGCTAGTGCATCGTACACTACCGAATCACCCATCATACATGGTATGATAAAACTACCAGGGTCTACTAATTTTGGAGGTACATTTTATTTCTTTAAGATGGCCGAACATTCCTCATGAAGGAATGTGGCAGAAACATTGTGGTATTTACCCTTCGAGGATATGAGATCCTTTAAAAACTTCCCATAATTGGGCATATCCCTAAGAACCTCCGCGAGTGGCATGTTAATGCTAATTTGCTTAATCATGTCCGCAAATTTCTCATATCGCCTCGCGAGTCTGTCTTTCTTTAATGCTTTTGGGTATGGAATAGGTTCCTTATGCACCTTTACTGTTGGTTCTTCACTTTTCTTTGGTATGACCTCAGGTGGATCATCTTTCTCTTGTTCTTTGTCAACTTGCTCATTTTCATCAACCGGTATTTGTAAAACAGAAGGACATAAAGGAACTTCCGGGGACTTAAGAGTCTCCGGTTTAGTAGTTAAACCACTTCTAGTATTTATAGCATTTACATGCTCGTTCCTTGTTTGGGGGTTGTTGGGATTCACTTGAGTATTTGAGGGGAGAGTACCTGGTGGTCTCTCTGATAGTAATTGTGATATCCTTCCAACATCCCTTTCTAAATTTTGTATTGTGGCTTGTTGATTTCAGATTTGCTGAGTTTGGAGCTCTGCATTTTGCTCGTGCTTAACCATAAAATCTCTTAAGAGATCTTCTAAACCAGATTTCCTCTCAGGTTGAGGTTGAATAATTGCTAATGGTTGTGGTTGCATAAGTGCTAGTGGTTGTGGTTGATTGTGTTGGAAATTATTTTGATAATTTCGTTGAGGTTGATTTCGGTTATTATAACCTGGTGGCGGATTTCTTTGATTTTGATTTGGGAAATTCCGGTTATTTTGGTAACCTGGATTTCCTCCTTGATAGTTATTATTATTTTGATAGTTATTATTATTTGATCCTGAAGGTCCTCCTACTTGATAGCTGTTTATAGGAGGATATTTTCGGTTGTTTGCTTCTATAGCTGGAAAATCACTGAAGTTCATTTCACCTTTTCGTAAGTAACCTAAGAAATTTGCTTGCTCTTCCATTGTACTTTGATCACAATCTCTAGTAAGATGGGGACCTTGGCATAGTTCACATCCTACTCTGATAGCATGCATTTCCTTGGTTACTTTTTCGATTTGCCTTGCTTGATTTGCTATTTGAACTTTTAAAGAAGCAATTTCATCATTGCTTTCAATACTAGCAATATTTGATGATCTAGAGAATTCTATTTCTTGATGCCAATTATGGGAATGGGAAGCTAAATCAGCAATGATTGTGTGAGCGTCTTCAGGTGTTTTCTTTATGATCGAACCTCCGGCTGCAACATCTATATCTTTTCTAGTTGCCACATTGACTCCTTTATAGAATATTTGGACCTTTTGGAATGTATTCAACCCGTGTTGAGGACATACCCTAAGCATTTTGTTGAATCGGGTCCAAGCTTCATAAAGAGTTTCATTAGGCTTTTGCATAAAGTGATTTATATCACTTTGCAATTTTGCTGCTTTTGAAGCAGGAAAGAATTCTGACAAAAACTTATCCATCATATCATTCCAGTTTTCAATATAACCTTCTGGTAATGAGTCTAGCCAATCTCTTGCATCATCTTTTAAGGACCATGGAAAGATTTTTAAACATGCAACTTCATCGGTGACATCTTTGATTTTGAAAAGCTTGCAAATGCTTACAAACTTACGAAGATGCTCGTTAGCATCCTCATTTGGGGCTCCACCGAATTGACATGTATTAGTCACCATGTGTAAAAATTGACCTTTTATTTCAAAGCCATCACTCATCGTGGGTTGGATGATTGCGTGGCCTTGACCTTTTCTTGTGGCCTTCATTAATGCTTCCATCGTTTGATTTGTATCAGCCATTTCTTCTTCTTCTTTAATAATCGGCTCTATGATTGGTTGAATAATTGGTTCAGAGTCGGATTCTAAGGAAAGTGACTCTAAATTTTTAGCAAGAGATTCTACTTCTTGAGCTCTTAAGCGTTCGTGGAATTTTCTTTCGGGTTCAGGATGTGAAGGAGTTAATTCAGCGTTGGAGGAACGTAAGTTCATGCATTAATTTCTATTATGAGATCATAACACCAAAAGCTTTTCTAGTGTTACTTACTTGTTTCTTTTTTAGTGTTTTTCGGTGTTTTAAAATTACTAGTACTTCTTTTTGTTGTTTTTGACTTTTATTAATTCTTTGAGGTTCCGGTTTAAGTTTAATGAGTTTAAGATTGAACGGATCATACAATTTGGGAAATTGTACAAAGAACTAAAGGATTTATTCAAAAACTTTGAACTTTCTTGGAAATGAATTTCCTCGAGAGGGTGAATAACATAAAAACAATGATAAAAACCTTTAAACAAACAGATTATCCTTCTGATTTTGCCCACGTTTCGAATAGCCAAAAGATGCAGCAGAGGGGCAGGATCCTTCAAAGACCAATAAAATTGGTGATCCAACAACCCGGTCCACGTACAAATCCAACTATTACTACGAACCAGAAAAAAAATTATCTATTTATTTAACTGCCAAGTCCCCGGCAGCGGCGCCAAAAAGTTAATGATGGTGAAACGTAACCTTTATTTTGAACGGATTTGAGTTGTTTTGTTACACGAACTGATTTATTGTATATGTGGTATTTTATTGAATTCAGGTTGATTTCACACATATATAGGCAACTAGTCCTATCCGTGTAGTTTAGTTTGTCGGTAAATCCGATTTGTTCCACAGGGATATGGAGTGTTTAATGGTTTTTAATAGTCTTTGATGTCAAACTTAATTAAAGGGGGTTTTGGATTAGGAATTTATAATATAACAGTAAAAGAAAATAACTTAAACTAATTTAATTCATACATAAAATTACAAGATTACAATAAATAACTTACAAAGGAACTAAATGAAATTATACTAACTATGATGCGAGTATTTTATTACTAAATAGTAATTAGTAAAATAGTAACTTTTAATAAAACTATATGTTTAGAATTTTGTTTTGAGCAATTATAATATAAACTTATTTAAATTAACTAAATGACATTTTTAATAAAACTAATACAAATTAAAATGAATTAAAATGATTAACTAATTGTAAACTAATTTCTAATGATAAAGTATTATAATTAACACTAATTATTAGGATTTAACATGTATTAAAGTATTTTATAATAACTAATACAAATTAAATAATAATAACCTAAATATAATAGTAAAAAGGCTAAAACCCTAATTTTAAACTAATTAAATAATTAAAACCCTAATTTTAACCCTACTGGTACTGTAGCCGGGTTTAAGGCTTACGCATTTCGCATATACATACACGATTCGCGTATGTGTAATACGATGTGACAAAACTAACTGATACAGATTCGAGTATTTTTATGTATTTTTTTTATATTTTATACTAATAATTCGTAAATAATGATAATAATAAGTTTACAAGAAATAATAATGGGATAAATGGGAGTATTTACTTAAATGTGTCACCCCTAGGTCCATGGATTGTTTTGAGTTTTAAGCCTTATTAAAATGTTTTAGTAATAAACTTTATATTTTTCTTTCGAATAAATATAAGGTTACGACTAACTAAATAAAATCTAATTTTCATCGGATTCTTTTTTTTAGATCGCTACTATTCCCTAAGTATTTAAATTGAGACCTAGCCTAGTTTTGACTTTCGCCAATACCCAAATCATAACGGTTTCCCTTTTTATAATTTCACTATCATATAATTATTGATATTACCCAAACCACCGAAGTTTATTTCTAAATTGGTGTTAATAACTTATCCATAAATTTGTCTAGATCATTTTAATGTTGAAGCTTAATTTATGTAAATAAAAACAACTTTCGTTATTTAAATTTAATAAATTAAGTGGCAAGGGTTAAATACCTAATTACACAAGAATGGTTCTTTTAACTAGGCTCAATATTAAAAATACTAAAGTTACATTTTAACTTTTACAAATGATAACAATCCATTTCACTAGGGGCTCTACATCTAAGCAAACACTAAGGTAATTTAGCTATTCATTACACTAAGGTAAACATAAAAATATAGATATGGAAACATAATAACAACGATAATTTTAACAGAGTAAACTTACTAAAATATCTTCACTTTCATTAACTTCAAACGGTAGAAAATTACAATAATAACACCCTTTTCACGCGTACAATAACACCCTTAATCACGAACAATACACCCTTAATATTTGAAACTAATCCTAATATTTGAACTTTGAAACTGAAATGAAAATAATACAGAACAATAATATGTATGTATGTATATTAATTTGTGTGTAGTCTCTGTCCCTCCCTAATATGTCTCCTGCACTTCGTATTTATCATTGAGATATTAGGTATAGTTGGTCAAAAAGCCCCATTTGCTGTTAGCACTAGACAAAAGAATTGTTTTAAAAATCAAAAGCCAGCCGCCCCATTCTTGCGTTCTGGAAACTTGTCTGGCCTAACATTACGCGTTTCGTGTAGGCTTACACGATTCGCGTAAGACCAACAGGCTACACGTTTCGTGTAGAGTTACACGATTCGTGTATGAGTTAATGGCAGTTTTCTTTATTTTTCTTTTTCGTTTGTTCTTTGTTGATCCCGTATCGATGTGTACCATTTTGGACGACTTGTGTAACCTTTTTCTTCAGTCTTCTTCGTTCTTGAATTCGGATAAACATTTTCTCGATATATATTTGATTTAAACTCATCGTTTATCGTTGTTTCTTCAAATAGCAAGCTCTTGTCCACTTTTGTCGTTTTTCTTGAATATTATACGTTGAATGTCTTTTTAGATGATAAAAGCTGATGAAATATAACTGATATTGCGTCGAATAATATGTATGTTTAGAGCAATATCAAAATACCCCACACTTGAACGTTGCTTGTCCTCAAGCAATTACATCTTTTACCAGAATTAGAACATTATATATATCTTCTTATCGAACATTAGATCACACAACACACACTACACGAAATGAAACACACGCTATATGGAATAAGTTTAGAAACACTACACAATTTTTATTGAATCACACGCACACCACACGAAACGAAATTCTGACAACAGAAACAAACATGAAACTCGTGATTAGGGTTTAAAAATTTGGATCCTTAGGGGAAATTGGACCTTGCGAAAACGTTTTATGATTTTATAAAATGTCATGCTAGCTTTTACACTAGACACGTTTTCTCCTTATGATATATGTGTTACATCATAAAAGAATCTATTTTAGTTTCTAAATTCTGAAACCTTCGAGTTTAAAATATGAATATTTTTGAAGTAGTGTTGGGAGCTAAAGCATGAGTTAGTATAATATAATGACACATGATCAATGTAATTATATTACAGTAAGTCATGCTGAGTTTCTAAATGGAACGTGATGATTCACAGATCATAACGTCATCATGTGCTATGTCATACGAATCTTGTATTCTAGTTAATCTCTAAAATATCAAGAAAATATTTCTTGATGATTCTGTCTTTTCTAGGGTATTCTGGTAATTTAACAAATCAAGATCGTGCCATTACCATTTTCTTCTTAGAACATTAACAATGTTCATTCTGAAATTCATATCTGCGAATTCTGGACCATTACAAGCAATGCTTAGTCACAAGAAGAAGAAACGAAGGGACAAAACTCTGAAATAGAAATTGGGGTATAAATCGCAGCAAATAAAAGAAAGCATTAACTGGGGATGACAATAATTATAGAAGACAGAAGCAGGAACTTTGAAATATAAGGGAGAATATAAAGCCTGACAACAACACATATATTACAAACCGTGTATATCAATGCGTATAGCAATATAAAGACACGGGAGAATAAAAAATACTATAACTCCAAGGTAATAGTAGAAGAAAATAATTTCCTCTGGTGGCAGATAAAAAAGAAGAATGAAGGATACGATAGCCAAGAAAATATCAAGAATCAGAACTGGATTAAGCATTTCACAATCTTTTGGAAGTATGAAATAAGGAAGAAGATGTAGGAGTGGTGAAAATAATGAAACGGAAGTGGTTAATTTATAGAAAAATATCAGACAAAGCAATCGAGGCAGATTACACATTTAAAGGAAATCTTAATTTCCTTAAATTTCGAAGAATCAAATCTTATTTAGATTATGAAGATTTTCTATTCCTTAAATTCCGGAAATCAATCATAACTACGTCAAAAGTTAAGACGAATCTCTATTCTTTCATTTCACTCTTTTACGATAACTTCTCTCATACACCTCGAGAAATCGGATTGTTTTATCCATATTATTCAACGGTGATAAAACTCTATTTATCAATACATATACATCATGAAAACATTTTTATTGTTAGTCATGACGACCTCACTCAAATTTCGGGACGAAATTTCTTTAACGGGTAGGTACTGTGATGACCCGGAAATTTCTGACCAAATTTAAACTTAATCTCTGTATGATTAACATTTCCGACACGATAAGCAAAGTCTGTAAAACTGAATCTCAAAATTTTTGAACTACTTTCATATATTCAAATACCTTTCGGTTGTTCTTGACGATTCGTGAACAATTATATGTATATAGATACATATATATATATATATATACTATAACTTGAAAACGTAACAATGTATTAATTGTTTGATACCTTACATTAAACTTATTGGTTTAAATATTTATTTGAATATATATGATAAGTTGGAATATTAATTGTATGAATGACTTGCGACGTATATTTAAAACGTGTTTATGAATGTTGAAAATGTATATTAACTTGGTCATAAAACGATTTATTATTATATATATATTAACAAATAGCGAGACAATGATTTATAGAAGTAAATGACCAAAACACTCGAAAGTTTAAGATACACTTTGAATGATATAGTTTATTGATAATTTAAGATTATATTTTGACAAAGGTACGAGTCACAAAACGTAAATTGCGAGTTTTCTAAGCGTACGAAAATGCGTTCAAGAAACCGGAACCGGGACATAAGTCGAGTGACAACGTACGAGTCATCGAAACGAAAATTACAAGTCAACTATGCACATGAATTTAATATAATATATAATTAATTATTTAAATTATATATATTATATATATTATATTTAAATATGTCGACAAACAAAACAACAAATGAATGTGAGCTGGGTCAGAGGGTCATGCGATCGCATGAGAAATAGGCATAAAACTCATGTGATCGCATGAGGGTCAGAAATCAAAATTCTTCTATAAATTGGACAATTTGTTGACACACACACACACATATATTTCTCCATCTATGCTCTCTATATTTATTATTATTTATTATTATTATTATTATTATTATTATTATTATTATTATTATTATTATTATTATTATTATAATTATTATAAATCTTATTATTATTATTAGTAGTATTAGTATTATTATTAGTATTATTATACATAAAATACTACGACGAGGTCATGAGCAAGTTATTTTCAAAACAAGCTTTTCAAGCGGGATAGAGCTAAGGAAATTATGGGTTATAGCTATGGAGGTTATGGGTATTACTTGGGGGTTATGATCATGAGTCAAAGGTTAACCTAGCATTTATCATTTCCGTCGCGTCTACGTATTTTCCTGCAATATTGAATCACGATATTGATACGTGAGCATTCATATTTTATCTTTTATATATTAATTGTGTATCCATGTCTAGTGCTCGAGTATATATATTTATGCATGCTTGTATGCTAAATTTCGTCGTTAAACAGTTTATAATGAATCATGAATTAAATACATATATTACTAATAAAAGGTATATGATATACATGTTTTTGGAAAGCTGGCGAAAAATCAATAACTTTTCATTTAGAAATCTCGTAATTTCGATGAACGAATCAAAAGATATGATCAACTGAATTATGATTGACGTTATTTAGAATTGCTTTTGAATCTGCAATTAATATTTAAACAACTTGTTTGTAATATTGATAAATTGGATTTTTGAATATTACCAACCAAGTAAATGAATCCTTATATAAAGTACGTCTGGTTTTGATGAACTATTGTCAAAATTGACTTTTTGAAACGACTCCGGATAACTTTTGTATGTCGATCTCGAGCATTAGGATTGTGATACACTATGACCTGACTTAGCTTGATAGACATTTATTGACCAACATATGTTCTCTAGGTTGAGATCTACGGTTATTTGATAATCCGAGTTTCGGTCATATTTTGGTGAACGACTTTATATGCTGCTACGGTGAGTTTCATATGATCCTTTTTACCCTTTACATTTTTGGGCCGAGAATACATGCAAATGCTTTAATAACTGTTTTACAATAATTATAAAGTGTGAGTTTCATTTGCCCTTTTTACTCATTACATTTTTGGGCTGAGAATACATGCAAATGCTTTATTAACTGTTTTACAATATTTATATGCGTGAGTTTCATTGATCCCTTTTTAATTGTTTTGCAATATATATTTTTGGGCTGAGAATACATGAACTTTATTTTAAACGCAATGGATACAAGTACATACTAAATTCTACACTAAGTTTGAACCGAAAATCCCTTAGCTTTGGTAACTCTTAACTGCCAGTTATAAGAACTGGTGGGCGCGAGTAGTAGTATATGGATCCATAGGGCTTGACATCTTCGTCTGTTCCAGGTATAGAAACCCTAGCCTGAACTATAAAACAGATGTATGCTATTTGAGTTTAGTACACGTTGATTTGCGTTTATTGTACATGTTGGTTGCATGTATGTTAAAACAGGGGTACTTATTATAACGTTAAAGTTTAGCTACCAGGGTGCTCAATCTTGTAGAATATTTTGATAAACGTTTCTGGATGAAACAACTGAAATCTTGTGATCCACCTTTATGTACAGATTATGCAAAACATTAAAACTATGAACTCACCAACCTTTGTGTTGACACTTGTTAGCATGTTTATTTTCAGGTTCCCTAGAAGTCTTCCGCTGTTTGCTTATATGTTAGACAAGCTATGTGCATGGAGTCTTACATGGTATATTTTTCAAGGAAACGTTGCATTCACCAAATCATCACCATGTATCTTATTTTGACTGCATTGTCAACGGAAGTACTATTGTAAACTATTATTTACGGTGATTGTCTATATGTAGAAATCATCAGATATCGAAAACCTTTGATTTAAATATTCATTTATGGTGAGCCTTTTCAAAAGAATGCAATGTTTACAAAACGTATCATATAAAGGTCAAATACCTCACAATGAAATCGATGAATGACGTGTTCGTCCATATGGATTTGGAGCGATCGTCACACACGATCTCAAGGAACAGTATTGGTGGCCAAATCTTAAGAGGGATGTTGCAACTTATGTTGGGAGGTGTTTGACTTGCTCGAAGGTTAAGGCTGAGCATCAGAGGCCATCTGGATTACTTCAACAACCAGAAATCCCACAATGGAAATGGGAAACAATTACGATGGATTTCATCACGAAGCTACCAAAAACGGTGGGCGGATACGATACAATCTGGGTTATCGTTGACCGTCTTACCAAATCTGCTCATTTTCTAGCTATGAAAGAAACAGATACAATGGAGAGAGTTGCTCAACTGTACATCAAAGAGGTTGTATCTCGTCATGGCGTGCCACTATCAATTATCTCAGATCGTGATCCCTGTTTCCAGATTCTGGCGTTCCTTGCAAGAAGCCTTGGGAAATCGTCTCGACATGAGCACCGCTTATCACCCACAGACCGACGGTCAGAGCGAACGAATGATTCAGACATTGGAGGACATGTTGCGTGCCTGTGTTATTGACTTCGGAAAGTCTTGGGAAAGGCATCTGCCGCTAGCCGAATTCTCTTACAACAACAGTTATCATTCGAGTATTAAAGTCGCGCCTGTTGAAGCGTTGTATGGTCGCAAGTGCCGTTCTCCTATTTGTTGGGCCGAGTTAGGTGAAGTGCAAATCACTGGACCCGAGATAGTCCAAGAAACAACGGAGAAGATTTCTCAGATTTAATCGAGACTTAAGACGGCCCGCGATCGCCAGAAGAGTTATGCTGATCTTAAACGTAAAGATTTCGAATTCAACGTAGGTGATCGAGTAATGTTGAAGGTCGCACCCTGGAAAGGTGTAATTCGTTTTGGAAAGCGCGGAAAGTTGAACCCGCAATATGTTGGTCCTTTTGAAATTTTGGAACGTGTTGGACCCGTTGCTTATCGGCTGGATCTTCCAACTCAATTGAGTGCTGTTCATCCTACCTTCCATGTATCGAATTTGAAGAAGTGCCTTGCTCCACCGGAACTTGTCATACCATTGGAAGAACTTACGATTGATGACAAACTCCACTTCGTGGAAGAGCCTGTCGAAATTATGGACCGTGAGGTCAAAACCTTGAAACGCAATAAGATTCCAATTGTCCGAGTTCGATGGAATGCCAAGCGTGGACCTGAGTTTACCTGGGAACGAGAGGATCAAATGATGCAGAAGTATCCTCACCTTTTCCCGACTCCATCACCATTAGCTTAAATTTCGGGACGAAATGTCCATTAACAGGTGGGTAATGTAACGACCCGATTTTTTCGACTAGCTTTTATGCTTTGTATTTTAGCGAAACTACGTATTTGTGCGTACTGTGTTACTTTATTGCTTCGAAACCTTGGCACAAGTGTTTTATATTCATATATACTTTAAAATATGCCTTGGTGTATGTAGAATGCTTAACTTGTCCACCGGATGCTTTTATAACCGTTAGTGTTATTTAACGTTTCGAATAAATCGCGAACTGCGCGCACGTTTAACTTTTGTCGTAACCGGAATATTTGGACAGCGAAATATTAATTATTATTTTATAATAATAATTACTTGGGCCTTTGGATGCTTAATTTTATTTATTTAATTGCAAGAGCCCAATAATTAGTCTTGTTGGACTTTCTACCTTGATGGGCTCAAGCCCACCCTACTCTAGCTAGTGACCCAATTAATTAGCCCAAGTATTATTACTACTGACCCATGATAAATAAATAAATAATAAATAAATAATTAATGAGTCATACTAGCATAATGGATAAGGATTATCTATTTGTCACATGGGATTCTAGCATTAGTACACACTTTAGACAACCATTATCCATAAAGCAAAGTTTTGTCTCCCCCTCCCCTCCTTCAAAATCACGGCAACAAGGCCTAGTCCACCTCATCAATCCAAGTGAAAAACTTTGCCTATAAATACTAGCCATTTACCTCCCATTTTACACTTGCTCTCATTTTGGTTTTCACACACACTTGTTCTTTTCTTTCTTTCCTTTCTAGTATTCTTGTAAGTTTTCTTTTCTTCTTCCTTCTTCTTTTCAATTTCGTGATCATCATCATCATTTTATGGAGATCAAAGTTCCTTTTAGCTTTGATCTTGATTATATCTTGTTGATTCAAGCATGAATCCTTCAAGAACATGGAAGATTCAAGCTTTCTAGCCTTGAATCTTCACCAACTTTGTAGATATACTTCTTTTATGCTTTAATCTTGTTATTTTATGATAAAGATTCAAACTTTTTGTTTGTAATCTTCATGCATCTTCAAGATCCAAGCTTTATGCTTCAAGATCTTCAAGAACAATCAAGATTCAAGCTTTCTAGCTTGAATCTTCATATCTTGTTGTTGGATATAAGTGCTCTAGCTTATGATCTTGTTGTTTTGTTATAAAGATCAAAACTTGTGTTTATGGTCTTCATGAAACTTAAAGATCCAAGCTTTATGCTTCAAGATCTTCAAGAACACTTAAAGGTTCAAGCTTTCTAGCTTTGCAACCTTGTAACTTGTGTGAAATAGATCCAAGCACTCTAGCTTAGGGTTCCATCACCTCTTTTGACTTGGATTGTGCTTATACTTGTTGAATTGATGTAAAGTTTGTAACTTTGTTGTAAATAGGACTTGTAATTGTGTTAAGACTAAGGATATGATGTAACTTTGGTTCATCATCCATCTTAGACTCTTAAATGAGTTGTGTTACCACTTGGTCTTAATATATTGTGTATTGATGGTAGAATCTTGGTCAAAAGTGATGCTAAACCATCAACGAGTTGTACACTTGAAGCTACAAGCATCAAGGATGAGAACCGTGATGAGCATCAAGCACCAAGAACCCCACCGGAGCACTTGTCCACTGATTTTCGTATCTGATCAGACCACCTGTGTGAGGACCCGTCCTTATCCACCTGGACGAAGTCATCAACATTTGGTCCCATTGCGATGATCGACTCCAAGTAATGTCCTTAAAATGAGCTAATGCACAGCGGAAGACTTAATTCGTACCTGAGAATAAACATGCTTAAAAGTGTCAACCAAAAGGTTGGTGAGTTCATAGGTTTATCATAACAATCATTTCAATATTTTAATAGACCACAAGATTTCATAATCATAAACATAATACACTCGCAAGTGTATGTAAAGCATTCTAAGTGGTTGAGCACTTGGTAACCATACTTAACATTTAATCAACGTCGCATATTCCCTTTATTATGAAATCTCACTACACCGTACCAAGTGTAGTCACGAAACGAAGTACTGTGTAACCGTTGAATACTGGTCGTCCAGTCCGGTTGGGGTTGTCAGGCCCGATAGATCTATCAACAGGATTCTCGTTTACAATACCCATGTAAATAGTAGTTACCAAGCTACAGGGAAATATGCCAGTGGTACAACTCAACGTAGAATATATTTTTAAGTACTTGTGTCTATTTCGTAAAGATTTATAAAAGCAGCGCATGTATTCTCAGCCCAAAAATATATATTGCAAAAAGCAATTAAAAAGGGAGCAAATGAAACTCACCATACTGTATTTTGTAGCAAAAATACATATGACGTCATTTAACAAGTATAGGGTTGGCCTCGGATTCACGAACCTATATCATTTATATATATTTTAATACATATAATGGTAATCGAACAATTTATATATATGTTTCATTAATAACTTAATTAACTATGTTTATTTTATATATACTTTAGATAAATAATGTTAAAAATAATAATTTTTGTGTTAAAAATAATAATGATGATAATCATAATAATAATAATTATAATATTCGTAAAATTAATAATAATAGTGATTTTCATAAAAATAATATTAACACTCATAAAAATGATAATAATAATAAAAATAATAATAATAATAATAATAATAATAATAATAATAATAATAATAGTGGTTTTTAATAAAGATGAAAAGTTTAATAATAATGATAATGAAAATAATAATTTTTATAAATATACCTAATATTTAATAATAAATATGGTAATAATAATAATAAAAATAATACTAGGAATACTACCTTAAGTGTGTAACTTCCATGGTTGTCAAAAATATAATGTTGCTGCCCAGACTCGAACATATGACCTCTCGTTTTAACAACCACACAAACACCCCTAAACACTACTCCATCGTATTATTTCTGATTTTATTAGAATTTTAATTTCTTTTTACTTGATTTCTGTTTTTATCTTCATCCCTAACATCACTACAATCATCATCTCATTAACATCATATCAATTATCATTCATCATCATCAGAATAACACATCACCGACGCCATCATTATCATCAAAATAACATTTCATCATATATAATCGTGAATCAAAGTTATCATCAAAACTAAACACCATCATTATTTACATTCCTATCATCATCATCTTATCATCATAAAACCACGATTACCATCATCATCATCATACTATATTTTCTCACAGTTAGAATCAAAACAGAAAAATGATGGGTTTTGCAAGTAGTAGCCCAAGATCACTTTGGCCCAACTGAAAACATTTAATATTTCGGCCCATACAGCAAGTCTCAAACCCAATAAAAATTAAATGGCCCGCTAGCTAAAATAATGATACGGTTTAGGTAGAAACCGAAATAGAGCCACCATACTTTTATGGATATCACTTTCATTAACCCCACTTGTAAATTGCTCTCCCTTAACAAAAGCATATTATTTGGATAAAGTAGGATACCATTTAAAAATGCAAAAAGGTTTGGTGACACTTGATGTAATTTAAGTTTTGGACAGAAAAGTAACATGAGGGGTTCGGTTTGTAGAAAAGCTATAGAGAGACGAAAGTATATGGCGGTTTTTAAGTGAAGGGTGGTTGGTGATCATAGGTGCTTCAAAGTGGTGAGTGGAAGAAGGATAGGATAATGGTTTATGCAACAATAGAAATAGAAATAGTAACGGTTGCAATAGTAACGAAAACATTACCACCGTAGAACAAGGAATACATTCGTTTAACATCAGTTTGCAAGCCTCGTGATTTTTGAACAAACACAGAAAACAAAAGCAAATGGGTGTTGATCGAATGGAAACAAAAACATGAAATATTATCAATACATATAGCGGTTAATGGTAGTTTGTGGTGGTTGTGACTAATGGTGGCTCAAGATTTGTGGTATTGGGTTGGGCTCGTATGGTTTTCAATTTGGATTTGCACATGAAATACAATCAAAACTGTTTTAAGATCTTGGTGGGTTAAAAGTGATGGTAATAAAGTGGTGTTTGTTTTCAAGTGGTGGTGATGGTTGATCGAGCAACGAAAGCTTCGAAAGTGATGGTGGTTTTCGTGAAACAACAGATAGAAACCCGTATAGCAGTAGTGGTAGTAGAAGGTGGTGATTACATGATGGTTGCGGAGTTTCATGGTGATGAGATGGAACCAATACAGATACATATATTAGGTTGGATGCGTGTGGTGGTATAGTGGTTGTTTGTGATTATTGTGTTTGTTCTTGTTCTAGGCCAGAAGATTGAAACGAACGGTTATGGTGATCAAGCTAAGGTGATGATTGGGGCCGAGGATAATTAAGTGGGTTATAAAGATGGTGAGTGATAGTCTACTAGTTTTAGGAAGAAGAAGAGATTGCTTTTTGTTGGTGTCTTAATGCATATATATGTTAATATATATATAAACCTAGTGTAAAGTCATGAAACAATGACAGTAATCTTGATTGATACTTTTATTCACGGGCGGATTTGAAATGAAAAAGTGAGTATATCTTTTCAATTCAAGTGGTGGAGACAAACGAATTTGGATTGGTGTGTTTATTTCCTTTTCTAGAATCTACGTCATATGCATTTGTATAAATATTTTAGTTTGTGGAAAGAATGTCAAGACAAGAAACAGTACCATAATTGAATTTATGTATTAGTGAAAAGGATTGAAAACAGAATGCACAATATTCATTATAATATAATTTAGGATTTACACGTGTTGAATTGTTAGCCGTCATCATTTTTGTACTCCTTTGCTAATTACATCAACTGTCCCTCTCATTTAAAATACAAAAAGTGTTAAAATTTAATAACTAGATCCTAAATACATTTTTAGTAAGCCTAAAATTTATAGAACTCCTTTTCGGATCACCGATTATTTTAAAATCATATATATAAAATTACATATTTATTTATACATCTATTCGTGAATCGTCGAAAACAATCGAAGGTTAATTAAATATATGAAACAGTTCAAACTTTTTGTGACTCAACTTTACAGACTTTGCTTATCATGTCAAAATAATATGAAGATTAAGTTTAAATTTGATCGGAAATTTCCGGGTCGTCACAGTACCTACCCGTTAAAGAAATTTCGTCCCGAAATTTGAGTGAGGTCATCATGGCTAACAATAAAAATGTTTTCATGACGAATATGAGTTGATAAATAGAGTTTTATCATAATTGAGTAATATAGATAAAACAATTCTATTATTTGAAGCGTACGAGTGAAGTTATCACAGAAAATTGAGATACATATTTAACTTTTGACTAGTCATGGTTGATTTCCGAAAATAATATTCGTCTTATCTTTTAACATTGTCTTGGTTGAATTCCGGAATTCTAGGGATTCACAGAAAATCTTTGAAATCTAAAAGATTTGATTCTTCGGCGAATAAGAAAAATAGAATCTCTTTAATTAAATGCGATCATCTGTCTCGATTGCTTTGTCTGGTATCTCCACTATAAATGAACTTCTTTCGTTCCATTATTTTCACCACTCCAATTCTTTCTTTCTCGATCCATACTTTCAAACGATTGTGAAAATGCTTAATCCAGTTCTGATCCTTGTCCTCATCCTTACTATCGCAACATTCATTCTCCTTTTCCAACTTCCACCAGAGGAATCTACTTTCTTCTACTTCACCTTTGAGGTTATAGTGTTTTTAATTCTCCCGTGTCTTTATGTTGCGTTAAACATTGACATACACAGTTTGTAATTTATGCGTTGTTATCGGGCTTTATATTCTCCCTTATATTTCGAAGCTCTATGCTTTTGTTTTCTCTTCCCGACTTCAAGTCAAGCGAATAATGGTCCAAAATTCGTAGATATAGAATTTCGAATGATTATAATGTTTTAAGCAGGAAGGAACGTGATAGCACGATTTGATTTTCAAATTTATCAAAATTACTGAAGATAGAACTATCAAGAATATATTCTTCTTGATATGTTCGGAGGTTATGTAGAATGAAAGAGTTATGTAACATGACACATAATGATGGTATAATCTACTGTGAACCATCATCACATTTCATTAGAAACTTAGCATGACTTACTGTAATATAATCACGTTGGCCAAGCGCATTATATTATACTAACTTATGCTTCAATTCCCAACATTACTTCAATAACATTCATATTTTAAGCTCGAAAGTTTATAGAATATAGAATCTAACAGTTTCTATATGATGTAACACCGATAGCACGAAGAGATTAATGAGTTCAAATAAGAATAGTTATGAAAATATTTTCAGAAATATGGAGGATATTTATAATGAAAGATACGATGATATCTTAGAATTTCTAATATTGAAGCATGGTGAAGAAAATTTGTCCTCAAGAGTTTGGAGTCAGAAGCAAGGCATTTGCTAAAGATTTCATCAGGCTTTAAATTATTTGGATTCTTTGAAGTCAAACTTATTCTTTGTGATTTGTCCACTGCTTCCTTCATAGTTTCGCATAATCCGCTTTTTGATACTAAATTTTCCTATTGAGTGTTTCTAACTTTCCATTCTTTATCATCAAACTCTTGGCCATCAAGACCATCTAAAACATGCTACTTCGTCAGCATTTTCAAAGTTAATGGATCTGGTTTATCGGTTATCAATTCGAGGTGTTTTCAGGTGTATTGTGTTTTAAGATGATTAAACACTGATGGTAGTATGGTGGAATATAAAAGGGTTCTCTGGTATCAATAAATGAGCAAGCAGATATATCAAGATTTTGATAACGTTGTTTCGAACAAAAAGTCAAAGTTGACTTACTGGAGCTGTGACAAAATTGGCTACTTTGAAAAGGGATCGCAAAGTTATTTTTGCTAATAAATGCCAAAGGATCTGACGCGGCTACGTGTTAAACTTTTACTCAGTTGCCGAGAGTTTCTCAGGTGCATGACTATATGCATAAATCTGTCCTTCCGTAGATGAAGTGCGGTTGATTCATCCTATCGATTGAGGTGTTTTCAAAAATCATGAAAGGTTTTGAACGCAGATTGTAATCGTCAAGATACAAATGAGGTTTAAGATAAAATCAAGTGACAAACTTGAAGAATTGTTTAGTTTCATATGTTATAATCAATATTTTAATTCATTTTTAATTGTCCAATGTTTTTAGTCCACAGTCGATAGTCCACAGTTAACAGTCCAATAATTCATACATATGTAGTTTAATATATAATATTAGAATTAATTAATATGTCTCGTGACCCGTGTACATGTCTCAGACTCGATCACAACTCAAAGTATATATATTATTATAGAATCAACCTCAACCCTGTATAGAGAACTTGATCATTACTGCATATAGAGTGTCTATGGTGATTCCAAATAATATATATAGATGCGTCGATATGATATGTCAAAACCTTGTATACGTGTCCCGATATTTAAAGTGCGTAAAATAAATAACAGAAATTTAAATGACGATAAATAAAATTGCGAGAATGTAAATTGCGATAATTAAATTGCGATAAATAAAATGTAACCAGTTAGTTAGGAACAGTTAGCTAGGAACAGTTAGCGTGGATTCTTAACAAAATTCTTCATAATTAATTTGTCTGTTTCTAACAAATTTTATTTTATCAAATGTTTTCTTCATTATGCCACTTGTTGGATTCTGATAGGTCAAAATCCAAATATGAAATTGAATGAAAATGGTTATTCTGTGGTGATCGGATTCGTATCTTTGTGGATGTAAGTAGGATAGTAAATGACTGTTGAGTCAAATTCGAAGAATGTACAATGTAACTTATTAATGTGAAATCTAAATATTCCTCGGGTATTACCTACCCGTTAAAATATTTTTACCATTAACAGTTTGTACGAGAGATATTTTTTTTATTACAATCTTTATGAAAACATATGTACATATATATTTTCTTCAGATGTAATCATAGATTTAATGAGTTAATATGATATTAATCTCATTTGATTTATCGTTAATACTAGATTACATAATCTCTAAAACTTTAGAAATTACATAATCACCATGTCGAGCGAAGATAATCGATGTAGAACGATATGTAGAACGAAGATAAAGTAGATAGAACGATACGTAGAACGATGATTATGCTCGAGGTACAGAATGAGATGTTGAGGCATGGATTGTTGATGGTACTGGTGCTGTTACTGATGATACTATTGGTGCCGGTGATGTTATTGAAGCTGGTAACTTTTGCACCATATTCTCCCAATTGATTACTCGAGCGCGAAATTCATTGACTTCTTCTATTATTCCGGGATGATTGTCGGTCGAAAAGAGCGGATGAATAATGTTTATAATTGTGGATAGAATATAATTGTGTCGAACTACTCTGGAACTGAGGCTGAAAATGGTGTTACGAACAGGTTCGCCGGTAAGTGCTTCAGGTTCTTCATCAAAAGGTGAATTCGATTAGTGAAAGGGATCGCCTTCTGCGCGTCTTCATTGATTAAGTCGATAACGAATCCATCAGATAAATTGGGGATGGATGATTGGTTGATTCATTCTGGTGACACTACTTTCGGAGTTTAGGTGAAACTTCATTTCGGAATCCGAGGGATTTGAACTAGTGGTGAGTTTCATTTTGTACGGTTAGATAAAGGGTTTTCGATATGAAATGATTTTCAGATATCTGATGATATTCTAATTACATAGAATATCTATGTATAATATAGAAGATCCCGTAGATTACGGAGGGAAATAAGGAAACGTGTCAGATAAAGTCTACAGTAACAGATACGCTAAGATATGAATTTATCTGTACACTATCTATCAAATAAGTGCAGGAAGTCGTGTCTAGACTTAGGAATGATAAGCAGGTAATTTTCCACTAGGAATGGCAAACAATACTTATAATATGCAGCTAAGGTCGAAGTCCAGACTCGCTAATGCATCCTAACAACTATCAGTTAGACACACTAATGCAAGACTTGGTTCGCTACGACCACCGCTCTGATACCACCTGTGAGGACCCGTCCTTATCCACCTGGACGAAGTCATCAACATTTGGTCCCATTGCGATGATCGACTCCAAGTAATGTCCTTAAAATGAGCTAATGCACAGCGGAAGACTTAATTCGTACCTGAGAATAAACATGCTTAAAAGTGTCAACCAAAAGGTTGGTGAGTTCATAGGTTTATCATAACAATCATTTCAATATTTTAATAGACCACAAGATTTCATAATCATAAACATAATACACTCGCAAGTGTATGTAAAGCATTCTAAGTGGTTGAGCACTTGGTAACCATACTTAACATTTAATCAACGTCGCATATTCCCTTTATTATGAAATCTCACTACACCGTACCAAGTGTAGTCACGAAACGAAGTACTGTGCAACCGTTGAATACTGGTCGTCCAGTCCGGTTGGGGTTGTCAGGCCCGATAGATCTATCAACAGGATTCACGTTTACAATACCCATGTAAATAGTAGTTACCAAGCTACAGGGAAATATGCCAGTGGTACAACTCAACGTAGAATATATTTTTAAGTACTTGTGTCTATTTCGTAAAGATTTATAAAAGCAGCGCATGTATTCTCAGCCCAAAAATATATATTGCAAAAAGCAATTAAAAAGGGAGCAAATGAAACTCACCATACTGTATTTTGTAGCAAAAATACATATGATGTCATTTAACAAGTATAGGGTTGGCCTCGGATTCACGAACCTATATCATTTATATATATTTTAATACATATAATGGTAATCGAACAATTTATATATATGTTTCATTAATAACTTAATTAACTATGTTTATTTTATATATACTTTAGATAAATAATGTTAAAAATAATAATTTTTGTGTTAAAAATAATAATGATGATAATCATAATAATAATAATTATAATATTCGTAAAATTAATAATAATAGTGATTTTCATAAAAATAATATTAACACTCATAAAAATGATAATAATAATAAAAATAATAATAATAATAATAATAATAATAATAGTGGTTTTTAATAAAGATGAAAAGTTTAATAATAATGATAATGAAAATAATAATTTTTATAAATATACCTAATATTTAATAATAAATATGGTAATAATAATAATAATAATAATAATAAAAATAATACTAGGAATACTACCTTAAGTGTGTAACTTCCATGGTTGTCAAAAATATAATGTTGCTGCCCAGACTCGAACATATGACCTCTCGTTTTAACAACCACACAAACACCCCTAAACACTGCTCCATCGTATTATTTCTGATTTTATTAGAATTTTAATTTCTTTTTACTTGATTTCTGTTTTTATCTTCATCACTAACATCACTACAATCATCATCTCATTAACATCATATCAATTATCATTCATCATCATCAGAATAACACATCACCGACGCCATCATTATCATCAAAATAACATTTCATCATATATAATCGTGAATCAAAGTTATCATCAAAACTAAACACCATCATTATTTACATTCCTATCATCATCATCTTATCATCATAAAACCACGATTACCATCATCATCATCATACTATATTTTCTCACAGTTAGAATCAAAACAGAAAAATGATGGGTTTTGCAAGTAGTAGCCCAAGATCACTTTGGCCCAACTGAAAACATTTAATATTTCGGCCCATACAGCAAGTCTCAAACCCAATAAAAATTAAATGGCCCGCTAGCGAAAATAATGATACGGTTTAGGTAGAAACCGAAATAGAGCCACCATACTTTTATGGATATCACTTTCATTAACCCCACTTGTAAATTGCTCTCCCTTAACAAAAGCATATTATTTGGATAAAGTAGGATACCATTTAAAAATGCAAAAAGGTTTGGTGACACTTGATGTAATTTAAGTTTTGGACAGAAAAGTAACATGAGGGGTTCGGTTTGTAGAAAAGCTATAGAGAGACGAAAGTATATGGCGGTTTTTAAGTGAAGGGTGGTTGGTGATCATAGGTGCTTCAAAGTGGTGAGTGGAAGAAGGATAGGATAATGGTTTATGCAACAATAGAAATAGAAATAGTAACGGTTGCAATAGTAACGAAAACATTACCACCGTAGAACAAGGAATACATTCGTTTAACATCAGTTTGCAAGCCTCGTGATTTTTGAACAAACACAGAAAACAAAAGCAAATGGGTGTTGATCGAATGGAAACAAAAACATGAAATATTATCAAAACATATAGCGGTTAATGGTAGTTTGTGGTGGTTGTGACTAATGGTGGCTCAAGATTTGTGGTATTGGGTTGGGCTCGTATGGTTTTCAATTTGGATTTGCACATGAAATACAATCAAAACTGTTTTAAGATCTTGGTGGGTTAAAAGTGATGGTAATAAAGTGGTGTTTGTTTTCAAGTGGTGGTGATGGTTGATCGAGCAACGAAAGCTTCGAAAGTGATGGTGGTTTTCGTGAAACAACAGATAGAAACCCGTATAGCAGTAGTGGTAGTAGAAGGTGGTGATTACATGATGGTTGAGGAGTTTCATGGTGATGAGATGGAACCAATACAGATACATATATTAGGTTGGATGCGTGTGGTGGTATAGTGGTTGTTTGTGATTATTGTGTTTGTTCTTGTTCTAGGCCAGAAGATTGAAACGAACGGTTATGGTGATCAAGCTAAGGTGATGATTGGGGCCGAGGATAATTAAGTGGGTTATAAAGATGGTGAGTGATAGTCTACTAGTTTGAGGAAGAAGAAGAGATTGCTTTTTGTTGGTGTCTTAATGCATATATATGTTAATATATATATAAACCTAGTGTAAAGTCATGAAACAATGACAGTAATCTTGATTGATACTTTTATTCACGGGCGGATTTGAAATGAAAAAGTGAGTATATCTTTTCAATTCAAGTGGTGGAGACAAACGAATTTGGATTGGTGTGTTTATTTCCTTTTCTAGAATCTACGTCATATGCATTTGTATAAATATTTTAGTTTGTGGAAAGAATGTCAAGACAAGAAACAGTACCATAATTGAATTTATGTATTAGTGAAAAGGATTGAAAACAGAATGCACAATATTCATTATAATATAATTTAGGATTTACACGTGTTGAATTGTTAGCCGTCATCATTTTTGTACTCCTTTGCTAATTACATCAACTGTCCCTCTCATTTAAAATACAAAAAGTGTTAAAATCTAATAACTAGATCCTAAATACATTTTTAGTAAGCCTAAAATTTATAGAACTCCTTTTCGGATCACCGATTATTTTAAAATCATATATATATAATTACATATTTATTTATACATCTATTCGTGAATCGTCGAAAACAATCGAAGGTTAATTAAATATATGAAACAGTTCAAACTTTTTGTGACTCAACTTTACAGACTTTGCTTATCATGTCAAAATAATATGAAGATTAAGTTTAAATTTGATCGGAAATTTCCGGGTCGTCACAACCTGGGCTACTGGAAAGTTGATTTTCAGATAGTTCGGTTCGAGTAAATGATTTTCCGTTTAGGCCTCGTCTTAGTCCGAGTTACGGTTTAGGATTTATGGCCCTTCGAGAGTCACTACACCCTATTAACGTTGTGCTGAAAATTCTGAGCTACTCGCACTTAAACCGTCGCCACGGTCAAACGAAGACGAGTTAGGTTCTGAAAATATGTCAACTGTTAGGGGACTCGTATACGGAGCCATAGCCACTGACTATGCATCTTTTCGATTTACGTAGAGGTCGTAGCAGCTGACCGAAGTCAGCCTATTGTTTCGATCTCTATTCTTGTCGAACTTACTTAGCTTTTATGATGATGAATGATGATGATGATGACACTTAAACTTATTTTATGCACTATTAGAATTTATAAAGACAACCTACTGACCTAGTAACCTTTGATTTAGGTTGACGACCTTTCGGACCGACTTACTACTTGCGTACTTACATTACCGACTTTACCGCTTTTATCACTGTGAGTTATAGCATCCCTTTTTACTTTAACTATTTTGGGACTGAGAATGCATGCGCTTTTTACATTTTACATACTAGGCATGAGTACTTAAACTTTATATGTGTGTGGGTTATACAACGGTATAAACATTCCCCTTAGCACGGTAATGTTTAGTCATTGGTTTTTGAACCGGTGAACGCGAATCTTAGATATGGATCCATAGGGGTTGACATCCCCACTCGGGCTAGTCGTGCTAGCATTTAACGGGTGTTTAATACTTCGTGAACATACTGTAGTGACCCGAACTTTTCGGAACCTTTCTATGATTATATGTTTAATGAAAACTATATTTACATGATTAAATGTTTCCAACATGTTAAGCAATCAAACTTGTTAAGACTTGGTTAATTGAAACGGAAATTTTGTAAACGTCTGATTACCCAGTTTGACCAATGATTCACGAACGCTATATGTTGTATATGACATGATGATACATAAATGAATAAATATATATGTTTAACATGATATAATGATCATCAAGTATCTCATTAAAAATAGTAACAATAAGTTATATACTTAAAAAGGAGACTATTGACGTATGAAACTCGAAACGATACATATAACGATTATCGTTATAACCACGTCTTACTAAATATATATGAAGCATATTAATACATTGTTATATTATATATAACATGATAATATGATAATTAAATATATCATTAAGTGTATTAACAATGAACTACATAAGTAAAAACAAGACTACTAACTTAAGGATTTCGAAACGAGACATATATGTAACGATTATCGTTGTAACGACATTTAAATGTATATATCATATTAAGATATATTAATATATCATAATATCATGATAATATAAGAATTTAAAATCTCATTTGATATTATAAACATTGGGTTAACAACATTTAACAAGATCGTTAACCTAAAGGTTTCAAAACAACACTTACATGTAACGACTAACGATGACTTAACGACTCAGTTAAAATGTATATACATGTAGTGTTTTAATATGTATTCATACACTTTTTAAAAACTTCAAGACACTTATCAAAATACTTCTACTTAATAAAAATGCTTACAATTATACTTACAATTACATCCTCGTTCAGTTTCATCAATAATTCTACTCGTATGCACCCGTATTCGTACTCGTACAATACACAGCTTTTAGATGTATGTACTATTGGTATATACACTCCAATGATCAGCTCTTAGCAGCCCATGTGAGTCACCTAACACATGTGGGAACCATCATTTGGCAACTAGCATGAAATATCTCATAAAATTACAAAAATATGAGTAATCATTCATGACTTATTTATATGAAAACAAAATTACATATCCTTTATATCTAATCCATACACTAACAACCAAAAACACCTACAAACACTTTCATTCTTCAATTTTCTTCATCTAATTGATCTCTCTCAAGTTCTATCTTCAAGTTCTAAGTGTTCTTCATAAATTCTACAAGTTCTAGTTTCATAAAATCAAGAATACTTTCAAGTTTGCTAGCTCACTTCCAATCTTGTAAGGTGATCATCCAACCTCAAGAAATCTTTGTTTCTTATAGTAGTTTATCATTCTAATACAAGTTAATAATCATATTCAAACTTTGGTTCAATTTCTATAACTATAACAATCTTATTTCAAATGATGATCCTACTTGAACTTGTTTTCGTGTCATGATTCTGCTTCAAGAACTTCGAGCCATCCAAGGATCCGTTGAAGCTAGATCCATTTTTCTCTTTTCCAGTAGGTTTATCCATGGAACTTAAGGTAGTAATGATGTTCATAACATCATTCGATTCATACATAAAAAGCTATCATATTCGAAGTGGTAAACTAGTAATCACTAGAACATAGTTTAGTTAATTCTAAACTTGTTCGCAAATAAAGTTAATCCTTCTAACTAAACTTTTAAAATCAACTATACACATGATCTATATCTATATTATATGCTAACTTAATGATTTAAAACCCGGAAACAGGATAAACACCATAAAACCGGATTTACGCCGTCGTAGTTACAACCGGGGGCTGTTTTGGTTTGGATAATTAAAAACTATGAAAAACTTTGATTTAAAAGCTATACTTCTGAGAAAATGATTTTTCTTATGAACATGAAATCATATCCAAAAATCATGGTTAAACTCAAAGTGAAAGTATGTTTTTCAAAACAGTCATCAAGATGTCGTTCTTTCGACGGAAATGACTACCTCTTTCAAAAATGACTTGTAACTTGTATTTCTGACTACAAATCTATACCTTTTCTATTTAGTTTCATAAAGTCAAGTTCAATACAAAACCGTGGCCGCTTAAATCACTCAAAACGGATTAGAAACGAAGAAATGGCGAGCAAAACAAAATTGGTAAAAACTACTCATTTTAGCTACGTGAAAATTGGTAACAAATCTATTCCAACCATAACTTAATCAACTTGTATTATATATTATGTAATCTTGAGATACCATAGACACGTATACAATGTTTCGACCTATCATGTCGACACATCTATATATATTTCGGAACAACCATAGACACTCTATATGTGAATGTTGGAGTTAGCTATATAGGGTTGAGGTTAATTCCAAAATATATATAGTTTGAGTTGTGATCAATACTGAGATATGTGAAATGTCCCGTTCTTATTGATTAAAAACGTTCCATATTAATTGATTTCGTTGCGAGGTTTTGACCTCTATATGAGACGTTTTTCAAAGACTGCATTCATTTTTAAAAGAAACCATAACCTTTATTTCATAAATAAAGGTTTAAAAAGCTTTACGTAGATTATCAAATAATGATAATCTAAAATATACTGTTTACACATGATCATTACATAATGGTTTACAATACAAATATGTTACATCGAAATCAGTTTCTTGAATGCAGTTTTTACACAATATCATACAAACATGGACTCCAAATCTTGTCCTTATTTTAGTATGCAATAGCGGAAGCTCTTAGTATTCACCTGAGAATAAACATGCTTTAAACGTCAACAAAAATGTTGGTGAGTTATAGGTTTAACCTATATATATCAAATCGTAACAATAGACCACAAGATTTCATATTTCAATACACATCCCATACATAGAGATAAAAATCATTCATATGGTGAACACCTGGTAACCGACATTAACAAGATGCATATATATAAGAATATCCCCATCATTCCGGGACACCCTTCGGATATGATATAAATTTCGAAGTACTAAAGCATCCGGTACTTTGGATGGGGTTTGTTAGGCTCAATAGATCTATCTTTAGGATTCGCGTCAATTAGGGTGTCTGTTCCCTAATTCTTAGATTACCAGACTTAATAAAAATTCGATTTCGATAATTCAACCATAGAATGTAGTTTCACGTACTTGTGTCTATTTTGTAAATCATTTATAAAACCTGCATGTATTCTCATCCCAAAAATATTAGATTTTAAAAGTGGAACTATAACTCACTTTCACAGATTTTTATTTCGTCGGGAAGTAAGACTTGGCCACTGGTTGATTCACGAACCTATAACAATATATACATATATATCAAAGTATGTTTAAAATATATTTACAACACTTTTAATATATTTTGATGTTTTAAGTTTATTAAGTCAGCTGTCCTCGTTAGTAACCTACAACTAGTTGTCCACAGTTAGATGTACAGAAATAAATCGATAAATATTATCTTGAATCAATCCACGACCCAGTGTATACGTATCTCAGTATTGATCACAACTCAAACTATATATATTTTGGAATCAACCTCAACCCTGTATAGCTAACTCCAACATTCACATATAGAGTGTCTATGGTTGTTCCGAAATATATATAGATGTGTCGACATGATAGGTCGAAACATTGTATACGTGTCTATGGTATCTCAAGATTACATAATATACAATACAAGTTGATTAAGTTATGGTTGGAATAGATTTGTTACCAATTTTCACGTAGCTAAAATGAGAAAAATTATCCAATCTTGTTTTACCCATAACTTCTTCATTTTAAATCCGTTTTGAGTGAATCAAATTGCTATGGTTTCATATTGAACTCTATTTTATGAATATAAACAGAAAAGTATAGGTTTATAGTCGGAAAAATAAGTTACAAGTCGTTTTTGTAAAGGTAGTCATTTCAGTCGAAAGAACGACGTCTAGATGACCATTTTAGAAAACATACTTCCACTTTGAGTTTAATCATAATTTTTGGATATAGTTTCATATTCATAATAAAAATCATTTTCTCAAAATAACAACTTTTAAATCAAAGTTTATCATAGTTTTTAATTAACTAACCCAAAACAGCCCGCGGTGTTACTACGACGGCGTAAATCCGGTTTTACGGTGTTTTTCGTGTTTCCAGGTTTTAAATCATTAAGTTAGCATATCATATAGATATATAACATGTGTGTAGTTAATTTTAAAAGTCAAGTTAGAAGGATTAACTTTTGTTTGCGAACAAGTTTAGAATTAACTAAACTATGTTCTAGTGATTACGAGTTTAAACCTTCGAATAAGATAGTTTTATATATATGAATCGAATGATGTTATGAACATCATTACTACCTCAAGTTTAGTAGGTAAACCTACTGGAAGTGACAAGAAATGATCTAGCTTCAAAGGATCTTGGATGGCTTGAAAGTTCTTGAAGTAGGATCATGACACAAAAACAAGTTCAAGTAAGATTTTTACTCGAATTAAGATAGTTTATAGTTATAGAAATTGAATCAAAGTTTAAATATGAATATTACCTTGAATAAGAAAGATAACCTACTGTATATAACAAAGGTTTCTTGATCTTAGATGATTACTTGGAATGGATTAGAAAGCTTGGAAGTAAATTAGTAAACTTGAAGGGATTTTTGAAGTGTTCTTGAAGTTTTCTTCCTATGATGATTATAGCTTGATTCTTGAAGTGATTTTTGATGAAGATGATGATTAACTACTGGAAAAATACGTTCATAATAGTGTGTGTGTGTGTTGAGAGAGAATTAGAAAGAGAATTGGAAGTGAAATAGAGTGAATGATGAGTGGTAATTGGTGAGTGGTGAGTGGAGTTCTAGTTAGTTGACTAGCTCATGGTAGAAGTTAAAATTGATTATTCATACATGACATAATCAAGAGTGGAATCCCATGCTAGTTCCTATTGGTATATACTCATAGTAAGTATGTTTTGAAGCTGTGTATAATACGGGTAAGAATACGACTAGAATTCTTGATGAAAGAAAAGAATGGAAAAGTAACTGTAACCATTTTCGTTAAGTATGAGTGTTTTGATATATGTCTTGAAGTCTTCCAAATGTATTTTAATACATCTAAATACACTACATGTATATACATTTTAACTGAGTCGTTAAGTCATCGTTAGTCGTTACATGTAAGTGTTGTTTTGAAACCTTTAAGTTAACGATCTCAATTAATGTTGTTAACCCATTATTTATTATATCTAATGAGATGTTAAATTATTATATTATCATGATATTATGATATATTAATATATCTTAATATGATATATATATACATTTAAATGTCGTTACAACGATAATCGTTACATATATGTCTCGTTTCGAAATCCTTAAGTTAGTAGTCTTGTTTATATGTATATAACTCATTGTTAATATACTTATGGAGATACTTACTTATCATAATCTCATGTTAACCATATGTATATCCATATATATATATATATATATATATATATATATATATATATATATATATATATATATATATATATATATATATATATATATATATATATATATCGTCATGTCATTTTTACAAGTTTTAACGTTCGTGAATCGCCGGTCAACTTGTGTGGTCAATTGTCTATATGAAACATATTTCAATTAATCAAGTCTTAACAAGTTTGATTGCTTAACATGTTGGAAACATTTAATCATGTAAATATCAATCTCAATTAATATATATAAACATGTAAAAGTTTGGGTCACTACAGTACCTACCCGTTAAATAAATTTCATCCCGAAATTTTAAGCTGTTGAAGGTGTTGACGAATCTTCTGGAAATAGATGCGGGTATTTCTTCTTCATCTGATCTTCACGCTCCCAGGTGAACTCGGGTCCTCTACGAGCATTTCATCAAACCTTAACAATTGGTATCTTGTTTTGCTTAAGTCTTTTAACCTCACGATCCATTATTTCAACGGGTTCTTCGATGAATTGGAGTTTTTCATTGATTTGGATTTCATCTAACGGAATAGTGAGATCTTCTTTAGCAAAACATTTCTTCAAATTCGAGACGTGGAAAGTGTTATGTATAGCCGCGAGTTGTTGAGGTAACTCAAGTCGGTAAGCTACTGGTCCGACATGATCAATAATCTTGAATGGTCCAATATACCTTAGATTTAATTTCCCTCGTTTACTAAATCGAACAACGCCTTTCCAAGGTGCAACTTTAAGCATGACCATCTCTCCAATTTCAAATTCTATATCTTTTCTTTTAATGTCAGCGTAGCTCTTTTGTCGACTTTGGGCGGTTTTCAACCGTTGTTGAATTTGGATGATCTTCTCGGTAGTTTCTTGTATAATCTCCGGACCCGTAATCTGTCTATCCCCCACTTCACTCCAACAAATCGGAGAGCTGCACTTTCTACCATAAAGTGCTTCAAACGGCGCCATCTCAATGCTTGAATGGTAGCTGTTGTTGTAGGAAAATTCTGCTAATGGTAGATGTCGATCCCAACTGTTTCCGAAATCAATAACACATGCTCGTAGCATGTCTTCAAGCGTTTGTATCGTCCTTTCGCTCTGCCCATCAGTTTGTGAATGATAGGCAGTACTCATGTCTAGACGAGTTCCTAATGCTTGCTGTAATGTCTGCCAGAATCTTGAAATAAATCTGCCATCCCTATCAGAGATAATAGAGATTGGTATTCCATGTCTGGAGACGACTTCCTTCAAATACAGTCGTGCTAACTTCTCCATCTTGTCATCTTCTCTTATTGGCAGGAAATGTGCTGATTTGGTGAGATGATCAACTATTACCCAAATAGTATCAAAACCACTTGCAGTCCTTGGCAATTTAGTGATGAAATCCATGGTAATGTTTTCCCATTTCCATTCCGGGATTTCGGGTTGTTGAAGTAGACCTGATGGTTTCTGATGCTCAGCTTTGACCTTAGAACACGTCAAACATTCTCCTACGTATTTAGCAACATCGGCTTTCATACCCGGCCACCAAAAATATTTCCTGAGATCCTTGTACATCTTCCCCGTTCCAGGATGTATTGAGTATCTGGTTTTATGAGCTTCTCTAAGTACCATTTCTCTCATATCTCCAAATTTTGGTACCCAAATCCTTTCAGCCCTATACCGGGTTCCGTATTACCGAATATTAAGATGTTTCTCCGATCCTTTGGGTATTTCATCCTTTAAATTTCCCCCTTTTAAAACTCCTTGTTGCGCCTCCTTTATTTAAGTAGTAAGGTTATTATGAATAATTATATTCATAGATTTTACTCGAATGGGTTCTCTGTCCTTCCTGCTCAAGGCATCGGCTACCACATTTGCCTTCCCCAGGTGGTAACGAATCTCAAAGTCGTAATCATTCAATAATTCAATCCACCTACGCTGCCTCATATTTAGTTGTTTCTGATTAAATATGTGTTGAAGACTTTTGTGGTCGGTATATATAATACTTTTGACCCCATATAAGTAGTGCCTCTAAGTCTTTAATGCAAAAACAACCGCGCCTAATTCCAAATCATG
Source organism: Rutidosis leptorrhynchoides (assembly GCF_046630445.1). Lineage (NCBI taxonomy): Eukaryota > Viridiplantae > Streptophyta > Magnoliopsida > Asterales > Asteraceae > Rutidosis > Rutidosis leptorrhynchoides. Next base: position 706,045,768 of record NC_092334.1, on the reverse strand, counting down.
CATCGTATAATTTTGTTCGTGAATCTTCAATTGTCTAGACGCATAAGCAATCACCTTCGTTCGTTGCATTAATACACAACCGAGACCTTGCTTTGATGCGTCACAATAAATCACAAAATCATCATTCCCTTCAGGCAATGACAATATAGGTGCCGTAGTTAGCTTTTTCTTCAATAACTGAAACGCTTTCTCTTGTTCATCATTCCATTCAAATTTCTTCCCTTTATGCGTTAATGCAGTCAAGGGTTTTGCTATTCTGGAAAAGTCTTGGATGAACCTTCTGTAGTAACCAGCTAGTCCTAAAAAATGGCGTATGTGTTTCGGAGTTTTCGGGGTTTCCCACTTTTCAACAGTTTCTATCTTTGCCGGATCCACCTTAATACCTTATTTGTTCACTATGTGACCGAGAAATTGAACTTCTTCCAACCAAAATGCACACTTTTGAAAACTTAGCGTACAATTCTTCCTTCTTCAATACTTCTAACACCTTTCTCAAATGTTCATCATGTTCTTGGTCATTCTTTGAGTAAATAAGTATGTCATCAATGAAAACAATGACAAACTTGTCAAGGTATGGTCCACACACTCGATTCATAAGGTCCATGAACACAGCTGGTGCATTAGTTAAACCAAACGGCATGACCATAAACTCGTAATGACCGTAACGTGTTCTGAAAGCAGTCTTTGGAATATCATCTTCTTTCACCCGCATTTGATGATACCCGGAACGTAAGTCAATCTTTGAATAAACAGACGAGCCTTGTAGTTGATCAAATAAGTCGTCGATTCTCGGTAGTGGGTAGCGGTTCTTGATGGTAAGTTTGTTCAACTCTCGGTAGTCGATACACAACCTGAATGTACCATCTTTCTTCTTGACAAACAAAACAGGAGCTTCCCACGGTGATGTGCTTGGTCGAATGAAACCACGCTCTAAAAGTTCTTGTAATTGGCTTTGCAGTTCTTTCATCTCGCTGGGTGCGAGTCTGTAAGGAGCACGAGCTATTGGTGCAGCTCCTGGTACAAGATCTATTTGAAATTCAACGGATCGCTGTGGGGGTAATCCCGGTAATTCTTTCGGAAATACATCGGAAAATTCTTTTGCAATGGGAACATCATTGATGCTCTTTTCTTCAGTTTGTACTTTCTCGACGTGTGCTAGAACAGCATAGCAACCTTTTCTTATTAGTTTTTGTGCCTTCAAATTACTAATAATATGTAGCTTCGTGTTGCCCTTTTCTCCGTACACCATTAAGGGTTTTCCTTTTTCTCGTATAATGCGAATTGCATTTTTGTAACAAACGATCTCTGCTTTCACTTCTTTCAATCAGTCCATACCGATTATCACATCAAAACTCCCTAACTCTACTGGTATCAAATCAATCTTAAATGTTTCGCTAACCAGTTTAATTTCTCGATTCCGACATATATTATCTGCTGAAATTAATTTACCATTTGCTAATTCGAGTAAAAATTTACTATCCAAAGGCGTCAATGGACAACTTAATTTAGCACAAAAATCTCTACTCATATAGCTTCTATCCGCACCCGAATCAAATAAAACATAAGTAGATTTATTGTCAATAAGAAACGTACCCGTAACAAGCTCCGGGTCTTCCTGTGCCTCTGCTGCATTAATATTGAAAACTCTTCCGCGGCCTTGTCCATTCGTGTTCTCCTGGTTCGGGCAATTTCTAATAATGTGGCCCGGTTTTCCACATTTATAACAAACTACATTGGCATAACTTGCACCAACACTACTTGCTCTCCCATTACTCGTTCCGACATCATTTGTTCCTTTCGTTCTATTAACCCCTGGTCCGTAGACCTCACACTTCGCCGCGCTATGACCATTTCTTTTACACTTGTTGCAAAATTTGGTGCAGAACCCCGAGTGATACTTTTCACACCTTTGGCATAGCTGCTTCTGATTGTTGTTGTTGTTGCGGTTATTATTGTTGTTGGGATGATTGTTGTAGTTGCTGTTATTGTTGTTGTTGTTGTTGTTGTTGGGCCGTTTGTTGTAGTTGCGATTGATGTTGCGATTGTTGGGATAATTGTTGCGATTATTGTTGTAATTGCTGTTGTTGTTGTATTGGTGATTCTTATCACCGTTTTCCTCCCACTTTCTTTTGACTTGCTTCACATTGGCCTCTTCAGCAGTCTGTTCTTTAATTCTTTCTTCAATCTGGTTCACTAGTTTTGAGCCATTCTACATGCCTGTTGTATGGAGGCGGGCTCGTGTGAACTTATATCTTCTTGGATTCTTTCCGGTAATCCTTTCACAAACGCGTCGATCTTCTCTTCCTCATCTTCGAATGCTCCCGGACACAATAGGCACAATTCTGTGAATCGTCTTTCGTACGTGGTAATATCAAATCCTAGGGTTCGTAACCCTCTAAGTTCTGTCTTGAGCTTATTGACCTTGGTTCTGGGACGGTACTTCTCGTTCATCAAGTGCTTGAATGCTGACCACGGTAGTGCGTACGCATCATCTTGTCCCACTTGCTCTAGATAGGTATTCCACCATGTTAACGCAGAACCTGTGAAGGTATGCGTAGCGTACTTCACTTTTTCCTCTTCAGTACACTTACTTATGGCAAACACTGATTCGACCTTCTCGGTCCACCGTTTCAATCCGATCGGTCATTCGGTTCCATCAAATTCCAAAGGTTTGCAGGCAGTGAATTCTTTGTAGGTGCATCCTACACGATTTCCTGTACTGCCAGATCCAAGGTTATTGTTGGTATGTAGCGCAGCCTGTACTGCGGCTATGTTTGAAGCTAGAAAAGTACGGAATTTGAAAGGACCCGTCCTAATCCACCTGGACGAAGTCATCAACATTTGGTCCCATTGCGATGATCGGCTCCAAGTAATGTCCTTATATTGAGCAAATGCACAGCGGAAGACTTAATTCGTACCTGAGAATAAACATGCTTTAAAGTGTCAACCAAAAAGTTGGTGAGTTCATAGGTTTATCATAACAATCATTTCAATATGTTAATAGACCACAAGATTTCATAATCATAAACATAATACACTCGCAAGTGTATGTAAAGCATTCTAAGTGGTTGAGCACTTGGTAACCATACTTAACATTTAATCAACGTTGCATATTCCCTTTATTATGAAATCTCACTACACCGTACCAAGTGTAGTCACCAAAATGAAGTACTGTGTAACCGTTGAATACTGGTCGTCCAGTCCGGTAGGGGTTGTCAGGCCCGATAGATCTATCAACAGGATTCGCGCTTACAATACCCATGTAAATAGTAGTTACCAAGCTACAGGAAAATATGCCAGTGGTACAACTCAACGTAGAATATATTTTTAAGTACTTGTGTCTATTTTGTAAACATGTATAAAAGCAGCGCATGTATTCTCAGCCCAAAAATATATATTGCAAAAGCAATTAAAAAGGGAGCAAATGAAACTCACTTTTGCTTTGAAGGTATTTAATTCGACTTGGCCTCCGATAGATATCACGAACCTAACCATATATATAATATATCAACATATTTTCTTTTTAAGTAATCGTTACATATATATATATATATATATATATATATATATATATATATATATATATATATATATATATATATATATATATATATATATATATATATACTTTTAATACTTTTAATATTTTCTTAGTCCGTAGTTAGCAGTTCGATGTTAGTGGTCCACAATTAGTTGCTTAAATAAAATAAATAAAGATCCCATCGTATTCGTATTGATCATAATTAATCTCGACCCATGGTACCATGTTGTCAAATGACGTGTTGCGTACATAAAGTACCGTGTTGTCAAATGACGTGTTGCGTACAATCATGAGGTCTTATGATTAATCTTCTCGTGTTGTTTACGGGTGGTCCAGAAATATATAAAATCAAATCATAAGTAATTATATATAAAATATCATGTTAATTAGAAAAGATATGATTAATTTACTTTTTCTCCAAATATTTTCGTAGCTAAACTAGCTTCGGATACCCAATCTTGTTTTAGTCGTAGTTTCTTCATTACAACTCCGTTTTTGTTGGTTCAACTTGCCACTTCCTTGGATCGAGTCAAATTTTAAGAATATGAACTGAAAATAATTAGTTTGTATTCGAAATCATAGGTTATAGGTCAAACTTTGGTGAAACTTATGAAAGTGATCATTTTCCATCATAAAAACAACATTTAATGATCATTTTTCTAAAAATACTTACACTTTGAGTTAAATCATGAAATTTTTATGTGTTAACATATTCATAAGAAATATCATTTTTCCAGAACATGAACTTCCAATTCAAAGTTCAAGATAGTTTTTAATTATCCAACCCAAAACAGCCCCCGGTTGCACTCCGACGACGTAGATTCAGTTTTTAAGATGTTCTTTGTAAAACCAAGTTATATCTTATTAGGTTAGCATATCATTATGATATATTATAGGTCTTGAAGTGTTTTAAAAGTCAATTTAGAAGGATCTATTTAGTTTGCGAACAAGTTTGAAATCATTCAAACTATGTTCTTTTTGTTAAAATTTTATACCACAAAATAAGATAGCTATATGAATATGAATTGAATAAGATTATGAACAAGGTTACTACCTCAAGTTACTTGGACAAAGTTACTGCAAAAGATAAGAAATAATCTTGGAATCAAAGAGTGGTGGAGTTAGATCAAAAGGTTGGAAGTAAACTTCTTCAAATGGGTGGTTATTTTGATATGTTCTTGAAAGAGTTTTCTTATGGTGTTTAAGGCTTGTAATTGAAGCTAAATGATGGGGAAAATGCTTGGAGATGATCAAGTATGAAGTTAGGAGTATTTTGAGAGAGAAATGAGGTTGTAGGTATAAGAAAATAGAGTGAAGAAATTGTGTTCATTTATAAAAATGTTTTTAGTTTATAAAGAAAGAAAAGGATTCCTAATTTTATTTTCTTACTAATAATTCATACTACTTGACAAATCCTAGTTACCTCATATCTAGGGCAGTAATAATGTTGATTAGGATGTTGATTTGATGTGTATATACCAATAGTAAATACATATAGAAGTTGGGTATGATACGGGTACATATACCCTAGATATACGTATAGAAATCTTGAGAAAACGGAACGAGAATTCAAATATAGCTATCTTTTGTGAATATACTTATATTGTTTTATGTATTTAAGTCCTTAAAAAGTGATTAAATACATTATATATACGATACATGTATAAGCATTATAGATTATAAGTATATATATCAAAGAATGTTACGTATAGTTATCGTTTTGAAAACTTAAGTTAGTAGTTTCAAAATATACTTATAACTCATTGTCATTAGTATACAATGAGATGTTAAACCATCCTTAGATCATGTTAAATATATATATAAATACATATATAAACACAAACGTATAATTATCGTATGTTATATAGTTCGTGATATCATCGGTCATATTGAACGGTCAAACGTTGTGTAAAACTCTTTTCAAAAACACAAGTCTCAACAATTTGGATTGCTTATCATGTTGGTATGGTTTAATTTATATAAATATTAATCTCATAAGTATAATTTGGTCGGAAAATTCCGGGTCATTACAGTACCTACCCGTTAAAGAAATTTCATCCCCGAAATTTGATAGAGGTTGTTATGGATAACAATAAGAAGGTTTTCATGACAAATATAAGGTGATAATGGAGTTTTATCATCATTGAGTAATGTAGATAAAACAATTCGATTATGCGAAGAATATAAATGAGACTATCGTAAAAGAGTGAGATGAGTAAAATATATTCGTCTTAACCGATGACGTAGTTATGATTGATTTCCGGGATTTAAGGGATTTAAAGAGAATCTTACGTAATAAGATTTGGTTCTTTGGTGATTAAGGAAATTAGGATCTTCTTTGATTATATGCAATAATCTGTTTCGATTGCTCTGTCGGATATTTCACTATAAATTCACCCCTTCGTTTCCTTATTTTCCACGACTCACACCTTCTATTCTTTCTCCCTTGAATCTTACTTTAAAGCATTCATCAATATGCTCCATCCAGTCCTGATTCTTGATATACTCCTAACTTTTATATCTGTCATTCTTCTTTTTCATCTACCACTAGAAGAATCTATTTACTTCTACTATACTCTTGTGTTTATAGTGTTTCTAATTCTCCCGTGTCTCTATATTGCTATCTGCATCGATATACACGGTTTGTAATTTCGAGTTTATTATCGGAGTTTATATTCTTCATTATTTTTCAGAGCTTCATGCTTTCATTTTCTCTTCCCGACTTCGAGTCAAGCGAGTAATGGTCCGGAATTCGTAGATATGAAATTCAGAATGAACATAGCTAATGCTCTAAGAAGAAAATGGTAATAGAACGATTTTGATTTGTTAAATTACCAGAATACCCTGGAGAAGACCGAGTCATCCAGAAAAATATTCTCTTGATATGTTTAGAGATTAGATAGAATGTAAGAGTCGTGTAAATGGCACATGATGACGGTACTGTGAATCATCATGCTTCATTAGAAACTCAGCATGACTTACTGTAATATAATAACGTTGATCAAGTGTCATTATATTATACTAATCCATGCTTCAGTTCCCAACACTACTTCAAAACATTCATATTTTAAACTCGAAGGTTTCAGAATTTAGAACTAACACAGTTTCTTTTATGTTGCAGATATTACGGAGAGATAAATGATCTCAGATAAGAATAGTTGTGAAAATATCGCCAGAAATATGGAGGATATTTATAATAGAACATACGAGAATATCTTAGAATTTCTAATATCAATGGATGATGAAGAAGATTTGTCTGTGAAGGTTTAGAATGAGAAATAAGATGTTTGCTAACGATTTCAGCAGGCACAGAATCATTTGAATTCTTTGAAGGCAAACTTATTCTTTGTGATTTGTCCATGGCTTTCTTCATAGTTTCACATAATCCGCTTTTCGGTACTAAATTTTCTATCGAGCGTTCCTAACACTCCTTTCTTTATCATCAAACTTTTGGCCATTAAGATAATCTACAACATGCTGCTTCGTCAGCATTTTCAAAGTTAACTGATCCGGGTCATCGGTTATCAAACCGAGGAAGTTTCAGGAGAATTGTGTTTTTAGAATGATTAATCGCTGATGGTAATATTGTGGAATATAAAAGGTTCCCCAGTAACAATAAAGAGTACGCATATATATTGCGGTTATAATAAAGTTGTTTCGGATGAAAAGTCGGAGTTGACTTGCTGGAGCTGTGACAAAATTAGCTACTTTGGAAAGGGATTGCAAAACGATCTTCGGTAATAACAATGTCAAAGGAACTAGAACAGATACGTGTCAAACGTTTACTCAGTTTCCGAGGGTTTTTCAGGTGCATAACAATATGCATCAATCTTTTCTTCCGTAGATGAAGTGCGGTTGGTTTATCCTCTCGATTGAGGTGTTTTTAAGAATCATGATAGATTTGAAAGCTGATTGTAATCGTCGAGATACAATGAGGTTTAAAATGAAATCAAGTGGCAATCTTGAAGAAATGTTTAATTTCATATGTTATAATCAATATTTTAATTCATTTTAATTGTCCAATGTCATTAGTCCACAGTCGATAGTCCACAGTAACAGTCCAATAATTCATATATAGTTTAATATATAATATACGAATTAATTAATACGTGTCGTGACCCGTATACCTCTCAGACTCGATCACAACTCTAACTATATATATTATTGTAGAATCAACATCAACCCTGTATAGAGAACTCGATCATTACTGCATATAGAGTGTCTATGGTGATTCCAAATAATATATATAGATGCGTCGATATGATATGTCAAAATATTGTATACGTGTCCCGATATTTAAAGTGTGTAAAATAATTACAGAAATTAAATGACGATAAATAAAAGTGCGATAATTAAATTGCGATAAATAAACTGCGATAAATAAAATGTAATCAGTTAGCTAGGAACAGTTAGCTGGAACAGTTAGCGTGGATTCTTAACAAAATTTTTCATAGTTAATTTGTTTGTTTCTAACAGATTTTATTTTGTCATATGTTTTCTTCATATGCCACTTGTTGGATTCTGGGAAGTCAAAATCCAAATATGAAATTGAATGAAAATGGTTATTCTGCGGTGAACGGATACGTATATCGGTGGTTATAAGTACGATAGTAAATGACTATTGAATCAGCTTCGACGAATGTACAATGTAACTTATTAAGATGAAATCTAATTATTCCTCGGGTATTACCTACCCGTTAAAAAAAAAAAATTTCACCATTAATATTTTGTACAAAAGAACTTTTAATTACAATCTTTATGAAAACATATATACATATATATTTTCTTCAGATGAAATCATGAATTTAATGAGTTAATATGATATTAATCTCATTTGCTTTTCGGTTTGAGCTAGAATAAGAAATCTCTAAAACTTTTTGAAACCACATATTCTTCGCAGAATATCAATGAAGTTATGGATCAATACTTCATCGTTCATTATTGTTGGTACTCCTTGGTATCTATGGTGCGTATGATGTTGATGTTTGTGGAACAGATTATGATGTCTAGACGTGTGATGCGGATGTTGTTTGTTAGTGGTGATGATGGTATTGTTGATGTTATTGATGGTGGTGCTGATTATGCTGCTGGTACTGCTGCTGGTGTTTGCAACCTTCGCACCATGTTCTCCAAAGCCGTCACGCGAGCGCGAAGTTCGTTAACTTCTGCTAGTACACAGGGATGATTGGCGGTTGGAGCAAGCGAATGAACAAGATTTGTAATATGGGATAGTATATAATCGTGACGAGATACTCTAGAAATGAGAGAGAAAATGGTGTTTCGAATAGGTTCGCCGGTAAGTGCTTCAGGTTCATCGCCAAGAGGGCAATTTGGTGGAGGGAATGGATCACCTTCTTCTTGTCTCCAGTGATTTAGTATATTACGAACCCATCCCTAATTCATCCAGAATAGATGATGGGAAATTGGTTGATCCATTCCGGTGACGCTGCTTTCGGAGCCCGAATGGAAATCCATATCGGCATAACTGTCGGAATCTGAAGAATTCGAACTAGATGCGGAATCCATCTTGTATAATGGGGAAAATGAATTTTTGGTATGGAATAGATTATAGGAGTTAGATTTGGTACTCTTCAATACATAATTTACATATGTATATATAATACCAAAATCCCGTAAATTACGGAGAATCTTTGAAAAGATATCAGTCAAAGTTCGCAATAACAGATATGCTAAGATAAGAATTCGTCTATACACTATCAATGCAGTAAATGCAGTAAAACTTGTCTAGACTTATGAATGATAAGCAGGTAATTTCCAAAGGATGATAAGCAGATGATTTCCGACTAGAAATGATAAGCAAAACTTTTGACATGTAGACACAGTCGAAGTCCAGACTCATTAATGCATCCTAACAACTACTAGTTAGACACACTAATGCAAGACCTGGTTCGCTACGACCACCGCTCTGATACCAACTGAAAGGACCCGTCCTAATCCACCTGAACGAAGTCATCAACATTTGGTCCCATTGCGATGATCGGCTCCAAGTAATGTCCTTATATTGAGCAAATGCACAACGGAAGACTTAATTCGTACCTGAGAATAAACATGCTTTAAAGTGTTAACCAAAAGGTTGGTGAGTTCATAGGTTTATCATAACAATCATTTCAATATGTTAATAGACCACAAGATTTCATAATCATAAACATAATACACTCGCAAGTGTATGTAAAGCATTCTAAGTGGTTGAGCACTTGGTAACCATACTTAACATTTAATCAACGTCGCATATTCCCTTTGTTATGAAATCTCACTACACCGTACCAAGTGTAGTCACCAAAATGAAGTACTTTGCAACCGTTGAATACTGGTCGTCCAGTCCGGTTGGGGTTGTCAGGCCCGATAGATCTATCAACAGGATTCGCGCTTACAATACCCATGTAAATAGTAGTTACCAAGCTACAGGGAAATATGCCAGTGGTACAACTCAACGTAGAATATATTTTTAAGTACTTGTGTCTATTTTGTAAACATGTATAAAAGTAGCGCATGTATTCTCAGCCCAAAAATATATATTGCAAAAGCAATTAAAAAGGGAGCAAATGATACTCACTTTTGCCTTGAAGGTATTTAATTCGACTTGGCCTCCGATAGATATCACGAACCTAACCATATATATAATATATCAACATATTTTCTTTTTAAGTAATCGTTACATATATATATATATATATATATATATATATATATATATATATATATATATATATATATATATATATATATATATATATATATATACTTTTAATACTTTTAATATTTTCTTAGTCCGTAGTTAGCAGTCCGATGTTAGTGGTCCACAATTAGTTGCTTAAATAAAATAAATAAAGATCCCATCGTATTCGTATTGATCATAATTAATCTCGACCCATGGTACCATGTTGTCAAATGACGTGTTGCGTACATAAAGTACCGTGTTGTCAAATGACGTGTTGCGTACAATCATGAGGTCTTATGATTAATCTTCTCGTGTTGTTTACGGGTGGTCCTGAAATATATAAAATCAAATCATAAGTAATTATATATAAAATATCATATTAATTAGAAAAGATATGATTAATTTACTTTTTCTCCAAATATTTTCGTAGCTAAACTAGCTTCGGATACCCAATCTTGTTTTAGTCGTAGTTTCTTCATTACAACTCCGTTTTTGTTGGTTCAACTTGCCACATCCTTGGATCGAGTCAAATTTTAAGAATATGAACTGAAAATACCTTAGTTTGTATTCGAAATCATAGGTTATAGGTCAAACTTTGGTGAAACTTATGAAAGTGATCATTTTCCATCATAAAAACAACATTTAATGATCATTTTTCTAAAAATACTTACACTTTGAGTTAAACCATGAAATGTTTATGTGTTAACATATTCATAAGAAATATCATTTTTCCAGAACATGAACTTCCAATTCAAAGTTCAAGATAGTTTTTAATTATCCAACCTAAAACAGCCCCCGGTTGCACTCCGACGACGTAGATTCAGTTTTTAAGATGTTCTTTGTAAAACCAAGTTATATCTTATTAGGTTAGCATATCATTATGATATATTATAGGTCTTGAAGTGTTTTAAAAGTCAAGTTAGAAGGATCTATTTAGTTTGCGAACAAGTTTGAAATCATTCAAACTATGTTCTTGTTGTTAAAATTTTATACCACAAAATAAGATAGCTATATGAATATGAATTGAATAAGATTATGAACAAGGTTACTACCTCAAGTTACTTGGACAAAGTTACTGCAAAAGATAAGAAATAATCTTGGAATCAAAGAGTGGTGGAGTTAGATCAAAAGGTTGGAAGTAAACTTCTTCAAATGGGTGGTTATTTTGATATGTTCTTGAAAGAGTTTTCTTATGGTGTTTAAGGCTTGTAATTGAAGCTAAATGATGGGGAAAATGCTTGGAGATGATCAAGTATGAAGTTAGGAGTATTTTGAGAGAGAAATGAGGTTGTAGGTATAAGAAAATGGAGTGAAGAAATTTTGTTCATTTATAAAAACGTTTTTAGTTTATAAAGAAAGAAAAGGATTCCTAATTTTATTTTCTTACTAATAATTCATACTACTTGACAAATCGTAGTTACCTCATATCTAGGGCAGTAAAAATGTTGATTAGGATGTTGATTTGATGTGTATATACCAATAGTAAATACATATTGAAGTTGGGTATGATACGGGTACATATACCCTAGATATACGTATAGAAATCTTGAGAAAACGGAACGAGAATTCAAATATAGCTATCTTTTGTGAATATACTTATATTGTTTTATGTATTTAAGTCCTTAAAAAGTGATTAAATACATTATATATACGATACATGTATAAGCATTATAGATTATAAGTATATATATCAAAGAATGTTACGTATAGTTATCGTTTTGAAAACTTAAGTTAGTAGTTTCAAAATATACTTATAACTCATTGTCATTAGTACACAATGAGATGTTAAACCATCCTTAGATCATGTTAAATATATATAAATACATATATAAACACAAACGTATAATTATCGTATGTTATATAGTTCTTGATATCATCGGTCATATTAAACGGTCAAACGTTGTGTAAAACTCTTTTCAAAAACACAAGTCTCAACAATTTGGATTGCTTATCATGTTGGTATGGTTTAATTTATATAAATATTAATCTCATAAGTATAATTTGGTCGGAAAATTCCGGGTCATTACAGAATTCCTCTTCATTCATATTCACGGTGTGTCGAGTAGTCGGTGCCATTTCCTTCAAAATAGTCAAATGGAACAAGTTAATCATACAGAATATTAAGAGTAGTTAATAGTATTTCGTAGCATAATATGAACTCATTTATAAAAGCTTTTTCTTCATATTAGCGTTTTATAAGTTTAAATTCGGGTAGTACCTACCCGTTAAGTTCATACTTAGTAGCTAATATACAATTCAACTACTACAATTCTATATGAAAAACTGATTGTAATAATATTTCGCGTTCAAACTTTTATACAATATTTTACAAACTTACAATACCGCTTATTTTACATAAAGCATGAAATATAGCACACAATAACTTTGATACAAGATAGTTGTGAAGATAATTCTAGCTAGTACAGAAGTCGTTCAGCAAAGGCAATAAAGACACGTAATTCATACGTCCAGAAACAAGTCATGCATTCTGGTTTTACTAGGACTACTTCCCATCCTTGGTCTTGTGGAACATAACCGTTATGGCCGTTGATAAGACAGCGTGTTGTAATGTCGTCAAAGGGACGAGGGTTATGTAATGACCAACAGTCTCGTAATAACCTAAAAACCTCATTTCTTACCCCAATTACCAACTCCGTCACTTGTGGGAACGTTTTGTTTAATAGTTGTAGCCCGATGTTCTTATTCTCACTTTGGTGAGAAGCGAACATTACTAACCCGTAAGCATAACATGCTTCTTTATGTTGCATGTTAGCCGCTTTTTCTAAATCACGAAGTCCTATATTCGGATATACTGAGTCAAAATAATTTCTTAACCCGTTGCGTAAAATAGCATTTGGGTTCCCCGCAATATATGCGTCAAAGTAAACACATCGTAACTTATGGATTTCCCAATGTGATATCCCCCATCTTTCGAACGAAAGCCTTTTATAAACCAAGGCATTCTTGGAACATTCTTCGAATGTCTTACAAACTGATCTCGCCTTAAATAGTTGTGCCGAGGAATTCTGACCGACTCTAGACAAGATTTCATCAATCATGTCTCCGGGTAGGTCTCTTAAAATATTGGGTTGTCTATCCATTTTGTGTTTTTATACTATAAAATAGACAAGAGTTAGATTCATAAAAAAAAATACTTATTAATACAAGCAATTTTTACATATATCATAAAGCATAAGCACACTATATTACATATATAACACCACACGAATACAACTATCTTATTCCGACTCGCTCGTTTCTTCTTGTTCGGTTTTGGTTCGTTTTGCCAAGTTTCTAGGGATATATGATGTTCCCCTAATACGAGCAGTCGTTGTCCACATTGGTTTAGAAAAACCTGGTGGTTTAGAGGTTCCCGGGTCATTGTTACAACTTAAGGACTTCGGGGGTTGACGATACATATAAAGTTCATCGGGGTTGGAATTAGATTTCTCTATTTTTATGCCCTTTCCCTTATTATTTTCTTTTGCCTTTTTAAATTCAGTTGGGGTAATTTCTATAACATCATCGGAATTCTCGTCGGAATCCGATTCATCGGAGAATTGGTAATCCTCCCAATATTTTTCTTCCTTGGCGGAAACACCATTGACCATAATTAACCTTGGTCGGTTGGTTGAGGATTCTATTTTACTTAACCGTTTTATTATTTCCCCCACCGGTTCTATTTCTTCTTCCGGTTCCGATTCTTCTTCCGGTTTCGATTCTTCTTCCGGTTCCGACTCTTCTTCCGGTTCCTCTTCGGGAACTTGTGAATCAGTCCACGAATCATTCCAATTTACATTTGACTCTTCATTATTATTAGGTGAGTCAATGGGACTTGTTCTAGAGGTAGACATCTATCACATAATATCAAACACGATAAGAGATTAATATATCACATAATATTCATATGTTAAAAATATATAGTTTCCAACAAAAATGTTAAGCAATCATTTTTAAAGAAAACACGGTCGAAGTCCAGACTCACTAATGCATCCTAACAAACTCGATAAGACACACTAATGTAAATTTTCTGGTTCTGTAAGACCAACGCTCGGATATCAACTGAAATGTCCCATTCTTATTGATTAAAAACGTTCCATATTAATTGATTTCGTTGCGAGGTTTTGACCTCTATATGAGACGTTTTTCAAAGACTGCATTCATTTTTAAAACAAACCATAACCTTTATTTCATAAATAAAGGTTTAAAAAGCTTTACGTAGATTATCAAATAATGATAATCTAAAATATCCTGTTTACACACGACCATTACATAATGGTTTACAATACAAATATGTTACATCAAAATCAGTTTCTTGAATGCAGTTTTTACACAATATCATACAAACATGGACTCTAAATCTTGTCCTTATTTTAGTATGCAACAGCGGAAGCTCTTAGTATTCACCTGAGAATAAACATGCTTTAAACGTCAACAAAAATGTTGGTGAGTTATAGGTTTAACCAATATATATATCAAATCGTAACAATAGACCACAAGATTTCATATTTCAATACACATCCCATACATAGAGATAAAAATCATTCATATGGTGAACACCTGGTAACCGACATTAACAAGATGCATATATATAAGAATATCCCCATCATTCCGGGACACCCTTCGGATATGATATAAATTTCGAAGTACTAAAGCATCCGGTACTTTGGATGGGGTTTGTTAGGCCCAATAGATCTATCTTTAGGATTCGCGTCAATTAGGGTGTCTGTTCCCTAATTCTTAGATTACCAGACTTAATAAAAAGGGGCATATTCGATTTCGATAATTCAACCATAGAATGTAGTTTCACGTACTTGTTTCTATTTTGTAAATCATTTATAAAACCTGCATGTATTCTCATCCCAAAAATATTAGATTTTAAAAGTGGGACTATAACTCACTTTCACAGATTTTTACTTCATCAGGAAGTAAGACTTGGCCACTGGTTGATTCACGAACCTATAACAATATATACATATATATCAAAGTATGTTTAAAATATATTTACAACACTTTTAATATATTTTGATGTTTTAAGTTTATTAAGTCAGTTGTCCTCGTTAGTAACCTACAACTAGTTGTCCACAGTTAGATGTACAGAAATAAATCGATAAATATTATCTTGAATCAATCCACGACCCAGTGTATACGTATCTCAGTATTGATCACAACTCAAACTATATATATTTTGGAATCAACCTCAACCCTGTATAGCTAACTCCAACATTCACATATAGAGTGTCTATGGTTGTTCCGAAATATATATAGATGTGTCGACATGATAGGTCGAAACATTGTATACGTGTCTATGGTATCTCAAGATTACATAATATACAATACAAGTTGATTAAGTTATGGTTGGAATAGATTTGTTACCAATTTTCACGTAGCTAAAATGAGAAAAATTATCCAATCTTGTTTTACCCATAACTTCTTCATTTTAAATCCGTTTTGAGTGAATCAAATTGCTATGGTTTCATATTGAACAATATTTTATGAATCTAAACAGAAAAAGTATAGGTTTATAGTCGGAAAAATAAGTTACAAGTCGTTTTTGTAAAGGTAGTCATTTCAGTCGAAAGAACGACGTCTAGATGACCATTTTAGAAAACATACTTCCACTTTGAGTTTAACCATAATTTTTGGATATAGTTTCATGTTCATAATAAAAATCATTTTCTCAGAATAACAACTTTTAAATCAAAGTTTATCATAGTTTTTAATTAACTAACCCAAAACAGCCCGCGGTGTTACTACGACGGCGTAAATCCGATTTTACGGTGTTTTTCGTGTTTCCAGGTTTTAAATCATTAAGTTAGCATATCATATAGTTTAGAACATGTGTGTAGTTAATTTTAAAAGTCAAGTTAGAAGGATTAACTTTTGTTTGCGAACAAGTTTAGAATTAACTAAACTATGTTCTAGTGATTACGAGTTTAAACCTTCGAATAAGATAGTTTTATATATATGAATCGAATGATGTTATGAACATCATTACTACCTCAAGTTTAGTAGGTAAACCTACTGGAAGTGACAAAAAATGATCTAGCTTCAAAGGATCTTGGATGGCTTGAAAGTTCTTGAAGTAGGATCATGACACAAAAACAAGTTCAAGTAAGATTTTTACTCGAATTAAGATAGTTTATAGTTATAGAAATTGAATCAAAGTTTGAATATGAATATTACCTTGAATAAGAAAGATAACCTACTGTATATAACAAAGGTTTCTTGATCTTAGATGATTACTTGGAATGGATTAGAAAGCTTGGAAGTAAATTAGTAAACTTGAAGGGATTTTTGAAGTGTTCTTGAAGTGTTCTTCCTATGATGATTATAGCTTGATTCTTGAAGTGATTTTTGATGAAGATGATGATTAACTACTGGAAAAATACGTTCATAATAGTGTGTGTGTGTGTTGAGAGAGAATTAGAAAGAGAATTGGAAGTGAAATGGAGTGAATGATGAGTGGTAATTGGTGAGTGGTGAGTGGGGTTAAAAGGAGTTCTAGTTAGTTGACTAGCTCATGGTAGAAGTTAAAATTGATTAGTCATACATGACATAATCAAGAGTGGAATCCCATTCTAGTTCCTATTGGTATATACTCATAGTAAGTACATTTTAAAGCTGTGTATAATACGGGTAAGAATACGACTAGAATTCTTGATGAAAGAAAAGAATGGAAAAGTAAATGTAACCATTTTCGTTAAGTATGAGTGTTTTGATATATGTCTTGAAGTCTTCCAAAAGTATTTTAATACATCTAAATACACTACATGTATATACATTTTAACTGAGTCGTTAAGTCATCGTTAGTCGTTACATGTAAGTGTTGTTTTGAAACCTTTAAGTTAACGATCTCAATTAATGTTGTTAACCCATTGTTTATTATATCTAATGAGATGTTAAATTATTATATTATCATGATATTATGATATATTAATATATCTTAATATGATATATATACATTTAAATGTCGTTACAACGATAACCATTACATATATGTCTCGTTTCGAAATCCTTAAGTTAGTAGTCTTGTTTATATGTATATAACTCATTGTTAATATACTTATGGAGATACTTACTTATCATAATCTCATGTTAACCATATGTATATCCATATATATATATCGTCATGTCGTTTTTACAAGTTTTAACGTTCGTGAATCGCCGGTCAACTTGGGTGGTCAATTGTCTATATGAAACATATTTCAATTAATCAAGTCTTAACAAGTTTGATTGCTTAACATGTTGGAAACATTTAATCATGTAAATATCAATCTCAATTAATATATATAAACATGGAAAAGTTCGGGTCACTACAATATGTATACACTGGGTCGTGGATTGATTCAAGATAATATATATCGAATTATTTCTGTACATCTAACTGTGGACAACTAGTTGTAGGTTACTAACGAGGACAGCTGACTTAATAAACTTAAAACATCAAAATGTATTAAAAGTGTTGTAAATATATTTTGAACATACTTTGATATATATGTACATATTTGTTATAGGTTCGTGAATCGACCAGTGGCCAAGTCTTACTTCCCGACGAAGTAAAAAATTTGTGAAAGTGAGTTATAGTCTCACTTTTAAAATCTAATATTTTCGGGATGAGAATACATGTAGGTTTTATAAATGATTTACAAAATAGACACAAGTACGTGAAACTACATTCTATGGTTGAATTATCGAAATCGAATATGCCCCTTTTTATTAAAGTATGGTAATCTAAAAATTAGGGAATAGACACCCTAATTGACGCGAATCCTAAAGATAGATCTATTGGGCCTAACAAACCCCATCCAAAGTACCGGATGCTTTAGTACTTCGAAATTTATATCATATCCGAAGGGTGTCCCGGAATGATGGGGATATTCTTATATATGCATCTTGTTAATGTCGGTTACCAGGTGTTCACCATATGAATGATTTTTATCTCTATGTATGGGATGTATATTGAAATATGAAATCTTGTGGTCTATTATTATGATTTGATAATATATAGGTTAAACCTATAACTCACCAACATTTTTGTTGACGTTTTAAGCATGTTTATTCTCAGGTGATTATTAAGAGCTTCCGCTGTTGCATACTAAAATAAGGACAAGATTTGGAGTCCATGCTTGTATGATATTATGTAAAAAAACTGCATTCAAGAAACTTATTTTTGATGTAATCTATTCTTATTGTAAACCATTATGTAATCGTCGTGTGTAAATGGTATATTTTAGATTATCATTATTTGATAATCTACGTAAAGTTTTTTAAACCTTTATAGATAAAATAAAGGTTAAGGTTGTTTTAAAAATGAATGCAGTCTTTGAAAAACGTCTCATATAGAGGTCAAAACCTCGCGACGAAATCAATTAATATGGAACGTTTATAATCAATATGAACGGGACATTTCACATACGCACTCGCCAAGTGTACTTTCAGGGGGTTATAAACGTTAAGTCTAGTTACCGGGTGCCCACGGTTATACATATACTTTTCATACTGTTTATTACACTGAAATCTCGTGGCCTATCTTACGTTACTATTACAACTTAAACTATAGCTCACCAACATTCGTGTTGACTTTTAAGCGTGTATTTCTCAGGTGCCTAGAGGTTTCTTGCTTCCGCTGTTAGACTTGATGTCATGCTGTTAGATTTGCTGTTTTGCTGTTAAGGACCTACTGTATTAGTTACCCGCTACATTACTAGAGATGTCTCAATCATGGAACTTTTCTTTTACATTCGTAGTTTATGTTAATTTCAAACAATGGCTTTGTAACGACCTTAGGGTCAAATAATTATGTTTATGCTCCTATTCGTAGGATGCGCGCTATCTTTTGTAAAACGCTATCTTTTTATGAATGCAAACTGGTTTTCAAACAGCATGTAGTATTCAACCGTGTAAAGATCCTATTGTTGACGAATCATACACGATGGTTTTGTACGGGGCGTCACAAAAACGCAGCTGCAGGGGCTGATTTGGGCGGGCTTTTGGGACTGTTTTGGATGCACAGCAACAGCAGGAAAAACGCAGCTTCTTAGTCGACTTTGAAGGCTGTTTTGAATGTCAAATATTAGTAAGAAAAAGGCTAAGTTGATGACGTCTGTGGTGGTGATTGTATCAGGCAGCAACAGCAGCAAAGAAGCTGCAAAACAAGCGGTGATGGAGCTATTTGGGTGACGGTTCTGGGCTGTAAAATTCACAGCAAAACATGCGGTTATGGAAGGCTGCAAGCAGGTGACGTTAGAGGCTATTTTTGATGGTGTTGGTTATCAAATTAGGGTGATGGTTGGTGACAAAATAAACTGTCGAGCAATTGCAAGGAGAGGAACTTGAGGTTTTTTTTTTTTCAAGTGATACATATTATGGAGAGCCTAAGGGTTCTATTTATAGTGCAAGTGTTGAGTATTTGAATCAAACTCAAATTGTTTAAAGGTGGGGAGATGATACTCACACACTAGTTTTTTATCCATACGCACCTAATTTACTATGATGCCCTTACTTACAATAATGGTGACTCAAATATCAAGATAAACTTAAGGATATAATTGTAAGTTTTATAGTAAAAAGTGTGTATGGATCAAAAACTGGTGTGTGAGTATCACCTCCCTTAAAGGTGTAGAAGAGATTAGGATTATGATTAATGAATTGGGATGAGATTAGGATTCACCTTATCATTTAGATTAGGATTAGGAGTCTTGAAGTTTATTTTTTTATTTTTTAAATGTGCTATCCGATTTTTCTTTTTTATACTATTTATATTTCTATTTTTTTTTCGGCCTACTAGTATATGTATATGCATATATTATTTTTATTTTTATTATTTTTTTTATTTTTTTTCTCTTTTTAATTTAGTCCCTAACTTTTATTTATTTCCCAAATGTTTTACTATTTATATAAATGTCACATTTTTTTTACATATAGATTAATAGTTACGATATTACAGAAAAGCATAAATTTTAATTAGCATTGAGTGTCGACTAAAAGTTTACCATTTGTTCAACGTTTTGCCAAATAAAGTTTATGAGCACAAAAAAATCCTATGGGCAAAATAGTAAAAGTAGAAGTGGAAAAGTGAGGATCGTTATAGTCATCATCGTGAAGAACACCCACCAAATTCACCACCATCAAACCGTCCCCTTTATCGAAACCCACCACCTTTGGTTCTACTTCCTATTTTGAGACCACCATTAACCGTCATCAACAACCACTGCCTATGCGTTGTTTCTCTTTTTTCCGTTGCAAAACCGAAGCCAAACACCATTATTATATCACGCTAATTGTTGCTGCTACGCTACAGGTTTCTATTTTCATTCAATAATGACACAAACCAAAAACCTTTTTTCAATACTGTAGCTATAGTGATCGAATGTGACTGAGGCAACTTGATTACTTTCTGTTATGATTTAATATTTATTAAAAACGCCTTTTTGACTTATGATATTCGGCTAGTTGGTGGACCTAATTAAACAAGCATATCGAAGTGGGTTACTCAACTGGAACCAAGTTTCTAATCATTTTTTTAATTACCATGTGGCGTTAATGATCTCCAACGAAACCGTTTCAGCTGTAATAACAACATAAAACTAGCGTATCTGCTATTGCTATTTAAAAACGATTGATGGGCTGTTACTTAAAAACTAAAGTTGATTACTGTGGCCTATGAAGCAGAGGTATTGGGCCATGATCTGGGCTCAAGAATTTGATCCAATATCTATTTCAGATTATGATAATTCGATTATTTATGATGATAAGAAAATGATAATGATAATATACGGGCGTGATTAGGATAATGGATTATGATGAAGAAGATGTTAAATGGGTGTTGTAGAAGATGAAGAAGAAATAGAAACTGATAGAACGGGTTAAATATTATTGAAATATGATTTATTTCAGAAAGATTGAAACGGTTCAATGGTTAAAGGTGTTATCGGGAGGTCGCGGGTTTAACCCCGGACTTGGGCATTTTTTTAAAGGACTATTTCATTGAGTTAGTTCACTTATTACTTATCATTATTATTATTATTATTATTATTATTATTATTATTATTATTATTATTATTATTATTATTATTATTATTATTATTATTATTATTATCATCATCATTATTAGGATTATCATTATTATTTTATTATCCCCATTATTATTATTTTTAACATTAATATTATTATTTTTAACATTATTAGTATTATTATTATCATTTTTATTAATACTAGTATCATTATTATTTTTATAACAACCATATTATTATTATTATTATCAATTATCAATATTACTACTAATATTATTATCATTACTACAATAAAAATTAGTCATATAGAAATATACTTAACTAAACCACATTAACATTTTTATTTATTTAAAGTATATAAAATAAATATATTTAATTAAGTTATTAATGAAACACATAATTTATTAAAATAACAAGTATATCACTAATAATATATAAATTCGTTCGATTACAATTATATGTGTTAATATATATATATAAATAATATAGGTTCGTGAATCCGAGGTCAACCCTGCACTTGTTCAGTGCCGTGATATGCATAATTACTACGAAATACGGTATTGTGAGTTTCATTTGCTCCCCTTTTAAATGCTTTTGCAATATATATTTTTGAGACTGAGAATACATGCGCTGCTTTTATAATTGTTTTACGAATAGACATAAGTAATCGAAACTACATTCTATGGTTGGATTATCGAATCGAATATGCCCCTTTTTAGTCTGGTAATCTAAGAATTAGGGAACAGACACCTTAATTGATGCGAATCCTAAAGATAGATCTATCGGGCCCAACGAGCCCCATCCAACGTACCGAATGCTTTAGTACTTCGAATTTATCATGTCCGAAGGTTGTCCCGGAATGATGGGGATATTCTATATGCATCTTGTTAAGGTCGATTACCAGGTGTTCAATCCATATGAATGATTTTTATCTCTATGCAGTTTGCGAAATGCCTGATATGAGATGATATTTATGAGAAATGGAAATGAAAATCTTGTGGTCTATTATATTATTGAAAATGATTGTTTATTATAAACTAATGAACTCACCAACCTTTTGGTTGACACTTGAAAATAAAGAAATCTTTCGCTTTGCATTTGCTCATTTTAAAGATATTACTTGGAGTCTTTCATGGCATATTTCAAAAGACGTTGCATTCAAGTCGTTAAGTTCAATAAAGATTATTATTAAGTAAATGACAGATTAGGTCATTTATAATTGGATATTATGAAATGGTAGGCATGCTTGTCAACTTTCGATGTAATGAAAGGTTGTCTTTTAAAAACGAATGCAATGTTTGTAAAATTTATCATATAGAGGTCAAATGCCTCGCTATGTAACCATATGTTATTGTATTCGTCCTTATGGATTAGGACGGGTCACTTCATGTGGTATCAGAGTGGTGGTCTTAGTGAACCAGGTCTGCATTAGTATGTCTAACTGATAGTCGTTAGGATGCATTAGTGAGTCTGGACTTCGACCTTAGCTGCATGTCAAAAGTTTTGCTTATCATTTTCTGTCGAAAATTACTTGCTTATCATTCTTAGTCTAGACACATCTTACTGCATTGATTGCATGAATAGTGTATAGAACAAATTCATATCTTAGCGTATCTGCTAATTCATATCTTAGCATATCTGTTACTGTAAACTTTGCCTAACATATTCCGTAAATTCCTTCGTAATCTACGAAATCTTTTGCTCTATATAAATAGATATTCTATGTAATTAGAATACCATCCGATAACCGGAAATCATTTCATATTGAAAAAAAAAACCTTTATTCACTCATACAAAATGGAACTCGCCACTAGTTCAAGTCCCTCGGATTCCGATATGGAGTTTCACTCGAGCTCCAAAAGCAGTGTGACCGGAATGGATCAACCAATCAGCCATCACCTATTCTGGATGAATTGGGGATGGGTTCGCAGTCTACTTAATCACTGGAGACAAGAAGAAGGTGATCCCTTCCATCCACCACATTGCCCTTTTGGTGAAGAACCTGAAGAACTTACCGGCTAACCTGTTTGAGACACTATTTTCTCTCTCATTTCCAGAGTATCTCGGCACGATTATATACTATCTTACATTCTAGATCTTATTCACCCATTCGTTCGAACCACCAATCATCCCGGAGTAATAGAAGAAGTCGGCGAGCTTCGCGCTCGGGTAGTGGCGTTGGAGAATATGGTGCAAAGGTTACAAGCACCAGCAACACCACCGACGTCAACAGTATCACCATCATCAAAGCCAACAGTACCATTACCACCACCAACCACCACCGCGTCGTAAACCTCAACTTTACAATCTGTCCCACAAGCACCAATGTCATACGCCCTATAGATACCAAGGAATACTAACAACAATAAACAATGAAGTATTGATTCATAACTTCATTAGAGAAACATTCTGCGGTGATTATGTAATCTCTACAGTCTTAGAGATTATCTATTCCAGTCTTAATCATAAACCAGATAAGTGGGCGAATAGAAATGATAAAATGAAACCCTGACCGGAATGGTGCACGATTTACAAGCTAGACTTGTTTGACCAACAGCATCAACAGTACCGTCAGCATTGCCAGCATCAGCAGCACCTACAATATCACAAGCTTCACCAGATCTATAATCAACGCAAACATCATCACTAATCAACAACGTGTATATTGTATCAACAAATTATGAAGTATTAACTCATTCCCTCTGAATAAATTATATGTATATTTTATTTATATACATATGAATTTTGAGATCAAAATAAATCTTTTCGTACTAAGCTATTATGTATGAATTAAATAAGGGTAGATATTACTCGGTTAAATTCATATTACTAATATGCTATGTTGTACATCCTTCCTTAACAACTTAACCATCGTTAACTACGATCTCTGTTTTAACTCAATGAATTCCGTTTCATAACAAACCAAGTGTATTATTCAATTATATGTTTGATTTTACACTTTCATTTTCGATATGCTCGAAACTCACTAGAAAACATCATCGTATCTTGCGAAGTTCACAAGAATTCCACGAACATCCACATTCTTCACCGAGGAATATCAATTAGTATCAATAATGAAGTACTAATTACATTAGTGAAACACTCCGCGGAAATTTTGTAATCTTTAATGTTTTAGAGATTATTCATTTTCAATTTCAGCTAAAAATCAAATGAGTTTAATATTATATTAACTCAGTAAATCTGTATTACATATGAAGGAAATATACATATGTATATATTTTCATAGAGACTGTAATGAAATTCATTTATGTTACTTGTGAATTTTTTTTAACGGGTAGGTAATACCCGAGAGATATATAAATTCACAATTAATATGTTACATTCTTCGAATCTGATTAAGCAACCATCAACTATACTCACTACTTTCACAACAATATACATTCTTTCATAAAAGTCAAAACAACCATTCTCATTCAAATTTGATTGCATAATCTGATTTTGACAAATCAAAATCCAAGTCAAGATTTAACAGAAGACATCACTCTTAGAATTTTTACATCTTTCAAAGCTATACTTTGACTTCAAAACTGTGCTAGAACATCATTTCTATACCTAGAATCCAGAAAAATATTCGCATCATTCAAATTCTAGAACAACATATGTGTATTGACAATTACAACCTACGTTCAAACCCTTCGAAATTCCTGAAGGCACTTCAAATAATGAACAATCGAAGTGATGATCTAACCACATATTAACCACAGTCTTGCACCTGAAAAACTCTCGAAACCAAAGTCGTAGTTTAACACGTATCCGTGTCAGATCCTTTGGCATTTATTAGCAAAAATAACTTTTCAATCCCTTTTCAACGTAGACAGTTTTGTCACAGCTCCAGCAAATCAACTTCAATTGATCATTCGAATAAGCCTTATTATAACGATTACCCCTTCATCATTGTTACTGGGGAACCGTTTATATTCCACCACATTAGCAGCAAACTTACCAACAATTTTGTTAATCTTTGACTTTCAGAAAAATCATTATATTCATTGAAACCTATCATATACTCATACGCACCTTGTAACAAGAATTGCCATACCAATTATCGAGAATCAGCAATCAGTATTTTGAAATCTCGCAACATGCCTACATCAACAGTTATATATATACATATAACGTCCATCTCCTAGACTTACATACTTCGAATGTGAAGTTTCTGAAAAACACCCTAAACTGCGAATTAGTTCTTTGAATTTTGGAAAAATGCTGATGAAGCAGCAAAAAATGTAAACGACCTTAATAGTCGAGAGTTTGATGATAAAGGTTAATGTGTTGGAAAAGCTCAGAAAAAGAGAAGGTTTGGAACTGAAAAACGGAATGAGCAAACTATGAAGGAGGCTGTGGACAAATCACAAAGACAAAACCTGACTTCAAAGAATCCAAATAATTCAGTGTCTGCTGAAGTCATTAACGAATACCTTGCTCCTGACTCTAAACCCTTGTGGACGATATTCTTCATCATCCTCTGATCTTAGATATTCTAAGATATATCATCATATCTTTCATTATAAATATCTTAGATATTTCTGAAGATATTTACATAACTCTTCTTATCTGAAATCAATTATCTCTTCGCGATATCTATGTTACATCATAAAAGAAACTATTTTAGTTTCTAAATTCTGAAACCTTCGAGTTTAAAATGTGAATGTTTTTGAAGTAGTGTTGGGAACTGAAGCATGAGTTAGTATAATATAATGACACTTGATCAACGTGATTATATTATAGTAAGTCATGCTGAGTTTCTAATGGGACATGACGATTCACAGACCATACCGTCATCATGTGCCATGTTACACGACTCTTGTATTCTATTTAATCTCTAAAAAAAAATCAAGAAAATATTTTCTTAATGATTCAGTCTTTTTCGGATATTCTGGTAATTTGACAAATTAAGATCGTGCCATTACAATTTCCTTCTTAGAACATTAACTATGTTCATTCCGAAATTCATATCTACGAATTCTGGACCATTACATACGGTGCTTAATGGCAAGAAGAGAAAACAAAAAGAATGAAGCTGAGAAATAGAAATTGGAGTATAAATCGCAGCAAATAGAAGAAAGCATTAACTGTGGATATCAATGATTATAGAAAGACAGAAGCAGAGACATCGAAATATAAGGGAAGATATAAAACCCAACAACCACCCAGAAATTATAAACCGTATATATCGATGCATATAGCAATATAAAGACACGGGAAGACTAAAAATACTATAAAACCAAGAGTATAGTAGAAGTAAATAGATTCTTCCGGCGGTAGATGAAAAAGAAGAATGATAGATATGAAAGTTAGGAGTATATCAAGAATCAGAACTGGATGAAGCATATTGACGAATACTTTAAAGTATGAGTTGAGGGAGGAAGAATAGAAGGTGAGCTGTGGAAATAAAGAAACGAAGGGAGTGGATTTATATTAAAATATCCGACAGAGCAATCGAGACAGATTATCACATTTAACCGAAGAGGATCCTAATTTCCTTAATTACAGAAGAATCAAATCTTATTACGAAGATTTTCTCCAAATCCTTTGAACCCTGGAAATCAATCCTATCTACGTCAAAAGATATGACGAATCCACATTTATTCATTTCACTCTTTTGTGATAGCTTCACTCGTACTCTTCACATAAACAAATCGTTTTATCCATATTACTAACTGATGATAAATCTCTAATTTCCAACTTGTATGCGTCATGAAAACATACTTATTGTTAGCCATGACCATCCCAATCAAATTTCGGGATGAAATTTCTTTAACAGGTAGGTACTGTGACAACCCGGAAATTTTTGACCAAATTTAAACTTTAATCTTTATATGTTTCTGACACGATAAGCAAAGTCTGTAATGTTGAAGTCTCAAAAACTTTGAACTGTGTTCATGTATTCAATTACCCTTCGATTGTTCTCGACGATTCACGAACAATAGTATGTATATATAAATAATTAGATACAAATAAATATAATATTACATTAATAAATCATTAATTGTTGGAATTAAGAATATAAAATAATAAACGATATTATAAAGTTTATTATTAAAATAAATCTATATATACATAGTATATTGAATATAAATGATTTCGAGCTTAATTAGTAAACGGTTGTAATACTCGGTTGACGTTTCGTTAATGTACATATAGATCTAATACGAATTTATAAAGATTTAAAATAAGAGTTAGTCCTTAAATAGATTACGAAGATTATTGGTTTGATAGAAATATTTTCATCTTTTTAGTTTAAATTTGAGTACTCTGTATATAGTACTTGGAATTAAGAACAAATAATGGACGAACATTTTTTATCAGGTTTCAAACAATTAATGACTAAAATAAATAAATAAATTTAATTTAAAAAAATTGGAATTTTTTCGAAGACTTTTATCCGTCACTAATTAGTAACGGGATATGATATATCACTCCGTGAAAATGACGTCGGTAACATACCAACAATCTAAACTCACGAGATGAAATAAGAGGCTACTAATATTTTTTTATTATTATTATTATTTTATGTACACGTTTTCTTATCTATCCTATATATGATTGCATCAATCATAAGCCATGTTACTTCCTATTTTCTGTACCTAGTCAAATACTACTGCTTATAATCTCTTCTTCTATTTGATCCACTAACTTCATAAACATATCTTTATGATCATTTTTTTTCTGTTTCAACTTCGGTTAACCATCAACATAATTCATCACAAACCTCCGATCACTACTACCACTGTTATTGCTCTTGTTTCCTTGTACGATTGCAGCACAACACCCACCTTAAAACCACCACTTGAATGCCTCATTTCGTGACCCAAAACCCATCCCATATCGACACCCATCGTGACCACCATCATCATAGTTAATTTCATTTTTCTATTTCTAATGAAACCTCAAAAACCGCCATCACAATATCACCATCTTCACTACCACATCCGTCAACCACAACCATCACCTTATCACCATGTAAATCATCACTATGACTGCTAGTAGGCTCGAATTGCTATCTGCTTTATGTGTTCTTTTAACTGCTACTACTACGATGTTCATGGTCGAATATCACCCAAGAACCCACCTGCAAACCTTGTTAACCGTTACAGTTACACCACAATATTTTTTTTGTATCGTTGAACAAACAACACATTGAGCAGGCAGCTGCTACTATTGTTGTCGTGTTCTTGTTATTGAGACCACCACCACCGAGAACCTCAATCATTGTCATCATCATGAAGAACACCCACCAAATTCTCCACCATCAAACCATCCCCTTTATCGAAACCCACCACCTTTAGTTCTACTTCCTATTTTGAGACCACCATTAACCGTCATCAACAACCACTGTCTATGCGCTGTTTCTTTTTTTGTTGTTGCAAAACCGAAGCCAAACACCATTATTATATCACGCTAATTGTTGCTGCTACGCTACAGGTTTCTGTTTTCATTCAATAATGACACAAACCAAAAACCTTTTTTCAATACTGTAGCTATAGTGATCGAATGTGACTGAGGCAACTTGATTACTTTCTGTTATGATTTAATATATATTAAAAATGCCTTTTAACTTATGATATTCAGCTAGTTGGTGGACCTAATTAAACAAGCGTATCGAAGTGGATTACTCAACTAGAACCGAGTGTTCTAATCATTTTTTTTATTACCATGTGGCGTTAATGATCTCCAACGAAACCGTTTCAGCTGTAATAACAACATAAAACTAGCGTATCTGCTATTACTATTTAAAAACGATTGATGGGCTGTTACTTAAAAACTAAAGTTGATTACTGTGGCCCATGAAGCATAGGTATTGGGCCATGATCTGGGCTCAAGAATTTGATCCAATATCTATTTCAGATTATGATAATTCGATTATTTATGATGATAAGAAAATAATAATTATAATATACGGGTGTGATTAGGATAATGGATTGTGATGAAGAAGATGTTAAATGGGTGTTGTAGAATATGAAGAAGAAATAGAAACTAATAGAACGGGTTAAATATTATTGAAATATGATTTATTTCAGAAAGATTGAAACGGTTCAATGGTTAAAGGTGTTATCGGGAGGTCGCAGGTTTAAACCCGGACTTGGGCATTTTTTTAAAGGACTATTTCTTTGAGTTAGTTCACTTATTACTTATCATTATCATTATTATTATTATTATTATTATTATTATTATTATTATTATTATTATTATTATTATTATTATTATTATTATCATCATCATTATTAGGATTATCATTATTATTTTATTATCCCCATTATTATTATTTTTAATATTAATATTATTATTTTTACATTATTAGTATTATTATTATCATTTTTATTAATACTAGTATCATTATTATTATTATAACAACCATATTATTATTATTATCAATTATCAATATTACTACTAATATTATTATCATTACAACAATAAAAATTAGTCATATAGAAATATACTTAACTAAACCACATTAACATTTTTATTTATTTAAAGTATATAAAATAAATATATTTAAGTTATTAATGAAACACATAATTTATTAAAATAACAAGTATATCACTAATAATATATAAATTCGTTCGATTACAATTATATGTGTTAATATATATATATATATATATATATATATATATATATATATATATATATATATATATATATATATATATATATATATATATATATATGATATAGGTTCGTGAATCCGAGGTCAACCTTGCACTTGTTCAGTGCCGTCATATGCATAATTACTACGAAATACAGTATTGTGAGTTTCATTTGCTCCCTTTTTAAATGCTTTTGCAATATATATTTTTGAGACTGAGAATACATGCGCTGCTTTTATAAATGTTTTACGAATAGACACAAGTAATCAAAACTACATTCTATGGTTGGATTATCTAATCGAATATGCCCCTTTTTAGTCTGGTAATCTAAGAATTAGGGAACAGACACCCTAATGACGCGAATCCTAAAGATAGATCTATCGGGCCCAACGATCCCCATCCAACGTACCGGATGCTTTAGTACTTCGAATTTATCATGTCCGAAGGTTGTCCTGGAATGATGGAGATATTCTATATGCATCTTCTTAAGGTCGATTACCAGGTGTTCAATCCATATGAATAATTTTTATCTCTATGCAGTTTGCGAAATGCCTGATATGAGATGATATTTATGAGAAATGAAAATGAAAATCTTGTGGTCTATTATATTATTGAAAATGATTGTTTATGATAAACTAATAAACTCACCAACCTTTTGGTTGACACTTGAAAGCATGTTTATTCTCAGGTATTAAAGAAATTTTCCGCTGTGCATTTTCTCATTTTAAAGATATTACTTGGAGTCTTTCATGGCATATTTTAAAAGACGTTGCATTCAAGTCGTTAAGTTTAATAAAGATTATTATTAAGTAAATGACAAATTAGGTCATTTATAATTGGATATTATGAAATGGTAGGCATGCTTGTCAACTTTCGATGTAATGAAAGGTTGTCTTTTAAAAACGAATGCAATGTTTGTAAAATTTATCATATAGAGGTCAAATGCCTCGCGATGTAACCATATGTTATTGTATTTGTCCTTATGGATTAGGACGGGTCACTTCATAGGATCATCTATAGGGGACTTAACCACCCACGCGTCCATCTCTTACACAGTTATACCCGCCCCCAACTGTGTGTCCAGGAGGAAACCCGCACCAATCTCATACGGGCCATGGATGGTAAAACCTCCTCCCCTTTACCCCCTAATGCGATGTGGGAAAGGTGTCATGGGTGGAACTTCATGGCATAGATGAAATTGTGGGTTACTATGTAGCCAACGGGGGTCGAACTCCTGACCTCCCCTAAAGGAGACATGCCACCAACCACTAAACCACATCACAACTTCAAAAATATATCTGATTGTGTATAGAAATGTACTAGTTAATTTTAGACTACGTTCTGTAAATTATAATTTAGCTTTTGTGTTATATATAGTGCCTCATTTTGATGATAAATAGTTGTAGCTCACGGTAGACGATCATGTGCTAGATGAAATAAGACCATATTATAGATGACGACAACTACTTGGTATTGAACACATAGGTCCCATATAAAATGACACACGATGCATGTCCCTTACATATTTACCCTGGTTAGATGAAATATCTGAACCTTTTTATTTCATAAAAACTTCTTATTATATGTTACGTTATTTCGTACCTAAATTAGCATCAATTAGGGAAAAGAATCCACGTTTTGTTGCAGGGTGATTTTAGTCGGTTAATCGAAGAGTGTGGTTTTTGTCGGTGAATTCGGTTAATTGGACGTAGATAATATAAAGGAATGAAATAAGAAGGAAAAAAGTTGTAAGAAAAAACTTATAAGAAAGTTGTTTTTAAAAAATAATAATGAACCAAGTAATTACTTTAAATTGTTTTTAACAAATTAAAAACCTTTAATTTAAGTATGTATCATTTGTAAACATTTTATATATGATTTCTAATATATCATTTGTAAATAACATGCTCACATTATATGTAATATGTAAGGCCAAAAATAAAGGCATAGCCCCCTCAACCATAAACAAATGAAAAATAAATATCAGGTAACTTCATTTTCATTTCCAACAGTCACAAACGTAATATCTGATATTTCTTTGCTTTCTGTTGGGAAACATGGTCTCACTAATTTCAAGCACACGACTAATGAAAGACAATAAAGAAATAAGAACAATCCACAATACAAGAATTTAACATGAAAACTTCAAAACAGGAGAAAAACCACGGGGGCCCAAAATAGAAAAATTCACTATATCACAAATTGTTACAATATAGACGACTCTATTAAGGCAACTACACTCTCCAAAATATTCAACTAATACTACTCTGAAACAAGAGTAAGGAAAAAAGAAAATAATCAAATACTTAAAGTGTACTGATTGGTGCAAGTTGGAATTATGCACATGGCCTACTTTTATATCCAAGTAAGTCACACACACTTTTTTTCATCTATCAATGTGGGACAAAACTCATTTTATACTCAAAGAGTTCACCCCTCATGTCTTCCATCCACCAATGTGAGACAAACAAGCATATAAATTCTTCTAACCAAAATATAACCAACACTTCCCTCCCTCTTTCCCTCCTATATCGAGCCGCCATCGTCACCACAATATCGCGTCGGTAGCACCACTAAACCGACGACAATTGACTAAGTCATTATTTTCTGTCGCCGGCCTACACCAAACTACCGTCGTTTTCTGTAAATATTCGCTAATCACCTCCCAACAACACCAAACTGCCGCCTGAAACCACTAATATATATGGTGGTTGTTTGGGGTTATTTGTAAACAACGGTTTTTAGATCATGTATTCTTTTGTGTATCTATGTATATATTAGGTTGTTAAACTATTACTTGTGATTAATCTAATGTATTTGTGTCTTTGTATATGATAATTAGGTTGTTAAACTGTTACTTGTGATTAATCTTGTCAGATTTTGACGATTATGGTAGCCGATGGCCGCCAGAGATCCCCCCAATCCCAATGAGAATAGAAGCTACTCGCTTAAATCTTGGATTGTAGTCGTTGTCTTTGTGATGGTTGGTAATGGTGGTTGTAGGTTGTTGTTGGTGGTACTTTTCATCCTTCATTTTTCATCATTCTCATCCTTGATAGTGTGTGACGCTTACATAGTAAGGAGGTTGATAGTGGCAGTGATGGTGGCATGAGGCTGTTGGTGGTGGTGGCAAGTGGCTGATGGTGGTGAAGTGGAGGTGGTGATGGCTGGAGGTATAGTAGTGGTGTTTACAGGAGGTAAAGTGGTGGTTGTGGTAGGAGGTTAGTGGTGGTGACAAAAACAGTAGACATTAAAAAAAAAGTAAAAGGATTATATTACTCATGTGAATAGTAAAAAGTCATGGTATTTAGTATAAACTAGTAAAAGTGGCCCGCGCGATGCTGCGGGACCTTTCGAGTTGCATATTCATAGTTAATGTAACGCTATGTATTTGCAGAATTAAAAACAATTTGTTACATGTGTGTTTGGATACACGTGGTTAGTACCTAGTGTACCTAATGACCTGCGCGTTTGTAACGCCATGCAGATTGCGTAAAAAAGGAAAAGGAACCATCGATATGATGTAGTTAGTTTGGGTTGTTTATTATAGGTGTATATATATGTATGGAAGGTAGCCCGAAATATTCAGTGGTTTTGAAAAACGTCTGTTTCGAGTATAATTAGTTGTGTTGTGTTCGTAAAATTAATTCGAGATGAATGGTGATGTCATAAAATTTTAACGCGCGGCGAGCAGGAAGATATGACTCGTTGAAAATTTGGGTGGAGTTTGTTTAAGTTTATTTAATAAATCAATGAATTTAAAATATTTACCCCTGAAAAGTTGTCACTTGTGGCATTGTTTGAGGGGGTGTTTTGTAATTTTTTTTAGTGATGTCGTTTGATAAATGTGTTTGGGGTGAAACGACCAAAAGTCCGGTGCTTTTTAGTATATTAAGGGTAATAAATAAATAAATGTATAATATATAATGTATAATAGTATAATTTATCATGTGCATTGATGGTACTATATTATCTATTAATCTATGACGGATAAAGTGAACCACTTTTGACTTTCCTAACTACTTTTTATTTCCTTTTTTGTTTTCAAATAGTAACGTAACCACATTTAGCAAATTCGAATATCAACTGATACATAAGGGCATCACATCGTATATGATGGATCATCGATAAAGTAAGCCGTCTCTGACTTTCATAACTACCTTTTTTTAAAATAGTACGTAATAACATTTAACGGATATGAAGATCAACAAGTACAACTGATATAAAAAGACATCAAAACATATCCAACGACAAAAAAGTTACTAACCTAATGTGAAGACCCAGAAATTTCGAACAAATTTAAACTTTATATCATTAGATAAATATTTCAAACATATATATTACGTACAAATTTACAATTCTAAATAAAAAATATATATATATTTTAACTTAGTCATAAAACGTCCTGATTTAAAATAATATATTTTGATAAACAACGAGCCACTGATTTATAGAAGCAAATGACCACAACACTCAATTTTATAAGTTATATTTTTTTATAAGATAATTTATTGATGAGTAAGTCAAATTATTAATAAGGGTACACGTCGCGTAACGTAAAAGGCTAGTTTTCTAAACGTACGAAAGTGCGTTCGAAAAACCGAAAGTGGTACATGGGTCGAGTGACAACGTACGAGTCATTTGAACAAAAATTACATTTTTACTACGCACGTAAATATAATATAATATTTAATTAATTCTAAAGATTAAATATATTATATATTAAATAATATATATATAACATATGTTTAAAAGAAAACGTCGGCAGGGAATGTAATGATACCAGCTAAGATCATGCGATTGCATGATAAAACTACACACATCCCATGCGATCGCATGGGATGGCTAGACTGATCATATGCTATAAAACGCGAGTCTGGTAACCGAATTCATTCCACAACTGATCGATCTTTCTCTCTACTCTTATTATATATTATTATTATTATTATTATTATTATTATTATTATTATTATTATTATTATTATTATTATTAAACTTATTATTATTATTAGTAGGAGCGATATTATTAGTAATATACATAAAATACTACGACGAGGTCATGAGCGGGTCATTTCAAGACAAGTTTTGCTAGTAGGATAGGGCTAAGGAAATTATGGTTTATAGCCATGGAGGTGATGGGTATGGTTCATGGGTTTGTTCGTGAGGTCAACCTAGTGTTTATAGTCTCCATTGCTTCTACGTACCTTTTCTGCAATATTGAATCTCAATATTGATACGTGAGTACTCGTAATTTAATTTATATATATTAATAGTGTATCCCTGACTAGTGCTCGAGTATATAGGATTATGCATGCTTGTACTTTTGATATTGCCACTAGATAGGTTATGTTGAATCCTGAATTAGTTACATATGCGGTTGAGATAAGGTATAAGATATGCATGTCGTTGGAAAGCTAGCGAAAAATTATTAACTTTTCATTTAGAAATAGTGTGATTTCGATGAACGGATTAAAAGATATGGTCAACTGAATTATGGTTAACGTTAAATGAAATTGTGTTTGAAACTGTAAATTAATATTTAAACAACTTGTCTATGAGATTGATAAATTGAATTTTTAAATATTACTAATCGAGTAAATGAATTTCTATATAAGGCACGTCTCGTCTTGTT
Source organism: Rutidosis leptorrhynchoides (assembly GCF_046630445.1). NCBI lineage: Eukaryota > Viridiplantae > Streptophyta > Magnoliopsida > Asterales > Asteraceae > Rutidosis > Rutidosis leptorrhynchoides. The sequence continues at coordinate 706,010,289 of NC_092334.1, read as the reverse complement.
GAGCAATTGTCAAAGTTGACTATCTTATCATGTTTTAAAGCTTTATAAACACTATAATCTGATTTTACAAGTATTGGAAACTATGTGAAATAATAAAATATATTCGATTTCCATGATAATTCAAATATAATATAGCTCCTGAAATAAATAATATTTTGAGTTTGATAAACTATAAATTCGTTCAATTATTAAGACTTATACTATATTAATAAACATGTATAGATTTAAAGATCATATTGGGTCAGGTTGACTTTTAAAATGACTTTTGTTAACTTTAGCATGTCGGTCTCGAACATTAGGATTGTGATACACTATGACCAGACCTAATTTGTTAGACATGTATTGACCAACATATGTTCTCTAGGTTGAGATCTATGGTTATTTTATATTTCGAGTTTCGGTCACATTTCGGTGAATGACCTTATGTGCTGCTAAGGTGAGTTTCATTGCTCCCTTTTTAATTGCTTTTGCAATCTATATTTTTGGACTGAGAATACATGCACTTTATTTTAAACACAATGGATACAAGTACATACTAAATTCTACACCGAGTTTGAACCGAAAATCCCTTAGCTTTGGTAACTAGTAACTGCCGATTATAAGAACTGGTGGGCGCGAATAGTTGTATATGGATCCATAGGGCTTGACTTCCCCGTCCGTTCAAGGTATAGAAACCCTAGCCTGAACTATAAAACAGACGTATGCTATTTGAGTTTAGTACATGTTGGATTGCGTGTGATGTTTTAGCAGAGGGGTATAAAATACTATTAATTTTTACAAGAAAATACTATTAAATACGATACAATTTTACACAAGATATTTATTTATTTAGAGAATGGATATACTTAAACCTTGCTACAACACTTATAGGCAGTGTACCTAATCGTACAGTAGTGTAGTTTTTAGTAAGTCCGGTTCGTTCCACAGGGAAAATCTTTAAACAAAGCTTAACGCTATATTAGTTTACTTTTATAAAAATACAAATATATATAAGTAATATTATTATTATAAAGGGGGGTTTTTACCGTTTAATGACCGGTTTGTCGATTTTAAAACTTTAGTCGCAGTTAAAACCAAATGTAAAATAATAAATAAATACAAGACTTAATTTAAAGCGTAAAGTAAATAATGATAATGAAATTGCGAATAATAAAAGTGAGATAAAATAAACTTGCGATAATTAAAAGTGCAATTAAATACAATAACAATAAAAATGCGATAATTAGAAGTGCAATTAAATATAAAATAAAGGAAATTAAATATGAAATAAAATAATTATGCTTATTTAAACTTCCGTAACCATGATGTTTGACGTGTTGATTTTAGTTTTATGCCCATGGGTTAATTGTCCTTTGTCCTGGATTATTTAATATGTCCGTCTGGTTTTTGTCCATAACAGTCCATCAGTCATAAATATAAAGTGCGAGTGTCCTCGTCAAATTATCCTTATACCCGAAGTTAAATATTCCAACTAATTGGGGATTCGAATTGTAACAAGGTTTTAATACTTTGTTTAATGAATACACCAGGTTATCGACTGCGTGTAAACCAAGGTTTTACTACTTTGTTAACAATTACACCAATTACCCTTGAATGTAATTCACCCCTGTTTCAACAATTCTAGTGGCTATTAATCCATTCCCGTGTCCGGTTAAATGAACGATTATTCGTACATATAAATACCCCGCCCATCGTGTCCGATCGAGTGTATATGGTAATTTATAGGGATGCCCAATTGTAAATCTTTATATTAACATTAACAAACTATCATTTAGTTAAACAAATATAAAGCCCATTAATAGCCCATAGTCTAATTTCCACAAGTGTCATTCTTTTGTCCAAACCCCAATTATGGTACAAAGCCCAATTACCCAATTTTAGTAATTAGCCCAACATCATGATTACTTCGGATTAAATAAGCATAATAATAACTTAGCTACGAGACATTAAATTAAAAAGGTTGAACATAACTTACAATGATTAAAAATAGCGTAGCGTTACACGGACAGAATTTCGACTTACACCCTTACAATATTCGCTAACATACCCTTATTATTAGGATTAAAATTAAAATTAAAATTAAAATTAAAATTAAAATATAAATATAAATATTTACGTATAGATATAGAGAGGATGGAAATATATGTTGGTTTTTGCGATCAGAATTCGTTTGCTTTTATAGGGAGTTTCAGAATTTGGGGCTCCGCGACTCGCGGCCCTTTTTGCCTTCAAACTCCGCGAGTCGCGGAGTTTGTAAATACAGCTCACTCCATTTTGGCTCTTTGTTTACCGACGGTTTATTATATAAATATAATATATATATAATTTATATAATTAATTATATATTATATTATATTTATATACATAGTTAACTTGTAATTTTTAGTCCGTTGCGTCGAGCGTTGAGAGTTGACTCTGGTCCTGGTTCCGGATTTTCGAACGTCCTTGTGTACAATTTAATATCTTGTACTTTGCGTTTTGAATCTTGTACTCTTGTAATTTCGAGACGTTTCTTATCAATAATTGGAACCTCTTTGATTGTCTTTTGTACTTTTGAGCTTTTTGGTCGTTTGCGTCTTCAATTCGTCGAATCTGTCTTTTGTCTTCACCTTTTATTATTTAAACGAATATAACTTGTAAATAGAACAATTGCAACTAAAAGCTTGTCTTTCTTGAGGAATAATGCTATGAAATATATGTTTGTTTTTAGCATTATCAAATATTCCCACACTTGAGCGTTGCTTATCCTCAAGCAATATCGTCTTGAAATACTAGAATCATTTCTTTATTCTTCACACTTTGTACATCAGTGATTTCTATACGGCGGTATAAACAATGGTAGTAACGATATGGTTTACAGTCCCACATGTCTATAAAAATTTAGATCCATTAAGGAAATTGGATCTTTATGAAAACATTTGATCTTTTGAAAATTAAATCTAGTTTTTATCCTAGATAAGTTTTCCGGAATAACCCTTTACCGGTGTTTGCGAATTATTTTTGTGGGTTTGGTGGGTTTCATATTTGAAAATTTTAGCTCAAAACTTATGGTTTTGTGTCACCCACTTGCTATCCTTGTATTTGGAAAGCAACACGTCCAGTTTACTTGTCCCGTATATTACCTTTCGGTAAACTACCGTCCGGTTGTAAAGGAAAGCGTTGAACAAGCAACTGTTAAGGCAATGTCCCGTGACATGCTTTTAATTATGGTTTATAACGTGTCAGACGCAATTACTATCCTTGGTAGGAGCAATAGCAAAGCTCACCCTTATAATTTGTAGGTTTGGCACAAGGTCCTGTCTTTGACCACTATGCAACCACCGTTCTTACCGTTGACACCCGATTTGGTTCAGGTGACCTAATGAATTCCAGGTGAATTCCTAGGATTTTACGTTCAATGGTAATGAACGCATTGAAAATGGGTTTTTAGAAAACAAATCGGTTTGTAATTTTGATCAACATATTTTCTCGTTCAGGCTCGAGTTTAGATATCATTGAATTCCATGAGTTTGTAATTCTCAATCTTTAAGGTCAATCTCAAGGATTGAGTAATATCAGGCTTAAAAGCTGATTTTTGATCTTTTAAGGAGATTATCCTTTCTGGGGATCTGATTCATTAGTCTTATCCAGCTAATTTGCATGGTACCCCCCATTGTACGAGATAAATCCTTCTCATGGTTAGGATAAATCTGATCACTTGGCAACCCTGTTTGATGCTGAGGTCCGTGGATTTCCTGCTGATTTTAGTGATGACTTTTCTAGATTTTTCGTCAACCTACAGCTGGTCTGGACGACAACTTCATGACCTAAATCAAGAAGCGCGTTTCTTTTTCGGAAGACTTTACTTCCTTTTAATGATGGAATTGATTCATCGTGTAGATCCATCTCTTCTTTTCTTTCATCGGGTAAAATAGTTTACTTTAGTCCAAAGCAAAAGTATTTTCAGTTATTTGTATAAAAATATGTGACATATGTTTTGAATAACTTGGAGAATTTTCCCACACTTGGCTTTTATTTTCCTTTTTATTGTCCTCTATTCCATTTTAAATGAATTTTAACATTTTAGTTTGTTTCTCAATTTATGTCCTTTCCGAGGTAACAATAATTTCGGTGTTAAAACCTAGTTTTATCGTTCATAAATATGTATAAACATGATTTTGAGTTCATTTAATTGAAAATTTTGAAAAATTTTACTAGAATTAGGTAGTCAGTATATAAGACTAGGGCTGTTCTTTATTATCAGAGAGCACTAGATTCTAATACAACTACTGCTTTACTAGTATTTTTAATGGTAACCAAGTGTTTAAGATAGAAATTATAAAATCCAAAAGAATTTAACCCTTTCCCACACTTAAGATCTTGCAATGCCCTCATTTGCAAGAAATCAGTAACAATTTAAATTATTGAGGGTGATTTGTGTGAAAATGATTAAATTTTTACCAAAGTTTCCAAATATATTGGCGTTTGTTTGCTGAATGATAAATGGTGCACATCATTTGTTCATTCCGTCTTGTTGTTATTTCACATATATTTTGCATCTTGTCGTCAAAATTAGTTGCTTTTGCTGAACTTAATGCCAGTCTTTGAAAATGCGTTATTTTACCCTGTTGTGTACATAAGATAAACTGCAAACATATATACATATTTTTTTTTTTTTTTTGAAGTTTGGTATATTACCCCACATTCAAAAATTATTAAAATCTAAGAATAAAAGTTAGAAAATTATAAAAACTATTACAATATTAACATAAGTATTAAACGTATCAACATTACAAATAATAAAATAAAAAAAACTAAGTAGACTAGGGATGATACTGATACCAATAGGGGTTCCATGCATAACCATAGGTACTATAAAATGCTTCGGCAGGGTTATACGTAGGATACGGTGGTTGCATCTCTATAGACCAGGGAGGGAATATGGGCTTTGGAGTAGGAATATAGTTTCTACCTATATGTTGGCAATAAGCTATGATTTGGTTTTGATGAACTTGCCAATCTTCAAATGCTCTTTGTCTAGCATTTTCGTACTCCTGTGCAGCTATAAACCTTTGCATTTCTTGCATTTCATTTCCCCCTCCTACATTACCTTGCTGTTGGTTTCTCTCAACCTGTGGATGTATACCATTGTATTGTACTGCGGCGTTATTTCGCCTCTTCAAAAATTTCGCACCATGGTATACATTTAAACCTATTGTATCGCGGGGTTCTGGTTCTTCGACTAATAATCCCCCCTGACTTATATCCACACCAAGATATTCAGCAATTGAAGTTATAAATATACCACCTCCTACTATGCTATGCGGTCTCATCCCCCTAACCATAGCTGATAAATAATAACCCACACAATACGGTATACTTACAGCGCTTTGTAGGTCTCGAATACACATATGGTAAAACAAATCCTGTTCATTTACCTTTTCCTTATTCTTACCTCTTTGTGTAATCGAATTAGCTAAAAACCTATGAATTACTCTTAATTCAGCTCTATCTATATCCAAATAAGAGTAATTTCCCCCTTTGAATCGGTGATGGCTTGTCATTTGACTCCATACACCATGTGTATCAAAATTTTCATCTATCTTTCTACCATTTAGTATCAACCCTCTACAATCGGCAGATGCTAACTCCTCAGGCGTATATATACGTAAAGCCTGAGCCATGTCTAGTAAAGACATGTGGCGCATCGAACCTCCTAACAAAAATCTAATAAAATATCGATCGGTTAAACTAGCTACCCGATCATTTAATTCTATACTACACAACAATTCTTCACACCATACTTTATATACAGGTCTACGCATGGTGAATAAACGTACCCAGTCGTTAAAAGTAGAATTACCATACCTCTGTGCAAGTAATTCCCTAATTGGCCCGGCCAATTCTACAGCTTCTAATGGTCCCCATTCTATGACCCTAGATACCTCAACAACTTTAGAATGAAGAGTATGCAAACCCCTTTGGTATTTTGGATAATCTATCCAAAGTATGTCAAATCTCAGGTTCGGGTGCAAATCTTCCAAGTGCATATCAGAAAATGTCATGACTGGATGAGGTATATCTTGCTTGTAGTAGTTATCCACCTCCTGTTGTTCCGCATTCTCAGCAGGAGCATTGCGAGCTTGGGATGAAGATTCACCCCTTTCAGTCTGCAAAACACATCAAACACAATTTTTGTGCATCCAAATATGCATTAGTGTCAGCAAAATCATCAATCAAAATAATTACAATGACATGATCAATTTATATCAAACTTAAGCTCATTTTCATATTTTCATCAAATCTACACTTTTTCAAATAAGCATATACGAAAATGTTCGCCAAGTTCATAAGCATTTAACTCAAATAACATGTCAAAATAATAATTACTAGCAATTAAACAAGTTTCAAATGGCATTATCTTTCAAAAATCAAGTTCATGGATTTTTAGACTTGAAAAAGTCCACTTTAATTCTCAAAATCATGTTTAGGCTCAAAGTTTGGATCATTTAACTACCTAAACATGTTACACTACTTAATTTAGCAACAATTCATGACAAAAATCGGTCATAACCTGTTTATATCAAAAAGCCCCAAATTTGCTCAAGAACACAAACCCTAGATTAGTCAAAATTTGAAGTTTAAGGCTTCTAATCATGTTAAATAGCATCAATCTAGGTTTTACAAGCATAATACATAAACAATTTAAGCATAATTACACTAAAAAGCATCAAAATCAAATTGGGGAAAAAATTGCTCAAGAACACTAATTTTCGGATTAAATGGTGTTTAGGTGTAGAAATTTACCATTTTTCTTGAGTAATTCCTTGATAGCATCCTTCTCAACATGATTTTAGTAAAAGATTTAATGATTAACGGTTAAAAATTATGATTTTGGGGGTGTTTTTGCGGGTTTTTGAGGGTTTATTTTTGCAGTTTTTGGTGTGTGGGTTTTTCAACTGATCAGTTCTGCGTTTTTATTTTTTTCCTGATTTTTGGTCCCTCCGCGAGTCGCGGGGTTTAAACCTTCAAACTCCGCGAGTCGCGGAGTTTGTTTTTTTTTTTTTTTAATAACATCTTATACTAATTAAAACAATTAAGTAATTAATTTTAAAATTTTGTTTCCCTTGTTATTTAGGACGAGGTCGTTTCGGATCGATGTCCTAGTCCGTCCTTCGACAAAATTTTAAAATTTGTCTTTTTGTAGCGATTGTTTTAAAAGCTAATATTTTTGGGTTTTTTTAATGTTTTTGGCATACTTTAATTCAATAAGATTAAAAATAATGATAATAAAAGTTCTCGTCCCTCCCTTGGGTAAAGCAATTTCGGTTCAAAGACTTAGTCTTCAACTTACGACGAATTTTAAAAATCATATTTTTAACTTAATGAGATAAAGTAAATTTTTGTTTTTAAATTCACACCAAACTTAAAATAAAAATACATATTATAAAATCACACCAAACTTATATTATATTTTTCAAATATTTACATTTTTAAATATATTGTTTTTACAAAGTTTACAATATTAATTTAAGATTTATATATTAATTTTAAAAACATGGCAAAAATAAAATTAAAAATCTTTTTGGCTTTTTATCCCACATTAATCAATCAAATATTATCAAAAATATACGCCCCTCTTTTCGGTAAAGTAATTTCGGTTCCATGACCTAATTTAACTCATGACGAATTTTTGAAATATTTTGGGTTGATTGATTAAAGATATTTATACCTTAAGAATAAACGTTAAATTTCGCAGTGATGTAATAAATTTTTGAATGATATCAATAATTTCGGTCGCCAAACCTAATTTTATTCAATACCAATTTAATACTTTATAGCGAACAAATTAGCGTTTATTATCAAAAGGTTAAAAATAAAAATAAATAAAAAAATAAAAACTGTACAGACTTACCTGTGAGATAGTATTCTTAGTTATATGATCTATCCCATTCATAAGATAGTCGGTTTAATTGGTTTTCCATAGCTACATAGGCGTAACCTCGAGCATTCAGTGTCTTTTCTTCTAAACATATGAATGGTCCGTCTCTGCATAAAGTAACAAATTCGGTGTTTGAATAGGTTTGATTATTTGAACATTTACCTCCATGTGACCATTTTCCGCATTTGTGACATCTTTCTAGGTGTCGTACTCTTCTTTTCGCTGCGGATTTTGATTTTCCTTTACCAAATTGTAACTTATTATCTTCGCATCTAGATTCTTTTCTAACTCCGTCCAATCTTTCTCTGATTACTGATACTATTTCACTCAGTAGTGTGTCATTATTACGTTTAGTGATCAAAGCGTGTAGCATTAGACCATGGTTTAGTTCACAGGCAGTCTTCATTTCCTAAAAAAAATAAAAATTCAGAATGGGGGGAGAAGACTAGTTCTTTAGGGTCTGCTAGGGAAAGACCATTCGGGTTCCATTTTCGAGAACTACACGAAAACAGACAATCTAACTCTAACAGAAATACATAAACCCCCTATACTTAGTTAGCTGTGGTATCAAAATTGTGATTAACTTCATTGTCTTCTTCCATCGGACCATGTATGTAATGTTTAACTCTGTGACCATTAACTTTAAATTCAATCCCATTTGAATTTATTAATTCTATCGTTTCGTATGGAAAAACTCTTTTGACTATGAATGGTCCAGACCATCTTGATTTCAATTTTCCAGGAAATAACTTGAATCGTGAATTGAAAAGAAGAACTCTGTCTCCTTCTTTAAATTCTTTTGAATTCTGATTCTTTTATCATGCCATTTCTTCGTTCTTTCTTTATAGATTAACGAATTTTCGTATGCTTCATGTCTTAATTCTTCTAATTCGTTTAATTGATTTAATCGTAGACGTCCAGCTTCATGTAAATCAAGATTACATGTCTTCAAATCCCAAAATGCTTTGTGTTCAATTTCTACTGGAAGATGACATGCTTTTCCATAAACAAGTCTAAAAGGTGTGGTTCCAATTGGAGTTTTGTAGGCTGTTCTAAAAGCCCAGAGTGCATCCTCCAATTTAATGGACCATTCCTTCGGATTTGATCCTACGATTTTCTCTAGAATACGTTTTAAAGCTCGGTTGGTATTTTCAACTTGTCCACTTGTTTGTGGATGATATGCGGTGGAGATTTTATGAGTTACTCCATATCTTTTAAGAACTTTCTCAAGTTGATTATTACAGAAATGAGTACCCCGATCACTTATTAAAGCTTTCGGTGTTCCAAACCTTGCAAAAAGACATTTTAAAAAGTTGACTACAACTCGTGCATCGTTAGTTGGGAGAGCTTGTGCTTCCGCCCATTTAGATACATAATCAATGGCTACGAGAATATAGAGATTATTATGAGATTTTGGAAATGGACCCATAAAGTCAATACCCCAAATGTCAAATACTTCACATACTTGGATGACATTTTGTGGCATTTCATCACGTTGACTTATTTTTCCGGCCCTTTGACAAGCATCACATGATTTGCAAAGAAGGTGTGCATCTTTGTAAATTGTAGGCCAATAGAATCCAGCATCATAAACTTTTCTTGCTGTTAGTTGAGGCCCATAATGTCCTCCTGTTGGTCCTGTGTGACAATGGTTTAAAATTTCACTAGCTTCATCTCCAAATACACATCGGCGTATTATTCCATCGGGACAACTTTTAAACAGATGTGGATCTTCCCAAAAATAGTGTTTTATATCACTGAAGAATTTCTTTCGTCTTTGGTACGATAATCCTTTTTCAAGGAATCCACAAACTAAGTAGTTTGCATAGTCTGCAAACTATGGAATTTCTTTATAATCTATCTTCAATAGATATTCATCAGGAAAGTTGTCTTGTATGGCCTATTCATTTAGAACTTCTAATTCAGGATTTTCAAGACGAGAAAGATGATCTGCGGCGAGATTTTCTGCTCCTCTTTTATCTCGGATTTCAATATCAAACTCTTGTAAGAGTAAGATCCAACGGATTAATCTTGGTTTAGCATCTTGTTTCGAAAATAGGTATCTAAGAGCAGAATGGTCGGTATAGACCACCGTTTTTGCTAGAAAGAGATATGATCGAAATTTGTCAAAAGCAAAGACAATAGCAAGGAGTTCTTTTTTAGTAGTTGTATAGTTCGTTTGTGCTCCTTGTAACGTCTTACTAGCATAATATATAGGTTGAAATCGTTTTTCAATCCTTTGTCCTAAAACGGCTCCCATTGCAAAATCACTTGCATCGCACATTAGTTCAAATGGTAGATTCCAATTTGGTGTTATCATGATCGGCGCATTAGTGAGTTTCTCTTTAAGAATATTAAAAGATTTGATACATTCATCTGAAAAGATGAATGAAGCATCTTTTTCTAGGAGTTTATTCATAGGAGTGGCAATTTTAGAAAAATCTTTTATGAAACGTCGGTAAAAACCGGCATGCCCTAGAAAACTCCTAACTCCTCTAACATTGGTGGGATGTGGAAGTTTAGCAATTACATCTACTTTAGCTCTATCCACTTCAATTCCTTCTTTTGAAATTTTATGTCCAAGAACGATGCCCTCTTTAACCATAAAATGGCATTTCTCCCAATTAAGAACTAGATTTGATTGTTCGCATCTAATAAGCATTCGTTCCAGATTAACTAGACATGATTCAAATGTATCACCGAAGACTGAAAATTTATCCATGAAAACTTCCATGCATTCTTCTATCATGTCATGAAAAATCGCCATCATATACCTTTGAAAGGTTGCAGGGGCGTTACAAAGTCCAAATGGCATGCGTTTGTAAGCAAAAGTACCATAAGGGCACGTGAATGTGGTTTTCTCTTGATCTTCGGGTGCTATTGGAATTTGAAAATATCCGGAAAATCCATCTAGAAAACAATAGTAACTATTTCCGGCTAATCTTTCCAACATTTGATCTATGAAAGGTAAGGGAAAGTGATCTTTTCTGGTGGCGTCATTTAATTTTCTATAATCAATACATACATGCCATCCTGTTACAGTCCTAGTAGGAATAAACTCATTTTTCTCATTTGTAATGACAGTCATGCCACCCTTCTTAGGTACGCATTGAACTGGGCTTACCCATAGACTATCAGAAATTGGATAAATTAGACCTGCGTCTAGCAGTTTAATAATTTCTTTTTTAACTACATCTTGCATATTATGATTTAGTCTTCGTTGGTGTTGCACATACGTTTTATGACCTTCTTCCATAAGGATTTTATGTGTGCAATACGAAGGACTTATTCCTTTAATATCATGAATCTTCCATGCAATGGCTGGTTTATGAGCTTTCAACACAGAAATGAGTTGTGATTTCTCATTTTTAGTAAGAGAAGACGATATTATTACAGGTAATTCAGATTCACCATGTAAATAAGCGTATTCCAAATGGTTTGGAAGTGGCTTTAACTCTAATTTCGAAGGTTCTTCTATCGATGATTTGTATCGATATCTGTCTTCTTCTTTTAGCATTTGAATTTCTTCTGTTGTTGGTTCATATCTATTAGCTATAAGTGTAGCTAACATTTTAGCTTCATCAATTGGTTCATTACCTTCTCCTAAAGAACATTCTCCTGTTCCTTGTAATTCTGGAAATTCTTCTAATAATTCTGCATGTGCATCTATGGTTTGAATATAATAACATGTATCATCTGCAGATTGTGGTTGTTGCATTGCTCTATCAACTGAAAAGGTAACACTCTCATCCTCTATACTTAGGGTCAATTTCTTACCGAACACGTCTATCATTGCTTTAGCCGTGTTTAAGAATGGTCTTCCTAATATGAGAGGAACTTGAGAATCTTCTTCCATGTCCAGAACAACAAAATCTACTGGAAATACTAAAGTACCAACTTTAACTAGCATATTCTCCATTATCCCTCTAGGATATTTTATTGATCTATCGGCTAGTTGTATGCTTATTCTGGTTGGTTTCAATTCTCCAAGGTCTAGTTTAGCGTATAGTGAATACGGCATTAGATTTATACTAGCACCTAAGTCTGCCAATGCTTCTATTGAATTAAGACTTCCCAGAAAACATGGAATTGTGAAACTTCCTGGATCAGATAATTTTTCTGGTATCTTATTCAACAGCACTGCTGAGCAATTAGCATTCATGGTAACAGCCGAGAGTTCTTCCATTTTCTTTCTATTTGAGATTAGATCTTTTAAGAATTTAGCATATCTAGGCATTCCTGAAATCACATCAATGAAAGGAAGATTTACATTTATCTGTTTAAACATATCCAAGAATTTAGATTGCTCGGTTTCAAGTTTCTCTTTCTTCATTTTACTCGGGTAAGGAAGTGGTGGTTGGTATGGTTTAACATAAGGTTTTGTCTTAACTGTGTTATCTTCATTAACCTTTTCAACTACCGATTCTTTTTCCTTATCTTGATTAGGTTGTGGTTCTTGTGGAGTAGGAATAGCTTCATCAGAAGTTACAGGTATTTCAGGTGGTTTAAGTGTTGTACCACTTCTTGTGGTAATGGCTTTAGCTGTTTCATTCCGGGGGTTAGCATTTGTATCACTAGGTAGACTTCCCGGTTTTCTTTCACCTATTAATCTTGCTAGGTTACTTACTTCTTGTTCCAAGTTTTGAATAGAAGCTTGTTGATTTCTAAATGCTTGAGCATTTTGTTCATTAGTTTGTTTTTGAGATGTGAAAAACTGCGTTTGAGTTTCAACTAGCTTCGTCATCATATCTTCTAAATTCGGCTTTTTATCATCGGTTTGTTGTGGTGGTTTGTTTTGAAAATTAGGTCTTTGCTGGTTGTAAGTATTATTGGATACTTGTTGATTGCTAGGACCTTGTTGGTTGTTGTATGGAATATTTCGGTTATAATTCTGGTTTTGATTGTAAATCGGTCTTGGCGGTTGATAATTATTCTGATAATTATTTCCAGGCCTTTGGTTTATGTATGAAATATTCTCTCTTTGTTCCATTGTTAATTCAATACTGAGACAATCTTTTATCAAATGTGGTCCTCCACACTGCTCACAACTAATTCGTATTGAGTGAATATCTTTAGCCATCTTTTCCATTCGTCTCTCCACAGCATCTATCTTTGCGGAAATGGAATCTAAGTCATGGCTAGAATCGGCTCTAGCTGCTTTAGATGATCTAACGATATCTTTTTCTTGGTGCCACTCATGTGAGTGGGAAGCAGTGTTATCAATAATTTTGTAAGCATCAGTTTCGGTTTTCTTCATAATAGAACCACCAGCTGCTATATCTATGTCTTTCCTTGTAGTGATGTCGCATCCTTGGTAGAATATTTGTACTATTTGGCAGGTGTCTAAACCATATTGCGGACATCCTCTCAATAACTTTCCAAATCTAGTCCACGCCTCATATAGAGTTTCATTCGGCTTCTGTGTGAATGTAACAATTTCTCCTTGAAGTTTTACGGCTTTAGATGCAGGAAAGAATTGTTTAAGAAATTTTTCAACTAAAACGTCCCATGTATCAATCGCCCCTTCAGGTAACGATTCCAACCAATCTTTGGCTTCTCCCTTTAAAGTCCAGGGAAATAACATGAGATATATCTGTTCATCCTCCACTTCTCGGATTTTAAATAGTGTGCAGATCCTATTAAAGGTACGTAGATGTTCATTTGGATCTTCCTTCGGCGCACCACTAAATTGGCATTGATTAGTCACCATGTGTAGAATTTGTCCTTTGATTTCATAATCTGGCGCATTAATGTCTGGATGAGTAATTGCGTGACCTTGGCCAGTGCGTTTAGCTCTCATTCGGTCTTCCATACTTAAAGGTTCCAGATTCTCCATAATTGAATTTGTTGAATCGGAATCACTAGAGGATTCTGATTTAATGGTTCGTTCCTCAACAATCTCTGTTTGAATGATTGGTGGTTCCGGAGGAAAATTTAGTGGTTCAGGATCTACGAATCGTTCCTGAATATTCTCCGGATTCTCAATTGTGAGGTCGGGTTTAAAAAATGGATTATCGAAAATTTGAACTGGAGTACTTGGTCGACTGGATGACGATTCTAAAGAAAAATCAACGGCGGTAATATTTGCTAAATGTCTTGATCTAGTTACAGGTGGTGAACGTACAAAAGGTGATAAACGTCTTGCTCGGTGCGTTCACTGAATATCCTATTAGTTTTTAGAAGGAAAGAAAAATTATAATAAGTTATCCAATCAATAGACTTTTCTGATTTTGCCCACGTTTCGAATAGCCAAAAGATGCAGCAGAGGGGCATGATTCGTTTGGTCTCAATATAATTGAGGACTGTTTGGCTCCAATAACCCGGTCCACATACAAATCCAACTATTACTACGAACCAGAAAATTTTGATGTCTATCAATTTAACCACTTAAAATAAATTTTCGTAATTTTAAGAAATTTAGATAAGAAGTAGAATAAAAATCTATGTCCTAATAACTAGAATAGCGAGAAATAAGAAAGAAAAAGAGCGTGTCGAAAAAGAAAAATGGTTGAAAAATAAAAGGTGACGGAAAAATAAAAGAAACTTATAAAACTTAAAAATACTTGACTAACCTAACCTTATTACTACAACTAACTTAAAATTATAATCGCAAATTGAGATTACTAATTGGAATGATAATTGATACATTGGTAAAAGTCGTCTAAAAATATTAAAGCTTACAGGAAAAACTATATCCCAAATGGAAATAACTTAAAAAGAAACTAAAACTTAAAAAGGCGTCGCAAAGTTCTAAAGTACCTAAATCTTAGTCTAAAGAAAAAGCACTTAAGGAATTCTACGGCAAAGCCTAAAAATCTAGAAGTAAAAATAACTATGGCAAAAACTAAGTTTAAAACTAAATATGAGCGAAAAATACAAATATTACGCTAAAACAATTAAAAAGGGACAAAATATAAAAATATACAAAAAGTTGTAAAAAGTACAAATTTTATAAAAATATTATTTTTATATTATTTATTTATTAAAACTATTAATTTTACAATTTAGTTAAACTAATTTAACTAAAATATAAATTAAATAAAAAGTAAAACTAATTATAATAATAATAATTAATTAGGGTTAATAATAATAATAATTAATAATTACTCCGTAATTAAATGCAGATTAGGGTTTCTGTCGGTGTCAGAGTGTCTCCGCGAGTTGCGGTGCCCGAAGCAGAAAACTCCGCGAGTCGCGGGGTTTCAAAATTCAACTCAGGTACAGTTTAAAATTTGACGTGTTTTTTTTCTTCTTTTTTTTATTTTCTGTTTGATATTTTTTTTGTTTTAAAATCTAAAATATTTATATAATAAAAACTTATATTTAAAAACTAAAATAAAAATAGAACTACTTTATAATTTAATAAATATCTTAAAAATAGATTTATATATATATTAAAAAAAAATTCGGTTTTTTTTTAAATATTTAGCGTTGCGCTTTCGGCTTTTAAGAGTTCCCCGGCAGCGGCGCCAAAAATAACTTGATGTTTTAGCAGAGGGGTATAAAATACTATTAATTTTTACAAAAAAATACTATTAAATACGATACAATTTTACACAAGATATTTATTTATTTAGAGAATGGATATACTTAAACCTTGCTACAACACTTATAGGCAGTGTACCTAATCGTACAGTAGTGTAGTTTTTAGTAAGTCCGGTTCGTTTCACAGGGAAAATCTTTAAACAAAGCTTAACGCTATATTAGTTTACTTTTATAAAAATACAAATATATATATATAAGTAATATTATTATTATAAAGGGGGGTTTTTACCGTTTAATGACCGGTTTGTCGATTTTAAAACTTTAGTCGCAGTTAAAACCAAATGTAAAATAATAAATAAATACAAGACTTAATTTAAAGTGTAAAGTAAATAATGATAATGAAATTGCGAATAATAAAAGTGCGATAAAATAAACTTGCGAGAATTAAAAAGTACGATAATTAAAAGTGCAATTAAATACAATAACAATAAAAATGCGATAATTAGAAGTGCAATTAAATATAAAATAAAGGAAATTAAATATGAAATAAAATAATTATGCTTATTTAAACTTCCGTAACCATGATGTTTGACGTGTTGATTTTAGTTTTATGCCCATGGGTTAATTGTCCTTTGTCATGGATTATTTAATATGTCCGTCTGGTTTTTGTCCATAACAGTCCATCAGTCATAAATATAAAGTGCGAGTGTCCTCGTCAAATTATCCTTATACCCGAAGTTAAATATTCCAACTAATTGGGGATTCGAATTGTAACAAGGTTTTAATACTTTGTTTAATGAATACACCAGGTTATCGACTGCGTGTAAACCAAGGTTTTACTACTTTGTTAACAATTACACCAATTACCCTTGAATGTAATTCACCCCTGTTTCAACAATTCTAGTGGCTATTAATCCATTCCCGTGTCCGGTTAAATGAACGATTATTCGTACATATAAATACCCCGCCCATCGTGTCCGATCGAGTGTATATGGTAATTTATAGGGACGCCCAATTATAAATCTTTATATAAAGCCCATTAATAGCCCATAGTCTAATTTCCACAAGTGTCGTTCTTTTGTCCAAACCCCAATTATGGTACAAAGCCCAATTACCCAATTTTAGTAATTAGCCCAACATGATGATTACTTCGGATTAAATAAGCATAATAATAACTTAGCTACGAGACATTAAATTAAAAAGGTTGAACATAACTTACAATGATTAAAAATAGCGTAGCGTTACACGGACAGAATTTCGACTTACACCCTTACAATATTCGCTAACATACCCTTATTATTAGGATTAAAATTAAAATTAAAATTAAAATTAAAATATAAATATAAATATTTACGTATAGATATAGAGAGGATGGATATATATGTTGGTTTTTGCGATCAGAATTCGTTTGCTTTTATAGGGAGTTTCAGAATTTGGGGCTCCGCGACTCGCGGCCCTTTTTGCCTTCAAACTCCGCGAGTCGCGGAGTTTGTAAATACAGCTCACTCCATTTTGGCTCTTTGTTTACCGACGGTTTATTATATAAATATAATATATATATAATTTATATAATTAATTATATATTATATTATATTTATATACATAGTTAACTTGTAATTTTTAGTCCGTTGCGTCGAGCGTTGAGAGTTGACTCTGGTCCCGGTTCCGGATTTTCGAACGTCCTTGCGTACAATTTAATATCTTGTACTTTGCGTTTTGAATCTTGTACTCTTGTAATTTCGAGACGTTTCTTATCAATAATTGAAACCTCTTTGATTGTCTTTTGTACTTTTGACCTTTTTGGTCGTTTGCGTCTTCAATTCGTCGAATCTGTCTTTTGTCTTCACCTTTTATTATTTAAACGAATATAACTTGTAAATAGAACAATTGCAACTAGAAGCATGTCTTTCTTGAGGAATAATGCTATGAAATATATGTTCGTTTTTAGCATTATCAGCGTGTATTGTACATGTTGGTTGCATGTATGTTAAAACAGGGGTACTTATTATATAGACGTTAAAGTTTAGTTACCAGGGTGCTCAATCTTGTAGAATATTTTGATAAACGTTTCTGGATGAAACAACTGAAATCTTGTGGTCCACCTTTATATACAGATTATGCGCAACACTAAAACTATGAACTCACCAACCTTTGTGTTGACACTTTTAAACATGTTTATTCTCAGGTTCCTAGAAGTCTTCCGCTGTTTGCTTATACGTTATACAAGCTATGTGCATGGAGTCATACATGCTTTATTCAAGAAAACTTTGCATTCACAAAATCATCACCATGTATCTTATTTTGACTGCATTGTTAACGGATGTAGTAATGTAAACTATTATTTACGATGATTGTCTATATGTAGAAATCATCAGATGTCAAAGACCTTGGAATTAGATATTCATTTATGGTGTGCCTTTTCAAAAAAATGCAATGTTTACAAAACGTATCATATAGAGGTCAAAACATCACTATGAAATCAATGAATGGTGTATTCCTCCAAAGGGATTTGGACGGGTCACCACAGTTAGTATCAGAGCTTGAGGTCATAGGGAACCAGAATTTGCATTAGTGTATTTAATTGGTAATTTTTAGGATGCATTAGTGAGTCTGGACTATGACCGTATCTGTTTTTACCGAGTTTTGCTTATCATTTCTTGTTAGAAATTACATGCTTATCTAGACACGTTTCTTGCATTTATTGCATAGATAGTGTATGGACAAATTTTGTATCTTAAGCATATCTGTTACAGTAAACTCTGTCTTACACTTTCCAAAAATTTCTCCGTAACTTATGGGATTTTGGTATTATATATACATATGTAAATTATGTATTAGAGAATACCAAACTAAATCCTATAATCTATCTCAAATCAAAATCAATTCCCTGATTATACAAGATGAATCACGTATCTAGTACAAATTCCTTAAACTCCGACAGCTATTTCGATATGGATATTCACCTGAACTCCGAAGACAGTGTAACCAGAATGGATCAACCAATTAGCCATCATCTATTCTGGATGAATTGGGGATGGGTTCGTAGTCTACTTAATCATTGGAGATAAGAAGAAGGCGATCCCTTCCATCCACCACATTGCCCTCTTGGCGAAGAACCTGAAGCACTTACCGGCGAACCTGTTTGTAATACCATTTTCTCTCTCATTTCTAGAGTATCTCATCATGATTATATACTATCTCACATTCTAGATCTCATTCATCCGCTCGTCCGAACCGACAATCATCCTGGTGTAATAGAAGAAGTCAACGAGCTTCGCGCTCGGGTAGTGGCTTTGGAGAATATGGTGCAAAGGTTACAAGCACCAGCAGCAGCACCGGCAGCAACAGTACCACCATCAGCAACACCAACACCAACAGTACCATCACCACCACCAACAACAACATCCACATCCTACACTTCAACATCACAATTTGTACCTTGAGCATTGATGTTTCGCGAGGTGTATATAAAATAGCTTATATTTTTACAGGAAATACTATTAAATACGATACAATTTTACACAAGATATTTATTTATTTAGAGAATGGATATAATTAAACCTTGCTACAACACTTATAGGCAGTGTACCTAATCGTACAGTAGTGTAGTTTTTAGTAAGTCCGGTTCGTTCCACAGGG
Organism: Rutidosis leptorrhynchoides; assembly: GCF_046630445.1. Taxonomy (NCBI): domain Eukaryota; kingdom Viridiplantae; phylum Streptophyta; class Magnoliopsida; order Asterales; family Asteraceae; genus Rutidosis; species Rutidosis leptorrhynchoides. The sequence goes on along the minus strand of NC_092334.1, from coordinate 705,991,244 downwards.
AATCTTTTTAAACAAAGCTTAACGCTATATTAGTTTACTTTTATAAAAATACAAATATATATATAAGTAATATTATTATTATAAAGGGGGGTTTTTTACCGTTTAATGACCGGTTTGTCGATTTTAAAACTTTAGTCGCAGTTAAAACCAAATGTAAAATAATAAATATAAATACAAGACTTAAATTAAAGCGTAAAGTAAATAACAATAATGAAATTGCGAATAATAAAAGTGCGATAAAATAAACTTGCGATAATTAAAAAGTACGATAATTAAAAGTGCAATTAAATACAATAACAATAAAAACATGCGATAATTAGAAGTGCAATTAAATATAAAATAAAGGAAATTAAATATGAAATAAAAGAATTATGCTTATTTAAACTTCCGTAATCATGATGTTTGACGTGTTGATTTTAGTTTTATGCCCATGGGTTAATTGTCCTTTGTCCTGGATTATTTAATATGCCCGTCTGGTTTTTGTCCATAACAGTCCATCAGTCATAAATATAAAGTGCGAGTATCCTCGTCAAATTATCCTTATACCCGAAGTTAAATATTCCAACTAATTGGGGACTTAAACTGTGACAAGATTTTAATACTTTGTTTAATAATTACACCAGGATGTCGACTGAGTGTAATCCAAGGTTTTAATATTTTGTTATCAATTATACCAAGTGTCCTTGTACATAATTTCACCCCTGTTTTAATTATTCTAGTGGCTATTAATCCATTCCCGTGTCCGGTTAAATGAACGATTATTCGTACATATAAATACCCCGCCCATCGTGTCCGATCGAGTGTATATGGTAATTTATAGGGACGCCCAATTGTAAATCTTTATATTAATATTAACAAACTATCATTTAGTTAAACAAATATAAAGCCCATTAATAGCCCATAGTCTAATTTCCACAAGTGTCGTTCTTTTGTCCAAACCCCAATTATAGTACAAAGCCCAATTACCCGATTTTAGTAATTAGCCCAACATCATGATTACTTCGGATTAAATAAGCATAATAATAACTTAGCTACGAGACATTAAATTAAAAAGGTTGAACATAACTTACAATGATTAAAAATAGCGTAGCGTTACACGGACAGAATTTCGACTTACACCCTTACAACATTTGCTAACATACCCTTATTATTAGGATTTAAAATTAAAATTAAAATATAAATTATATATATATAATTACGTATATATTGAGAGAGAGATAGATTAAGAGTGTGAAAAATGATCAGAATTCGGTTGGCTTTATAGGGACTTTCAGAATTTGGGCCTCCGCGACTCGCGGCCCTTTTGGCCTTCAAACTCCGCGAGTCGCGGAGTTTGTAAATACAGCTCACACAAGTTTGGCTCTTTGTTTACCGACGGTTTTATAAATAAATATAATATATTAAATAATTATAAGAATTATTTAAATATTATATTATATTTATGTGCATAGTTGACTTGTAATTTTTAGTCTGTTGCGTCGAGCGTTGAGAGTTGACTCTGGTCCCGATTCCAGATTTTCGAACGTCCTTGCGTACAATTTAATATCTTGTACTTTGCGTTTTGAATCTTGTACTCTTGTAATTTCGAGACGTTTCTTATCAATAATTGGAACCTCTTTGATTGTATTTTGTACTTTTGAGCTTTTTGGTCGTTTGCGTCTTCAATTCGTCGAATCTGTCTTTTGTCTTCACCTTTTATTATTTAAACGAATATCACTTGTAAATAGAACAATTGCAACTAAAAGCTTGTCTTTCTTGAGGAATAATGCTATGAAATATATGTTCGTTTTTAGCATTATCAAATATTTCCACACTTGAGCGTTGCTTGTCCTCAAGCAATATCATCTTGAAATACTAGAATCACTTCTTTATTCTTCACACTTTGTACATCAGTGATTTCTATACGGCGGTATAAATAATGGTAGTAACGATATGGTTTACAGTCCCACATGACTATAAAAATTTAGATCCATTAAGGAAATTGGATCTTTATGAAAACATTTGATCTTTTGAAAATTAAATCTAGTTTTTACCCTAGATAAGTTTTCCAGAATAACCCTTCACCGGTGTTTGCAAAATATTTTTGTGGTTTTGGTGGGTTTCAGATTTGAAATTTTTAGCTCAAAACTTATGGTTTTGTGTCACCCATTTGCTAACCTTGTATTTGGAAAGCAACACGTCCAGTTTACTTGTCCCGTATATTACCTTTCGGTAAACTACCGTCCGGTTGTAAAGGAAAGCGTTGAACAAGCAACTGTTAAGGCAATGTCCCCTGACATGCTTTTAATTATGGTCTATAACGTGTCGGACGCAATTACTATCCTTGGTAGGAGCAATAGTAAAGCTCACCCTTATAATTTTTCAGTCTGGCACAAGGTCCTGTCTTTAACCATTATGCAACCACCGTTCTTACGGTTGACACCCGATTTGGTTCAGGTGACCTAATGAATTCCAGGTGAATTCCTAGGATTTTACGTTCAATGGTAATGAACGCATTGAAAATAGGGTTTTCAGAAAACAAATCGGTTTGTAATTTTGATCAAAATATTTTCTCGTTCAAGCTCGAGTTTAGATATCATTGAATTCCATGAGTTTGTAATTCTCAATCTTTAAGGTCAATCTCTAGGATTGAGTAATATCAGTCTTAAAAGCTGGTTTTTAATCTTTAAGGAGATTATCCTTTCTGGGGATCTGATTCATTAGTCTTATCCAGCTAATTTGCATGGTGCCCCCCCCCCCATTGTACGAGATAAATCCTTCTCATGGTTAGGATAAATCTGACCACTTGGCGACCCTGTTTAATGCTGAGGTCCGTGGATTTCCTGCTGATTTTAGTGATGACTTTTCTAGATTTTTCGTCAACCTACAGCTGGTCTGGACGACAACTTCTTGACCTAAATCAAGAAGCGCGTGTCTTTTTCGGAAGACTTTACTTCATTTTAATGATGGAATTGATTCATCGTGTAGATCCATCTCTTCTTTTCTTTCATCGGGTAAAACAGTTTAGTTTAGTCCAAAGCAAAAGTATTTTCAGTTATTTGTTACAGATATATGTGACATATGTTTAAGATAACTTGGTAAATTTTCCCACACTTGGCTTTTATTTTTCTTTTTATCGTCCTCTATTCTATTTTAAATGAATTTTAACATTTTGGTTTGTTTCTCAATTTATGTCCTTTCTGAGGTAACAATAATTTCGGTGTTAAAACCTAGTTTTATTGTTCATAAATATGTATAAACATGATTTTGAGTTCATTTAATTGAAAATTTGTAAAAATTTTACTAGAATTGGGTAGTCAGTATATAAGACTAGGGCTGTTCTTTATTATCAGAGAGCACTAGATTCTAATACAACTACTGCTTTACTAGTATTTTTAATGGTAACCAAGTGTTTAAGATAAAAATTTTAAAATCCGAAAGAATTTAACCCCTTCCCACACTTAAGATCTTGCAATGCCCTCATTTGCAAGAAATCAGTAACAATTTAAATTATTGAGGGTGATTTGTGTGAAATTGATTAAATTTTACCAAAGTTTCCAAACATATTGGCGTTTGTTTGCTGAATGATAAATGGTGCACATCATTTGTTCATTCCGTCTTGTTGTTATTTCACATATATTTTGCATCTTGTCGTCAAAATTAGTTGCTTTTGCTGAACTTAATGCCAGTCTTTGAAAATGCGTTGTTTTACCCTGTTGTGTACATAAGATAAACTGCAAACATATATACATATTTTTGAAGTTTGGTATATTACCCCACATTCAAAAATTATTAAAATCTAAGAATAAAAGTTAGAAAATTATAAAAACTATTACAATATTAACATAAGTATTAAACGTATCAACATTACAAATTACAAAATAAATAAAACTAAGTAGACTAGGGATGATACTGGTACCAATAGGGGTTCCAAGCATAACCATAGGTGCTATAAAATGCTTCGGCAGGGTTATACGTAGGATACGGTGGTTGCATCTCTATAGACCAGGGAGGGAATATGGGTTTTGGGGTAGGAATATAGTTTCTACCTATATGTTGGCAATGAGCTATGATTTGGTTTTGATGAACTTGCCAATCTTCAAATGCTCTCTGTCTAGCATTTTCGTACTCCTGTGAAGCTATAAACCTTTGCATTTCTTGCATCTCATTTCCCCCTCCTACATTACCTTGCTGTTGATTTCTCTCAACCTGTGGATGTCTACCATGGTATTGTACTGCGGCGTTATTTCGCCTCTTCAAAACTTTCGCACCATGGTATACATTTAAACCTATAGTATCGCGGGGTTCTGGTTCTTCGACTAATAATCCCCCCCGACTTATATCCACACCGAGATATTCAGCAATCAAAGTAATAAAAATACCACCTCCTATTATGCTATGCGGCCTTATCCCCCTAACCATAGCTGATAAATAATAACCCACACAATACGGTATACTTACAGCGCTTTGTGGGTCTCGAATACACATATGGTAAAACAAATCCTGTTCATTTACCTTTTCCTTGTTCTTACCTCTTTGTGTAATCGAATTAGCTAAAAACCTATGAATCACTCTTAATTCAGCTCTATCTATATCCAAATAAGAGTAATTTCCCCCTTTGAATCGGTGATGGCTTGTCATTTGACTCCATACACCGTGTGTATCAAAATTTTCATCTATCTTTCTACCATTTAGTATCAACCCTCTACAATCGGCAGATGCTAACTCCTCAGGCGTATATATACGTAAAGCCTGAGCCATGTCTAGTAAAGACATGTGGTGCATCGAACCTCCTAACAAAAATCTAATAAAAGATCGATCGGTTAAACTAGCTACCCGATCATTTAATTCTATACTACACAACAATTCTTCACACCATACTTTATATACAGGTCTACGCATGGTGAATAAACGTACCCAGTCATTAAAAGTAGAATTACCATACCTCTGTACAAGTAATTCTCTAATTGGTGCGGTCAATTCTACAGCTTCTAATGGTCCCCATTCTATGACCCTAGGTACCTCAACAACCTTAGAATGAAGAGTATGCAAACCCCTTTGGTATTTTGGATAATCTATCCAAAGTCTGTCAAATCTTAGGTTCGGGTGCAAATCTTCCAAGTGCATATCAGAAAAGGTCATGACTGGATGAGGTATATCTTGCTTGTAGTAGTTATCCACCTCCTGTTATTCCGCATTCTCAGCAGGAGCATTGCGAGCTTGGGATGAAGATTCACCCCTTTCAGTCTGCAAAACACATCAAACACAATTTTTGTGCATCCAAATATGCATTAGTGTCAGCAAAATCATCAATCAAAATAATTACAATGACATGATCAATTTATATCAAACTTAAGCTTATTTTCACATTTTTATCAAATCTACACTTTTTCAAATAAGCATATACAAAAATGTTCGCCAAGTTCATAAGCATTCAACTCAAATAACATGTCAAAATAATCATTACTAGCAATTAAACAAGTTTCAAATGGCATTATCTCTCAAAAATCAAGTTCATGAATTTTAGACTTGAAAAAGTCTACTTTAATTCTCAAAATCATGTTTAGGCTCAAAGTTTGGATCATTTAACTACCTAAACATGTTACACTACTTAATTTAGCAACAATTCATGACAAAAATCGGCCATAACCTGTTTATATCAAAAAGCCCCAAATTTGCTCAAGAACACAAACCCTAGATTACTCAAAATTTGAAGTTTAAGGCTTTTAATCATGTTAAACAGCATCAATCTAGGTTATACAAGCATAATACATAAACAATTTAAGCCTAATTACACTAAAAAGCATCAAAATCAAATTGGGGAAAAAATTGCTCAAGAACACTAATTTTTGGATTAAATGGTGTTTAGGTGTAGAAATTTACCGTTTTTCTTGAGTAATTCCTAGATAGCATCCTTCTCAACATGATTTTAGTAAAAGATTTGATGATTAACGGTTAAAAATTGTGATTTTGGGGTGTATTTTTCGACTTTTTTCGCAGTTATTTCGCTGTATGTTTGAGTTATGTGTGTTGTCTGAGCAGTTCTTTGCGTTTTATTTTTTTCTGTATTTCTGTCCTCCCGCGACTCGGGGTGAATTTACCTTTCAAACTCCGCGAGTCGCGGAGATTGGTTTTTTTTTTTTTTTTTTTTTTTTTTAACATCTTATACTAATTAAAACAATTAAGTAATTAATTTTAAAATTTTGTTTCCCTTGTTATTTAGGACGAGGTCGTTTCGGATCGATGTCCTAGTCCGTCCTTCGACAAAATTTTAAAATTTGTCTTTTTGTAGCGATTGTTTTAAAAGCTAAGATTTTTGGGTTTTTTAATGTTTTTGGCATACTTTAATTCAATAAGATTAAAAATAATGATAATAAAAGTTCTCGTCCCTCCCTTGGGTAAAGCAATTTCGGTTTAAAGACCTAGTCTTCAACTTACGACAAATTTTAAAAATCATATTTTTTACTTAATGAGATAAAGTAAATTTTTATTTTTAAATTCACACAATTTAAATATAAAATTCAAAATTAATATTAAAAATTCACACCAAACTTAAAATTTGAAATGCATAAAATTAAAAATTCATATTTTAAAAATTAAAAATTCACACCAAACTTAATTTTAAAAATTCATATTATAAATTCACACCAAACTTATATTAATTTTTCAAATATTTACAATTTTAAATATATTGATTTTACAAAGTTTACAATATTAATTTAAGATTTATATATTAATTTTAAAAACATGGTAAAAATAAAATTAAAAATCTTTTTGGCTTTTTATCCCACTTTAATCAATCAAATATTATCAAAAATATGCGCCCCTCTTTTCGGTAAAGTAATTTCGGTTCCAAGACCTAATTTAACTCATGACGAATTTTTGAAATATTTTGGGTTGATTGATTAAAGATATTTATACCTTAAGAATAAACGTTAAATTTCGCAGTGATGTAATAAATTTTTGAATGATATCAATAATTTCGGTCGCCAAACCTAATTTTATTCAATACCAATTTGATACTTTTTAGCGAACAAATTAGCGTTTATTATCAAAAGGTTAAAAATAAAAAAAAATTAAATAAAAACTGTACAGACATACCTGTGAAATAGATTTCTTAGTTATATGATCTATCCCATTCATAAGATAGTCGGTTTAATTGGTTTTCCATGGCTACATAGGCGTAACCTCGAGCATTCAGTGTCTTTTCTTCTAAACATATGAACGGTCCGTCTCTGCATAAAGTAACAAATTCGGTATTTGAATAGGTTTGATTATTTGAACATTTACCTCCATGTGACCATTTTCCGCATTTGTGACATCTTTCTAGGTGTCGTGCTCTTCTTTTCGCTGCGGATTTTGATTTTCCTTTACCAAATTGTAACTTATTATCTTCGCATCTGGATTCTTTTCTAACTCCGTCCATTCTTTCTCTGATTACTGATACTATTTCACTCGGTAGTGTGTCATTATTACGTTTAGTGATCAAAGCGTGTAGCATTAGACCATGGTTTAGTTCACAGGCAGTCTTCATTTCCTAAAAAAAAAATAAAAATTCAGAATGGGAGGAGAAGACTAGTTCTTTAGGGTCTGCTAGGGAAAGACCATTCGGGTTCCATTTTCGAGAACTACACGAAAACAGAAAATCTAACTCTAACAGAAATACATATTATCCTTTAAAGACTTGATTCTCCCCACACTTAGTTAGCTGTGGTGTCGAAATTGTGATTAACTTCGTTGTCGACTTCCATCGGACTATCTATGTAGTGTTTAACTCTGTGACCATTAATTTTAAATTCAATCCCATTTGAATTTATTAATTCTATCGTTCCGTATGGGAAAACTCTTTTAACTATGAATGGTCCAGACCATCTTGATTTCAATTTTCCAGGAAATAGCTTGAATCGTGAATTGAAAAGAAGAACTCTGTCTCCTTCCTTAAATTCTTTTGAACTTCTGATTCTTTTATCATGCCATTTCTTCGTTCTTTCTTTATAGATTAACGAATTTTCGTATGCTTCATGTCTTAATTCTTCTAATTCGTTTAGTTGACTTAATCGTAGACGTCCGGCTTCATGTAAATCAAGATTACATGTCTTCAAAGCCCAAAATGCTTTGTGTTCAATTTCTACTGGAAGATGACATGCTTTTCCATAAACAAGTCTAAAAGGTGTGGTTCCAATTGGAGTTTTGTAGGCTGTTCTAAAAGCCCAGAGTGCATCCTCCAATTTAATGGACCATTCCTTCGGATTTGATCCTACGGTTTTCTCTAGAATACGTTTTAAAGCTCGGTTGGTATTTTCAACTTGTCCACTTGTTTGTGGATGATATGCGGTGGAGATTTTATGAGTTACTCCATATCTTTTAAGAACTTTCTCAAGTTGATTATTACAGAAATGAGTACCCCGATCACTTATTAAAGCTTTCGGTGTTCCAAACCTTGCAAAAAGACGTTTTAAAAAGTTGACTACAACTCGTGCATCGTTAGTTGGGAGAGGTTGTGCTTCCGCCCATTTAGATACATAATCAATGGCTATGAGTATATATAGATTATTATGAGATTTTGGAAATGGACCCATAAAGTCAATACCCCAAATGTCAAATACTTCACATACTTGGATGACATTTTGTGGCATTTCATCACGTTGGATTATTTTTCCGGCCCTTTGACAAGCATCACCGGATTTGCAAAGAAGGTGTGCATCTTTGTAAATTGTAGGCCAATAGAATCCAGCATCATAAACTTTTCTTGCTGTTAGTTGAGGCCCATAATGCCCTCCTGTTGGTCCTGTGTGACAATGGTTTAATATTTTACTGGCTTCATCTCCAAATACACATCGGCGTATTATTCAATCGGGACAACTTTTAAACAGATGTGGATCTTTCCAAAAATAGTGTTTTATATCACTGAAGAATTTCTTTCGTCTTTGGTACGATAATCCTTTTTCAAGGAATCCACAAACTAAGTAGTTTGCATAGTCTGCAAACCAAGGAATTTCATTATAATCTATCTTCAATAGATATTCATCAGGGAAGTTGTCTTGTATGGCCGATTCATTTAGAACTTCTAATTCGGGATTTTCAAGACGAGAAAGATGATCAGCGGCGAGATTTTCTGCTCCTCTTTTATCTCGGATTTCAATATCAAACTCTTGTAAGAGTAAGATCCAACAGATTAATCTTGGTTTAGCATCTTGTTTCAAAAATAGGTATCTAAGAGCAGAATGGTCGGTATAGACCACCGTTTTTGCTAGAACGAGATATGATCGAAATTTGTCAAAAGCAAAGACAATAGCAAGGAGTTCTTTTTTAGTAGTTGTATAGTTCGTTTGTGCTCCTTGTAACGTCTTACTAGCATAATATATAGGTTGAAATCGTTTTTCAATCCTTTGTCCTAAAACGGCTCCCATTGCAAAATCACTTGCATCGCACATTAGTTCAAATGGTAGATTCCAATTTGGTGTTATCATGATTGGCGCATTAGTGAGTTTCTCTTTAAGAATATTAAAAGATTTGATACACTCATCTGAAAAGATGAATGGAGCATCTTTTTCTAGGAGTTTATTCATAGGAGTGGCAATTTTAGAAAAATCTTTTATGAAACGTCGGTAAAAACCGGCATGCCCTAGAAAACTCCTAACTCCTCTAACATTGGTGGGATGTGGAAGTTTAGCAATTACATCTACTTTAGCTCTATCCACTTCAATTCCTTCTTTTGAAATTTTATGTCCAAGAACGATGCCTTCTTTAACCATGAAATGGCATTTCTCCCAATTAAGTACTAGATTTGATTGTTCGCATCTAATAAGCATTCGTTCCAGATTAACTAGACATGATTCAAATGTATCACCGAAGACTGAAAAGTCATCCATGAAAACTTCCATGCATTCTTCTATCATGTCGTGAAAAATCGCCATCATACACCTTTGAAAGGTTGCAGGGGCGTTGCAAAGTCCAAATGGCATGCGTTTGTAAGCAAAAGTACCATAAGGGCACGTGAATGTGGTTTTCTCTTGGTCTTCGGGTGCTATTGGAATTTGAAAATATCCGGAAAATCCATCTAGAAAACAATAGTAACTATTTCCGGATAATCTTTCCAACATTTCATCTATGAAAGGTAAGGGAAAGTGATCTTTTCTGGTGGCGTCATTTAATTTTCTATAATCAATACATACACGCCATCCTGTTACAGTCCTAGTAGGAATAAGCTCATTTTTCTCATTTGTAATGACAGTCATGCCACCCTTCTTAGGTACGCATTGAACTGGGCTTACCCATGGACTATCAGAGATTGGATAAATTAGACCTGCATCTAGCAGTTTAATAATCTCTTTCTTAACTACATCTTGCATATTAGGATTTAGTCTTCATTGGCGTTGCACATACGTTTTATGACCTTCTTCCATAAGGATTTTATGTGTGCAATACGAAGGACTTATTCCTTTAATATCATGAATCTTCCATGCAATGGCTGGTTGATGAGCTTTCAACACAGAAATGAGTTGTGATTTCTCATTTTCAGTAAGAGAAGATGATATTATTACAGGTAATTCAGATTCACCATGTAAATAAGTGTATTCCAAATGGTTTGGAAGTGGCTTTAACTCTAATTTCGGAGGTTCTTCTATCGATGATTTGTATCGATATATGTCTTCTTCTTTTAGCATTTGAATTTCTTCTGTTGTTGGTTCATATCCATTAGCTATAAGTGTAGCTAACATTTCATCTTCATTAATTGGTTCATTACCTTCTCCTAAAGAACATTCTCCTGTTCCTTGTAATTCTGGAAATTCTTCTAATAATTCTGCATGTGCATCTATAGTTTGAATATAATAACATGTATCATCTGCAGATTGTGGTTGTTGCATTGCTCTATCAACTGAAAAGGTAACACTCTCGTCCTCTATACTTAGGGTCAATTTCTTACCGAACACGTCTATCATTGCTTTAGCCGTGTTTAAGAATGGTCTTCCTAATATGAGAGGAACTTGAGAATCTTCTTCCATGTCCAGAACAACAAAATCTACTGGAAATACTGAAGTACCAACTTTAACTAGCATGTTCTCCATTATCCCTCTAGGATATTTTATTGATCTATCGGCTAGTTGTATGCTTATTCTGGTTGGTTTCAATTCTCCAAGGTCTAGTTTAGCGTATAGTGAATACGGCATTAGATTTATACTAGCACCTAAGTCTGCCAATGCTTCTATTGAACAAAGACTACCCAGAAAACATGGAATTGTGAAACTTCCTGGATCAGATAGTTTTTCTGGTTTCTTATTCAACAGCACTGCTGAACAATTAGCATTCATGGTAACAGCCGAGAGTTCTTCCATTTTCTTTCTATTTGAGATTAGATCTTTCAAGAATTTAGCATATCTAGGCATTCCTGAAATCACATCAACGAAAGGAAGATTTACATTTATCTGTTTAAACATATCTAAGAATTTGGATTGCTCGGCTTCAAGTTTCTTTTTCTTCATTTTACTCGGGTAAGGAAGTGGTGGTTGGTATGGTTTAACATAAGGTTTATCCTTAGCTGTGTTATCTTCATTAACCTTTTCAACTACCGGTTCTTTTTCCTTATCTTGATCAGGTTGTGGTTCTTGTGGAGTAGGAATAGCTTCATCAGAAGTTACAGGTATTTCAGGTGGTTTAAGCGTTGTACCACTTCTTGTGGTAATGGCTTTAGCTGTTTCATTCCGGGGGTTAGCATTTGTATCACTAGGTAGACTTCCCGGTTTTCTTTTGTAACGAGCCGAAAATTTCCGACCAAATTTAAACCCCAATCTCTATATGTTTACGACACGATAAGCAAAAACCCTAATGTTGAGTTTAGAAAGTTTGAAATCTCTATTTGGATAATCAGTTACCCTTTGACCAAGCCTGACGATTCACGAACCATTATTTGGAAATGTGTGTATATGTAAATGTATGTATATATATATATATATAAGAATATTACTTGTATATATATATATATAAATATATAATAAATTTAAATGTTTAATAAATTTAAATAATATATTTATCTACGAAGTAAAATTTGTTATTTATGAATGTTCTTATATATTTAATGTATACATTAAATAAAAATAATTTCGAGTCTAAACTGTAAATGTTTGAAACACTTTTATTCGTAACTATTTAGCAAGGGACACGATATAACACTCCGAAAAATTTTATCCGGCACTGATTTAACAACGGGGTACCACAAGTGTCGGCAACATAATTTATGTTTTTCCCACGTTCTTATTATTATATTATTAATACTATTGCACACAGTAAATTATAGATATTTTCATTATTGTTTTGTTTCAGATTCATATTCTTATATATACATATGTACCTACTACGCATGATATAGGATATATATATAGATATAAGCCATTATACTTCTTCACCACTTAAACTTATTACTTGTTCCTGCTCTTTTCTTCTTTGACAAAAACAAGAACTAATCAACCATGTTGAGTTTGTGTAGTATCGTGAACCATTCTAAACCAAACCTTCTTCATTTCAATTAATATATCCGATCATCCATCTTGCAACCTCACTTATTCGATAGAACCTGCTACTCACGTTTGACAATCAACACCCAAGACCCATGGTAATCGCCACCGACGACCTCCATCACTACCCAGCCTTCACCAATCGCCACAATAATCACCTTCTTCATTTTTTTTTTTATCGAACACCACAAAAAAAAACCACAGATACTATGTTGCTGCATTTGTTTTCTGATACAATCGACCAAGAATAATCATCTAGTTTGTTACTGTTTCGATTAAAACCCAACACCATAAATCCACCAGGAACCAACATCGATAACCACTCTCTCGTTCTTCTTTCTCTCATCCGAAAACACCACCACCGGTTATTACCTCTCTCTTCTCCTCTCTCTCATCGAAATTACCAAGACAATCACTCATGTGTTAATGTGATTTGCAACTCCTATACATGTTTCTATTATGACCTACTACTCGACAAGAATCCTCGAAGAGTTCTGCAGCTGGGTCGTTACTGCAACTATTCGGCCAGCAACAAATAAAACGAGACCCAAAAACCACCACATGATCACCACGTTTGCTGTTGTTGCAGTCTCCATCCTCACCACAAAACCCTCTAAACCATGAACATCATCACCGTGGTCATTGTTATCGCCACAACTCGCCACTCGCTTGCACCACCTCTCATCGTTGGCAAACAACACCATCCGTAACCTTGCAAACCCTACAACCATCTCATTCATAAACACCGCTGTTAAAAACATAAGAAACCGTATCTGATATTGCTATTTCTTTTCTGTTGTTCGACTCAAAAGAGATAGAGAAGAGTATATGTGTTTGTTGATTTGGGAACTTACAAGAACGAAGAAAGAAGAAACACTTTATAATTGTTACAAGTTTCACCAAGTTAATTGATTATTTATAATATTAAAAATCTACAAGTGACACTAATTGGGGTTTAATGGCAGACAAAAGGCTACCTAAAAGGAATGTGGGGATTTATTGGAAATGGTACACTAAGGATGAGTTGATTAGTTACATATCTATATTTTTTTAAAATTCGGTCGAGTGAAATGGATGCAGACAGCTACGAAATGTTACTTGGGCCATTTTTTTTCCCTAGTGATGGACTTCTATTAATTGGGCCACGATTTAAGTTGTTGGGCTGAAGAATATGGCCGAAAGCAAGTTATAAATAATTAAAACGAATTATAAATAGAAAAATGGTGATGGCAGGATGGTTAAGGTGCGTTGCGTGTGAGCGTGAGGTCTTGTGTTCGAGCCTAGGCAAGGGTATTAATTTTTGGGACTTATTCTTTGAGGTAGTTTTTATTCTATTATTATTATCATCATTAATACTAAAATAAACATTATAACTAAAATTATTACTACCATTTAAATTATTATTTTTATTTTTTTTCATTATTATTATTACTAATCTATCATTATTGTTATTAATAAAGCAGATTGTTATTATTAACATTATTTTAGTATTATTACAATTATTATTTTTAACAAAAGATATTTATATTAAAAATATGTATATATATATATTTAGTACATATAACATCTATATTGATATAATAAATATTAAATATTTATTTAAAATATATAAAATAAATATAGTTAACTAAATTAATGAAGTATATATGTTATTAAAATAAGAAGTATATTAATGATATAATTTGTTAATTATTAGTATTATTGTGTGTTTTAATATATATATTACTGAAATAGGTTCGTGAATCCAAGGCCAACCTTACACTTGTTCAGTGATGTTATATGTATTTTTACTACAAAATACATTAGGTGAGTATATAGTCCCTTTTTGAACTTTAAATATTTTTGGGATGAGAATACATGCACTGTTTTTATAAATGATTTACGTTATGGACACAAGTAACTGAAAAATATATTCTACGTTGAGTTGTACCACTGGCATACTTCCCTGTAGCTTGGTAACTATTATTTACAGCGGTATTGTAAACGCGAATCCTGTTGATAGATCTATCGGGCCTGACAACCCCAACCGGACTGGACGACCAGTATTCAACGGTTGCACAGTACTTCGTTTCGTGACGGCACTTGGTACGGTGTAGTAAGATTTCATAATAAAGGGAATATGCGACGTGATTAAATGTTAAGTATGGTTACCAAGTGCTCAACCACTTAGAATATTTTTATTAAAATGTTTACATATGAAATCTTGTGGTCCATAGTTATAACGTTGCTAGCTTCAAACCTATATATCTCACCAACTTTATGTTGACATTTTAAAGCATGTTATTCTCAGGTACGAATTAAATCTTCCGCTGTGCATTAGCTCATACTAAGGACATTACTTGGAGTCGATCATCGCAATGGAACCAAATGTTGATGACTTTGTCCAGAAGGATTGGGTCAGGTCGTCTCATGTGGTATCAGAGCGTTGGTCATAGTGAACCAGGTCTTGCATTAGTGTGTCTAACTGGTAGTTGTTAGGATACATTAGTGAGTCTGGACTTTGACCGTGTCTACCTGTCAAAAAGTTTTGCTTATCATTTCTAGTCGGAAACCATCTTCTTATCATCCTTAGGGAATTGCCTGCTTATCATTCTCTATTCTAGACACGTCTTACCGCATTTAGTGCATCGATAGTGTATAGACAAAAATTCATATCTTAGCGCATCTGTAGACTTGCTTGTCATATGACGTAGGTTCCTCTGTAGGCTACGAAATCTTTAGTATTATATATAGATATTCTGTGGAGTTAGAATATCATCCTATATTCAAAAATCATTTCACATCGACGATCCTTCTCATTCACCAAATTGCCCTTTTCAACCTAAAGCGCTTACCGGCGAAACTGTTCGAGAAACCATTTTCTCTCCCCTTTTTCCGAGTATTTCATCACGATTACATACTACCCTATATTTGAATCTTAATCACCCACTCGTTCTAATCGTCAATCATCTCGACATAATATAAGAAGTTAACGAACTACGTACTCGAGTAATGGCTTTGGAAAATCTGGTGCGGCGGTTACAAGCACCAGCAGCATAAACCGTACCACCATCAACGCCGACAATACTCTTATCACACCAACCACAATCACTTCACAAATCTCGACGTCACGACCTGTACCTTGGATATCAACATCATATGCCTCAATATCATCATTTGTACTTCAAGAATAATCTTCGTTCTATATATCGTTCTACATCGATTACCTTCGCTTTACGTAACGTTCTACCTCATATATCTTCGTTCGGCATGGTGATTATGAAATCTCTAATGTTTTAGAGATCATGTAATCCAGTATTAACGATAAAACAAATGAGTTTAATATTTTATTGACTCATTAAATCCAAGATTACATCCGATGAAAATATATATGCAAGTATATTTTCATAAAGATTGTAACTAAAAATTCTCTCGTACAAACTGTTAATGATGAAAATATTTTAACGAGCGGGTAGTACCCAAGGAATATTTAAAATTCACATTAACAAGTTACACTGTACATTCTTCGAATCTGACTCAACGATCATTTACTATCTTACTTACAATCACCGATATACGTATCCGTTCATCACAGAATAACCATTTCCATTCAAATTTCATATTTGGATTTTTACCTATCCAAATCCAACAAGTGGCATAAAGAAGAAACATTGGACAAATTAAAAATTGTTAGAAACACACGAATTAACTAATTGAGAATCTGTTAAGGATTCCACGCTAACTGTTCCGGCTAATTGTTCCCAACTAACTGATTAACATTTAATTTATCGCAATTTACATTCTCGCAATTTTATTTATCGTCATTTAATTTCTGTTATTTATTTTTACGCACTTTAAATAACGGGACACGTATGCAAGGTTTTGACCTTTCATATCGACCCATCTATATATATATTTCGGAACAACCGTAGATACTCTATATGTGAAGGTGGGAGTTGGCTATACAGGGTCGGAGTTGATTCCAAAATATATATATACTTTGAGTTGTGATCGACACCGAGACCGGTACACGGGTCATGATACGTATTATTTAATTCGAATATTATATATTAAATTATATATGAATCATTGAACCATTGGACTAGTAGACTGCTAACTATGGACAAGTAAAATGAGTTAAAATGTTGATTATAACATATGAAATTAAACAATTCTTCAAGTTTGCCACTTGATTTTTATCCTAAACCTCATTTGTACCTCGACAATTACAATTCGCGTTCAAACCTTTCATGATTCTTGAAAACACCTCGATCGAGAAGTTGAACCAGCTGCACCTCGTCAATGGAAGAAAGATTCATGCATACCGTTATGCACCTGAAAAACTTTCGAAATCAAAGTTATAGTTAAAATCTATCCGCGTCGAATTCCTTATCATTCATTAGCAAAAATAACCATATGATTCCTTTTCAAGTACCTAATTTTGTCACAGCTCCACTTAGACTTCTCAGTAAGATTACTCTTAGTATAACCTCGATATATATATATATATACGTTGTTTATTCGCCATCGTTACCAGAGAACCTTTTATATTCTACGATATCATCATCAGATGTACCAGCAGTTCGTCATCTCTCTGGCGAAATCCGCAATCGATATTTTGAAAATCTCGTAGAAATTCTCCCAGTTATACCGAAAACGTTTATCCCTAAGAATTACATATTTCGAATGTGAAGTTTCTGAAAAACACCCTAGACTATGAAGTAGTTCTTGAAATGCTGATGAAGCAGCAAAAACCGTAAATGACCTTAACAGTCAAAAGTTTACGATGAAGTCATGTATGTTGGAAAAACTCAGAAAAAGAGAAGGGTTGAAATTGGAAAACGGATTGAGCAAAGTATGAAGGAAACCGTGAACAAATCATGAAGACTAAACTCGACTTCAAAGGATTCAAATGATTCAGTGCCTGCTGAAATCGTTAGTAAGAACCCTACTCCTTATTCTAAATCTTTTCGGATGATATTCTTCATCAATATTTTATCTTAGAGAGTATAAGATATTTTCATATCTTCCGTTATGCATATTCTTCAAATTTCTGGAGATATTATTCCCATCTGAAATCATTTAACACTTCGTAACATCTGCGTTACAATATAAAAGAAACTGTATTAGTTTCTAAATTCTGAAACCTCTGAAGTTAAAATATGAATGTTTTAAAGTAGTGTTGGAAACTGATGCATGAATTAGTATAATATAATGAAACTTTATCAACTTCATTATATTACAGTAAGTCATGTTAAGTTTCTAATGGAATGTGATGATTCACAGTACCGTCATCATGTGCCATGTTACACGGCTCTTACATTCTATCTAAATCTTTAAAAATATCAAGAAAATATTTTCTTGATAACTCGCTCTTTTTGAGGATATTCTGGTAATTTGATAAATCAAATATCATGATATTATCATTTCTTTCTGAAAGCATTAGCTACATTCATTTCAAATTTCATACCTACGAATTCCGGATCATTGCTCGCTTAACTCGAAGTCGGGAAGAGAAAACGAAAGCACGAAGCTCCGAACAATAATGAAGGATATAAAATCCAACAACCACCCAGGGTTTACAAACCGTGTATATCAATACGTATTGCAACGTAAAGACACGGTAGAATTAGAAACATTATAATTCCAAGGAAATCATAGAAGTAAATAGATTCTTCTGACGGAAAATGAAAGAGAAAAATGAAAGATATGAAAGTTAGAAGTATAACAAGAATCAGAACGGGATGGAGCATACTTTAAGGTATGAATTGAGGGAGTAAGGATAGAAGATGTGAGGTATGGAAAGGTAGAAGGTGAATTTATAATGAAATATCCGACAAAGAAATCGAAACAGAATGCCGCATTAAATCAAAGAAGATCCTGATCGCCGAAGAACCAAATCTTATCACGAAAGATTTTCTTTAAATTCCTTAAATCCCGGAAGATAATAGTAACTACGTCATCGGTTAAAACGATTTTACATTTACTCATTTCACTCTTTTGTGATAGCTTCATTCGTACGCCTCACATAATCGAATTGTTTTACCACTATTACTAAATGGTGATAAAACTCTAGTTATCAATCCATATTCGTCATGAAAACATTCCTATTGTTATTTATGACAACCTCTACCAAATTTCGGGGACGAAATTTCTTTAACGGGTGGGTACTGTAACGACCCGGAAATTTCCGACCAAATTTAAACCCCAATCTCTATATGTTTACGACACGATAAGCAAAAACCCTAATGTTGAGTTTAGAAAGTTTGAAATCTCTATTTGGATAATCAGATACCCTTTGACCAAGCCTGACGATTCACGAACCATTATTTGGAAATGTGTGTATATGTAAATGTATGTATATATATATATATATATATATATATATATATAAGAATATTACTTGTATATATATATATATAAATATATAATAAATTTAAATGTTTAATAAATTTAAATAATATATTTATCTACGAAGTAAAATTTGTTATTTATGAATGTTCTTATATATTTAATGTATACATTAAATAAAAATAATTTCGAGTCTAAACTGTAAATGTTTGAAACACTTTTATTCGTAACTGTTTAGCAAGGGACACGATATAACACTCCGAAAAATTTTATCCGGCACTGATTTAACAACGGGGTACCACAAGTGTCGGCAACATAATTTATGTTTTTCCCACGTTCTTATTATTATATTATTAATACTATTGCACACAGTAAATTATAGATATTTTCATTATTGTTTTGTTTCAGATTCATATTCTTATATATACATATGTACCTACTACGCATGATATAGGATATATATATATATATATAAGCCATTATACTTCTTCACCACTTAAACTTATTACTTGTTCCTGCTCTTTTCTTCTTTGACAAAAACAAGAACTAATCAACCATGTTGAGTTTGTGTAGTATCGTGAACCATTCTAAACCAAACCTTCTTCATTTCAATTAATATATCCGATCATCCATCTTGCAACCTCACTTATTCGATAGAACCTGCTACTCACGTTTGACAATCAACACCCAAGACCCATGGTAATTGCCACCGACGACCTCCATCACTACCCAGCCTTCACCAATCGCCACAATAATCACCTTCTTCATTTTTTTTTTTTATCGAACACCACAAAAAAAAAACCACAGATACTATGTTGCTGCGTTTGTTTTCTGATACAATCGACCAAGAATAATCATCTAGTTTGTTACTGTTTCGATTAAAACCCAACACCATAAATCCACCAGGAACCAACATCGATAACCACTCTCTCGTTCTTCTTTCTCTCATCCGAAAACACCACCACCGGTTATTACCTCTCTCTTCTCCTCTCTCTCATCGAAATCACCAAGACAATCACTCATGTGTTAATGTGATTTGCAACTCCTATACATGTTTCTATTATGACCTACTACTCGACAAGAATCCTCGAAGAGTTCTGCAGCTGGGTCGTTACTGCAACTATTCGGCCAGCAACAAATAAAACGAGACCCAAAAACCACCACATGATCACCACGTTTGCTGTTGTTGCAGTCTCCATCCTCACCACAAAACCCTCTAAACCATGAACATCATCACCGTGGTCATTGTTATCGCCACAACTCGCCACTCGCTTGCACCACCTCTCATCGTTGGCAAACAAAACCATCCGTAACCTTGCAAACCCTACAACCATCTCATTCATAAACACCGCTGTTAAAAACATAAGAAACCGTATCTGATATTGCTATTTCTTTTCTGTTGTTCGACGCAAAAGAGATAGAGAAGAGTATATGTGTTTGTTGATTTGGGAACTTACAAGAACGAAGAAAGAAGAAACACTTTATAATTGTTACAAGTTTCACCAAGTTAATTGATTATTTATAATATTAAAAATCTACAAGTGACACTAATTGGGGTTTAATGGCAGACAAAAGGCCACCTAAAAGGAATGTGGGGATTTATTGGAAATGGTACACTAAGGATGAGTTGATTAGTTACATATCTATATTTTTTTAAAATTCGGTCGAGTGAAATGGATGCAGACAGCCACGAAATGTTACTTGGGCCATTTTTTTTCCCTAGTGATGGACTTCTATTAATTGGGCCACGATTTAAGTTGTTGGGCTGAAGAATATGGCCGAAAGCAAGTTATAAATAATTAAAACGAATTATAAATAGAAAAATGGTGATGGCAGGATGGTTAAGGTGCGTTGCGTGTGAGCGTGAGGTCTTGTGTTCGAGCCTAGGCAAGGGTATTAATTTTTGGGACTTATTCTTTGAGGTAGTTTTTATTCTATTATTATTATCATCATTAATACTAAAATAAACATTATAACTAAAATTATTACTACCATTTAAATTATTATTTTTATTTTTTTTCATTATTATTATTACTAATCTATCATTATTGTTATTAATAAAGCAGATTGTTATTATTAACATTATTTTAGTATTATTACAATTATTATTTTTAACAAAAGATATTTATATTAAAAATATGTATATATATATATATTTAGTACATATAACATCTATATTGATATAATAAATATTAAATATTTATTTAAAATATATAAAATAAATATAGTTAACTAAATTAATGAAGTATATATGTTATTAAAATAAGAAGTATATTAATGATATAATTTGTTAATTATTAGTATTATTGTGTGTTTTAATATATATATTACTGAAATAGGTTCGTGAATCCAAGGCCAACCTTACACTTGTTCAGTGATGTTATATGTATTTTTACTACAAAATACATTAGGTGAGTATATAGTCCCTTTTTGAACTTTAAATATTTTTGGGATGAGAATACATGCACTGTTTTTATAAATGATTTACGTTATGGACACAAGTAACTGAAAAATATATTCTATGTTGAGTTGTACCACTGGCATACTTCCCTGTAGCTTGGTAACTATTATTTACAGCGGTATTGTGAACGCGAATCCTGTTGATAGATCTATCGGGCCTGACAACCCCAACCGGACTGGACGACCAGTATTCAACGGTTGCACAGTACTTCGTTTCGTGACGGCACTTGGTACGGTGTAGTAAGATTTCATAATAAAGGGAATATGCGACGTGATTAAATGTTAAGTATGGTTACCAAGTGCTCAACCACTTAGAATATTTTTATTAAAATGTT
The DNA here is from genome assembly GCF_046630445.1 of Rutidosis leptorrhynchoides. NCBI lineage: Eukaryota > Viridiplantae > Streptophyta > Magnoliopsida > Asterales > Asteraceae > Rutidosis > Rutidosis leptorrhynchoides. The sequence continues at coordinate 705,969,628 of NC_092334.1, read as the reverse complement.
TACATATGAAATCTTGTGGTCCATAGTTATAACGTTGCTAGCTTCAAACCTATATATCTCACCAACTTTATGTTGACATTTTAAAGCATGTTATTCTCAGGTACGAATTAAATCTTCCGCTGTGCATTAGCTCATACTAAGGACATTACTTGGAGTCGATCATCGCAATGGAACCAAATGTTGATGACTTTGTCCAGAAGGATTGGGTCAGGTCGTCTCATCTTTCACCTATTAACCTTGCTAGGTTACTTACTTCTTGTTCCAGATTTTGAATAGAAGCTTGTTGATTTCTAAATGCTTGAGCATTTTGTTCATTGGTTTGTTTCTGAGATGTGAAAAACTGCGTTTGAGTTTCAACTAGCTTTGTCATCATGTCTTATAAATTCGGCTTTTTATCATCGGGTTGTTGTGGTGGTTTGTTTTGAAAATTAGGTCTTTGCTGATTGTAAGTATTATTGGATACTTGTTGATTGCTAGGACCTTGTTGGTTGTTGTATGGAATATTTCGGTTATAATTCTGGTTTTGATTGTAAATCGGTCTTGGCGGTTGATAATTATTCTGATAATTATTTCCAGGCCTTTGGTTTATGTATGAAATATTCTCTCTTTGTTCCATTGTTAATTCAATACTGAGACAATCTTTTGTCAAATGTGGTCCTCCACACTGCTCACAACTAATTCGTATTGAGTGAATATCTTTAGTCATCTTTTCCATTCGTCTCTCGACAGCATCTATTTTTGCAGAAATGGAATCTAAGTCATGGCTAGAATCGGCTCTAGCTGCTTTAGATGATATAACGATATCTTTTTCTTGGTGCCACTCATGTGAGTGGGAAGCAGTGTTATCAATAATTTTGTAAGCATCAGTTTTGGTTTTTTTCATAATAGAACCACCAGCTACTATATCTATGTCTTTCCTTGTAGTGATGTCGCATCCTTGGTAGAATATTTGTACTATTTGACAGGTGTCTAAACCATGTTGCAGACATCCTCTTAATAACTTTCCAAATCTTGTCCACGCCTCATATAGAGTTTCATTCGGCTTCTGTGTGAACGTAACAATTTCTGCTTGAAGTCTTACGGCTTTAGATGCAGGAAAGAATTGTTTAAGAAATTTTTCAACTAAAATGTCCCATGTATCAATCGCCCCTTCAGGTAACGATTCCAACCAATCTTTGGCTTCTCCCTTTAAAGTCCAGGGAAATAACATGAGATATATCTATTCATCCTCCACTTCTCGGATTTTAAATAGTGTGCAGATCCTATTAAAGGTACGTAGATGTTCATTTGGATCTTCCTTCGGCGCACCACTAAATTGGCATTGATTAATCACCATGTGTAGAATTTGTCCTTTGATTTCATAATCTGGCGCATTAATGTCTGGATGAGTAATTGCGTGACCTTGGCCAGTGCGTTTAGCTCTCATTCGGTCTTCCATACTTAAAGGTTCCAGATTCTCCATAATTGAACTTGTTGAATCGGAATCACTAGAGGATTCTGATTTAATGGTTCGTTCCTCAACAATCTCTGTTTGAATGATTGGTGGTTCCGGAGGAAAGTTTAGTGGTTCAGGATCTACGAATCGTTCCTGAATATTCTTCGGATTCTCAATTGTGAGGTCGGGTTCAAAAAATGGATTATCGGAAATTTGAACTGGAGTACTTGGTCGACTGGATGACGATTCTAAAGAAAAATCAACGGCGGTAATATTTGCTAAATGTCTTGATCTAGTTACAGGTGGTGAATGTACAAAAGGTGGTGAACGTCTTGCTCGGTGCATTCACTGAATATCCTATTAGTTTTTAAAAGGAAAGAAAAATTATAATAAATTATCCAATCAATAGACTTTTCTGATTTTGCCCACGTTTCGAATAGCCAAAAGATGCAGCAGAGGGGCAGGATTCGTTTGGTCTCAATATAATTGAGGACTGTTTGGCTCCAATAACCCGGTCCACGTACAAATCCAACTATTACTACGAACCAGAAAATTTTGATGTCTATCAATTTAACCACTTAAAATAAATTTTTGTAATTTTAAGAAATTTAGATAAGAAGTAGATTAAAAATCTATGTCCTAAAAACTAGAATGGCGAGAATTAAGAAAGAAAAAGAGTTCGTCGGAAAAAGATCGAATAAGAAAAATAAGAAAGAAAGATAAAAGGCGACGGAAAAATAAAAGAAACTTATAAAACTTAAAAATACTTGACTAACCTAACCTTATTACTACAACTAACTTAAAATTATAATCGCAAATTGAGATTACTAATTGGAATGATAATTGATACATAGGAAAAAGTCGTCTAAAAATATTAAAGCTTACAGGAAAAACTAAATCCCAAATGGAAATAACTTAAAAAGAAACTAAAACTTAAAAAGGCATCGCAAATTTCTAAAGCACCTAAATCTTAGTCTAAAGAAAAAGCACTTAAGGAATTCTACGGCAAAGCCTAAAAATCTAGAAGTAAAAATAACTATGGCAAAAACAAAGTTTAAAACTAAATATGAGCGAAAAATACAAATATTACGCTAAAACAATTAAAAAGGGATAAAATATAAAAATATACAAAAAGTTGTAAAAAGTACAATTTTTTATAAAAATATTATTTTTATATTATTTATTTTATAAAACTATTAATTTTACAATTTAATTAAACTAATTTAACTAAAATATAAATTAAATAAAAAGTAAAACTTTAAAATAAAACTAATTATAATAATAATAATAATTAGGGTTAATAATTATAATAATTAATAATTACCCGTAATAAATGCAGAATTAGGGTTCTGTCGCGTGTCAGAGTATCTCCGCGACTTGCGGTATTTCAAGCAGTAAACCCCGCGAGTCGCGGGGTTCCAAAAATCAACTCAGGTACGTTTTTTTATTCGAGGTTTTTTTTTTTTTTAATTTCTGTTTTTATATTTTTTGTTTATATTGTATAATAAAAACTTATAATTAAAAACTTAAATAAAAATAGAACTTACTTTATAATTTTTAAAAATATCTTACAAATAGATTTATATATATTAAATTTTTTTTTATTTTTTCGGTTTTTTTTTGTTTTAAATAAAAACAAAATACTTAAATAAAACTTGTATAAAAATAAAGAAACTTTATAAAACTTAAATATTTAACAAAATCTTAAAAATACTTATTTTTGTTTTTCTTTTTTTTATATTTTCGAATATTTAAAACGTATTTTTATAAAAAAGACTTTTAATAAAAGTAAACTAAATTTTTTTTTTTTTTTATATTAGCGTTGCGCTTCCGGCGTTTAAGAGTTCCCCGGCAGCGGCGCCAAAAATATACTTGATGTTTCGCGAGGTGTATACAAAATAGCTTATATTTTTACAGGAAATACTATTAAATACGATACAATTTTACACAAGATATTTATTTATTTAGAGAATGGATATACTTAAACCTTGCTACAACACTTATAGGCAGTGTACCTAATTGTACAGTAGTGTAGTTTTTAGTAAGTCCGGTTCGTTCCACAGGGAATCTTTTTAAACAAAGCTTAACGCTATATTAGTTTACTTTTATAAAAATACAAATATATATATAAGTAATATTATTATTATAAAGGGGGGGTTTTTACCGTTTAATGACCGGTTTGTCGATTTTAAAACTTTAATCGCAGTTAAAACCAAATGTAAAATAATAAAAAATACAAGACTTAAATTAAAGCGTAAAGTAAATAACAATAATGAAATTGCGAATAATAAAAGTGCGATAAAATAAACTTGCGATAATTAAAAAGTACGATAATTAAAAGTGCAATTAAATACAATAACAATAAAAAAATGCGATAATTAGAAGTGCAATTAAATATAAAATAAAGGAAATTAAATATGAAATAAAAGAATTATGCTTATTTAAACTTCCGCAATCATGATGTTTGACGTGTTGATTTTAGTTTTATGCCCATGGGTTAATTGTCCTTTGTCCTGGATTATTTAATATGTCCGTCTGGTTTTTGTCCATAACAGTCCATCAGTCATAAATATAAAGTGCGAGTATCCTCGTCAAATTATCTTTATACCCGAAGTTAAATATTCCAACTAATTGGGGACTTAAACCGTGACAAGATTTTAATACTTTGTTTAATAATTACACCAGGATGTCGACTGAGTGTAATCCAAGGTTTTAATATTTTGTTATCAATTATACCAAGTGTCCTTGTACATAATTTCACCCCTGTTTTAATTATTCTAGTGGCTATTAATCCATTCCCGTGTTCGGTTAAATGAACGATTATTCGTACATATAAATACCCCACCCATCGTGTCCGATCGAGTGTATATGGTAATTTATAGGGACGCCCAATTGTAAATCTTTATATTAACATTAACAAACTATCATTTAGTTAAACAAATATAAAGCCCATTAATAGCCCATAGTCTAATTTCCACAAGTGTCGTTCTTTTGTCCAAACCCCAATTATGGTATAAAGCCCAATTACCCGATTTTAGTAATTAGTCCAACATCATGATTACTTCGGATTAAATAAGCATAATAATAACTTAGCTACGAGACATTAAATTAAAAAAGTTGAACATAACTTACAATGATTAAAAATAGCGTAGCGTTACACGGACATAATTTTGACTTACACCCTTACAACATTTGCTAACATACCCTTATTATTAGGATTTAAAATTAAAATTAAAATTAAAATATAAATTATATATATATAATTACGTATATATTGAGAGAGAGATAGATTAAGAGTGTGAAAAATGATCAGAATTCGGTTGGCTTTATAGGGACTTTCAGAATTTGGGCCTCCGCGACTCGCGGCCCTTTTGGCCTTCAAACTCCACGAGTCGCGGAGTTTGTAAATACAGCTCACACAAGTTTGGCTCTTTGTTTACCGACGGTTTTATAAATAAATATAATATATTAAATAATTATAAGAATTATTTAAATATTATATTATATTTATGTGCATAGTTGACTTGTAATTTTTAGTCCGTTGCGTCGAGCGTTGAGAGTTGACTCTGGTCCCGGTTCCGGATTTTCGAACGTCCTTGCGTACAATTTAATATCTTGTACTTTGCGTTTTGAATCTTGTACTCTTGTAATTTCGAGACGTTTCTTATCAATAATTGGAACCTCTTTGATTGTATTTTGTACTTTTGAGCTTTTTGGTCGTTTGCGTCTTCAATTCGTCGAATCTGTCTTTTGTCTTCACCTTTTATTATTTAAACGAATATCACTTGTAAATAGAACAATTGCAACTAAAAGCTTGTCTTTCTTGAGGAATAATGCTATGAAATATATGTTCGTTTTTAGCATTATTAAGCATCAACGTCATACTCACCATAGATACCAAGGAATACCAACAACAACAAACGATGAAGTATTGATTCATAACTTCATCGAAGAAATATTCTACAGAGAATATGTAGTTTCTAAAAGTTTTAGAGATTATATATTCTAGTTCTAATCGAAAACCAGATGAAATTAATATTATGTTAACTCATTAAATCCATGATTACATCTAAAGAAAATATATATGCAGGTATATTTTTATAAAGATTATAATTAAAAATCCTTTTGTACAAACTATTAATGGTGAGAATATTTTAACGGGTAGGTAATACCCGAGAGATATATAAATTCACAATTAAAACGTTACATTCTTCGATTTTGATTCAATAAATCATCAACTATACTCACTACTTTCACAACGAGATATATTCTTTCATAGAAATCAAAACAACCATACTCATTCAAATTCAATTACATATTCTGATTTTAACATATCACAATCTAAATCGAGATATAACTGATATCATCACTCTTAGATTTCTACATCTTTCAAAGATATACTTTGACTTCGAAACTATGTTAGAACATCATATGTATATTAACGATTACAATCTGTGTTCAAACCCTCCAAAATTTCTGAAGACACTTCAAATAATGAGCAATCGAGATGATGATCCAACCACATATTACCCATAGTTATGTATCTAAAAAGCTCTCCAAACCAAAGTTGTAATTCGACACGTATCGGTGTCAGACCTTTTGGCATTTACTAGCTAAAATAACTTTTCAATTCCGTTTCAAAATAGAAAGTTTTGTCACAGCTCCAGCAAGCCAACTTTAACTTTTCAGTCAAAACAATCTTATTATAACCTCGATAGATACGTTGCTCTCTCGCCGTCGTTACTGGGGAACCTTTCATATTCCACCACATTAACAGTAAACTTATCGACAACTTCACTGATCTTTAACTTTTCGAACAACCGTTATATTTATCAGAACCCTATCATTTACTCATCCGTATCTTGTAACGAGAATTGCCATACGACTCATCGGGAATTAGCAATCGATATTTCGAAAATCTCGCAGCATGTCTACGCCAACAGTTATATGTGTACGTACAATGTCTATCTTCTGGACTTATATACTTTGAATGTGAAGTTTCTGAAAAACACCCTAAAGTGTGAACTAGTTCTCGAAATTTTGAAAAGTGCTGATAAAGCAGCAAAAACTGTAAACGACCTTAACAGTAAAAAGTTTGATGATAAAGAATAGTGTGTTGGCAAAGCTCAGAAAAAGAAAAGGTTTGGAACTGAAAAACGGATTGAGCAAAGTATGAAGGAGGCTGTGGATAAATCACAAGGACGAAACCTGCCTTCAAAGAATCTAAATGATTCAGTATCTGCTGAAGCCATTAACGAATACCTTGCTTCCGAATCTAAACCCTTGCGAACAATATTCTTCATTATCCTCTGATATTAGAAATTCTAAGATATCATCGTATCTTTCATTATAAATATCCTCCATATTTTTGGAGATAATTCCATACTCATTCTTATCGAAAATCAATTTTCTCCTTGTAATATCTGTGTTACAACATAAAAGAAACTAGTTTAGTTTCTAAATTCTAAAACTTTCGAGTTTAAAATAGCAATATTTTTGAAGTAGTGTTGGGAACTGAAGCATGAGTTAGTATAATATAATGACACTTGATCAATGTGATTATATTACAGTAAGTCATGCTGAGTTTCCAAATGAAATATGATGATTCACAGATCATAACATTATCATGTGCCATGTTACACGACTTTTGTATTCTATTTAATCTCTAAAATATCAAGAAAATATTTTTTGATGATTCGGTCTTTTCCAGGGTATTCTGGTAATTTAACAAATCAAAATCATGCCATTACCATTTTCTTCCTAGAACATTAACAATGTTCATTCCGAAATTTATATATGCGAATTCTGGACCATTACAAGAGATGCCTAATCGCAAGAAGAAGAAACGAAGGGACAAAGCTCCGAAATAGAAATTGGAGTATAAATCGCAGCAAATAGGAGGGAGTATTAACTGTGGATGACAATGATTATAGAAGACAGAAATAGGGACATTGAAATATAAGGGGAGATATAAAATCCGATAACAACGCATAAATTACAAACCGTGAATATCAATGTTTATCGCAACATAAAGACACGGGAGAATTAAAAGCACTATAACCCCAAGAGCAAAGTAGAAGTAAGTAGATTCCTCTGGTGGAAGTTGAAAAGGGAGAATGATTGTTGCGATAGTAAGGATAAGGACAAGGATTAGAACTGGATTAAGCATTTTCACAATCTTTTGAATTTGAGAATTAAGTATAGGAATGGTAAAAGTAACAAACTGGAAGAAGTTAATTTATAGTGAAATATTTGATAGAGAAATCAAGGCAGATCTTCACATTTAATTAGAGAGATCCTAATTTCCTTATTCACCGAAGAATCAAATCTTTTAGATTTAGAAGATTTTCTTTAAATCTCTTGAATTCCGGAATTTAACCAAGACAATGTCAAAAGTTAAGAGAAGACTTTAGTTCTCATTTCATTCCTTTTAGGATAGCTTCACTCGTACTCTTCAATTAATCGAATCGTTTTATCTATATTACTCAATAGTGATAAAACTCTATATACCAACTCTTATTCGTCATAAAAACATTTTTATCATTAGCCATGACGACCACGATCAAATTTCGGGACGAAATTTCTTTAACGGGTAGGTACTGTGACGACCCGGAAATTTCCGAACAAATTTAAACTTTATATCATTAGATAAATATTTCAAACATATATATTACGTACAAATTTACAATTCTAAATAAATATATATATATATATATATATATATATATATATATATATATATATATATATATTTTAACTTAGTCATAAAACATCCTGATTTAAAATAATATATTTTGATAAACAACGAGCCACTGATTTATAGAAGCAAATGACCACAACACTCAATTTTATAAGTTATATTTTTTTATAAGATAATTTATTGATGAGTAAGTCAAATTATTAATAAGGGTACACGTCGCGTAACGTAAAAGGCTAGTTTTCTAAACGTACGAAAGTGCGTTCAAAAAACCGAAAGTGGTACATGAGTCGAGTGACAACGTACGAGTCATTTGAACAAAAATTACATTTTTACTACGCACGTAAATATAATATAATAATTAATTAATTCTAAAGATTAAATATATTATATATTAAATAATATATATATATATATATATATATATATATATATATATATATATATATATATATATATATATATATATATATATATAACATATGTTTAAAAGAAAATGTCGGCAGGGAATGTAATGATACCAGCTAAGATCATGCGATTGCATGATAAAACTACACACATCCCATGCGATCGCATGGGATGGCTAGACTGATCATATGCTATAAAACGCGAGTCTGGTAACCGAATTCATTCCACAACTGATCAATCTTTCTCTCTACTCTTATTAATTATTATTATTATTATTATTATTATTATTATTATTATTATTATTATTATTATTATTATTATTATTATTATTATTATTATTAAACTTATTATTATTATTAGTAGGAGCGATTTTATTAGTAATATACATAAAATACTACGACGAGGTCATGAGCGGGTCATTTCAAGACAAGTTTTGAGAGTAGGATAGGGCTAAGGAAATTATGGTTTATAGCCATGGAGGTGATGGGTATGGTTCATGGGTTTGTTCGTGAGGTCAACCTAGTGTTTATAGTCTCCGTTGCTTCTACGTACCTTTTCTACAATATTGAATCTCAATATTGATACGTGAGTACTCGTAATTTAATTTATATATATTAATAATGTATCCCTGACTAGTGCTCGAGTATATAGGATTATGCATGCTTGTACTTTTGATATTGCCATTAGATAGGTTATGTTGAATCCTGAATTAGTTACATATGCGGTTGAGATAAGGTATAAGATATGCATGTCGCTGGAAAGCTAGCGAAAAATTATTAACTTTTCATTTAGAAATAGCGTGATTTCGATGAACGGATTAAAAGATATGGTCAACTGAATTATGGTTAACGTTAAATGAAATTGTGTTTGAAACTGTAAATTAATATTTAAACAACTTGTCTATGAAATTGATAAATTTAATTTTTAAATATTACTAATCGAGTAAATAATTTCTATATAAGGCACGTCTCGTCTTGTTAAGCAATTGTCAAAGTTGACTGTCTTATCATGTTTTAAAGCTTTATAAACACTATAATCTGATTTTACAAGTATTGGAAACTATATGAAATAATAAAATATTTTCGATTTCCATGATAATTCAAATATAATATAGCTCCTGAAATAAATAATATTTTGAGTTTGATAAACTATAAATTCGTTCAATTATTAAGACTTATACTATATTAATAAACATGTATAGATTTAAAGATCATATTGGGTCAGGTTGTCTTTTAAAATGACTTTTGTTAACTTTAGCATGTCGGTCTCGAGCATTAGGATTGTGATACACTATGACCAGACCTAATTTGTTAGACATGTATTGACCAACATATGTTCTCTAGGTTGAGATCTACGGTTATTTTATATTCCGAGTTTCGGTCACATTTCGGTGAATGACCTTATGTGCTGCTAAGGTGAGTTTCATTGCTCCCTTTTTAATTGCTTTTGCAATCTATATTTTTGGGCTGAGAATACATGCACTTTATTTTAAACACAATGGATACAAGTACATACTAAATTCTACACCGAGTTTGAACCGAAAATCCCTTAGCTTTGGTAACTAGTAACTGCCGGTTATAAGAACTGGTGGGCGCGAATAGTTGTATATGGATCCATAGGGCTTGACTTCCCCGTCTGTTCAAGGTATAGAAACCCTAGCCTGAAATATAAAACAGACGTATGCTATTTGAGTTTAGTACATGTTGGATTGCGTGTATTGTACATGTTGGTTGCATGTATGTTAAAACAGGGGTACTTATTATATAGATGTTAAAGTTTAGTTACCAGGGTGCTCAATCTTGTAGAATATTTTGATATACGTTTCTGGATGAAACAACTGAAATCTTGTGGTCCACCTTTATATACAGATTATGCGCAACACTAAAACTATGAACTCACCAACCTTTGTGTTGACACTTTTAAACATGTTTATTCTCAGGTTCCTAGAAGTCTTCCACTGTTTGTTTATACGTTATACAAGCTATGTGTATGGAGTCATACATGCTTTATTCAAGAAAACTTTGCATTCACAAAATCATCACCATGTATCTTATTTTGACTGCATTGTTAACGGATGTAGTATTGTAAACTATTATTTACGGTGATTGTCTATATGTAGAAATCATCAGATATCAAAGACCTTGGAATTAGATATTCATTTATGGTGTGCCTTTTCAAAAGAATGCAATGTTTATAAAACGTATCATATAGAGGTCAAAACCTCACTATGAAATCAATGAATGATGTATTCCTCCATAGGGATTTGGACGGATCATCACACCTAAACTAACTGTCCAACCAACATGGCAGATCATAATTACCTAGGAAAATAAAGACCTGAAAACATATACAACAAAGAGAATATATGTAACAATTACACTACAAAGCATAAAAATGAAAAAAATAAAACAACGACACCGAATCCACGAGTCGTAATCATAGTTTATGGCCTTTGAAAACATAAACAACAACACCAGATCCACAAGTCGTAAAACATAGTTTTTGGCATTTTAAGGTGGGTTTGGTCATTTACTTGTTGGTTATGATTATGTTTCGCTCCACTTTTCGTGTTGTCGTTTCCAATTCGGGATGTTACGATGTTGTTGCCGTCGTTGTCGACTTTGTCAACTCAAAAAATGTGGTTTACGAGTGTGGTATCTCTAGGGCTTTTTGACCGCCCGTTCGATGGTTTTGTCTGTTAATTGGATGACTTCTTCCATTTGATGGTCTCAGGGTAAGTGTTCTTGGGTTTCCAGGTGGGCGTAGGTTGCTAGTTAGCTGATGATCAAGTATTGCTCGTTGTGGATGGGATGGTGAGTTGGTGGATTAAAAGGTCTCTATGAGTTTGGTCGTGCTTCGGGGTTGTGTATCGATAGGTCGTGAAAAAACTTGTTTGTCTTTGGCAGAATGAGTTCAATCTATGGCAATCGATTTCAAGGATTCACTCAATTTGAATTGTTGACAAATTCTCACAAATATGTCGCAGTACATTGCACTTTTATTTGCTTCCATTGGTTATATACTATCAAAAGTTCTCCCGAATCCTTTCAACCCCCCCCACACACACACACACACACACACACATACACACACACACACACATACACACACACACATATATATATATATATATATATATATATCACGACCCGGAAATTTTGACTTATTTTGAACCAAATCTATATATGATTTAACAATTCTGAGACGATAAGCTAAGTCTGTTAAACTGGGCCTCAAAATTTTTGAACTATTTATAAGAATTCAATTACCCTTCGACTGTTTCCGATGATTCACAAACAATATTATATGTATATTGTAATATATAAAAATATATAAATATTAAATATTCAATATATGTTATTATATAATATATATTACATAAATATTAAATATTACATAATTAATAATATGTAATATTAATTATAAGTTTAAATATAGTTGTTATATTAATATTACTTTCATCATAAAAATAAAAATAAATATTAATATTAATATCATTATTATTATTATAATTAGTAGAAAAATTATGAATTTAGTTATTATTATGATTATTACTATTAATATTATTATTATTTTTATAATTATAATTACCATTATCATTAAAAAATTAACATAGTTATTATTATTAATATAAAAATAATACAATTTATTATTATTATCATTAATAATATTATTATTATCATATTTATAATTATTATTATCATTATTATTACTTTTATTATTATTATTATTAATATTATCAAATTATTATTATTAATATGTTTATTAATCAGTTATTAATATATTTAATAATAATATCAATTAAAAAATAAATTAAAAAGTCAAATAAAGGGTACGAATCATTATCTGCTTTTTATTTTTTTATTTTTTCTGTTCTTGATTGACCAATTTCTTGTCGACATCTCAATTGTCAATTACAAACAACCAGTGATCAATTATTAATCTACTCCAATCACATTATATAATACCACTACTGCAATTGAGAGGCTAAAAACAAAAAATTATAAAAAGAGGAGTCGATACCTCTGTTCTTGAGTGAAATTACCAAAAGCTCGAATTCAGATTTAATTTCAAAAACTATTAATGCAGTTTTGTTAGGAATCCTCTAAACGATCTTTCTACAAAGTTTCAACTTCCAATTTCAATTTTCGAATTCGAATTTTAGAGTCAAAATTTTAATATCAAAAGTCAACTGTTTTGTTCTTGGAGAAATTAGAGCTTGTTTTGATGTTTTAAGTTCAATCGACGATTCCAATAGTTTATATATATGATTTGCAAACTATTTCGTGAAGAAAGCAAGTCCTAAAACAAGCTTAAAATCAAAAAACGATTTTCTTTTTTTTTCTAAAAAATTTCGAACAGCAGCTTGTGCAGTTTCCATTTTTTTTTTAATTTTTTTTCTTATTTAAAAACATTCCTTTCAAGTTTTATGTTGTTTACAAGTCATAAATGAAACCCCGAATTCGTTATTTTGATTTTTGAAGTTCCATGGTTGGATTGATGTAAGGAAGAAGATGATGAGTATTGATAATGGGTTAAATATATTTTAGATTTAATATAAATCAGAAAAACAAGGATGGCATAATGGTTAAGTGTGTTTGCGAGTGAGCGAGAGGTTTGGAAGGTAGATTTCATTACCAAAATTATTATTATTATTATTATTATTATTATTATTATTATTATTATTATTATTATTATTATTATTATTATTATTATTATTATTATTATTATTATTATTGTTGTTGTTGTTATTATTAATAAAATTATAATTTTTATCATTATTATTATTACTAATATATGTATTATTATTATTATTATTATTATTATTATTATTATTATGACTATTATTATTATTATTATTAACATAAGTATAATCATTAATAATATCATTATTATTATTAATATCCTTATAAGTATTGTTATTATTAAAAATTTTATCATTAAGATCATTTACTATTATTATTATGACTATAGTTACAATTAAGATTATCGTTATTACTAAGTATTATAAGCTTATGAACTAAAGTCTTATGATATTGAATAAGTAAATATGTATATAACTATAAAGTTTATATTGATTAGGATATGAATAACAAAGCTATGGTCATGAATATTATAAACATAATATTTATATATATGTACGTACAGACATAAAACCATTAAAATCTTAAGATATTAGAATATTATGAAGAATGTTATGAAATAAAAGTATTATAATTATGTCATGATTTAAAAAGTATTGTTACAAATGTTAATTCGAAACTTCGTATACGAAAATAATATTTTGCTAAATAATATTAAGTATATATATAAGTTTATGGATTTAAAAACTATGGATAAAAGTATGATTTAAGTGAGCTATTAATTATTAATATCAATACTAACATCATTATTTTTACAATTATTATTACTAACACTAAAATATTTTAATTTAAGATATTAACATTGATAACTTATATTTTTTTAAAATAATATTAAGTTTTAATACATTATATAGTATGTTAAAACAATAAAATATAATATATCCTAAATAAAACACTTTAATAAAGAATTTGATATATTAACATTAATTATTTACTTAAAATATATAAAATAGTTATAATTAAGATATTTATTAATATAACATATAAATTACTAATATAACAAGTATATTAGAAATATTAATATATAAACTTGCTCGATTACAAGTATATGTTTTAATATATATGAATGATATAGGTTCGTGAATCCGAGGCCAACCCTGCATTGTTCGGTTCAGTCGTATGAATATTTTTAATATAAAATATTGTATCGTGAGTTCATTTGATCCCTTTTTAATTGTTTTTGCAATATATATTTTTAGGCTGAGAATACATGCAATGTTTTATAACTGCTTTACGTTTAGACACAAGTACTCAACTGTTATTATGCTGTCATGCTTTGTCATGCAAATCCTCACCGTAATATCGTTAATTGCTTGGTATAACGCAAACTTAATTATTATGAGTAGGCATATTAAGAGTAACGTCTCTAATCATTTGACCTATGGTCTTTGGTTACATAATAATGATTCAACGACACTGACAGTACAAGGTGTCACGGGGTAACTTTTGTTTAGTCGCGATATTACAAACTGCAGCAACACTTTTAGATTGATATATTTGGTATCAATCAACTTTAAACTAAATCTTGTGATCTATTACTATTACTGAAATCATTATTTATGATAAACCTATGAACTCACCAACCTTTTGGTTGACACTTTTTAGCATGTTTATTCTCAGGTATTACATAATGCTTCCGCTGTGTATTTGCTAATTGAAAAAGACATTACATGGAGTCATTCATGACATATTTTCAAATAACGTTGCATTCAAAATCATCTCTGTGTATCATTTAGAGGTCAATACCTCGCAATGGTACCACATGTTGATGTATTCGTCCAGGTGGATTTGGACGGGGCATCATAGTTGGTATTAGAGCGGTGGTTGTAGGGAACTAGGCAATCTTGATGTGGAAAACCCTGATTAATAGAGTGCATTAAAGTCTAGTATACAGCCCGACTTATAGCTTTAGAATATTATTACTTGCTTTATATATATACATATCTCTTACTCTATGACTCCGGGAGGAACTCCCATTGTGATTCAAAATATTCTATAACTCACGCGAATTATCTTTATAAGACCACCTTGGTTAAGGGAACCGAGGGATGTCACTCATAATTTCTGAAATTCTTGACATTCCTATGTCATCTATCATGGTTTTGTGTATTACGTGAAATGTTATCCATGATTTTTGAAATTTCTATGTTTGTTACTACTTATACTCATACGTATATAACCTCCCTGTTATATTACGTACCTATGTGCCCATATGCCTTTGTGCAGTGGTTTGCGAACCGGAAAATGTCATTAATGACTCATAAAGATTCTCGATAATTCAAAGACATTATAATGTCATCACTATTCATATTAATTACTTTTAAATTTTTTTTGTTTTCTCATGCTATCCTTAGAGCGTTGGTCTTAGTGAACCAGATATTGCATTAGTGCGTTTAACTGATAGTTGTTAGGATGCATTAGTGAGTCTGGACTTTGACCGTGTCTGCATGTTAAAATCTTTGCTTATCATTCCTTGTTGGAAATCACTTGCTTATTATTTTTAGTCTCGACATTATTGCATAAATGGAGTATGGACAAAATTCATATCCTATCATATTTATCACAGTAGACTTTGTCTGACACTTTTCCTAAATTTCCTCCGTAAATTACGGAATCTTTCTGCTATATATACGTATTCGAGGAGACGAAGATATCATTCAGTATTCAATACCCATCTCATATTAAGAGACCCTAAAAGATAATTTTTTCAAGAAAAATGTAAAATTTGAAATTTTGCTTATCCATTATTAGTCGTTTTTAAACTTAGCCATATATATATATATATATATATATATATATATATATATATATATATATGGAGAGAATCTAGTGAACATTTTTTATTGAGAGAAGCTGAGAACTCTAGGAACTCAAAAATTCACTGAAATTCGAGCAAAAAAAGTGGCCGGTGAGCAAAAAAAAGAAATTCGAGCAAAAAAGACGAAATTCGAGCAAAAAAAACACGGGCGAACAATTTTTTATTTTTTTTGTTCGAATTACAAAAATGTAGAACACATTTTTGTTCGAATTTCAATGTTTTTGTTCGACTACCGCATGTTCTACATTTTTTTGTTCGAATTTCAAAAATGTAGAACACAATTTTGTTCGAATATCACAATTTTTGTTCGAATATCACGTTTTATTCACCCGCCTTTTTTTGTTCGAATTTTACGTTTTTTGCTCGAATTTCAACTTTTTTGCTCGCCTGCTACCTTTTTTGCTCGAATTTCAGTGTATTTTGGTGTATTTTGTAGTTCTTAGGGTTCTCACACAAAAAAAAGTTCTCATTTGATCTCTTTAATATATATATATATATATATATATATATATATATATATATATATATATATATATATATATATATATATATATATATATATATATATGTATGTATGTATGTATTATTAGCCAAAAAAAATTATGTACAACACTCCCATGTGACGTCTCTTAATGGTTACTCCCCGAGCGTTAACAATACTCAAAGTTGGAGAACCCGAATCTTGGGGAGATTCGTTTGGACATTTTTGGGAGATCTCGGCATCTTGGAGAGATCTAGGACGTTGACTTTTTAGTTTTTAATATAAATATATATATAAATAGATAAATTATGTGTATTTATATACATTTATGAAATTATACAAGAAAATCCGAGAAATGAGGAATATCCTAGAAATTCTGAGATTTAATAAGAAAATCCGAGTAACGAGCGAGAATATTGGAGGAATTGTGGCTTTGACCAATTTAGTCCAAGTTTGACCGCGTTGACCAATAATTCTCGGGAGACGGACATCTCGTCTTGGTTGCGTTTCAAAGACGAGATCTCGAGGAGAAATAAGGAGATTTACAATACTGTCAATACTCTGTGTAAACGGGTATACAGATAATGTTTTTCACGATTAGGCTACCCAGAGAGTGCGTGTAATTTTACTCTGATGTATACGACAAAACCAGATTATTACGTGATTGTATTTTTCCCATTTTATTCGTCACCTCAAAATATGTTGCTATTAAGATTTTGACATATGACATCAGCTTGTGAGGATACCAGGACCTCGATGCTATCTCAGGACGGTTTCAGCATAGTTCATGTCTTAATTTGACCTTATACATGACGTACAAGAGACATTTTGGAAAGTAACTTAATGATACAGTAGATATATTTTGTTACAACAAACAAAGTTTGTCTACGCATCTGCCTCTACGATTTGTCATGCGCAAATTCAAGATGGTGGAAATACACAATTTTAGTTTTACACAAATAATTAAGCTACTGCCATACGAACTTTTAATCACCTAACACGTTCAACTGACCAACTCAATAGGGTGTAGCATTAAAGTTGGGGTGGGGGGCTAAATAATGGCAATTTGTTGGGTTGTAACATCCAACTAACACCCTTCATAATTTTTTTCATAAAACTCCATATACCATTCCACATACTATTCTCCTTTATTTCTTTCATGTAATGTAACAAGCACTGCATAACATTCAGAAAAAAAACATATATCTAAACACACCAGAGATGTCCGAGTTTCATAACGATGTCCAGAAACGTAAGGAGGAAAGGGGTGGTCTATACGCCTGGTTCGTATACCTTCTCAACCTCGTTTAATTTCAACTTATGCTAAACTGATTATTACAACTAGAAGTAGTAAAGTTTTTAGCTTTCTGAATTATTAAGTGTACTTTATGTTCAAACAATTAGTTTATCAATATCAAAACAAATAATATGAAGGTACAGTAGATTTAACTTCAGCAAAAAAATAAGGACAATTTACTATCACTTGACAAAAAAATAATAATGGTCCATCTTATTCCTTACTTTCTCAGATAAATCATAATTTACCAAATACTCTGTCATAAGAGCGAAAGAGGAGCTACTAGATCTCAACCAGTGGCGGATCTAGAAATCGTAGTCACTGGTGTCAATAGTTAAAAACTGAAAAAAATTACATTATCCAATGGTGTCACACAAAAAAATTTACATTATGAAGTGATGTAACTAGTTAAAAGCTCAAATTTTTTCCCACTAGATTGCGTATTTCAGTGTAGCCCGTGCTACTACTGGTTAAGTAAATCCGCCCCTGATCTCAACTCATTAAAAAGCTCAATTCGAGCAAGTTTAAGCGAGCCGAGGTCAAGCTCGAGCTTTAACATTTTCTAAGATTCTTTAGTAAAAGAGGAGTTCGAACAAGCTCACGAACCTAAACGAGTTTTTTATTTATACACTTAAAATTTTTCCATTATAATAATATAATATGATAATATATATAACATATAACATATAGTTATATAATAATGACTATTACATACATAAATGACTCGAACTTGAGCTGAGCTCAAGGTTATATAATGTCAAACGAGTCACGATTTAGCTTAATGTATTAAGCTTTTAGCGAGCCGAGCTCAAGTCGAGCTTGGGCTCGACTCAGACTCAACTCATTTACAACCCTACTCAGATATTTAATTGCAACTTCAAAAGGCATAACATCTAAACACTAGTACAGCTAAGATCCTAATTATTCAATTTCACGTGATCACTTTTGAAACACGCATTCAAAGTCCCAATAAACTTTCTCACCAGAAAAAGATGGTTTATATGTTTTGATGCAGCTTCTACTATATGTTTTGTTGTTGCTGCTGCCCAAAGAAAGCTGCAACACGTTGTTTGAACGGAAATTGTTGCTGCTGCGATTAGTCCAATTGATATACTTGAGGTCGGACACTACTGTTCTGGACCATGTTTCTGATGTATTTTCCGCCGAGTGTCTATTTGCAAAAGCACACCAAACTTTCGTACCTATGTATCTTGCACATTCTATTTACTCCTTATTAATGTTGTTTGAATGTATTGCCATTATGGCTACTAAGTTATTGGTGTTTTAAGGCTAAAACTTAAAAGATAATAAACAATTATTGCAGAAAACTAATCGAAATGAAAAATCATTCGCCATGGATTCTTGTATTTAAATCATTCTAACTAAAAGAAGAAAGAATACTTGCATCGACTAACTCGCAGAATACTTCTGTAAGGGTCGACTAGACCCATAATAAAAAATGTAAACCATTTTGACCTACAATCTAACCCATCCGCATCCGCCCATTTTGCCACCTTACCTCCAACTTACAAATTATTTCTACTTCTACAATGCAACGATGCTTGTGAAGTAGCACCAATTGAACATTACTGATTAATATATGAACAGTATCATATATGTGTGTATATGTCTATATGTGTGTGTGCTACTTATGCATACAGACTAAGCGTTACTCACTAAAATATGAACAATATCATATATTATGTGTGTGTATGGGTGTATGGGTGTGTGTGAGCAACACATAGACACAGATACACAGATATATGTATGTGTATAAACAATATCATATATATGTGTGTGTATGGGTGTATGGGTGTGTGTGAGTAACACACAGACACAGATACACACACACACACACACACACACACACACATAGTTGACCTTATTAAGCAGTGTGTATGTAGCATGCCTTTCATTTACACAGAACTGGATAAAAAGAATGGAACTATCACTATAATTATGTAGACTTATACCATATACAAGTTGAAGACTTTGAACCAAAAGTAAAAATGAACCAGTAACAGTAGTTACGTCTATCTAGCCGGCCAGAATAGGATTTCTTTCTTCATCAATTTCAACAATGAGAGTGCGGTTAGATTCGGATCCCTTTGGTCCTTCAGTGTAGAGTGTAGGGAGGTACGCATTGTACGCTGGCAAATATCTCGACACAAAATCCATCACCTGCAATTTCGATCACCAAAAAGGACATCCTAGTTCACAAACACTCTACTTGAGCATATTATTAGCATTACAGGTTGCAATTTTGCGTGACTGATGTATAAACTATGCCCGACAATCGAAACCCAAATCTTTAAAAAGAGGTCCATTGGGTCCTTTTCAAACCCGACCCAACCCGACCCGATTTCCAGGTATAAAACTTATACATGTTATGCTTTATATAGCTCACAGGCTAAGCGGGTCAAATCATAAAAGTTAGCCTTAAAGGAACATGTATTACTAATGCATTACACATCTAAACCATGTTATTCTGAAAGTCAGATTATTCTCGAAATAATATACAAAAAACCGCTGTCTTTGTTAGAAAGTTTTGATGTCAATATGACCTGTTTTAAGTTTTTGACTCGTACAATATCACCGGTTTTGACCGTTACCCTACCCACCCATTTTGCCATCTTTATTAGTATGACTAGAATCAAGGTGAATATATTGATGCATACCTCCTCATCAGTCATTCCTGGGTTTCCAGCTTCTCTCATTTGAATCTCTGCCTGCAAGATTTTTCCAAATAATATCTCACCTCATTTGACCATAAAAACGTGCAGAATGATTTGAAGATTATCACAAACCTGTAACCGCCATTGGAACACACAACTTGGGTCTTTGATTTTGATTATAATCCATGATTTCACGAACTTGTCCCATGCATCATAATATGCCTCTAGATTCTTATTCACTATTTCTAGCTGCGAATGTATATTTTTTAGGTCATGTACAGTTTTCGCAGGAAAAAAAAACATGAATGGTGATGCTAGTGGTAAGTGACTAACCTGTGGATCGACAGCTTTGACCACTTCAGTTGGGACGGGCTTAAAACCAAGCATCCAGCCCTCAAACAGAACTACCTACATGATGAAGCATGAAATGACACATGTAACTATCAAATTCAGGTTGGGTCCTTCAATAAATGTAATATTTTGGGTGACTCTTGACCCTTGTTGATCCATTTGACCAGTTCCACTTTTTTGTTAAATTTTTCTCCGACCTATTTAGGGTTTAGAACAACCGAAATGACCCGTACATGAGTAAAATGATAAAGAACAATCACAAGTGAGGCTAAATAGGCATAGCAGCAGACCATAAATTGCTAGTGACTTTAACTTACTGATAAAGGTCCTTCAACTTCAGGCCACGTCGAAGGATCAGCTCTGTCACCTCTACCATTGTATGCAGACTGCACAGGGGAGAATCTCAAAATCATAATTAAAAAGATTGAAAGAAAATCAGTAAAAAAAAGAAATATGTATGTATGATTTGTACTTACTTTATCATATCTGGGAAGCTTCATCTTCATACCTGTGTTCTAAAAGTTAGTTCAATATATGTTATCAAGCAATATATAGAATATACATGCGGGATAAAACAGGAGTCAATAATACCTTCTTTGGTCAATTTACCAACAGCTGTTAGTGTTTCAACAGATAAAGATAGATCATGACTTCCAGCATTTCCCCGAAACTGTGGGTAAAGAATAAGCCTCCTATTAACTAGTTACTCGAACAGTGAAACCAATTCTGCTTTGTTAAAACTCTTACTAATATAAAGTGGATAACTCGTACCTCTAAAAGAGCATTCCCAGGATTCTTTTCTCTTAGTTTAGCCTAAAATAAAATTAGAACTGCATTAGGCATCAGATAAAACAAAGATGACGAAGCAGAGATGGAGCTAAGAGAGGGCTAAGATTTTCTCCAGAAAAAGAAAGAAAGAAACTGATTAAATACTTAACATATTTTGTGTATGTTAACATATCTATCTATATATATTATAAATTTCAAAACTTTAATAAACTATTATAGATCTGGCAAGTATCAAACAAGATTTTTGTGAAGGGGCGCGATAATTCTTCAAAATTATCAAAAAAAATATGAGGCCAACACTATTTGAGAAAAGAAATTTTAAATTAACCCAGCTCCAAGAATTTGTAGTTAGTAGAGGCATCAAAGTGCAAGCACAGTATATAAATTATTAGTTCAACAATTATCATCTCCAATATGCAAAATTGCAATCAGTACAGAAAAACGGAACTCCATTTGAGTATCACCTGATTGTCATGAGTTAGATAGAAATCGTCTATCGAAATAGTTGCAGACTTCCTGAGACATATAACATGTCAAAAACTCTGAAATTTCTATGGAATATTTGACCATAAAGACATTTCTATTGTATTATATTATTACTCTGCACTCTACCTTCCTGAAGTTTTAAACAAATAGTCTAGAGCGAAGACAAGTGTAGTCTTTCCACAACCTTGGGGAGCACTAAAACCAATCTGCATAAAAACAGAGAATGTTGTCACCCAGCAGCTTAGTCTGCATCAGCGAAAAACTCAAGCAAATATCCAAAGTTTGTCTAAGGAAATTTTAGGAACATAAAATTCAGGAGAGGAAACTATTCAAGGTAGCAATATGGATAGGGAGGGGGTTAGTAAAATTCCGAAATGGGTTATGGTCAAAAGAGGCCAACTTTATGCAAGTTAAAACGGTCTGGGATGGGTTGGGTTGACCCGGCAACATATTTTGTTCATTTTAATTATAGCACTTTATGAATGATCACGTACCATTACAAAACTTACTGTTATAACAAAATTTATTTTCTTTGTTAGCAAATCAGTTTAGAAGATTATAAACTTTCAAACAACCTAAAATTTTAGCCTTGTAGAAAGACATAACCCACATTCAAGTAAATGGGTTCACATTGTTTGAATTCACAATAGATGCAATCCAGGGGGAGTTTAGGTTAAAGCCCGTGGGGTCACGGGACACCACTAGTTTAAAATTTTTACGTAGAAAATACTTTTTAAATTTTATAGGACACCACTAAATTTAACTACAAGACTCCATATATTTTTTGAACCTATAGTTTTTCCTTTGTATTGTATAGGATTCCACTAAATTTAACTACTCGGATCACATATATTTTTCAAATTTGTAGTTTTTTTAAGGTAAGCAACCAATAAATTAACATTCAAATATAATTAGTACTAAAAAAAATTTCGGGACCCCATTGAGATCTAATCCTGAAATCGCCACTGATGCAATCACATCATGAATTTCAACAGCATATACAACCAAGTGACCAACTACTTAAAAAGGTCCCTTTTTGTACGGAAGGAATTGTAGTCTTTTTATCCAACTATTTCCATCTTTGTAAGGTTATTGGTGCCTAATGGTGATGCTAAACAAACAACCACAGAACAATAAAAAAAATTAGAAAGTACCACTAAAGGAGGGATGTCATCTCCATCTTTATACGCGGACCTATGATCAGATATTTGTCGTTCACACCACAAGAAGACTGGGATATAGTAATGATAAATTCTAGCTTTTTGGGGTGTCGTCAGGTTTAGCTCATTGATGTTGAACAGTTTACACACATGAAACCCGTTCTCTAACCACTTGTCTATAGACTCACCTATGGACTCTCGGGTGAATCCAAGTTTGTCTATAAGGGGACCTGAACATATAAAATCAAAGAGGTCCTTCACAGAAGCAATTTCGGCAGCTGTAGTTGAAAACCCGGAATGTAATGGACCATGTCTCCTTTCTTTGTTGGCTATACTGTTCTTATAGGTTTTGGTGTCTTGCATCCATGAACATCCATGCCCTGCATTAATAAGCTAGCTCTAAAATTAATGCTAATGAAATGTACCATTAGGTATCCACATGGTCAATCAAGACTACAAGTCAATAAGTAAATTGACATTTCAATATTTTGAGAATGTTAGGTTAGGTATGCACATAGTCAATCAGGCGTATTGATATATCCACTATCTAAATTACTTCTTCCACCATAAACTGTGTATTAGTTGGTTGTACTGTACAACTAAATAATGCATATGTTTGGTGGAAGAAGTAATTTGGATGGTGGATATATCATTTCCCGCGTACTCATCAGTTTATGTTAATAACTGCAACTAGTCAACTGGTATCAATTGGAGTGTTAGGAACCGGGCTTACTAACATGGGCCATTTTGCTATTAATATGTCCATGCTCCTATCAACAAGTCAATATGTGAATTGACATTTCAAAATTTTTGATAATCTTATAATCATACACACACATATAATAAATTGCATGTATGTAAATTAATGAACAGCAGAATAAAATGAATACACAATGATCATAATTCATAATGAAAACTAAAGTTTCAATTTCTCTTTCAAAAATTGACAGGACCTGATTTGAGAGGCAATTGAGAGGCGAATCGATGTAATCTGAAGGAGCTGGATGCATGATTAGTATTCCAGTCATATACGGCTGAAATTGACGGCGGAGATGACGTGATTAGAGGCGTCACCGGCCGCTGCAAAACGTCCATATTGACTAATAATTTATTGAGAGAAGATGAAATTAGCTAGTGAGTGAGTGAGTGAGTGAGTGAGTATTAAGAGAGAGATGGATGCAGGGCTCAGGAAACGGTTTCAAGTTATCTTAATTGTGGATTTTTGGGGTGTCTGTGTATGGACTGGACTCCCTACGCCAACTGGCACATATGTTTATCGTTATGTTCCCTTTTTTAAATTACATTATTTATAATTTATTTAATTATAATTATTAAACACACTTTTTTTATCCTCACACACCTATTTTAACATTTTACTCTTCTAATAATACTCAATTGGTGTGTGAGGATCAAAAAAATGTGTGTGAGAATCATCCCCCTTTATTTAATTATAATTATTATAATTTATATTATAATATTATAATATAATAATATTTTTTAATTAAAACTAATCCATTAATAATTAATAATTCTTATAAAAAAATAATAGTCATAATTTCTATCTCTATCTATCTCTATCTCTATCTATATTATAACAAAAGCAATGTTAGGAAAACAATTTTCATTAACTATGGGTATATGCATTTCGTTACACACTACGCAACGTCAGAAGAATTGACGGCATCGGTTCATTAACCGTTGGATCGGCTTAAAAACTGGATTGTGGGTTCATAAGAGGTTGATACACGATCTGACCTTTGGGATCTGTGATTAGAGATTAGAGCTTTCGTGCGAGAGATATTATTGCCTGAGGTCTGCTGTAGTTTAGTTCGTCGATTTCAGCACAGTTGAGAAGAAACGGGTGCTGCAGATTCGTTGGCCGTTGGATCATCGTAATTTTTAGATATCGGGTTCAAAACACTTCGATTTATGTTGAGACCGATTTTTGTGGTGATCAGATGAGTAGATTGGGAGATACATGTGTCTGAAGCTGCTGCTGAAATCGTACGAAATGAATAGTTGTTGGAGAGAGGTTCAGGATGAAGAGGCTCGGTGGAGAGTTGATCATGGAGAGTTGATCATGGAGAGTTCCTTGTGTCGAAAGTCTTCCAAACAATAAGATTGTTTGGCGGCGTGTCCCGATTGAGATAAAGTCGGGGGCAATAAGATGAAGATCAATAATCCACGTTCGAGGTTGAGATTTAAATAATTTGAATCAATGGAGGATGTGTTATATTTATTGATTCAAATTATTTAAATATTGTAAGAGTGTATTGGGTGGGAGTATTTTTTGAGAAGAAATATTTTGGTGGGAATTGTTTTGGAGGGAGTTTTGTGGAGTGAATTTTGGAGGAAAACTTTGTGGGGTTTTAGTATAAATATGTGTAGTAGTATGTAGAGAAAAGTGGAGGAGTTGGAGAAAAATATAGAGTTTATGAGAGTCGCCTTGATTCCGTCCCGTGAGATGGTGTTGGTAATTCAATCACGATAGGAGCGAATTCCTTTATTGTAATCTACCGTTTTAGAGAGGTGTTGAGAGATACGTGATAATACTCAAGAGTGTTGTAAAGAGCGTTCATTCTTGCAATATTATTCGTTCGTATATAGTGGAATTTATGTGGCCGTTGGTCCCGTAATTTTTATTCTTCCTTGAGAGGTTTTCCACGTAAAATGTTGTGTGCATATTACTTATACATGGTTGTGTGGTTCTTAATATAATGGGGATCGATTTCGAAAGTGATATGTGTGCCAACATTGCTAATAGCTTATGTTGAACTCCGTTTTTAATTTAATCAATTTCATAATCTATAGTATCTATTAAATATCTATAATGATGATGTAATAATTAAGAATTATCCAAGCTTAAAAAATCAAAAGTAAAAAGAAAAATTATGAGTCCACTATGATGATGTCATTAATATAATTAATTTTTTTAAATAAAAATATAACATGTTAATTATATAATACATGAAGCATTATGTACAACCTTATGATAAAACACCTCCATGATCATATGTACAATATTTGAAGCGTTATGTATAACTTTATGATAAAACACCTTCATGACTAAATTTACAAACTTTAAAACAAATTATACAATCTTCTACAAAACACCCAATGAACACATGTACAAATTTTGAAGCATATTGTACAATCTTTATATAATAACTAGATGGAGGTCCGAAGTAGCCCACTCCGTTGGGCCAGATAATCGGGATGAAAAACCGTAAAAAAAGAAAAAAAGAAAAAAACCACTAAAAGACGAAATAGGTGATATCGTGATACTATTCATTGGTGTTGGCTAATATAGTTATTATAAATATAAAAATAAATATAAATATAAATATAAATATAAATTGTATTTTAGTTTTTAAAAATATTATAAGAGGAATTTTTATTACTAATATGTAAGACCCGTGTAATTATTGTACATAATGTTTGTATGTGTAATTATATGACTAGAGTTGTGGAGTTCATGTTTCATACATTTTAAAAGGGGAAAATCATTGCTGAACTGGGGTCTGCGCGCCGCGCAGATGAGGCGCGCGCCGCGCAACACGGCTGCCAGCTATTCTTTGTTTTTATTTAAATTTAAACGTGGGTATTTTGGTAAATTCACATCAAGGCCGAGTTTAATGCTTGGTTCAGTAGTTTGGGAGCTCATTTACTCCCTTGTTCACCAACCTTATCACCTCCCAATTTATTTTAGTGAGAGAGTGAGTTTTAGAGAGGGAAAGCTCACTTTGAAGAGGAAGAAGAGGGTTTCTTGCTAAAGTCCAAGTTCTAAAGTTGTTCATCTCGTCATTTGCTACATTTTGATAGTTGTGGTATGCCTTAACTTTCAATTCTTGTTTTGATTTCGTGTATGGATTAGGGTTTGTGTGGAGATGAACATTAATACCCATTTTTGGGTGAATTGGGTGTTCTTGGGTAAATTGGGTCATGTAGGCTCAATAATGGGTTAGCTAGGGTTTTAAAAGTATTAATTGTTGTCATGAAACCCTAATTGGTTAATAATTGTTAGAACACCTTAAGGAAGAGTAAATGGGTGTGATTTGGGTATAAATGACCCAAAATGGGTGTATTGACTTTTATTGAGTCAAATGGGTCAAAATTGGACCAAGGTTGATAAATGGTTGTGTTTTGTGATAAAACCTAGTGATCTAATGTGTAGGAAGGCCTTGAGTGCCAAGCGTTAGGGTTTTTGTTGAAAATGACCCAATTTAGGGTTAAGTGTCCAAATGGGTCAAGATGACCTAGGATGGTGTGGGTTGTAAGATTAGACCAAGTTGATTGATTATATGCTTGTGAAAATAGGTACGTTACCTCGGAACTCAAGCTTGGTTTAATAATCACCGAAGGCATAAGGTGAGTGGAATGATTATGCGTATGTGTATATAATGTATTTATTTGTGTCGTATGAATGTGGCATTGTCGCGTTGCTTAAGACACCACATTGTAAAGAAGTGGATGTCGCGTTGTTTAAGACACCACATGGTAAAGAAGTGGATGTCGCGTTGTTTAAGACACCACAATGTATTGGAGTGGATGTCGCGTTGTTTAAGACACCACCCATCGTATTGAATGGCATGTGGAATCGTCGCGTTGTTTAAGACGCCACATTGGAAAGGGTGAGTGAGTCGCGTTGTTTAAGACATCACCCGGGGGATTAGTGACTACGCGTTGATTAAGTAGCACTAACGGATGTTGTGAACTCCAACGGTCTTGTATGTACCGTTTCCCTTGTTCGAATTGGTTAACCAAGGTTGCGTGAGTTATGTATTGAAAGTATTTATTTATGAATCGTATGCTTTTGTATTATTAGCTACTTGTGGATTTGCGGTTTATGGTATATGCATAATATTGTTGCATGATTGTCGAATTGTTAAACCGAGTATGATGTTGTGTAAGTGATGCAAGTAAGTAGATTATATATGTGTATGTATAATTATTGTGCTCACTAAGCTTTGCTTACCCTCTCGTTGTTTACCTTTTTTTATAGGTTCGTGTGTGGATAAGGGTAAGGGCATTACCTTGGATTGAGTTTCCCGCTTTGATGATTAGGAAGCGCTTTTGGTTATGGCTTGGAGTTTGACCGAGACTTGGGTAGTTTAACCCCAAACACCATGCTCGTTGTGTCGTTTGGCAATTAAACTTTTTGTGGTCGAAACTCTCATTTGTATTAAACTTGTATTTTTACACTTAATGGCATTTTGGGCACGTGTGGGCCCCACTTTGTAAAACTCGTTCATACCTTAGTTATGTGCTAGTTTTACATATATTAACGTACGGTTAAAAGCGTTTCGGTCAAATGTGTCGGGAAGCACCTCATCTTTTTCGCATTAAAGCGCACCGGGGACAGCCAGCTTTTGCGCGGCGCGCAAGGGCATTTGCGCGGCGCGCAGATGGTCAGTCAGCAAATTTTTTTTTTGCCACGAATTTACAATGGTTTTTGTCGTGTATTGGGTTGGGATGTTACAAGTGGTATCAGAGCATGGTCTAAGGGATTTAGGTGACTTGAGATAGGCGCCTAGACTTAGACTTTTGTGTGTGCATTGTGCGGGACTTGTAGGACTTTGGGTCGGACCGGGTCTTGGTTAGTACATAGGTTTATGTGAACTAATCATGCATTATTGGTTGTGTTGTATAGTAATCATCGAGCGAAATGGACATTGTACTAGCGCGTTAGCGCGACGTGCTCGCGTAGTAATGATTAGCTACCCTTACTACGGGTGCAAATCGTGTCAAACAAGCGATGTACGATGATCGTCGAGCGAGATGAGTATTGTCATGTCTTTCGTTTCGTTATTTAATCTATTCCGTTTTATAGAATGAGGACGCGAAACGGACACGACACCGAACTTGATAATGGGGGCACGAGCGAGGACCCCGAGTTCACGGCCAAGGTTGAGGCCATCTTTGAACGCCAAAAGGCGGAGTTTTGCGAGGATGTTAAGAAGATGTTGTTAGAAACGATTGACGAACACGTCGTCACTATGGTTAAGGAGCAAATTAAGATTGCTCTTCAAGAAGAAAATGTGGGAAGACGAGACTTTTTCTTCAAGAACTTTAAGGACGCTCAACCTCCTACTTTTGAGGGCGATCGGGACCCACTCAAGAGTGCCCGATTCATCTCCGATATGGAGGGGGCCTTCCGTACTTGTGAGTGTCCACCCGATAAGAAGACTAGGTACGGTTGTAGCATGTTAAGGGGTGACGCGAAATTGTGGTGGGATGCTAAGATCCAACTTTATGGTGAAGAACAATGTATGGACTTCACTTGGGATGAATTTAAAGCGGAGTTCTTCGATGAGTACCGAACTTCGGCCGATCTTACAAGGCTTAAGGACGAGTTACGCACCTTAAGGCAAGGGTCGATGGACTTGAACACTCTCAAATCCGTGTTCTTGTCCAAGACGCAATTTTGCCCGGAGTATGTCGGGAATGATAAAATGTTGAAAGAAGACTTCTATCGAACCTTGAATGACAGTTATCAAGAAAAGATTAGCGTAAATGTGGTAAAGAGCTTCGATGAGTTGTTTAATATGGCGAAAGGGTTTGAAGCGATTGTGTTGAGGAAGAGAAAGTTTGAAGGTTCTAGTCATTCAAATTTTTCAAGCAAGAAGTCAAACTTTTCAAAGAAGGGTGCAACCGAGAGTGTCGGAAGTGTCAAGAAGAGTGCGCCGGGAGAGTTTCGTTATACTTGCCATAATTGTGGGCGAAAGGGACATATGGCCCGTGATTGCACCAATCCCTCTACTACACCCAAGTTTACTTGTTTCAATTGCGGTAAAGAAGGGCACAAACGGCCCGAGTGTCCCGAGTTGCGTAATGACAATGCTAAGCGGATAGAGAAGGCAGCGGGTACGGCTAGGGGTCGTAACTACTTGATGTCTAATGAAGAAGCTAAACAATCCAATGAAGTCGTTTCAGGTACTTTCATGGTTAATTCTAATCCGGCTCGAATACTTTTTGATAGTGGTGCTAATTTGTCTTTCGTATCTCCAAGATTTGTGCCTAAGTTAAATAAACCGCTAGTAAAGTTGAGTCGTCCGGTAGAAGTTGAAATAGCGGATGGCAAGACGGCGCTAGTGGTTGATGTGTGTAAAAATTGCAATGTTGTGTTTGACACCGAAAGTTTCGAAATTGATCTTATTCCGATGACTTTGGGTGATTTTGATGTTGTCGTTGGTATGGATTGGCTCGATCGTTATAGAGCCGATATTGCATGCCACGACAAGTTTATTCGTGTAAAGACCCCAAGTGGGGGAGAGATGATTATTCATGGTGACAAACGAAGGAGATCGGTGCCGATATGCACTTTTGCTCGGGCACGACGTCACGTTGTTACCGGTGGTATGGCTTTCCTTGCTCATGTTGTCGACACTCGTAATGAGCCACCACCAATTCGTGAAATTCCGGTAGTTGATGAGTTTGAAGATGTCTTTCCGGATGAGTTACCGGGTGTCCCGGCGGAAAGACAAGTCGAATTTCGCATCGAGTTGGTTCCGGGGGCTACCCCCATTGCTAAAACTCCTTATCGTTTAGCGCCAACGGAGATGCAAGAGTTATTGAATCAAATTCAAGAATTGCTCGAGAAGGGTTTTATCCGACCGAGTGCTTCGCCATGGGGCGCTCCGGTCTTATTTGTGAAGAAGAAAGACGGTAGTATGCGTATGTGCATCGATTACCGTGAGTTGAATAAAGTGACGATCAAGAATCGTTATCCGTTACCTAGGATCGACGATTTGTTTGATCAACTTCAAGGCGCAACGTATTTCTCTAAGATCGACTTACGGTCCGGCTATCACCAAATGCGGGTCCGTGAGGAAGATATTGAGAAAACGGCTTTCCGAACGCGTTACGGGCATTATGAATTTGTGGTTATGCCCTTCGGTCTTACGAATGCACCGGCGGCATTCATGGATCTTATGAACCGGGTGTGCCAACCTATGTTGGACAAGTCGGTTATTGTGTTCATTGACGACATACTAGTCTATTCGAAAAGTATGCACGAACATGAACGTCACTTGCGCGAAGTTTTGAAGACGCTGAGGAAGGAGAAGTTGTATGCTAAGTTCTCTAAGTGTGAATTTTGGCTAAGAGAGGTTCAATTTCTTGGTCACATTGTGAACGAAAGCGGTATCCAAGTGGATCCGGGGAAGATTGAGACGGTGAAGAGTTGGGGACGACCGACTACGCCCACGGAGATCCGAAGTTTTCTCGGATTGGCCGGTTATTATCGACGGTTTATCCAAGACTTTTCTAAGATTGCTTCTCCATTAACAAAGTTGACGAGGAAGAGTGCTAAGTTCAATTGGGAAAACGAGCAAGAAATTGCTTTTCAATTATTGAAAGAGAAGTTGTGTCAAGCTCCGGTGTTAGTGTTACCGGAAGGCGTCGAAGACATGGTGGTTTATTGTGATGCTTCCTTAAATGGGCTCGGGTGCGTTCTTATGCAGAGGGGTAAAGTCATTGCTTATGCCTCTCGGCAATTAAAGGAACACGAAACGAGGTACCCGACTCATGATCTTGAAATGGCGGCGGTTGTGCATGCGTTGAAAATTTGGCGCCATTACTTGTATGGTGTCAAGTGTACGATATATTCGGATCATAAGAATTTGAAACACCTTTTTACTCAAAGGGATTTGAATTATCGTCAACGTAGATGGATGGATGTGGTGAAAGATTATGATTGTGAGATACTTTACCATCCGGGTAAGGCGAATGTGGT
Source organism: Rutidosis leptorrhynchoides (assembly GCF_046630445.1). Lineage (NCBI taxonomy): Eukaryota > Viridiplantae > Streptophyta > Magnoliopsida > Asterales > Asteraceae > Rutidosis > Rutidosis leptorrhynchoides. The sequence continues at coordinate 705,937,654 of NC_092334.1, read as the reverse complement.
CGCGGATGCGTTAAGTCGAAAGACTCAACATCCGGCGATACGTGTAGCATCGTTACGTTTGATTATCACTAATGACTTTCTTGAAAAGATGGGTGAAGACCAAATAGAGGCTTATGTTCACGATAAGCACGCGGAACGAATTGTGGGCCAATCGGAGTTCATTACAATGGGCCCGCGGGGTTTATTGTCGTTTCAAGGAAGGGTGTGGGTGCCTAAGACGGGTGATTACCGACGGGTGCTACTCGATGAAGCACATAAGTCGAAATATTCCATTCATCCGGGCGCGACGAAAATGTATCATGACTTGAAGAAAGATTATTGGTGGCCGGGCATGAAACGCGATGTTGTAAAATACGTCGAACGATGTGTTACTTGTTTGCAAGTTAAAGCCGAGCATCAAAAGCCGTATGGTAAGTTGCGACCGTTAGAAATCCCGAAGTGGAAATGGGAGCACATTACCATGGATTTTATCACTAAGTTACCTAAGACGGCGAGAACTCAATATGATTCGATTTGGGTGATCGTGGATCGGTTGACGAAAAGTGCCTTGTTTCTTCCCATTAAAGAAGCAATATCGTCGGAGGCCTTGGCTAAGTTGTTTATCAAGGAAGTGGTCTCGCGGCATGGCGTTCCTATATCTATTATTTCGGATCGAGATACCCGTTTTACATCTCGATTTTGGGAAAAGTTTCATGAAGATATGGGTACACAATTAAAGTTGAGCACGGCGTATCATCCTCAAACGGACGGTCAAACCGAGCGTACGAATCAAACTTTGGAAGATATGCTACGGGCGTGCATCATTGATTTTGGTGGTAGTTGGGATGAGCATTTACCCTTGGTGGAATTCTCATACAATAATAGTTTTCATACTAGTATCGGGATGCCACCTTACGAGATGCTTTATGGCCGAAGGTGTCGAACTCCCATTTGTTGGGGAGAAGTGGGTCAAAGAGAAATCGGAAGTACCGATTTGATTTTAGAGACGAATAACAAGATTGATATTATTCGGGAGCATTTGAAAAAGGCTCAAGATAGGCAAAAGTCGTATGCCGATAAACGTAGACGAACGATCGAATTCCAAGAGGGCGACATGGTAATGCTTAAGGTTTCGCCATGGAAGGGTATTATTCGATTTCGAAAACGGGGAAAGTTAGGTCCTCGGTTTATTGGGCCGTTTAAAGTCTTAGCTCGTGTTGGTGAAGTTGCATATCGATTGGAATTGCCCGAAGAGCTTGCGGGGATCCATAACACGTTTCATGTTTCTCACCTCCGTAAGTGCCTTGCGGATGATTCTTCATGGATGCCTTTAGATGAAATTGAGCTAAACAATAAGTTGGAGTATATTGAAGAGCCGATTGCCATACTTGATGAGAAGGTCAAACGATTGAGACATAAGGAGGTTAGGACCTACAAAGTTCAATGGCGACGGAATAAGGGTTCCGAGTTCACTTGGGAACCTGAAGAGTTTGTGTTGGTTTATCTTCCCGCTTGTCATGCGGCATGGATTGCGAGGACGCAATCCGAATAAGTGGGGGAGAGTTGTAAGACCCGTGTAATTATTGTACATAATGTTTGTATGTGTAATTATATGACTAGAGTTGTGGAGTTCATGTTTCATACATTTTAAAAGGGGAAAATCATTGCTGAACTGGGGTCTGCGCGCCGCGCAGATGAGGCGCGCGCCGCGCAACACGGCTGCCAGCTATTCTTTGTTTTTATTTAAATTTAAACGTGGGTATTTTGGTAAATTCACATCAAGGCCGAGTTTAATGCTTGGTTCAGTAGTTTGGGAGCTCATTTACTCCCTTGTTCACCAACCTTATCACCTCCCAATTTATTTTAGTGAGAGAGTGAGTTTTAGAGAGGGAAAGCTCACTTTGAAGAGGAAGAAGAGGGTTTCTTGCTAAAGTCCAAGTTCTAAAGTTGTTCATCTCGTCATTTGCTACATTTTGATAGTTGTGGTATGCCTTAACTTTCAATTCTTGTTTTGATTTCGTGTATGGATTAGGGTTTGTGTGGAGATGAACATTAATACCCATTTTTGGGTGAATTGGGTGTTCTTGGGTAAATTGGGTCATGTAGGCTCAATAATGGGTTAGCTAGGGTTTTAAAAGTATTAATTGTTGTCATGAAACCCTAATTGGTTAATAATTGTTAGAACACCTTAAGGAAGAGTAAATGGGTGTGATTTGGGTATAAATGACCCAAAATGGGTGTATTGACTTTTATTGAGTCAAATGGGTCAAAATTGGACCAAGGTTGATAAATGGTTGTGTTTTGTGATAAAACCTAGTGATCTAATGTGTAGGAAGGCCTTGAGTGCCAAGCGTTAGGGTTTTTGTTGAAAATGACCCAATTTAGGGTTAAGTGTCCAAATGGGTCAAGATGACCTAGGATGGTGTGGGTTGTAAGATTAGACCAAGTTGATTGATTATATGCTTGTGAAAATAGGTACGTTACCTCGGAACTCAAGCTTGGTTTAATAATCACCGAAGGCATAAGGTGAGTGGAATGATTATGCGTATGTGTATATAATGTATTTATTTGTGTCGTATGAATGTGGCATTGTCGCGTTGCTTAAGACACCACATTGTAAAGAAGTGGATGTCGCGTTGTTTAAGACACCACATGGTAAAGAAGTGGATGTCGCGTTGTTTAAGACACCACAATGTATTGGAGTGGATGTCGCGTTGTTTAAGACACCACCCATCGTATTGAATGGCATGTGGAATCGTCGCGTTGTTTAAGACGCCACATTGGAAAGGGTGAGTGAGTCGCGTTGTTTAAGACATCACCCGGGGGATTAGTGACTACGCGTTGATTAAGTAGCACTAACGGATGTTGTGAACTCCAACGGTCTTGTATGTACCGTTTCCCTTGTTCGAATTGGTTAACCAAGGTTGCGTGAGTTATGTATTGAAAGTATTTATTTATGAATCGTATGCTTTTGTATTATTAGCTACTTGTGGATTTGCGGTTTATGGTATATGCATAATATTGTTGCATGATTGTCGAATTGTTAAACCGAGTATGATGTTGTGTAAGTGATGCAAGTAAGTAGATTATATATGTGTATGTATAATTATTGTGCTCACTAAGCTTTGCTTACCCTCTCGTTGTTTACCTTTTTTTATAGGTTCGTGTGTGGATAAGGGTAAGGGCATTACCTTGGATTGAGTTTCCCGCTTTGATGATTAGGAAGCGCTTTTGGTTATGGCTTGGAGTTTGACCGAGACTTGGGTAGTTTAACCCCAAACACCATGCTCGTTGTGTCGTTTGGCAATTAAACTTTTTGTGGTCGAAACTCTCATTTGTATTAAACTTGTATTTTTACACTTAATGGCATTTTGGGCACGTGTGGGCCCCACTTTGTAAAACTCGTTCATACCTTAGTTATGTGCTAGTTTTACATATATTAACGTACGGTTAAAAGCGTTTCGGTCAAATGTGTCGGGAAGCACCTCATCTTTTTCGCATTAAAGCGCACCGGGGACAGCCAGCTTTTGCGCGGCGCGCAGATGGTCAGTCAGCAAATTTTTTTTTTTGCCACGAATTTACAATGGTTTTTGTCGTGTATTGGGTTGGGATGTTACATAATAATTATTAATTATTATTAAAAATATAAATATTAATTTTATAAGCAAACTTAATTATTCTTATTTGTTTTTATTATCATAATCATAATCATAAATATAATTATAATTTATAATTATTATTAACTAGTTTTCGAACCCTCGCTTTGCGCCGGGGGTTCGATTTTTAATGTATTTTCTTGTGTTTAGTTACGGAGTCTGCGAGTGAAAAATCAACATATATATGAAAAATACCCTAAATATTTAGCGTTTTTTTAAAAGTGTCCGTTTTGCGTATAGTTAGTGACATTGTGTTCATAAAATTATTTCGAGTTTAAGGATGGTGTCGGAAAAATTTAACTCGTTGCGAGCGAGAAGATATGACCTGTTGAATATTTGAGTGGAGTTTATTTAAGATATTTTATGAAAATTTTGATTTGACGCCTTAACCCCCTGTGTTGGGGGCCGATTTTAATTTTTGAACAAAGTGTGGGGTCTTTTGTGGTGTTACTTGAAAGAAAGGGGAAAAAAGGTGAAAAGATGAAAATACCCCTGGTACTATTCATAAGTTTTGTCTAATAGTTAATATGGTAATATTCAAATATGATTTTTCTTTACGGGATTAATTACGTTACATATGTATGCGAAAGTACATGTTTCAAATTTCAATATGTTTATAAAAACGACACATTTATTTATTGGAATTCGTGATTTCACGGGTAATTAAACTAAATAACTTACCATTTACATTCACTTAATACCTACGTCCTACAACATGTCATTAAACTGTTTCGTTTAAACAAACATGTAGTTCCACGGATCGTTTCACTAGTAGTAGTAAACTAAAAATCAAACCAAAATGGAGTCCGAAAATCTAATTTAAGTTTAGCTAATATTTTTAATATTTTTTATTCGACTAATAAAATTTTATATTAAACCGTTTAAAACTACGGAGTAAAATTGGGTGTTACATCTGATATTTTCCGTTGTCCTGCATTCCTGCCGTTAAAACGTCGCCGTCTATCTTTCCTAAACCCTTCTTCATCACTCATACACAAAGCATTTGTTGGATCACTTTACAACTTCACATTCAAAATATCAAATCTCGTTTATGTGATTTTGAAATTATTCAAATCGGTCTCCTGAGAATTAATATACAGACCCTAGGGTTTATAGCGTTACATATGGCAGGTACATCGATTGCAGGATTACAAGATCATTTGAAACTAGCGAGAGAATATGCCGTTGAAGGACTTTATGATACTTCCGTTATCTTCTTCGATGGCGCACTCGCTCAAATCAACAAGTATATACATTTTATTTCTGTTTAATCTATTCATTTACATTTCAGATTATTACTTAATTACATGAACATTGTTGTTAAATTCAGATATTGAGCTACTACTATATGTTAGCTTTCTCACTTTCTGAAGAATGAATATGTTATCAGGTCAATTTTAACAAACTGGTTGAGTATATCAGTAAAAATGAGTTTATGTTGCTCAGATCAACAAGTATGTACATATACATGCATTTACTGTTTCAGTTCAAATTTATACCTAGTTACATGTACATTATGGTTACATTTAGAAATTAAGTTACAAGATCTTAGTTCTGTGAAGGATAAGAATGATTATTTTTTAGGTCAAAAATACCAAACTGTTGGACTATATGTGTATGAGTTGATATATACGTTTATGTTGTTCAGATCGTCAAGTATCTACAAATTCGGTTTTCCTGATTTTTTTGGTACCAATTACTAGGTAACAAGTAACAACACACACATAGCAGTGCAATTTAGAAATTTAGTTACTAGATGTTAGTTCAGTGGGGAAAAAGTGGTAGATCTAATATCATGAAGTTTTAGAGTGTATTATATTTATTTCTTGATTAAAGTTCAAAGTTACAATCAACAACATACACATTGTCTGTAAATTTAGGAATCAAGTTGCCAAATGTTAGTGCTGTGAAGAATCAGTAGGTTTTAGTTGAATTGAGTTGACCTGGACTTCATTTCTGTTTGGAGTTATGTACACAGAAAAGTTTAGAATATTGTTCAAGTAATGTTTTAAAATCTAATTTAGTAATGTTTGTACTATGGATTTCGGTTTACGTGTTATATACCCGATCTTGTGTGAAGATGTGTCAATCGGTTTCTAGAAGTACTTGGTGTCTCTGACTATAGTTTCAGTATTTCGTACTGCATTCTGATTTTGTACCTACTCATTTGGATATTACTCTTAGGCACTTGAGCTCCCTTGATGATCCACTGGCTCGTTCAAAGTGGATGAACGTAAAGAAAGCTATCTCTGAGGAAACTGAAGTTGTAAAACAATTGGATTCTGAGAAGAGGTCTTTCAAGGATGGTTCAGTTGGTAGAAGGCCGTCGTCACCTCCTATATCTACAAATAAATCATCATTTGTTTTTGAACCATTAGATGAGTACCCAACTTCATCCAGTGCGCCAAATGATGATCATGATCCTGATGTATGGAGACCACCTAGTCGAGACACTTCAAATAGAAGATCAGCTAGAGGTGGAATATCAGGTACCAGGAAGTCACCACAAGATGGGGCTTGGGCTCGAGGGCCTTCTACCAAAGGTGGAGCAAATACTCGTGGGGGAAAAACTGGTGTTTCTAGTAAAGTTAATACAGGACTTCGATCATCAACAAATGGGAAAAAAGGCACTGGCTCAGGGAGGCCTAATTCTTCTAAGGATGATTCTGGGGTAAGTGTCACTGCATAGACATTGTTATAGAAAGCAAATGTACCCTAAAACGGGAACTTTGCGCAAGTGAATGCTCGAAGAGTTACCTACTACTATTTCCTAAACTTGAAAGTAAAATTTTATTGTAGGATTTTTAATATAATGTTTCATATCATCGAAGTTTTTTAGTATGACAGAAAGGAGTATCAAACCTGTAAATGTGTGTTAATTGTACACCCTCATATATATTCGATTTAGTATCAGAAAGTTGTATCCACTTATTAAATCCCAATTATTTTGTAATAACCAGAATGGAGATGCTGAAGAGCACACATCAAAGCGTGGTCAGTATGAAGGGCCCGACCATGACTTGGCTGCAATGCTTGAAAGGGATGTTTTAGAAAACACCCCTGGAGTGAGATTTGATGATGTAGCAGGTCTGACTGAAGCAAAAAGGCTTCTAGAAGAAGCTGTGGTTCTACCTCTATTGATGCCTGACTACTTCCAGGTATGAATATCTTTATGTGTTCTTGTTACTCCACATGCCTTGTGTTAATGTTTATTTCTTCGATGGCCTGCTAAGCATATATCTGAAGCCGGTACATTCTTCTTACCCTTAATGGTGGCAATTAGACTTATCATGAGATTTCAACTGTTTTTTACTTTTTTGCATCAGTAATATCTAGAGGTGGCTAAATGATGAGATCTTGATCAGCCAAAACACTTTTCTGTTCATAGAAATCAGTAATTCATAATAAATTGTGTCAAGTACGACTGTTAAATCTATATTGTTACAATGTTTATCTTGTTTATTATGTACTAGATGTGTCATGAGGTTTTTAATGCATTAAATGTAGTCGGGTGACTTTCAACAAGTTTGACTTGTTTACTTTTTACATCCTGTAGTTTTTTTTTTCTTCTTTAGTTCAACTCTTTGACTATTATTAAGTATATGTATTGAAATTTTCACCTGTTATAATGGCTCGGTGTCTTTCTTATCTAAAAGAACTTGAATGCATTGAGGGGAAAACAGATGAACTCTTGTCCTGCTTAGTCAGTTTATCACACTTTGGAGTTTCTTCAAGCAGCATAATTTTCTTTGGGCATGTAGGCAGCTTACTGTTTTTTCATTCATTCACAAGGCTTAATCTAATGATAATTTCAGGGGATTAGGAGACCATGGAAAGGTGTTCTTATGTTTGGTCCACCTGGTACTGGAAAAACACTACTGGCTAAAGCAGTTGCTACCGAGTGTGGTACCACATTTTTCAATGTTTCTTCTGCTACCCTGGCTTCGAAATGGCGTGGAGAAAGTGAACGCATGGTTCGATGCTTGTTTGACCTGGCGAGAGCTTATGCTCCAAGCACAATATTCATTGATGAGATTGACTCTCTTTGTACTTCTCGCGGGTGAGTTTTTTCTTATCCTATCAGAAGTTGGTCAAAATATCTGTATGTTTAGTAGAGGTTTCAGATTGGTCGGGTGACTTGGGTTGGGCGAGCTAGGCAACAGTTCAAAGTGGTTCAGTTTGAAGTGCTAGACGGGCAACATTTTGGTACTGATTGTGTAATGGCTTGGGTTAGCCCTTAACACTCTTTGACCAAAGGATAACTTTGTTTCTGAATTCGTAGTGTATCAGCTACGTTGCAATTATTTCAAGTCTTAAACACCGAATTTTTGAATGATCTAATATAGGTATCTGACCGCTGAAGTTTTGAGGGTTGATAATAAGCAAATTAACTGTAATGGTATTTCGTACTTTATTGATTTTAAATTGAGGGTAGTTTTAGTGTGTAAAAGTTTTGTTGTCTTGTTAGCACTTTCTTGTTATACAACGTTAGTCTTTTAAGAGATTTTGAAGACTATCTTGCTTCATTAGTATGTAATGGTACTTGGTACTTTATTGATGTGTCAAATAACCAAAGTTATCATGTGAGTAGGTCGTATTTATAATGTATGTGAATCCATTAACAATTTAGCATAGTCATTATGTGCTAACAAACATGCTCATGATTTTATTCAGTGTATGCATATGGTGTGCATGTATACCATTTGTTAATGGTATGCACCAGTAGCACCCTGGACATATTGGTTGTAGTTTCTTGCTATTAGGGGGTGAATTGATATGCATTTTGGTACTGATTATTATATGATTATATTGAAGTAGCAATAATCAAATAACATATCCTCTTTGAGTGTATCTAGTTAATTACGGATCTAAATCAAATCTAAATATCTAATAACCAATCTTGTAAAATCCGTTCATACTTGTACCAACTAAATTGGTTACCTAAGTCCTTTAAAAAAAATTGGTTACCTAAGCTTAACCTATAGCTACCAGTATTCGGTCTACGGTTTTACTAATATCCCAAATGCATGAATGTTTTGTATCTGTTTTAAACATGGTCTATATCATATGTTCAGGGCTTCAGGGGAACACGAGTCTTCCCGAAGGGTAAAATCTGAACTTCTAGTTCAGGTAGACGGTGCAAACAGTGCAGACACTAACGAAGACGGTAGTCGCAAAATAGTGATGGTTTTGGCAGCTACAAACTTTCCCTGGGATATAGATGAAGCACTAAGGTCTACTGTTATGCTATATCACTTTTTGCTCCTTTTCAAGAATATCAATTACTGCAGGAAATGTTTGTTTGACGCGTGTTGCTTATTCCGGGTCTTTGCAGGCGGCGTCTGGAAAAGCGTATATATATTCCTCTGCCAAATTTTGAGAGCAGAAAGGAGCTGATTAAAATCAACTTGAAGACTGTTGCGGTAAAGTCTCTTAATCAATATTTGAACTTGAGGTGGCAACTTGGCCTTGTAGGGAAGCAGGTTCAGGTTGAAACGGGTCATATCTAGTACGGCTCGGAATGGGCCAGGCCGGGTTGGGCCGCTAATCCCACAAACACCTTTTGTCCTTTTTTTGATATTTTTTCATAATTAGTTGATGCTTTAGTTATCTATACAACTCGTGTGCATTATCATTATACATTGGGCGACTTCTAACCCACTTGATGATTTCCTCCTTTACCTAAGTTGATCCGATTTCAACCATGTTACCCGTTTGAATTAAAATCCAAATCCAGACCGACCCACTCAACAAAGATGGCAAAATGGGGATTCTTGTACTGGTCCAAACAGTTTGACATCAAATACCATTTTATCAAATCTTATCTCTCTTTTCCAGAACTTATATATCTTTTTCTTAAATCAATAAAATTATAAAAGTATATTAATTCGGTCATTTAACTATTTAAGAGGTCATATGCATTACTAAAATTATTTACTTTGGCTACTTAAACCCAGTTTGAGCCATTTCCTTTTCAGCAAATATTTGAAGGTCATAGATAAGTTAGTTAAAATGGCACATCTAGTTCCCACAATGCAACATATGACGATAAAAGAAAATGGTGTTTATTTATGCTAAATGCAGTTGTTTAAGGACTGACTGAACCTACCTTGGTTTGTATATGTCAGGTAGCTGCTGATGTGGACATCAGCGATGTAGCTCGTCGAACAGAGGGGTACAGTGGTGACGATTTGACAAATGTATGTCGAGATGCTTCATTAAATGGAATGCGGCGTATGATAGCTGGAAAAACACGTGAAGAAATAAAAAACATGCCTAAAGATGAAATTGCAAAAGATCCAATCGCCATGTGTGACTTTGAAGAAGCCATCAAAAGAGTCCAACCGAGTGTTGCTGCTGCTGATATTGAGCGCCATGAAAAGTGGTTTTCAGAATTCGGATCTGCGTAACACAAATCAGAATCAAATCAAAAGTGACTCTAGACGCTACATATTTTTGTTTCTTTTGACCAAATACAGGGATGTCGTTGTTCTTGGTGTGTTACGAGTTCTTGCTGGTTGCTAATCAGCACTTTCGTCTTGCTGTTGTTGCACAGTGTACAACTAGTTGATGCAGTAAAATGTGTGTGTATCGGTTATTAACATCGTTTGGACGGCCAAAGCCGTAAAATAGAATTCAGTCATGCATTTTGTTGATTTGTTTTTTTTGTTTGGAATCATGGACCGAGGAATGTTTATTGGCATATTAAATCGTGTGAACGACATATAAACGAAAAAATTGCGCCGATGGTTCTTCATGTTTGTTTCAAGCTCCATGGTAAACCTTTTTGCGTCGATGGTAGTATTAGACTTTACAACGTTTCTGTCCTTAGTTTTTGGGCATAAAAGTATTTAAGTAGTCTCCACTTATTATTCCATTCAATTTAATACACCAAAGTGTTGTTACATTTCCTCAAGCATTTAACTTTAACGTATATAAGTTGCGATGGACTATGCGATAACGTGTTTTTGTTGCCTAAAAAGCAGACGATGTGTGTACTAACAAAGACATAAAGACAATGGAGAAGGAAATTGTGTACGCGATCTACTCGTATTATGGTTCCATTGTGAATGTGATCCTGGCTGGTATGGTACCACCATTTGGCTCATGCATCATTCCTAGTTGTTAGCCTCCTACACCAACGTTTCCATCATTTGAAGTCTCGTTAGTTTATGTAACTCCCTCGGTTAAATTGGACCGCCTCTAGCTCCGCCCCTGTTCCTCAGACCACTAGATATAGAAATTATGACTACAAGTTCGTTACCTTCGTGGATATGGGATAAGGCATCATCGGCAAGGTTAAAATTAACATTTTTATTGGATTCTCAATGAATTTTATTACTCCGTATATATAACAACTATAAACTAAAACTATAATAGTATTCACAAGAACAATTTGGAGTTTTCAAAGTTGGTTGTTCTAATTTAAGTGATGATATTAAGCTCTACAATACTTATGTTCATGTTATTCTTGTTAACGGATAACATTGAAGGCCGTCATCATTAAAATGAAAAATGTTTATCTTTTCAAATTTTTAGATGATTACTACAATTTTTATTTATTTATTATATTTAACACCCCGCCAAAATCGCCATTGACGCGGATGTTAACTCTGGTCCCAGTGCTTGGCTTGACTTCTATGTAACAGCAGAATTCTACAGCGGAAGCAAAATATCTATGTACCTGAGACAAAACATGCTTAGAGTGTCAACAAAAAATGGTTGAGTGAACAACATAGGTTTATAATTGTTTTTAGACCACAAGATTTAGTTATCAAGTTTGATGTAGCAACATCGTTCAAAAGTAGTGCTGAAGTTATGATATCGAACTAAACAAAGTTACCCCATGACACCTTGAACTGTCAGTGTCGTTGAAATCATTATTATGTAACCAAAGACCAACGGTCAACTGGTTAGAGACGTCGCTCTCAGTAGTCCTACTCACAATAACTAAGTTTGCGTTTATACGTAGCAATTAACGATATCATGGCAGAGATTTAGCATGAAACAAAGCATGTCAGCACAGTTAAACAATTTTCGGGTACTTGTGTCTAAGCGTAAAACAGTTTGAAAGCAAGCATATGTCTCACCCCAAAAGTTCAAAATAAGTATATAAAGAAAGTTAAAAAGTGGGGCTATGAAGTTCATCTTAACAGCAAATGAAGTTATTCCACGGATGTAAATGAACGGAAGTAAACGACCGAGATCTCAACCTAGAGATATAAGTTTGGTCATTAGTTTGTTCAATCCGACAAAGAGTATGTCAATTATAATAAGGTTTAATTGACGTTCATGTATTTAAATAAATATCCTTTATTTAAATGATGTTTTATTAATATAATAAATATATTAATAGTTGGTTTCTATTTTAGGAAATTGTCCACTTATGGTAGGTTTCCATTTTTAGAAAGTTTTATAAGTTCAGGTTATAACATTCACGGTAAGATGTTATACAACTAGCAACAAACCTCGGTGCTATCAAGTCTTAATTAGCGATGAAGTTCATTTGTGTTATACATCATCTGTGTGTTATAGTTCTTCTTCTATATATTATATCTTTTATAATATATATTTTATGTGCCTTTATATACATATAGTCCGTGTGTATATCATATAGTTTTATATAGTTGTACGTGTTTATGTATATTTTTATGTATAAGTTATAATTATATCGTATTATTTATCTTATACTTAATATAAATATTAAGTATGTTTATATGTGTATGTTTATATAAATATTTTATTTATATTATAATTATAGTTTTAACATGATCATAGTCATAATCATAATCAACTTCATATCATGTTCATCTTGTTTTAAATCATATACTTATAATATTTATCATACCAAATTCATAATCGTCATCTTATCCGTTTATTACCATATTCATACTATTCTTTCATATAATTATCCATCTTACTTTAAAGATAATCTTAACCACCTTATGTTTCGAATCCAACTTATAATATTTAGTAAGTTTTTAATCATCAAATATATATTTACATTAACGTTTTCATAGTCAAACTCATGTCCATTCTAATAGATGTAAATTAAAAGTTATGGTTTAGGGTGTATTACCTTAGTTTATACTACCATCTCCATCATATGTTAATATCATATTCATATCATTGTTATAAACTTATTATTTATTATCATGAGCTTAATAATAATATTCCTAACCGTAAATCATAATCTCTTTCATAATATTAAGATCATACTTAATCATCATATAATTATCTTTTATATCATTACCATATTACTATCTTTATTCCATAACCATACTTACATAATTATATTCATATTCATGTTCATATCATAATCATATTCATATTAATACTTAGCATCGTACTTCTCTTTTAAATCATAATCTTTTATCATGTTCATAATCATAAATATATTCATAACTATATTTATTATTATTAATATTTATCATAATAATAAGTATTACTTGAGAGTTATGGTTTAAAGTTATACCTCAGATTGAAAAAAGAATAATAGATCGAGGAAAGGGTGATGTTTGGTCTCGGTTAGCAGCAGCAAAAGTCGAGTATTGTTTGGGTTTTGGTGATTCTCGGCAGTACAACCCAAGTAGCATCAACATGTAGCAGTAGCAGGTTAAACTTGGGTGATGTTCGACAACAGGCAGCAACAAGGAAGCAGCAGAATTCCCACCGAAACAGATTCAGGAAACGAGTAGAACAAGTAGCAGCAAAGTAGCAGCAAAAACACAACAAAACGAGGCTGTTTTGGGTCACGAAAAGAAGCAACAACAGCAACCCAAGCTTCGACTTTCTAGCTTGCTGTTTGTCGAACCAGAAACAGAAAAGAAACAGCAGCAACAGCTGCAAGTGATGGCGGTTTAGTGATGATTTATGGCTGCAAAAATAGCAGCAAAACAGGAGCCAAAAACGTAGCACAAAGTACTAGCAAACAGGAGCAGCAGCAGGCCGCCAAAAAGGGGTTGTTTTGGGGTGTTTTTCAGCTGCAAAATGCAGCCCAACAAGGGCAGTGAAGGTGGCGGGTTTAGGGCTGCCAAAAACAGCAGCACATTGGACGAGTTGGTGGTGGTTTTGGGTTGGTTCTCGGCTGCAAAACAACAGCAGACAGATGCATTTTGGGCTAGGATTTGCAGCACAAAAGATCGAAGTTGGTGGTTTGTATGATGGCAATCGAATAGCAGTAGTAGTAGGTGGTCAAATAGGGGATGTTCTTGGCTACAACAGTCCAAAAGTGGATTATTGTGGTGGTGGTTCTCGGCAAAAAAAAAAAAAAAAAAAATGCAGAGGGGGAAAAGAAGTTGGTTTGGGTCGTTTGATTGTAGAGATCAAGGAGAGAATTTTGTGTTTGATTTATGAATGAGGAGTTAGGAGCTTTAAGGGGTTTTTATAAGGGAGCAATTAGATCAAGAGTGAGATTCTTAGTCCCATTAGGATTAGTCCATGGAAGTTTGAAGAATACTAGAATTCTTTAGTTTAATTTTATCATTTTAATTATTTATTAGTTTATTAATCTCTATTTATTTTATTAATTAAAGAATTTATTTAATCTTTAATTTATTTATTATTTTAGCCGAATTTATTTATTACCAATATAACTAATATACAAAATTTATCTTATTTGTTATGAATAATAAATACTATTCAATTTTTCATTTTTCACAAACCAACCCCCTAACTTTTATTAAAATACAAATCGAACCCCCTACTTTATACCTATATTATAAATTATTATTTATCCCATCACTAACACCAAAAACACCCACCACGCTTTACCGGCTTCTACACTGCGCTCAAACAGTAGGACCCACATAGGTCACTACTCTGCTACATTTTTTTTTGTCTCCAACGATAAAAGAAGCAACTTTCTTAAAAGAAACAACCCTTCAATGCTACCAAAAGATGTCAAAAAATATTTTTTTTACAAAATAGATCAACTAACTTTAATGCTAAAAGAAGCAACTTTCACAAAAGGAACAACCCTTCAATGTTAGATGTCGAAAAAAATTCTTTTTTACAAAATAGATCCACAAAAGGAAAGACTTTTTTTTAACTCGCATTCAAAACGGAGCCCCCGGCGCTAAGCGAGGGCTCCACAACTAGTTTATTTCTATTAAATTCAATTTTTGTTTTATTTGATTTTTGTTATTTTCTCACATGTAGACTTTAGTCCTTGTACATTTTAATTGTAGTTATTTATTTGTTTAATTAAGTACACTTTAGTCCCCGAACGTTGTAAGTTTTTATTTCGTTAAGTTGATGATGATGATCCAAAGTGGTTAACTGGATAACTAAATTATTCTAAGTTTCGTCGGTCTCAAATGACCTAGTCTCAGTTTTTTTTTTAACCGGGTATATTTCAAGTTTGCTTTGAACAGTGTAGGATTCATTCCTAAGTTTTATGTGACAACCCGGAAATTTCCAACCAAATTTAAACTTAATCTTTATATGTTTCCGACACGATAAGCAAAGTTGTTAAGTTAAATCTCAAGAATTTTAAACTGTGTTCATACATTCATTTGACCTTGACCAAAATCCAAAGATTCACGAACCATTATATGAACGGATATGATTATATATGTATATGTGTATATATTATAACTCGAAAACGTTAACAAGGTATTAGGTATAATACTTTACATGATCGTATTTACCGATGGAATTAAAAGATGATACCAAATAATTGAGTTATCAGATTCATTATGATATGATTTACGTGTCTCTGTTGAGAGGTCCACTTTGATTTAAGAAATCTTTCCATTTTAACAATATTCGGAAAATGATAAAGTGATTTACGAGTAAGAACAAATGTTTCTATTATCGAGAATTAAACAAAGGTTAGTGTAAGACTAAATTACATAATAATCCTTTGATTTAGTTTCAAATGTACGAAAACGCTTTACGATATAATAGAACTCGATTATTTAAGATGTCTTTGATTAAATAAACGTAAGTTAGAATATTGGTTGTTAAATATATAGATAACTTGCAATGTGTATTTAAAACATGTTCATCAAATATATATGTTTTCAAATTAGTTAAGTACACGATAGTAACACTCGCTTAGTGATGCGATTGATATTTAAAACGTTAGTACATAAATGAATTGTATCTATTTAAGTTGTAAAATGAAAACATTACGTGTTTTAATATTTTTCTAAACGATTTTAAAACAAACTTTAAAATATAATTAGTTTTGAAAAACTAAATATTATATTATTAAATAAATATTTCAACTACATACAATACGTACAAATTTATATTTTTAATGAATATATATATATATATATATATATATATATATATATATATATATATATATATATATATATATATATATATATATATATATATATATATATATATATATTTTACAAAGTGATAGATATAATATTAACTTAGTCATAAAACATTTGGTTTAAAATATACATTTTGAAAAACAACGAAACATTGATTTTAAGAAGCAAACGACCGTATCACTCAAACGTACAAGTTATATTTTACATGATATAGTTTATCGATGTTATAAGTCTAGTTAATAATAAAGGTACGTGTCGCGTAACGTAAAGTACTAGTTTTCTAAGCATACGAAAATGCGTTCGAGAAACCGGAATTGGGACATTAGTCGGGTGACAATGTTCAAGTCAATGGAACTAATTTTACACGTTAATTAGACACGTAAATATAATATAATATATATAATTATATAAATTATTAATTATTAATATATATATAATATATATATATATATATATATATATATATATATCTATATATATATATATATATATATATATATATATATATATATATGTAATATATAATACCGTCGGCAGAGTGCAAACAAAACAATGGGTGCTGGACAGCTAGGCCATGCGATCGCATGGCCATTGCCCCTCTAACCCATGCGATCGCATGGCAGGAGAGGGGAGGTCAGGTTATAAAGATCGATCAGTTTTGGACTTCAACACACACACATATACACCGATATTTTACTCCCTCTGTTATTTATATTTATATTTATATTATTATTATTATTATTATTATTATTATTATTATTATTATTATTATTATTATTAAGATTAATAATATTATTAATCTTATTAAAATTAGTATTATTAGTATTATTATTATTATTAGTATTATACATAAAATACTACGACGAGGTTCTGCTCGCATGTTTAAAAAAATGGTTTTCGAGAGGGATAGAGCTAAGGAAATTATGAATTATAGCTTTGGAGGTTATGGGTATGATTCGGGGGTATGCTCGTGAGGTCAATCTAATGTTTATTGTCTCCGTTACGTCTACGTACCTTTCCTGCAATATTGAATCTCAATATTGATACATGAGCACTCGTAACTTAACTTTTATATATTAATAGTGTATCCCTGACAAGTACTCGAGTATATATGTTTATGCATGCTTGTATGTTTAATTTCGTCGTTAAATAGCTTATGATAAATTATGAATTTGATACATATGCGATTGAGATAAGGTATATGATATACATGTCGTTGGAAAGCTGGCGAAAAATTAATAACTTTTCATTTAGATATCGAATGGTTTTGATGAACGGGTTAGAAGTTATAGTCAACTGAATTTTAGTATTATTGTTAAAATGATTATTATTATTTTCGTCGTTATTATTATTATTATCTAATTATTATTATTATTATTATTATTATTATTATTATTATTATTATTATTATTATTATTATTATTATTATTATTATTATTATTATTATTATTATTATTATTATTATTATTATTATTATTATTATTATTATCATTATTAATATAAGTATTATTATTAAAAATTGTTATTGTTATTGTTATTACTATGGTTATTATTAAAAGTTAACATTTTTATAAAAACTATTATTTGTATCATTATTACTATTAAAAGTATCATTAATATTAAAATTATCATGCTTGTTAAAATTATCAATTCTAATAAAAATATCATTTTTATTATCTTTATTATATTAGGATTATTATTAAAAATTATCATTTTTGATATGATTATTTTTATAAAATATTATTACGATTTTTATTATAATAATTATATAGTAATTATTATTAAGACAAAATATATTATTGGGAAATTATTATTATAATTTTAGTATTATTATTATTAAAAATTATCATTTCAAATAGAATTATTACTTACATATAAAATAATATTATTTATTATTATTAAAAATTATCATGTTTATCTGAAAATATCGTATAGATCTTAAAACCTATATTTTCGTTAAAAGTATCATTAACAACAATACTATTATCATTGTTATTATCATTAACATGAATATAATATTTTTATCAGAAATATTATTATAACATTTGTATTACTACAAAAGATTATTATTTATTATCAAGATTATTATTATCATTATTAATAGAATAATAATAATTATTATTACAAAATAATACAATTTTTATTTATTATTATTATCAATATTATTTTATCAAATAAATATGTGATACAAAGATATTTTTACCACGCGTAATATAATTACATTAATAATACCTACCACTATAGTTTTACGATATTAAGTGAATTTTATAAATTTTACTACTTAAGATATATGAAAGAATATTTTATCATATATAAACTTTAATATAAAATTTTTATTAATAAATGACTTTTATTATTTACTCTAATAAAATCTACTAAAAATATTTAAATATATAAAATGACTATATTTAAACTATATAATAATCTTGTATAGATTTTGGAAATCATTTTGGTCAAAATGACTTTTGTTGACTTTTGCATATTAGTCTCGAGTATTAGGATTGCGATACACTACGACCTGACTTAAATTGTTAGACAGTTATTGATCAACATATAAATATATATAATTAATATAGGTTCGTGAATCCGAGGCCAACCTTGTACTTATTCAATGCCATAATATGCTTATTTACTACGAAATACAATATCGTGAGTTTCATTTGCTCCCTTTTTAAATGCTTTTGCAATATATATTTTTGGGACTGAGAATACATGCGCTGTTTTTATAAATGTTTGACGAAATAGACACAAGTAATTGAAATTACATTCTATGGTTGAATTATCAAAATTGAATATCACCGTTTTAGCTTGGTAGCCTAAGAATTAGGGAACAGACCCCCTAATTGACGCGAATCCTGAAGATAGATCTATGTGCCTAACAAACCCCATCCAGGTTATGGATGCTTTAGTACTTCAATTTTTATATACAGATGAGTGTACCTGTATATTTGGGGATATTCTATATGCATTTGTTAATGTCGATTACCAGGTGTTCACCATATGAATGAATTTTTATACAGATGAGTGTTCCTGTATTATAATTTTTGCAGATGAGTGTTCCTACAGTTAACTATAAAAATTAAATCTTGTGGTCTATTAAAATTATGGAAATGATTGATTACGATAAACTAATGAACTCACCAACCTTTTGGTTGACACTTGAAAACATGTTTATTCTCAGGATTGAAAGAAATCTTCCGCTGTGCATTTGCTCAATTTAAAGATATTACTTGGAATCATTCATGGCATATTTCAAAAGACGTTGCATTTAAGTCGTCGAGTTCAGTAAAGATTATGATTAATTAAATGACAGATTAGATCATTTTTAGTTGGATATTATGAAATGGTATGCATGCCTGTCAACTTTCGATGTAATGAAAGTTTGTCTTTTAAAACGAATGCAATATTTGTAAAATGTATCATATAGAGGTCAAATGCCTCACAATGTAATCATATGTTATTGTATTCGTTCTTATGGATAGGACGGGTCTTTACATGTGGTATCAGAGCGGTGGTCTTAGCGAACCAGGTATGCATTAGTGTGTCTAACTGATAGTTGTTAGGATGTATTAGTGAGTTTGGACTTCGACCTTAGTTGCATGTCAAAATTTTTTGCTTATCATTTCTTATCGGAAATTACCTGCTTATCATTCTTAAGTCTAGACACATCTTACTGCATTGATTGCATGAATAGTGTATAGACAAAATTCATATCTTAGCGTATCTGCTAATTCATATCTTAGCATATCTGTTACTGTAAACTTTGCCTGACATATTCCGTAAATTCCTCCGTAATCTACGAAATCTTTTATTCTATATATATAGATATTCTATATATATAGATATTCTATGTAATTAGAATACCATCCGATAGCCAGAAACAATTTCATATCGAAAAATCCTTTATTCAATCGTACGAAATGGAACTCGCCACTAGTTCAAGTCCCTCGAATTCCGATATGGAATTCCACTCAAGCTCCGAAAGCATTGTGACCAGAATGGATCAACCAATTAGCCATCATCTATTCTGGATGAATTGGGGATGAGTTCGTAGCCTCCTCAATCATTGAAGACAAGAAGAAGGTGATCCCTTCCATCCACCACATTGCCCTCTTGGCGATGAACGTGAAGCACTTACCGGAGAACCTATTCGAGACACCATTTTCTCTCTCATTTCCAGAGTATCTCGTTACGATTATATACTATCTCACATTCTAGATCTTATTCACCCACTCGTCCGAACCAACAATCACCCCGGTGTAATAGAAGAAATCAATGAGCTCCGCGCTCGGATAGTGGCTTTGGAGAATATGGTGCAAAGGTTACAAACACCAGCAGCAGCACCAGCAGCATAACCAGTACCACCATCATCAACACCAACAGTACCATTACCACCCTCAACCACAACCGCATTGTAAACCTCAACTTTACAAACTGTCCCACGAGCACCAAGGTCATACGCCCTATAGATACCAAGGAATACCAACAACAACAAAACGATGAAGTGTTGATTCAAAATTTCATTGGAGAAACATTCTGCGACAATTATGTAGTCTCTAAAGTCTTAGAGATTATCTATTATAGCCCTAACCATAAATCAGTTGAGTGAATCAAAATGATAGAAGGAAGAATAGAAACCCTGACAAGAATGATGTGTGATTTACAAGCTAGACTTGTTTTACCAACAACATCAACAGTACCGTAGCATCACCATCACAGTCAGTGTCATCAGAATCAGCAGCACCTATAACATTACAAACTCCGCAAGTTCAAGAATCACCGTAGACATCATTACAAATCAACAACAAGTATGTCATATCAACAAGTTATGAAGTATTAACTCATTTCCACTGAAGGATTTATATGTATATCTTATATATATATATATATATATATATATATATATATATATATATATATATATATATATATATATATATATATATATATATATATATATATATAAATTTTTAAACCATAATAAAACTTTCCTTACTAAGCTATTATGTATGAATCTTAACTACTCGGTTAATTCATATTACCAACATGCAATGAGGTACGTCCTTCGTCCGCAACTTAACCATCGTTAGCTACAATGTCTGTCTCAATTCAATAAATTCCAACTCATAATAAACCAAGTGTATTATTCAAATATATGTTTGATTTTACACTTTCATCATCGATGTACTCGAAACTTTTCAAATAACATCATTCGTACCTTATGAAGCTCACAAGAATTCCACGAACACCAACATCATGCATTAACAAATAACGAAGTATTGATTCATAATTTCAATATCATTGAAGAAATACTTCGTAAAAATTATGTAATTTCTAAAGTTTTAGGGATTATTCAATTCTAATTTCAACCGTAAATCAAATGAGTTTAATTTAATATTAACTCATTAAATCTATGTTACATCTGAAGAAAATATACACTTATATATTTTCATAAAGACTGTAATAAAATTTTTGTACAAAATATTAACTTTGATTTTTTTTTAACGGGTAGGTAATACCCGAGAGATATATATAAATTCACAATTAATATGTTACATTCTTCGAATCTGATTCAGCAATCACCAACTATACTCACTACTTTCACAACAATATACATTCTTTTATAAAAATCAAAACAACCATTCTCATCAAAAATTGATTACATATTCTGATTTTGACGAATCAAAATCCAAGTTAACATTTAACAGAAGACATCACTCTTAGATTCTTACATCTTTCAAAGCTATAATTTGACTTCAAAACTGTGCTAAAACATCATTTCTATTCATAGAACCCAGAAAATATTTGTATCATTCAAAATCCTAGAACATTATATGTATATTAACGATTACAATCTGTATTCAAAAAATTCAAAATTCCTGAAGACACTTCAAATAATGAACAATCGAGATGATGATCCAACCACATGTTACCCATAGCCATGCACCTGAAAAACTCTCGAAACCAAAGTCATAGTTCAACACGTATCTGTGTCAAACCCTTTGGCATTTATTAGCAAAAATAACTTTGCAATTCCTTTCAAAAATAACAAAATTTGTCACAGCTCCAGCAAGTCAACTTCGACTTTTCAGTCGAAACAGTCTTATTATAACCTCGATATATACGTTGCCCTTTCGTCATTGTTACCGGAGAACCTTTTATATCTCACCACATTAGCAATAAACTTACCAACAACTTCACTGATCTTTGACTTTCCGAAAAATCATTCTGTTTATCGAAACCCCATCATTTACTCATCCGCATCTTGTAACAAGAATTGTCATGCCAATTACTGGGAATCAGCAATCAGTATTTTGAAATCTTGCAGCATGTCTACGCCAACAGTTATATGTGTACATATAACGTCTATCTCCTAGACTTATATACTTCGAATGTGAAATTTCTGAAAAACACCCCAATCTAAGAATTAGTTCTCCGAATTTTTAGAAAAGTTGAATGAAGCAGCAGAAACTATAGACAATCGTAACAGTTAAAAGTTTGATGATAAAATATAGTGTGTTGGCAAAGCTCAGAAAAAGAGAGGGTTTGGAACTGGAAAACGGATTGAGCAAACCATGAAGGAGGCTGTGGACAAATCACAATGACTAAATCTGCCTTCAAAGAATCCAAATGATTTAGTGTCTGCTGAAGTCATTAACGAATACCTTACTCCTGATTCTAAATCTTTACGGACAAACCTTCATCATCATCCATCGATGTTAGAAATTCTAAGATATCATCATATCTTTCATTATAAATATCTTCGATATTTCTGAGGATATCTTCATAACTATTGTTATCCAAAATCATTTACCTCTTCGCACTATCAGTGTTACATCATAAAAGAAACTATTTTAGTTTCTAAATTCTGAAACCTTCAAGTTTAAAATATGAATGTTTTTGAAGTAGTGATGGGAACTGCAGCATGAGTTAGTATAATATAATGACACTTGATCAACATGATTATATTACAGTAAGTCATGCTGAGTTTCTAAATGGAACGTGATGATTCACAGATCATAACGTCATCATGTGCCATGTTACACGACTCTTGTATTCTACTTAAACTCTAAACATATCAAGAAAATATTTTCTTGATGATTCGGTCTTTTCCGAGGTATTCTGGTAATTTGACAAAATCAAGATCGTGTCATTACAATTTCTTTCTTAGAACATTAACCATGTTCATTCCGAGATTCATATCTACGAATTCTGGACCACTATATGCGGTGCTTAATGGCAAGAAGAGAAAACAAAAGAATGAAGCTCCGAAATAGAAATTGGAGCATAAAATCGCAGCAAATAAGAGAAAACATTAACTGTGGATGTCAATAATTATAGAAAGACAGAAGCAGAGACATCAAAATATAAGGGAAGATACAAAACCTAACAACAAACCATAAATTACAAACCGTATATATCGATGCATATAGCAATATAAAGACATGGGAGAACTAAGAACACTATAAAACCAAGAGTATAGTAGAAGTAGATAGATTCTTCCAGTGACAAATGAAAAAGAAGAATGACAGATATGAAAGTTAAGAGTATATCAAGAATCAGAACCGGATGGAACATATTGACGAATGTTTTAAAGTATAAATTGAGGGAGAAAGAAAAGAAGGGGTGAGTTGTGGAAATAAAGAAACGAAAGGAGTGGATTTATAGTGAAATATCCGACAGAGTAAATCGATACAGATTATCGCATTTAACCGAAGAGGATCCTAATTTCCTTAATTACCTAAGAATCAAATCTTATTACAACGATTTTCTCCAAATCCCTTGAACTCTGGAAATCAATCCTATCTACGTCAAAAGTTATGACGAATCTACACTTACTCATCTCACTCTTTTATGAAAACTTCACTCGTACGCTTCACATAAACAATTTGTTTTATCCATATTACTCAATGATGATAAAACTCTATTTATCAACTCATATTCGTCATAATAACATTCTTATTGTTACCCATGATGACCTCGATCAAATTTTGGGGACAAAATTTCTTTAACGGGTAGGTACTGTGACAATCCGGAAATTTCCGACCAAATTTAAACTTAATCTTTATATGTTTCCGACACGATAAGCAAAGTTATTAAGTTAAATCTCAAGAATTTTAAACTGTGTTCATACATTCATTTGACCTTGACCAAAATCCAATGATTCACGCACCATTATATGAACGGATATGATTATATATGTATATGTGTATATATTATAACTCGAAAACGTTAACAAAGTATTAGGTATAATACTTTACATGATCGTATTTACCGATGGAATTAAAAGATGATACCAAATAATTGAGTTATCAGATTCATTATGATATGATTTACGTGTCTCTGTTGAGAGGTCCACTTTGATTTAAGAAATCTTTCCATTTTAACAATATTCGGAAAATGATAAAGTGATTTACGAGTAAGAACAAATGTTTCTATTATCGAGAATTAAACAAAGGTTAGTGTAAGACTAAATTACATAATAATCCTTTGATTTAGTTTCAAATGTACGAAAACGCTTTACGATATAATAGAACTCGATTATTTAAGATGTCTTTGATTAAATAAACGTAAGTTAGAATATTGGTTGTTAAATATATAGATAACTTGCAACGTGTATTTAAAACATGTTCATCAAATATATATGTTTTCAAATTAGTTAAGTACACGATAGTAACACTCGCTTAGTGATGCGATTGATATTTAAAACGTTAGTACATAAATGAATTGTATCTATTTAAGTTGTAAAATGAAAACATTACGTGTTTTAATATTTTTCTAAACGATTTTAAAACAAACTTTAAAATATAATTAGTTTTGAAAAACTAAATATTATATTATTAAATAAATATTTCAACTACATACAATACGTACAAATTTATATTTTTAATGAATATATAAATATAATATATATATATATATATATATATATATATATATATATATATATATATATATATATATATATATATATATATATATATATATATATATATATGTATATATTTTACAAAGTGATAGATATAATATTAACTTAGTCATAAAACGTTTGATTTAAAATATACATTTTGACAAACAACGAAACATTGATTTTAAGAAGCAAACGACCATATCACTCAAACGTACAAGTTATATTTTACATGATATAGTTTATCGATGTTATAAGTCTAGTTAATAATAAAGGTACTGATGTTATGCGAGGTATATATAAAATAGTTATTAATGTTAGCATAAAACACTATTAAATACGATACAATTTTACACAAGATATTTATTTATTTATAGAATGGATATACTTAAACCTTGCTACAACACTTATAGGCAGTGTACCTAATCGTACAGTAGTGTAGTTTTTAGTAAGTCCGGTTCGTTCCACAGGGAAATCTTTAAACAAAGCTCAACGCTATATTAGTTTACTTTTATAAAAATACAAATATATATATAAGTAATATTATTATTATAAAGGGGGTTTTTTACCGTTTAATGACCGGTTTGTCGATTTTAAGACTTTAGTCGCAGTTAAAACCTAATGTAAAATATAAAATAAATACAAGACTTAAATTAAAGCGTAAAGTAAATAACGATAATGAAATTGCGAATAATAAAAGTGCGATAAAATAAACTTACGATAATTAAAAAGTACGATAATTAAAAGTGCGATTAAATAACAATAAATAAAAGTGCGATAATTAGAAGTGCAATTAAATATAAAATAAAGGAAATTAAATATGAAATAAAAGAATTATGCTTATTTAAACTTCCGTAATCATGATGTTTGACGTGTTGATTTTAGTTTTATGCCCATGGGTTAATTGTCCTTTGTCCTGGATTATTTAATATGTCCGTCTGGTTTTTGTCCATAACAGTCCATCAGTCATAAATATAAAGTGCGAGTGTCCTCGTCAAATTATTATTATACCCGAAGTTAAATATTCCAACTAATTGGGGATTCGAATTGTAACAAGGTTTTAATACTTTGTTTAATGAATACACCAGGTTATCGACTGCGTGTAAACCAAGGTTTTACTACTTTGTTAACAATTACACCAATTACCCTTGAATGTAATTTCACTCCTGTTTTAATTATTCTAGTGGCTATTAATCCATTCCCGTGTCCGGTTAAATGAACGATTATTCGTACATATAAATACCCCTCCCATCGTGTCCGATTGAGTGTATATGGTAATTTATAGGGACGCCCAATTGTAAATCTTTATATTAACATTAACAAACTTTCATTTAGTTAAACAAATATAAAGCCCATTAATAGCCCATAGTCTAATTTCCACAAGTGTCGTTCTTTTGTCCAAACTCCAATTATGGTACAAAGCCCAATTACCCAATTTTAGTAATTAGCCCAACATCATGATTACTTCGTTTTAAATAAGCATAATAATAACTTAGCTACGAGACATTAATGTAAAAAGGTTGAACATAACTTACAATGATTAAAAATAGCGTAGCGTTACACGGACAGAATTTCGACTTACACCCTTACAATATTCGCTAACATACCCTTATTATTAGAATTATAATTAAAATTAAAATTAAAATTAAAATATAAATATAAATATATACGATATAGATAGAGAGATGGATATATTTGGTGGGTTTTTTCGATCAGAATTCGTTTGCTTTTATAGGAAGTTTCTGAAATTGGGGCTCCGCGACTCGCGGCCCTTTTGGCCTTCAAACTCCGCGAGTCGCGGAGATTGAAATTACAGCTCACATCTTTTGGAGTCTTTCTTGCCGACGGATTTTATATATAAATATAAAATATAAATAATTAATATAATTATTTATATATTATATTATATTCTTGTGCATAGTAGACTTGTAATTTTTAGTCCGTTGCGTCGAGCGTTGAGAGTTGACCCTGATCCCGGTTCCGGATTTTCGAACGTCCTTGCGTACAATTTAATATCTTGTACTTTGCGTTTTGAATCTTGTACTCTTGTAATTTCGAGACGTTTCTTATCAATAATTGGAACCTTTTTGATTGCCTTTTGTACTTTTGAGCTTTTTGGTCGTTTGCGTCTTCAATTCGTCGAATCTGTCTTTTGTCTTCACCTTTTATTATTTAAACGAATATCACTTGTAAATAGAACAATTGTAACTAAAAGCTTGTCTTTCTTGAGGAATAATGCTATGAAATATATGTTCTTTTTTAGCATTATCAAATATTCCCACACTTGAGCGTTGCTTGTCCTCAAGCAATATCGTCTTGAAATACTAGAATCACTTCTTTATTCTTCACACTTTGTACATCAGTGATTTCTATACGGCGGTATAAACAATGGTAGTAACGATATGGTTTACAGTCCCACATGACTATAAAAATTTAGATCCATTAAGGAAATTGGATCTTTATGAAAACATTTGATCTTTTGAAAATTAAATCTAGTTTTTACCCTAGATAAGTTTTCCGGGATAACCCTTTACCGGTGTTTGCAAAATATTTTTGTGGGTTAGGTGGGTTTTAGATTTGAAAATTTTAGCTCAAAACTTGCGGTTTTGTGTCACCCACTTGCTAACCTTGTATTTGGAAAGCAACACGTCCAGTTTACTTGTCCCGTATATTACCTTTCGGTAAACTACCGTCCGGTTGTAAAGGAAAGCGTTGAACAAACAACTGTTAAGGCAATGTCCCGTGACATGCTTTTGATTATGGTCTATAACGTGTCGGACGTAATTACTATCCTTGGTAGGAGCAATAGTAAAGCTCACCCTTATAATTTTTCGGTATGGCACAAGGTCATGTCTTTGACCATTATGCAACCACCGTTCTTACGGTTGACACCCGATTTAGTTCAGGTGACCTAATGAATTCCAGGTGAATTCCTAGAATTTTACGTTCAATGGTAATGAACGCATTGAAAATAGGGTTTTCAGAAAACAAATCGGTTTGTAATTTTGATCAAAATATTTTCTCGTTTAAGCTCGAGTTTAGATATCATCGAATTCCATGAGTTTGAATTCTCAATCTTTAAGGTCAATCTCTAGGATTGAGTAATATCAGTCTTAAAAGCTGATTTTTAATCTTTAAGGAGATTATCCTTTCTGGGGATCTGATTCATTAGTCTTATCCAGCTAATTTGCATGGTGCCCCCCCCCCATTGTACGAGATAAATCCTTCTCATGGTTAGGATAAATCTGACCACTTGGCGACCCTGTTTAATGCTGGGTCCGTGGATTTCCTGCTGATTTTAGTGATGACTTTTCTAGATTTTTCGTCAACCTACAGCTGGTCTGGACGACAACTTCATGACCTAAATCAAGAAGCGCGTGTCTTTTTCGGAAGACTTTACTTCCTTTTAATGATGGAATTGATTCATCGTGTAGATCCATCTCTTCTTTTCTTTCATCGGGTAAAACAGTTTAGTTTAGTCCAAAGCAAAAGTATTTTCAGTTATTTGTTACAGATATATGTGACATATGTTTAAAATAACTTGGTAAATTTTCCCACACTTGGCTTTTTATTTTTCTTTTTATCGTCCTCTATTCCATTTTAAATGAATTTTGACATTTTAGTTTGTTTCTTAATTTATGTCCTTTCCGAGGTAACAATAATTTCGGTGTTAAAACCTAGTTTTATCGTTCATAAATATGTATAAACATGATTTTGAATTCATTTAATTGAAAATTTTGAAAAATTTTACTAGAATTGGGTAGTCAGTATATAAGACTAGGGCTGTTCTTTTTTATCAGAGAGCACTAGATTCTAATACAACTACTGCTTTACTAGTATTTTTAATGGTAACCAAGTGTATAAAGTAAAAAATTTTAAAATCCGAAAGAATTTAATCCCTTCCCACACTTAAGATCTTGCAATGCCCTCATTTGCAAGAAATCAGTAACAATTTAAATTATTGAGGGTGATTTGTGTGAAAATGATTAAATTTTACCAAAGTTTCCAAATATATTGGCGTTTGTTTGCTGAATGATAAATGGTGCACATCATTTGTTCATTCCGTCTTGTTGTTATTTCACATATATTTTGCATCTTGTCGTCAAAATTAGTTGCTTTTGCTGAACTTAATGCCAGTCTTTGAAAATGCGTTGTTTTACCCTGTTGTGTACATAAGATAAACTGCAAACATATATACATATTTTTGAAGTTTGGTATATTACCCCACATTCAAAAATTATTAAAATCTAAGAATAAAAGTTAGATAATTATAAAAATGATTACAATATTAACAAAAGTATTAAACGTATCAATAATTACAAATTACAAAATAAAAAATAAAAAAAAATAATAATAAGTAAACTAAGGATGATATTGGTACCAATAGGGGTTCCAGGCATAACCATAAGTGCTATAGAATGCTTCGGCAGGGTCATACGTAGGATATGGTGGCTGCATCTCTATAGACCAAGGAGGGAAGATGGGTTTCGGTGTAGGAATATAGTTTCTACCTATATGTTGGCAATGAGCTATGATTTGGTTCTGATGAACTTGCCAATCTTCAAATGCTCTCTGTCTAGCATTTTCGTATTCCTGAGAAGCTATAAACCTATGCATTTCTTGCATCTCATTCCCCCCTCCTACATTACCTTGCTACTGGTTTCTCTCCACCTGTGGATGTCTACCATGGTATCGTACTGCGGCGTTATTTCGCCTCTTCAAAACTTTCGCACCATGGTATACATTTAAACCTATAGTATCGCAGGGTTCCGGCTCTTCTAGTAATAATCCCCCCCGACTTATATCCACACCGAGATATTCACCAATCAAAGTAATAAAAATACCACCTCCTATTATGCTATGTGGTCGCATCCCCCGAACCATAGCTGATAAATAATAACCCACACAATATGGTATACTTACAGCGCTTTGTGGGTCTCGAATACACATATAGTAAAACAAATCCTGTTCATTTACTTTTTCTTTGTTCTTACCCCTTTGTGTAATCGAATTAGCTAAAAACCTATGTATCACTCTTAATTCGGCTCTATCTATATCCAAATAAGAGTAATTTCCCCCTTTGAAACGGTGATGGCTTGTCATTTGACTCCACACACCGTGTGTATCAAAATTTTCATCTATCTTTCTACCGTTTAGTATCAATCCTCTACAATCGGCAGACGCTAACTCCTCAGGCGTATATATACGTAAAGCCTGAGCCATGTCCAGTAAAGACATGTGGCGCATCGAACCGCCTAACAAAAATCTAAAAAAAAAAAAAAAAAAAAGAACGATCGGTTAAACTAGCTACCCGATCATTCAAATCTATACTACATAACAATTCTTCACACCATACTTTATATACAGGTCTACGTATGGTGAATAAACATACCCAGTCATTAAAAGAAGAATTACCATACCTCTGTACAAGTAATTCCCTAATTGGCCCGGCCAATTCTACAGCTTCTAAGGGTCCCCATTCTATGACCCTTGGTACCTCAACAACCTTAGAATGAAGAGTATGCAAACCCCTTTGATATTTTAGATAATCTATCCAAAGTCTGTCAAATCTCAGGTTCGGGTGCAACTCTTCCAAGTGTATATCGGAAAAGGTCATGACTGGATGAGGTACATCCTGCTTGTAGTAGTTATCCACCTCCTGTTGTTCCAAATTCTTAGCAGGAGCATTGCGGGCTTGGGATGAAGATTCACCCCTTTCATTCTGCAAAACACATCAAACACAATTTTTGTGCATCCAAATATGCATTAGTGTCAGCAAAATCATCAATCAAAATAATTACAATGACATTATCAATTTATATCAAACTTAAGCTCATTTTCATATTTTCATCAAATCTACACTTTTTCAAATAAGCATATACGAAAATGTTCGCCAAGTTCATAAGCATTCAACTCAAATAATATGTCAAAATAATCATTACTAGCAATTAAACAAGTCTCAAATGGCATTATCTTTCAAAAATCAAGGTCATGAATTTTAGACTTGAAAAAGTCCACTTTAATTCTCAAAATCATGTTTAGGCTCAAAGTTTGGATCATTTAACTACCTAGACATGTTACACTACTCAATTTAGCAACAATTCATGACAAAAATCGGCCATAACCTGTTTATATCAAAAAGCCCCAAATTGCTCAAGAACACAAACCCTAGATTATTCAAAATTTGAAGTTTAAGGCTTCTAATCATGTTAAACAGCATCAATCTAGGTTATACAAGTATAATATATAAACAATTTAAGCCTAATTACACTAAAAAGCATCAAAATCAAATTGGGGAAAAAATAGCTCAAGAACACTTAATTTCGAATTAAATGGTGTTTAGGTGTAGAAATTTACCATTTTTCTTGAGTAATTCTTAGATAGCATCCTTCTCAACATGATTTTAGCAAAAGATTTGGTGATTAACGGTTAAAAATTGTGATTTTGGGGTGTATTTTTCGGGTTTTTTTTTCGCAGCTATTTTTGCAGTATGTTTTTGTTTTGGGTTGGGGACTGATCTGTTCTGCGGGTATATTTTTTTTCTGTAAATTGGTCCCTCCGCGAGTCGCGGGGATTTACCCTCCAAACTCCGCGACTCGCGGAGTTTGGTATTTTTTTTTTTTTTTTATAATCATTAACTTATTAAAACAATTAAGTAATTAATTTTAAAATTTTGTTTCCCTTGTTATTTAGGACGAGGTCGTTTCGGATCGATGTCCTAGTTCGTCCTTCGACAAAATTTTAAAATTTGTTTTTTTTTTAGCGATTGTTTTAAAAGCTAAGATTTTTGGGTTTTTTCAATGTTTTTGGCATACTTTAATTCAATAAGATTAAAAATAATGATAATAAAAGTTCTCGTCCCTCCCTCGGGTAAAGCAATTTCGGTTCAAAGACCTAGTCTTCCACTTACGATGAATTTTAAAAATCATATTCTTAACTTAATGAGATAAAGTAAATTTTTGTTTTTAAATTCACACAACTTAAATATAAAATTCAAAATTATTATTAAAAATTCACACCAAACTTAAAATTTGAAATGCATAAAATTAAAAATTTATATTTTAAAAATTAAAAATTCACACCAAACTTAATTTAAAAATTTATAAATTCATATCAAACTTATATTAATTTTTCAAATATTTACAATTTTAAATATATTGTTTTTACAAAGTTTACAATATTAATTTAAGATTTAAATATTAATTTTAAAAATATGGTAAAAATAAAATTAAAAATCTTTTTGTCTTTTTATCCCACTTTAATCAATCAAATATTATCAAAAATATGCGCCCCTCTTTTCGGTAAAGTAATTTCGGTTCCAAGACCTAATTTAACTCATGACGAATTTTTGAAATATTTTGGGTTGATTGTTTAAAGATATTTATACCTTAAGAATAAACGTTAAATTTCGCAGTGATGTAATAAATTTTTAAATGATATCAATAATTTCGGTCGCCAAACCTAATTTTATTCAATACCAATTTAATACTTTTTAGCGAACAAATTAGCGTTTATTATCAAAAGGTTAAAAATAAAAATAAAAACTGTACAGATATACCTGTGAAATAGATTTCTTAGTTATATGATCTATCCCATTCATAAGATAGTCGGTTTAATTGGTTTTCCATGGCTACATAGGCGTAACCTCGAGCATTCAGTATCTTTTCTTCTAAACATATGAACGGTCCGTCTCTGCATAAAGTAACAAATTCGGTATTTGAATAGGTTTGATTATTTGAACATTTACCTCCATGTGACCATTTTCCGCATTTGTGACATCTTTCTAGGTGTCGTGCTCTTCTTTTCGCTGCGGATTTTGATTTTCCTTTACCAAATTGTAACTTATTATCTTCGCATCTGGATTCTTTTCTAACTCTGTCCATTCTTTCTCTGATTACTGATACTATTTCACTCGGTAGTATGTCATTATTTCTTTTAGTGATCAAAGCGTGTAGCATTAGACCATGGTTTAGTTCACAGGCAGTCTTCATTTTGTAAAAACCTAAAAAAAATAAAAATTCAGAATGGGGGGAGAAGACTAGTTCTTTAGGGTCTGCTAGGGAAAGACCATTCGGGTTCCATTTTCGAGAACTACACGAAAACAGACAATCTAACTCTAACAGAAATACATATTATCCTTTAAAGACTTGATTCTCCCCACACTTAGTTAGCTGTGGTGTCGAAATTGTGATTAACTTCGTTGTCGACTTCCATCGGACCATGTATGTAATGTTTAACTCTGTGACCATTAACTTTAAATTCCATCCCATTTGAATTTATTAATTCTATTGTTCCGTATGGGAAAACTCTTTTGACTATGAATGGTCCAGACCATCTTGATTTCAATTTTCCAGGAAATAGCTTGAATCGTGAATTGAAAAGAAGAACTCTGTCTCATTCTTTAAATTCTTTTGAACTTCTGATTCTTTTATCATGCCATTTCTTCGTTCTTTCTTTATAGATTAACGAATTTTCGTATGCTTCATGTCTTAATTCTTCTAATTCGTTTAGTTGACTTAATCGTAGACGTCCGGCTTCATGTAAATCAAGATTACATGTCTTCAAAGCCCAAAATGCTTTGTGTTCAATTTCTACTGGAAGATGACATGCTTTTCCATAAACAAGTCTAAAAGGTGTGGTTCTAATTGGAGTTTTGTAGGCTGTTCTAAAAGCCCAGAGTGCATCCTCCAATTTAATGGACCATTCCTTCGGATTTGATCCTACGGTTTTCTCTAGAATACGTTTTAAAGCTCGGTTGATATTTTCAACTTGTCCACTTGTTTGTGGATGATATGCGGTGGAGATTTTATGAGTTACTCCATATCTTTTAAGAACTTTCTCAAGTTGATTATTACAGAAATGAGTACCCCGATCACTTATTAAAGCTTTCGGTGTTCCAAACCTTGCAAAAAGACGTTTTAAAAAGTTGACTACAACTCGTGCATCGTTATTTGGGAGAGCTTGTGCTTCCGCCCATTTAGATACATAATCAATGGCTACGAGTATATATAGATTATTATTAGATTTTGGAAATGGACCCATAAAGTCAATACCCCAAATGTCAAATACTTCACATACTTGGATGACATTTTGTGGCATTTCATCACGTTGACTTATTTTTCCGGCCCTTTGATATGCATTACAGGATTTGCAAAGAAGGTGTGCGTCTTTGTAAATTGTAGGCCAATAGAATCCAGCTTCATAAACTTTTCTTGCTGTTAGTTGAGGCCCATAATGCCCTCCTGTTGGTCCTGTGTGACAATGGTTTAAAATTTTACTAGCTTCATCTACAAATACACATCGGCGTATTATTCCATCGGGACAACTTTTAAACAGATGTGGATCTTCCCAAAAATAGTGTTTTATATCACTGAAGAATTTCTTTCGTCTTTGGTACGATAATCCTTTTTCAAGGAATCCACAAACTAAGTAGTTTGCATAGTCTGCAAACCATGGGATTTCTTTATAATCTATCTTCAATAGATATTCATCAGGGAAGTTGTCTTGTATGGCCGATTCATTTAGAACTTCTAATTCGAGATTTTCAAGACGAGAAAGATGATCAGCGGCGAGATTTTCTGCTCCTCTTTTATCTCGGATTTCAATATCAAACTCTTGTAAGAGTAAGATCCAACGGATTAATCTTGGTTTAGCATCTTGTTTTGAAAATAGGTATCTAAGAGCAGAATGGTCAGTATAGACCACCGTTTTTGCTAGAACGAGATATGATCGAAATTTGTCAAAAGCAAAGACAATAGCAAGGAGTTCTTTTTCAGTAGTTGTATAGTTCGTTTGTGCTCCTTGTAACGTCTTACTAGCATAATATATAGGTTGAAATCGTTTTTCAATCCTTTGTCCTAAAACGGCTCCCATTGCAAAATCACTTGCATCGCACATTAGTTCAAATGGTAGATTCCAATTTGGTGTTATCATGATCGGTGCATTAGTGAGTTTTTCTTTAAGAATATTAAAAGATTTGATACATTCATCTGAAAAGATGAATGGCGCATCCTTTTCTAGGAGTTTATTCATAGGAGTGGCAATTTTAGAAAAATCTTTTATGAAACGTCGGTAAAAACCGGCATGCCCTAGAAAACTCCTAACTCCTCTAACATTGGTGGGATGTGGAAGTTTAGCAATTACATCTACTTTAGCTCTATCCACTTCAATTCCTTCTTTTGAAATTTTATGTCCAAGAACGATGCCTTCTTTAACCATGAAATGGCATTTCTCCCAATTAAGTACTAGATTTGATTGTTCGCATCTAATTAGCATTCATTCCAGATTAACTAGACATGATTTAAATGTATCACCGAAGACTAAAAAGTCATCCATGAATACTTCCATGCATTCTTCTATCATGTCGTGAAAAATCGCCATCATACACCTTTGAAAGGTTGCAGGGGCGTTGCAAAGTCCAAATGGCATGCGTTTGTAAGCAAAAGTACCATAAGGGCATGTGAATGTGGTTTTATCTTGGTCCTCGGGTGCTATTGGAATTTGAAAATATCCGGAAAATCCATCTAGAAAACAATAGTAACTATTTCCGGCTAATCTTTCCAACATTTGATCTATGAAAGGTAAGGGAAAGTGATCTTTTCTGGTGGCGTCATTTAATTTTCTATAATCAATACATACACGCCATCCTGTTACAGTCCTAGTAGGAATAAGCTCATTTTTCTCATTTGTAATGACAGTCATGCCACCCTTCTTAGGTACGCATTGAACTGGGCTTACCCATGGACTATCAGAAATTGGATATATCAAACCTGCATCTAGCAGTTTAATAATCTCTTTCTTAACTACATCTTGCATATTAGGATTTAGTCTTCGTTGGCGTTGCACATACGTTTTATGACCTTCTTCCATAAGGATTTTATGTGTGCAATACGAAGGACTTATTCCTTTAATATCATGAATCTTCCATGCAATGGCTGGTTTATGAGCTTTCAACACAAAAATGAGTTGTGATTTCTCATTTTCAGTAAGAGAAGACGATATTATTACAGGTAATTCAGATTCACCATGTAAATAAGCGTATTCCAAATGGTTTGGAAGTGGCTTTAACTCTAATTTCAGAGGTTCTTCTATCGATGATTTATATCGATATCTGTCTTCTTCTTTTAGCATTTGAATTTCTTCTGTTGTTGGTTCATATCCATTAGCTATAAGTGTAGCTAACATTTCAGCTTCATCAATTGGTTCATTACCTTCTCCTAAAGAACATTCTCCTGTTCCTTGTAATTCTGGAAATTCTTCTAATAATTCTGCATGTGCATCTATAGTTTGAATATAATAACATGTATCATCTGCAGATTGTGGTTGTTGCATTGCTCTATCAACTGAAAAGGTAACACTCTCATCCTCTATACTTAGGGTCAGTTTCTTACCGAACACGTCTATCATTGCTTTAGCCGTGTTTAAGAATGGTCTTCCTAATATGAGAGGAACTTGAGAATCTTCTTCCATGTCCAAAACAACAAAATCTACTGGAAATACTAAAGTACCAACTTTAACTAGCATGTTCTCCATTATCCCTCTAGGATATTTTATTGATCTATCGGCTAGTTGTATGCTTATTCTGGTTGGTTTCAATTCTCCAAGGTCTAGTTTAGTGTATAGTGAATACGGCATTAGATTTATACTAGCACCTAAGTCTGCCAATGCTTCTATTGAACTAAGACTACCCAGAAAACATGGAATTGTGAAACTTCCTGGATCAGATAGTTTTTCTGGTATCTTATTCAACAGCACTGCTGAACAATTAGCATTCATAGTAACAGCCGAGAGTTCTTCCATTTTCTTTCTATTTGAGATTAGATCTTTCAAGAATTTAGCATATCTTGGCATTCCTGAAATCACATCAATGAAAGGAAGATTTACATTTATCTGTTTAAACATATCCAAGAATTTGGATTGCTCGGCTTCAAGTTTCTCTTTCTTCATTTTACTCGGGTAAGGAAGTGGTGGTTGGTATGGTTTAACATAAGGTTTATCCTTAACTGTGTTATATTCATTAACCTTTTCAACTACCGGTTCTTTTTCCTTATCTTGATCAGGTTGTGGTTCTTGTGGAGTAGGAATAGTTTCATCAGAAGTTACAGGTATTTCAGGTGGTTTAAGTGTTGTACCACTTCTTGTGGTAATGGCTTTAGCTGTTTCATTTCTGGGGTTAGCATTTGTATCACTAGGTAGACTTCCCGGTTTTCTTTCACCTATTAACCTTGCTAGGTTACTCACTTCTTGTTCCAGATTTTGAATAGAAGCTTGTTGATTTCTAAATGCTTGAGCATTTTGTTCATTGGTTTGTTTCTGAGATGTGAAAAACTGTGTTTGAGTTTCAACTAGCTTTGTCATCATATCTTCTAAATTCGGCTTTTTATCATCGGTTTGTTGTGGTGGTTTGTTTTGAAAATTAGGTCTTTGCTGATTATAAGTATTATTGGATACTTGTTGATTGCTAGGACCTTGTTGGTTGTTGTATGGAATATTTCGGTTATAATTCTGGTTTTGATTGTAAATTGGTCTTGGCGGTTGATAATTATTCTGATAATTATTTCCAGGCCTTTGGTTTATGTATGAAATATTCTCTCTTTGTTCCATTGTTAATTCAATACTGAGACAATCTTTTGTCAAATGTGGTCCTCCACACTGCTCACAACTAATTCGTATTGAGTGAATATCCTTAGTCATCTTTTCCATTCGTCTCTCCACAGCATCTATCTTTGCGGAAATGGAATCTAAGTCATGACTAGAATCGGCTCTAGCTGCTTTAGATGATCTAATGATATCTTTTTCTTGGTGCCACTCATGTGAGTGGGAAGCAGTGTTATCAATAATTTTGTAAGCATCAGTTTCGGTTTTCTTCATAATAGAACCACCAGCTGCTATATCTATGTCTTTCCTTGTAGTGATGTCGCATCCTTGGTAGAATATTTGTACTATTTGACAGGTGTCTAAACCATGTTGCGGACATCCTCTTAACAACTTTCCATATCTTGTCCACGCCTCATATAGAGTTTCATTTGGTTTCTGTGTGAACGTAACAATTTCTGCTTGAAGTCTTACGGCTTTAGATGCAGGAAAGAATTGTTTAAGAAATTTGTCAACTAAAACGTCCCATGTATCGATCGCCCCTTCAGGTAACGATTCCAACCAATCTTTGGCTTCTCCCTTTAAAGTCCAGGGAAATAACATGAGATATATCTGTTCATCCTCCACTTCTCGGATTTTAAATAGTGTGCAGATCCTATTAAAGGTACGTAGATGTTCATTTGGATCTTCCTTCGGCGCACCACTAAATTGGCATTGATTAGTCACCATGTGTAGAATTTGTCCTTTGATTTCATAATCTGGCGCATTAATGTCTGGATGAGTAATTGCGTGACCTTGGCCAGTGCGTTTAGCTCTCATTCGGTCTTCCATACTTAAAGGTTCCAGATTCTCCATAATTGAATTTGTTGAATCGGTATCACTAGATGATTCTGATTTAATGGTTCGTTCCTCAACAATCTCTGTTTGAATGATTGGTGGCTCCGGAGGAAAGTTTAATGGTTCAGGATCTACGAACCGTTCCTGAATATTTTCCGGATTCTCAATTGTGAGGTTGGGTTCAAAAAATGGATTATCGGAAATTTGAACTGAAGTACTTGGTCGACTGGATGACGATTCTAAAGAAAAATCAACGGCGGTTATATTTGCTAAATGTCTTGATCTAGTTACAGGTGGTGAACGTACAAAAGGTGGTGAACGTCTTGCTCGGTGCATTCACTGAATATCCTATTAGTTTTTAAAAGGAAAGAAAAATTATAATAAGTTATCCAATTAATAGACTTTTCTGATTTTGCCCACGTTTCGAATAGCCAAAAGATGCAGCAGAGGGGCAGGATTCGTTTGGTCTCAATATAATTGAGGACTGTTTGGCTCCAATAACCCGGTCCACGTACAAATTCAACTATTACTACGAACCAGAAAATTTTGATGTCTATTAATTTAACTACTCAAAATAAATTTTCGTAATTTTAAGAAATTTAGATAAGAAGTAGAAAAAATTCTAAGTCCTAAAAACTAGAATGGCGAGAAATAAGAGAGAAAAAGAGTTCGTCGCAAAAGGTCGAAAAAGAAAAAAAAAATGGTTGAAAAATAAAAGGTGACGGAAAAATAAAAGAAACTTATAAAAACTTAAAAATACTTAACTAACCTAATCTTATTACTACAACTAACTTAAAATTATAATCGCAAATTGAAATTACTAATTGGAATGATAATTGATACATAGTAAAAGGTCTAAAAATATTAAAGCTTACAGGAAAAACTAAATCCCAAATGGAAATAACTTAAAAAGAAACTAAAACTTAAAAAGGCATCGCAAAATTCTAAAGTACCTAAATCTTAGTCTAAAGAAAAAGCACTTAAGGAATTCTACGGCAAAGCCTAAAAATCTAGGAGTAAAAATAACTATAACAAAAACTAAGTTTAAAATTAAATATGAGCTAAAAATAC
Source organism: Rutidosis leptorrhynchoides (assembly GCF_046630445.1). Taxonomy (NCBI): domain Eukaryota; kingdom Viridiplantae; phylum Streptophyta; class Magnoliopsida; order Asterales; family Asteraceae; genus Rutidosis; species Rutidosis leptorrhynchoides. The sequence continues at coordinate 705,898,313 of NC_092334.1, read as the reverse complement.
AAATATTACGCTACAACGATTAAAAAGGTACAAAATATAAAAATATACAAAAAGTTGTAAAAAGTACAAAAAATATTATTTTTATATTATTTATTTAATAAAACTACTAATTTTACAATTTAATTAAACTTATTAATACTAAATATATAAATTAAATAAAAAGTAAAAGTAAAAATAAAACTAATAATAATAATAATAATAATAATTAGGGTTAAATAATAATTATAATTAATAATAAACCGTAATTAATGCTGAATTAGGGCTTCTGTTCGTGTGTCAGGTACCCTCCGCGAGTCGCGGTAATTAATGCAGAAAACCCCGCAAGTCGCGGAGTTCAAAAATTCAGATGACAGCTTTAAATTCGACGCGTTTTTTCTTTATTTATTTTTTTATTTATTTTCTGTTTTTAATTTTTTTCTATAAATAAAAGATAGTTAATAAAACTTATATTTTTATAAACTAAAATAGAAATAAAGAAACTTATAAAACTTAAATATTTAACAAAATCTTAAAAATACTTATATTTTTGTTTTTTCTTTTTATATTTTCGAATATTTAAAACGTATTTTTACAAAAGCGAATTTTAATAAAAGTAAACAAAAAAATCCTTTTTTTTTTATATTAGCGTTGCGCTTCCGGCTTTTAAGATAGTTCCCCGGCAGCGGCGCCAAAAATACTTGATGTGGTAGCGTGGGGTACGTGATAGTACTATATTTTACTACGAAATACGTTACAAATTACACAAGTTTTAATTATTTATTTACAAATGGGATATACTTAAACCTTGCTACAACACTTATAGGCAGTGTACCTAATCGTACAGTAGTGTAGTTTTTAGTAAGTCCGGTTCGTTCCACAGGGAAATCTTTAAACAAAGCTCAACGCTATATTAGTTTACTTTTATAAAAATACAAATATATATATAAGTAATATTATTATTATAAAGGGGGTTTTTTACCGTTTAATGACCGGTTTGTCGATTTTAAGACTTTAGTCGCAGTTAAAACCTAATGTAAAATATAAAATAAATACAAGACTTAAATTAAAGCGTAAAGTAAATAACGATAATGAAATTGCGAATAATAAAAGTGCGATAAAATAAACTTACGATAATTAAAAAGTACGATAATTAAAAGTGCGATTAAATAACAATAAATAAAAGTGCGATAATTAGAAGTGCAATTAAATATAAAATAAAGGAAATTAAATATGAAATAAAAGAATTATGCTTATTTAAACTTCCGTAATCATGATGTTTGACGTGTTGATTTTAGTTTTATGCCCATGGGTTAATTGTCCTTTGTCCTGGATTATTTAATATGTCCGTCTGGTTTTTGTCCATAACAGTCCATCAGTCATAAATATAAAGTGCGAGTGTCCTCGTCAAATTATTATTATACCCGAAGTTAAATATTCCAACTAATTGGGGATTCGAATTGTAACAAGGTTTTAATACTTTGTTTAATGAATACACCAGGTTATCGACTGCGTGTAAACCAAGGTTTTACTACTTTGTTAACAATTACACCAATTACCCTTGAATGTAATTTCACTCCTGTTTTAATTATTCTAGTGGCTATTAATCCATTCCCGTGTCCGGTTAAATGAACGATTATTCGTACATATAAATACCCCGCCCATCGTGTCCGATTGAGTGTATATGGTAATTTATAGGGACGCCCAATTGTAAATCTTTATATTAACATTAACAAACTTTCATTTAGTTAAACAAATATAAAGCCCATTAATAGCCCATAGTCTAATTTCCACAAGTGTCGTTCTTTTGTCCAAACTCCAATTATGGTACAAAGCCCAATTACCCAATTTTAGTAATTAGCCCAACATCATGATTACTTCGTTTTAAATAAGTATAATAATAACTTAGCTACGAGACATTAATGTAAAAAGGTTGAACATAACTTACAATGATTAAAAATAGCGTAGCGTTACACGGACAGAATTTCGACTTACACCCTTACAATATTCGCTAACATACCCTTATTATTAGAATTATAATTAAAATTAAAATTAAAATTAAAATATAAATATAAATATATACGATATAGATAGAGAGATGGATATATTTGGTGGGTTTTTTCGATCAGAATTCGTTTGCTTTTATAGGAAGTTTCTGAAATTGGGGCTCCGCGACTCGCGGCCCTTTTGGCCTTCAAACTCCGCGAGTCGCGGAGATTGAAATTACAGCTCACATCTTTTGGAGTCTTTCTTGCCGACGGATTTTATATATAAATATAAAATATAAATAATTAATATAATTATTTATATATTATATTATATTCTTGTGCATAGTAGACTTGTAATTTTTAGTCCGTTGCGTCGAGCGTTGAGAGTTGACTCTGATCCCGGTTCCGGATTTTCGAACGTCCTTGCGTACAATTTAATATCTTGTACTTTGCGTTTTGAATCTTGTACTCTTGTAATTTCGAGACGTTTCTTATCAATAATTGGAACCTTTTTGATTGTCTTTTGTACTTTTGAGCTTTTTGGTCGTTTGCGTCTTCAATTCGTCGAATCTGTCTTTTGTCTTCACCTTTTATTATTTAAACGAATATCACTTGTAAATAGAACAATTGCAACTAAAAGCTTGTCTTTTTGAGGAATAATGCTATGAAATATATGTTCGTTTTTAGCATTATCAGGTACGTGTCGCGTAACGTAAAGTACTAGTTTTCTAAGAGTACGAAAATGCGTTCGAGAAATCAGAATTGGGACATTAGTCGGGTGACAACGTTCAAGTCAATGGAACTAATTTTACACGTTAATTAGACACGTAAATATAATATAATATATATAATTATATAAATTATTAATTTAAGATGTCTTTGATTAAATAAACGTAAGTTAGAATATTGGTTGTTAAATATATAGATAACTTGCAACGTGTATTTAAAACATGTTCATCAAATATATATGTTTTCAAATTAGTTAAGTACACGATAGTAACACTCGCTTAGTGATGCGATTGATATTTAAAACGTTAGTACATAAATGAATTGTATCTATTTAAGTTGTAAAATGAAAACGTTATGTGTTATAATATTTTTCTAAACGATTTTAAAACAAACTTTAAAATATAATTAGTTTTGAATAACTAAATATTATATTATTAAATAAATATTTCAACTACATACAATACGTACAAATTTATATTTTTAATGAATATATAAATATAAATATATATATATATATATATATATATATATATATATATATATATATATATATATATATATTTTACAAAGTGATAGATATAATATTAACTTAGTCATAAAACGTTTGATTTAAAATATACATTTTGACAAACAACGAAACATTGATTTTAAGAAGCAAACGACCATATCACTCAAACGTACAAGTTATATTTTACATGATATAGTTTATCGATGTTATAAGTCTAGTTAATAATAAAGGTACGTGTCGCGTAACGTAAAGTACTAGTTTTCTAAGCGTACGAAAATGCGTTCGAGAAATCAGAATTGGGACATTAGTCGGGTGACAACGTTCAAGTCAATGGAACTAATTTTACACGTTAATTAGACACGTAAATATAATATAATATATATAATTATATAAATTATTAATATATATATATATATATATATATATATATATATATATATATATATATATATATATATATATATATATATATATATATATATATATATATATATATATAAACTGTCGACAGAGTGCAAACAAAACAATGGGTGCTGGACAGCTAGGCCATGCGATCACATGGCCATTGCCCCTTTAACCCATGCGATCGCATGGCATGAGAGGGGAGGTCAGGTTATAAAGCTCGATCAGTTTTGGACTTCAACACACACACATATACACCGATATTTTACTCCCTCTATTATTTATATTTATATTATTATTATTATTATTATTATTATTAAGATTAATAATATTATTAATCTTATTAAAATTAGTATTATTAGTATTATTAGTATTATTATTATTATTATTAGTATTATACATAAAATACTACAACGAGGTTCTGCTCGCATGTTTTAAAAAAAAAATGGTTTTCGAGAGGGATAGAGCTAAGAAAAATTATGAGTTATAGCTTTGGAGGTTATGGGTATGAATTGGGGGTATGCTCGTGAGGTCAATCTAATGTTTATTATCTCCGTTGCGTCTACGTACCTTTCCTGCAATATTGAATCTCAATATTGATACGTGAGCACTCGTAACTTAACTTTTATATATTAATAGTGTATCCCTGACAAGTGCTCGAGTATATATGTTTATGCATGCTTGTATGTTTAATTTCGTCGTTAAATAGCTTATGATACATATGCGATTGAGATAAGGTATATGATATGTATGTCGTTGGAAAGCTGGCGAAAAATTAATAACTTTTCATTTAGATATCGAATGGTTTTGATGAACGGATTAGAAGTTATAGTCAACTAAATTTTAGTATTATTGTTAAAATGATTATTATTACTATCGTCGTTATTATCGTCGTTATTATTATTATTATCTAATTATTATTATTATTATTATTATTATTATTATTATTAATATTAATATTATTAATATTATCATTATTAATATAAGTATTATTATTAAAAAAATTTATTGTTATTGTTATTACTATAGTTATTATTAAAAGTTAATATTTTTATAAAAACTATTATTTTTTATCATTATTACTATTAAAAGTATCATTAATATTAAAATTATCACGTTTGCTAAAATTATCAATTCTAATAAAAATATCATTTTTATTATCTTTATTATATTAGGATTATTATTAAAAATTATCATTTTTGATATGATTATTTTTATAAAATATTATTACGATTTTTATTATAATAATTATATAGTAATTATTATTAAGATAAAATATATTATTGGAAATTATTATTATCATTTTAGTATTATTATTATTATTAAAATTATCATTTCAAATAGAATTATTATTTGCATATAAAATAATATTATTTATTATTATTAAAAATTATCATGTTTATGTGAAAATATCGTATAGATCTTAAAACCTATATTTTCATTAAAAGTATCATTAACAACAATACTATTATCATTGTTATTATCATTAACATGAATATAATATTTTTATCAGAAATATTATTATAACATTTGTATTACTACAAAAAATTATTATTTATTATCAAGATTATTATTCTCATTATTAATAGAATAATAATAATTATTATTATTACAAAATAATACAATTTTTATTTATTATTGTTATCAATATTATTTTATCAAATAAATATGTGATACAAAGATATTTTTACCACGCGTAATATAATTACATTAATAATACCTACCACTATAGTTTTATGATATTAAGTGAATTTTATAAATTTTACTACTTAAGATATATGAAAGAATATTTTATCATATATAAAATTTAATATAAAATTTTTATTAATAAATGACTTTTATTATTTACTCTAATAAAATCTACTAAAATATTTAAATATATAAAACGTCTATATTTAAACTATATAATAATCATGTATAGATTTTGAGAATCATTTTGGTCAAAATGACTTTTGTTGACTTTTGCATATTAGTCTCGAGCATTAGGATTGCGATACACTACGACCTGACTTAAATTGTTAGACAGTTATTGATCAACATATAAATATATATAATTAATATAGGTTCGTGAATCCGAGGCCAACATTGTACTTGTTCAATGCCATCATATGCTTATTTACTACGAAATACAATATCGTGAGTTTCATTTGCTCCCTTTTTAAATGCTTTTGCAATATATATTTTTGGGACTGAGAATATATGCGTTGTTTTTATAAATGTTTGACGAAATAGACACAAGTAATTGAAATTACATTCTATGGTTGGATTATCGAAATTGAATATCACTCTTTTAGCTTGGTAGCCTAAGGATTAGGGAACAGACCCCCTAATTGACGTGAATCCTGAAGATAGATCTATGAGCCTAACAAACCCCATCCAGGTTATGGATACTTTAGTACTTCGATTTTTATATACAGATGAGTGTACCTGTATATTTGGGGATATTTTATATGCATTTGGTAATGTCGGTTACCAGATGTTAACCATATGAATGAATTTTTATACAGATGAGTGTTCATGTATTATAATTTTTGCAGATGAGTGTTCCTGCAGTTAACTATGAAAATTAAATCTTGTGGTCTATTAAAATTATGGAAATGATTGATTACGATAAACTAATGAACTCACCAACCTTTTGGTTGACACTTGAAAGCATGTTTATTCTCAGGATTGAAAGAAATCTTCCGCTGTGCATTTGCTCAATTTAAAGATATTACTTGGAATCATTCATGGCATATTTCAAAAGACGTTGCATTTAAGTCGTTGAGTTCAGTAAAGATTATGATTAAGTAAATGATAGATTAGATCATTTATAGTTGGATATTAGGAAATGGTATGCATGCCTGTCAACTTTCGATGTAATGAAAGTTTGTCTTTTAAAACGAATGCAATGTTTGTAATGAAATGTCCCATTCATATTGATTATAAACGTTCTATATTAATTGATTTCGTCAAGAGGTTTTGACCTCTATATGAGACATTTTTCAAAGACTGCATTCATTTTTAAAACAACCATAACCTTTATTTTATCGATAAAGGTTTAATAAGCATTACGCAGATTATCAAATAATGATAATCTAAAATATACCGATTACACACGACCATTACATAATGGTTTACAATAAGAATATATTACATAAAAAATATTTTTCTTGAATGCAGTTTTTACATAATATCATACAAGCATGGACTCCAAATCTTGTCCTTATTTTAGTATGCAACAACGGAAGCTCTTAATAATCACCTGAGAATAAACATGCTTTAAACGTCAACAAAATTATTGGTGAGTTATAGGTTTAACCTATATATTTATCAATCGAAATAATAGACTACAAGATTTCATATTTCAATATACATCCCATACATAGAGATAAAAATATCATTCATATGGTGAACACCTGGTAACCGACATTAACAAGATGCATATAAGAATATTCTCTATCATTCCGGGAAATCCTTCGGAAATGATAAAAACGAATTCGAAGTACTAAAGCATCCGGTACTTTGGATGGAGTTCATTAGGCCCACTAGATCTATCTTTAGGATTCGCGTCAATTAGTAGATCGGTTTACTAATTCTTAGGCTACCACGCAGAGCCGGTCCTGAGTATTCTGTTGCCCGGGGCGAGTCGATCAAATAATGCCCCTTACTATATTTATAAACAAGTGTTCGAAAGCTAATCGAATTATATAACTCATTTTCACGCTAATTCTTTTTTAAATAAATTTAGTGTAACAATTTGAAGAGATAAACTACGATAAAAGTGATGACTTCGAGTCTAATTAAAATTTTTATAGTGTATTTTTTTTTCATACGTGATTTAATTAATGTGTAAATTATAAAAGAAAAATATCAAGTAATATAACATGTGTCTAAATTATTAGGCATTACTTGATCTATCCCAAAATATGTGTCTATAATTCTATTTTTCTTTTGTTTTAAAATAATTGTCTACCTTCAAAAAAGACAATCAACTTAACATTTTTATTCTTAAACATTTTCTCAAAAACTGACATCTTAAAAAGATTCATTTTTATACTATATCAAAATTTGTTTGTGACACACCAATAAAATAGTACTTTCAAAAAAGGACTTTTGTTCTTTATAGAAATAATTAAATTAAAGAAAATATAAAAATCAAGTAGTACTATGGAGTATTATATTAAGAAATCAGTAAACTTATTTTATGAATTCACGTTATTATGGCACCTCTATTGCTAGACTAGAATTTTAAAATTCATACGTGATTATACAATACGCTATATCTGTTGTACGATATATTGAATTTTAATAAAATTAACACATCTGACAAATGAAAAAAAAAAACTAATAATATTAAGGAACAAAAGATTTTTTTCTCTTTTCAAATTTTGACTTTTTTCTTCCTCTCCCTTCTTCCATAAAATTTCTCCTCTAAACTTACAAAAAAAACTCAACTGCACTTAAAAAAACTCAAAACTCCAGATTTGATGCCCCTTAAAATGTGATGCCCAGGTGCGGTCGCCCCTGTGGCCCTACCCTAGGACCGGCCCTGCTACCAAGCAAAAGGGGCATATTCGGCTTCGATCATTCACCCATATAATGTAGTTTCATTTACTTGTATCTATTTCGTAAAATATTTATAAAACTGCATGTATTCTCATCCCAAAATATTAGATTTTAAAAGTGGGACTATAACTCACTGTCTCACTTTCACAGATTTTTACTTCATCGGGAAGTTAGACTTGGCCACTGGTCGATTCACGAACCTATAACAAATATGTACATATATATCAAAGTATGTTCAAAATATATTTACAACACTTTTAATACATTTTGATGTTTTAAGTTTATTAAGTCAGATGTCCTCGTTAGTAACCTACAACTAGTTGTCCATAGTTAGATGTACAGAAATAAATCGATATATATTATCTTGAATCAATCCACGACCCAGTGTATACACGTCTCAGGCTAGATCACAACTCAAAGTATATATATTTTTGGAATCAATCTCAACCCTGTATAGCTAACTCCATAATTACTGCATATAGAGTGTCTATGGTTGTTCTAAATAATATATATAGATGGGTCGATATGATATGTCAAAACATTTGCATACGTGTCTATGGTATCCCAAGATTACATAATATATTAGAATACATGTATAATACAATATAAGTTAGCTAGGATATGATTTGTATAGAATTGTTACAATATTTCCCGTAGCTACAACAATCAAAAAATATCCAATCTTGTTTTACCCATAACTTCTTCGTTTTAAATCCGTTTTGAGTGAATCAAATTGATATGGTTTCATATTGAACTCTATTTTATGAATCTAAACAGAAAAAGTATAGGTTTATAGATGGAAATATAAGTTACAAGTCATTTTTGTAAGAGGTAGTCATTTCAGTCGAAAGAACGACGTCTTGATGACCATTTTGAAAAACATACTTCCACTTTGAGTTTAACCATGATTTTTGGATATAGTTTCATGTTCATAAGAAAAATAATTTTTCCAAAAGAACAACTTTTAAATCAAAGTTTATCATAGTTTTTAATTAACTAACCCAAAACAGCCCGCGGTGTTACTACGACGGCGTATGTCCGATTTTACGGTGTTTTTCGTGTTTTCAGGTTTTAAATCATTAAGTTAGCATATCATATAGATATAGAACATGTGTTTAGTTTATTTTAAAAGTCAAGTTAGAAGGATTAACTTTTGTTTGCGAACAAGTTTAGAATTAACTAAACTATGTTCTAGTGATTTCAAGTTTAAACCTTCGAATAAGGTAGTTTTGTATATATGAATCGAATGATGTTATGAACATTATTACTACCTCAGGTTTTGTGGATAAACCTACTGGAAATGATAAAAATAGATCTAGCTTCAAAAGATCCTTGGATGGCTTGAAAGTTCTTGAAGCAGAATCATGACACGAAAACAAGTTCAAGTAAGATTTCGACTCGAAATAAGATTGTTATAGTTATAGAAATTGAATCAAAGTTTGAATATGAGTATTACCTTGTATTAGAAAGATATCTTACAGTAAATAAGAAAGATTTCTTGAGGTTGGATGATCACTTTACAAGATTGGAAGTAAGCTAGCAAACTTGGAAGTATTCTTGATTTTATGAAACTAGAACTTATAGAATTTATGAAGAACACTTAGAACTTGAAGATAGAACTTGAGAGCGATCAATTAGATGAAAAAAATTGAAGAATGAAAGTGTTTGTAGGTGTTTTTGGTCATTGGTATATGGATTAGATATAAAGGATGTGTAATTTTGTTTACATGTAAATAAGTCATGAATGATTACTAATATTTTTGTAATTTTATGAGATATTTCATGCTAGTTGCCAAATGATGGTTCCCACATGTGTTAGGTGACTCACATGGGCTGCTAAGTGCTGATCATTGGAGTGTATATACCGATAGTACATACATCTAAAAGCTATGTATTGTACGAGTACGAATACAGGTGCATACGAGTAGAATTGTTGATGAAACTGAACGAGGATGTAATTGTAAGCATTTTTGTTAAGTAGAAGTATTTTGATAAGTGTCTTGAAGTCTTTCAAAAGTGTATAAATACATATTAAAACACTACATGTATATACATTTTAACTGAGTCGTTAAGTCATCGTTAGTCGTTACATGTAAATGATGTTTTGAAACCTTTAGGTTAACGATCTTGTTAAATGTTGTTAACCCATTGTTTATTATATCTAAAGAGATGTTAAATCATTACATTATCATGATATTATGATATATTAATATATCTTAGTATGATATATATACAGTTAAATGTTGTTACAACGATAATCGTTACATATATGTCTCGTTTCGAAATCATTAAGTTAGTAGTCTTGTTTTTACATATGTAGTTCATTGTTAATACACTTAATGACATGTTTACTTATAATTTATCATGATTAAACATAGTGTATCAATATCTTAATATGATTCATATGTATTTAGTAAGACGTTGTTATAACGATAATCGTTATATATATCGTTTCGAGTTTCTTAATTCAATAAACTCAATTTTATGTATATAACTCATTGTTAAATACGTAAGAGATACTTACTTATCATAATATCATGTTAACTATATATATAATCATATATATGTCATCATATAGTTTTTACAAGTTTTAACGTTCGTGAATCACCGGTCAACTTGGGTGGTCAATTGTCTATATGAAACCTATTTAAATTAATCAAGTCTTAACAAGTTTGATTGTTTAACATGTTGGAAACACTTAATCATGTAAATAACAATTTTATTTAATATATATAAACATGGAAAAGTTCGGGTCAGTACATGTAACATGTATCATATAGAGGTCAAATACCTCGCAATGTAATCATATGTTATTGTATTCGTTCTTATGGATTAGGACGGGTCTTTACATTTTATGTTTTGTTAACTTCTGAATAGAAAACATGATGGAAAAAGTCAGGTTGTTATAGTTTCCCCCCGTTAAAGAAAACTTCGTCCCAAAGTTTTAGGTAGACTTCTCGGATGCATCAGCGTTTGAGGATATTTCCGTTTCATTTGGTCTTCACGTTCCCAGGTATACTCGGGGCCTTTGCGTGAATCCCAACGGATCTTTATTATAGAAAGATTACAGGTTCTGCATTTTATTATCAATGTGGAGGTCATCCAAAGGGACAACAAGAGTGTCATACAGCTAAGTTTCCTCGAAAGGGATGATGATGCTATACAAGCGTTTCAGTAAAATGAAACGCCATGAACATTGCTAAGCTCTTATAAAACCTTGAGCGTTTTATGCCACAAAACTAGGGTAGACAAACAGATAGGAGTTCGTGGAGATCACAGACATAAAATTTGATGCATGGCTTGTGTTATTAACTGTTAATTTCGAAAGGTAACCATAGACATGATGTCTCTGGTTTTCAATAAATGTCTAATGTGAATAGACGAAATGAGATGTCAGCTGATGAGTCACTAATCAGGCTTATATGCAAAGCAAGCCATAATTGTTAAATGCCCTAAGGATGGTCTGAGTGATTAATGAAAGATATCGTTCAGTATAATATAATACATGTGAACTTATCATTGGAAGGAATAAAGTACATTTGCATAATGTAGCTTCATTATCACGATTTTAGTTACATGTTGAAACATAGGTCGAAATCTGACTAGGATAACATCTAGTTGCAACCAATGAAAGAAGAAATGTTTCTAGTAGACATATCAATGTAATAAATGTTTAACGTATATCCTTCAGTGAGGATAGCAAAAATCATAGACTTTTAAAATAATTTATATTATATCACCAAAAGGAAACCGCACTAAACGTGTGATCTCTTAATGAGAGAGACGCTCTCGCAAAAACGGGCGAGTCGATATAGGGTTTATCCTCACTCATAAATTTAAGTGCGGATGAGAAGAAAACGTGAGTCATTGGCTATAAAGAATAGTTTACACGAGGTGGGAAAATCTTCGAAAATGATTTCTCGTGCCACAAAAATATTGAATCATAGAATTGATTTTTTTTACGAGGGTTTTGCGGTTTAGCCGTGAAATATCGGAAGTAGAAACTTCTCAACGAGCTTAGTGAAATCTCTATCTGTGATACCCACTGTAATAACAGTTAGGGTAAGAACCCACTCAGTGTATTTACTATAACTAGGGTGACCACTGAGCGTACTTCAGACATTGATTTTACGGCCCGCATTTATGCCACGACCGATCCTAAAAGGAATAGTTGAGGAATGTAATGTAACAACCCTGATTTTTCCGTTACTTTCGTTAACCTTCCGTTAGTTTATTTAATGGCAATTATTTAACTTTTATGCGTTTACGTGTATTAAATGCGTACTTGATCTTCGGAGGGTTTCAATAATTAATATGGGTTGATATTAATTCAAATAAATATTTCGGATAATGAAATACGATAAAAACGATACGATTTTAATAATAGCTTTTTGAGCAACAAAACGCTCGGGTTTATTTTAATAATTAATTTTATTAATTATTAACTTTTTAAAATATTTAATTTATTGGGTTTTTAATAAATTAAACGATTGGTTGCGTTTAACGATCGGGTTAGCGTTCCGGGCCTTCGGTACGACTAAACGGCACTTAAAAAGGACCACGATTGCACGGAATTGCAAAACACGAGCCCGGGAGTACCCCATGGGCCATATTCGGCCGACCCCACTCCCTCTCCCCCTTATATTTTGATTTTTGAGTTTACTTGAGGGACTTAGTTGCTAATTATCGATTTTAGGGCCTAATATAAATACATAAGTGTAAACCTAAATTAGTAAACCCTCACACAATTTCTTAGCAGTCGACTTCTTCTCCTCCCTCCCTCCCTTGCTGCTGGCCGTCGCCCATGGCACACACACACACACTCAAAAATTAATTTTGATCAATCTCGTTTCATTAAAGTTGCAATTCTCGATCTCCTCTACGCGTGTGTATCGTTAATTTTACGATCTAAGGTATAATTACATAAAACCTAATCTTTAAAATCAGATTTTTGTTAAGGTTTCATGTAATAGGTTGTCTATTGCTCAAGTCTTGATGTGTGATTATTAATTGAGGCGTTAATTTGTCCAGTTGTGTTGATTAACTTGAAAACCGAATTTGTTTATTGCATGTATAGTGATTTTAAGTTTTTCAAATGCATGATATTATGTGATAATCAGATTCCTTGCGAAAAACTATTGAGTTTAGGCTTTGGATTCGCTTGATTTCGTTTCCGTATGATTAAGTTATGTCAATTTGAATTATCGTTGTGTTTTTGTTGCTTGATCAGAAATCTGGTATTGATAGACAATGAATTGGCATGTGAGACTTATACCACTGGAAATATAATTTAAAAACACTCAATTTAGACTAGGATATCATGTCGTTTTCTTATGTATAGCCCGGGATATGCTTGAATTAGTGTAAAAGTAGTTTTATACAGCACTTGCATGAAAATAACCTTGTATGATAAAATGTGTTAACTTCTGTGATTAAAGCTTTGAATATTTGTAAAGTATACAAAAATTAGTTCATCTTTAATGTGGATATCATAGGCTAATTGTATCTATATCTTCGGATAATCGCGTGCGAATGTGACTAACTAAATGAGAATCGAATCTGTAAATTGAACACGGTTTTGTACTCTGTGGATTGTGTATATTGTATGAGCATGTATGCTTCTGTAAAATTAAACTTAACATGATATGTGACTTATTGTTAGTTTATGTCAATATCTGAAACCTTATGCATTGGGCACAATAGAGCCATACTTTATGTGAATTCTGATTTGAGCTGAAAACTGAATGTTCAACTTGCACGAATAAACTGTACAAATTGGCTAAACAAAAGTTGCTAGATTTTTGATATGTGTTACTTTGATTTGTCCTTGAACTATGGCCACTGGTCTTGTATCAATTTCATGTTCCAAACTCCGGTTAGAGCCAAAATTAAATCAGTGCGCGGTCAGAAACTGACTTGGCAAACCCCAAATGTATCCCTTCTGATTCCTGACTTTTAATTGTCGTATGAGTCCCTGGCTGGACTTTTTGGAATCTATTTTAAGTATATTTGTGATCTGGAGTTTGTAATGTTTACTTGAATTTTGTACTATGAGATAATGTGCTAAGTATGCTACGTGTTCATGAACTTTGTGCATAACGATAAACTGAAATTGTGAAAATGATCATTCATGACCTAAAACGTATTATTTGACTTAGGTTTGACATGTTGAACAATATTTGACATGAACCTACTGATGTTGACTTTAGTTGACTACTTTGACCAAGTTTGACTTTCGGTTTGACTTCGGTTGACTTTGTTTGACTTGCATGAATTACTTGACTATATGTTGACTTTTACTTTGAAACGCATCGAGTCGAGCAATAAGACAACGTACACTATGAAACCACATTAATTTAAGATACATATATTGACCAACCTACATACGTATACTTAGGTTGCATTACTCGGCTATAAACCGTACAAGTTAATTGTTCACTTTTCAATCCGAACTTATTTCAAAGGTGAGTCTACAGTCCCGCTTTTTACATGTTTTCAGGGATGAGAATACACGCTGTTATATTTACATTTTCAAATACTTTTGTATTGACATGAGTACTACACATATGCATATTGAGTTTTGTTCAAAAAGCCTCTAGCTTGAATACTTTTAATACCATCGGTGTAAGCACAATTTAAATGGACGGATCCGTTAGGTTGACAACCTCACCCGCTATAAAAACTGTGGTGCATTTACTTTGAACATTAAATACATTTGAACAAGTGTATAACATTTTACGAGGTAAGGGCGGGTATATTGGCTTCTATACTCGGGTCATTGCTAGTATTCAGGTGCTCGGTTTATGCAAATGATAGAATCTTGTGGTCAAGAAAAATAAACTATTTTTCTGATAACTGTTTTTCAGATACTGTTACATTACTTTAAACCTGTAGATTCACCAACATTATTTGTTGACCTGTTTTTGCGTGTTGTTATTCTCAGGTATTAATTGCTTCCGCTGTAGAATATTGCTGTTACGCAGAAGTCAAGCCAAGCACTGGGACCAGCGTTAACATTTCGTTAAAGGGATGTTTGATGGGGTGTTACATTTGGTATCAGAGCTGTGGCTATAGGGAACTAGGATACATTAGTGTGTCTAACCGTAGGGCGCATTAGTGAAGTCTAGTCTATAGCCGTATGTCTTGGACGACTTTTATACACCATACCTGCACTATTTGCTTCACAATACTACATGTAGGGCTACACATTACATCAAGTACATATACACCTTATACCCAGATGATATGAACTCGAACTAGACGCTACACTACAAATCACATACATACACACGACGCGAGATTTAACTAAATTAGGTTGACTACGCCATCTTGAACTTATGGAGTGATGTCGAATGGAAATGTGAGATAGTGTAATGTAATGACCGGGATTACATTACGGTAACTCATATAGAAGTTTCGACATCGCGAAATAAGGAATTGGGGCCGAGTCAAGTAGGTTACCTGGATAGACAACGTTTAGAACACAAACCGTATAACCTAGAATGTGAGAAGAAACTTACCATGTGCAAATTAATTGTTAATATAGCTTGTAAGTAACTTGTGATCTTGACCCAACTCATCACTGCTCGACACTGTCTGTCACCACCAATCACTATTTGTCACTACTAAGACACTACTTGAACACACTCGTCATCTTATACCACTACTCAGTACTGTTTATCACTGATAACTACTACTCAACCCCGCCTCTCACTGCTAGTCATGACTGATCACTGCTTCTCACTGCTTGTCATTACTAAATACTACTTACTACTACCCCTTGCTACTTGCTACTACTCAATAATACTCTTTACTGCTTACCACTACTAAGTAATACTCGACACTACCAACACCTCCGCGTTTTACTACTCGCTAATGTGCATCACAACTCATTTCTGATACGTCTTTAGAGAAGGAATTCCTGATAACCTCCCGCACAATACGTAGTAGATATTGTCCACTCGATTACCAACTTACCTATCATTCAGCCATCCGCCGTCCATGATTTTTTTTTCCAACACGAGCCTACCGACTGAAGACCATTATGCCTTATTGGGTGCATTAGAGTACATGTGCATATACTTATGATGTGAGCATGCTATCTAACAACTTATACGTCACTACTATCATCACTGCTTATCACAACCCATCGCTACTTATCGCTAACGCCACCACTCATTGCTACTAGTAATACTACCCGTTACCATATCCTCATCATTTTGTTCCAATATACTATTCTCAAGCGACAATCATTTTCATTATACCCACAAACATTACCAACCCACTTTGAACACATCGGCGCGAACTACACTTCATCTGTTTCCCGTGAGACACATACGTCTGGGAGTTTGTACCAAACCTTTTCGATTAAATATCAGATTTTGTTCGAGTTGCCATTACACCTTGTTCATTTCCGTTTTCCATAAAATTCTCCACGAAATTGTTCCTACTCATCAATCATAATGGTGCTGATAGAAACTTTAATGCTAGAGAATTTGGTCGCAACGTTTATAACCCTGTACCTTCCTTAGACAACGTGTACTCTATAGAACTATTAAACTAGGAAGTTTTAACCTCGTGGTTGAAACAAACTGGTTATCTGACGATACAATCGAGGCAGCTATGACCGAAAGGCTATTCGAATTCCTTTTACCGATGATAATAGTGTACGGAGAGGAGATCAGTACACCGTCAATTTGCACTAATTACTCGAAGGTCCAGAAGTACATGAGATGAGAATGTCTCGCAAATCTGGCGCATGTGAGTAAAGATAAATCGACAATTAAGGGACCCGAATATGTCCCGACTATTAGAGAATGTCCTAGGGTTACACGTCCACCCCATCGTGAAGTCGAATTCCGGATTGATTTGGTGCCAGCACCTGCACCCGTTACGCGCACAATATACGGACTTGCACCTTTAGAACTACAAGAGCTTTCCATGGTGAAGAACATCAGGGTTGTAATGCCTAATTTGTGACATGTACTAGAAGGTGTGTCACATAACCACGAATTCCCGAGTTGGAGCTTCGGCCTTGTTTGTTAAGAAGAAAGATGGGTCGATGAGATTGTGTATCGACTACAGAGAATTGAACAAGTTGACAATCAAGAATCGGTACCCGCTACTGAGGATTGATGACTTATTTAATCAGCTGCAGAGATCCAGTTGTTATTCGAAGATTGATTTGAGATTCGGGTATCATCAATTGAGAGTCAAAGAAGCTGATGTCCCAAAGACAGCGTTTAGAACACGTTATGGACATTATGAGTTTACAGTGATGTCGTTTGGATTGACAAACGCACCAGCAGTATTCATGGACCTCATGAACCGTGTGTGTTAGCCATACCTAGATAAATTCGTCATTGTGTTTATTGATGATATATTGGTGTACTCCAAGAACAGAGAAGAGCACGAGCAGCATCTACGTTCGATATTGACTATGCTTAGAGAAGATCAGTTGTATGCAAAGTTCTCTAAGTGTGACTTTTGGTTACCATAAGTACAATTTCTTGGCCATGTTGTAGGGGACAATGGAATAAAGGTCGATCCAGCAAATATTGAGTCGGTTAAGAATTGGGAAACTCCAAAGACGCCAACGCAGATTAGGCAATTTTTGGGTCTAGCTGGTTACTACAGAAGATTCATTGAAGGATTCTCTAAGATCGCCCGACCATTAACCGCATTGACTCATAAGGGCAAGAAGTTTGAGTGGTCAGAACCGCAAGAGACTGCATTTCAGTTGTTGAAGGAGAAGTTAACAACTACACCAGTATTATCTCTACCCGAGGGAAGCGAAGATTTTGTTGTTTATTGTGATGCCTCACGTCAAGGAATGGGTTGCGTGCTTATGCAACGAAACAAGGTTATTGCTTATGGATCGCGTCAGTTAAAGATTCATGAGCAGAACTACACTACGCACGACCTTGAGTTAGGAGCTGTTGTCTTTGCACTTAAAATGTGGAGACACTACCTGTTTGGAACCAAGTTCACTATCTTCACTGACCATAAGAGTTTACAGCACATATTCGATCCGAAACAGCTCAACATGAGACAACGACGTTGGATGGAACTACTTAATGATTATAACTGCGAACTTCAATACCATCCGGGCAAGGCGAATGTTGTGGCAGATGCCTTAAGCAGAAAGGAGCGAGAGAAACCTCTTAGGGTTAAAGCACTTAACATAGTTGTCCGTACAAATCTCACATCACAAATCCGCGAAGCACAACAAGAAGCCATGAAACAAGAGAATGTTAATGTTGAATTTCTCAAAGGGATGAATAAGAAGTTTGACATCAAGGAGGACGGAACACGGTACTTTGCTAACCGAATTTGGGTACCAAGGTTTGGTGGATTGAGAGAACTAGTGTTGGAGGAAGCACACAAGTCGAGATGCTCAATTCATCCAGGGTCAGATAAAATGTACCAAGATTTGAAGGCGTTTTATTGGTGGCCAAATTTGAAAGCTGACATTGCTACCTATGTCGGGAAGTGCTTGACTTACGCTAAAGTCAAGGCTGAACATCAGAAGCCATCAGGATTATTAACTCAACCAGAGATTCCCCAGTGGAAGTGGGAAGGTATTTCCATGGACTTCATTATGAAACTGCCAAGAACGGCGGGAGGTCACTATACTATTTGGGTTATCGTAGATCGTCTCACTAAGTCCGCACACTTCTTACCGATAAGGGAAACAGATAAAATGGAGAAGTTGGCTCAGATCTACATTAAGGAAGTCGTCTCTAGGCATGGAGTGCCTATATCCATTATATCCGATCGCGATAGCAGATTTACTTCCAGGTTTTGGCAATCATTACAGAAAGCAATGGGGACTCGTTTAGATATGAGTACAACATATCACCCCCAGACGGATGGCCAGAGCGAGCGAACTATTCAGACTTTTGAGGACATGCTGAGAGCGTGTGTCATTGATTTCGGAAACGGATGGGATAAGTATTTACCACTAGCTGAGTTCTCATACAATAACAGCTACCATGCGAGCATTAAGACTGCACCTTTCGAGGCATTATACGTAAGGAAGTGTAGATCTCCCGTTTGTTGGAGCGAGTTGGGTGATAGTCAGTTGACAGGTCCTGAGATTATTCAGGAGACAACTGAGAAAGTCCTACAGATTCAGGAACGACTGAGGATGGATCGAACTTGTCAAAAGAGTTACATCAATGTTAGACGGAAGGACATAGAGTTCCAAGTTGGTGACAAGGTTATGCTTAAGGTATCACCTTGGAAGGGTGTTGTACGATTTGGGAAACGAGGTAAACTGAGTCCTAGATATGTTGGACCGTTTGAGATAACTGAAAGAGTTGGACCAGTAGCTTACAGATTGGAACTGCCACAAGCACTCAGTGGTATTCATGACGTTTTCCATGTATCCAATCTAAAGAAGTGCCTAGCCGATGATAATTTGATTATTCCTTTAGAGGAACTACGTATCGACGACAAACTTCATTTCATTGAGGAACCTGTTGAAATCTTGGGCCGAGAAGTCAAACAGTTGAAGCAAAGTAGAATTCCTATCGTTAAAGTTCGGTGGAACACGAGAAGAGGACCAGAGTTCACGTGGGAGCGTGAAGACCAGATGAGGCTGAAGTATCCGCAATTGTTTCCCGAGGAAACTACTTCAGCGGACGATCACTAAAATTTCGGGACGAAATTTTCAATAACAGGTGGGTAATGTAACAACCCTGATTTTTCCGTTACTTCCGTTAACCTTCCGTTAGTTTATTTAACGGCGATTATTTAACTTTTATGCGTTTACGTGTATTAAATGCGTACTTGATCTTCGGAGGGTTTCAATAATTAATATGGGTTGATATTAATTCAAATAAATATTTCGGATAATGAAATACGATAAAAACGATACGATTTTAATAATAGCTTTTTGAGCAACGAAACGCTCGGGTTTATTTTAATAATTAATTTTATTAATTATTAACTTTTTAAAATATTTAATTTATTGGGTTTTTAATAAATTAAACGATTGGTTGCGTTTAACGATCGGGTTAGCGTTCCGGGCCTTCGGTACGACTAAACGGCACTTAAAACGGACCACGATTGCACGGAATTGCAAAACACGAGCCCGGGAGTACCCCATGGGCCATATTCGGCCGACCCCACTCCCCCTCCCCCTTATATTTTGATTTTTAAGTTTACTTGAGGGACTTAGTTGCTAATTATCGATTTTAGGGCCTAATATAAATACATAAGTGTAAACATAAACTAGTAAACCCTCACACAATTTCTTAGCAGTCGACTTCTTCTCCTCCCTCCCTCCCTTGCTGCTGGCCGTCGCCCATGGCACACACACACACACACTCAAAAATTAATTTTGATCAATCTCGTTTCATTAAAGTTGCAATTCTCGATCTCCTCTACGCGTGTGTATCGTTAATTTTACGATCTAAGGTATAATTACATAAACCCTAATCTTTAAAATCAGATTTTTTTTAAGGTTTCATGTAATAGGTTGTCTATTGCTCAAGTCTTGATGTGTGATTATTAATTGAGGCGTTAATTTGTCCAGTTGTGTTGATTAACTTGAAAACCGAATTTGTTTATTGCATGTATAGTGATTTTAAGTTTTTCAAATGCATGATATTATGTGATAATCAGATTCCTTGCGAAAAACTATTGAGTTTAGGCTTTGGATTCGCTTGATTTCGTTTCCGTATGATTAAGTTATGTCAATTTGAATTATCGTTGTGTTTTTGTTGCTTGATCAGAAATCTGGTATTGACAGACAACGAATTGGCATGTGAGACTTATACCACTGGAAATATAATTTAAAAACACTCAATTTAGACTAGGATATCATGTCGTTTGCTTATGTATAGCCCGAGATATGTTTGAATTAGTGTAAAAGTAGTTTTATACAGCACTTGCATGAAAATAACCTTGTATGATAAAATGTGTTAACTTCTGAGATTAAAGCTTTGCATATTTGAAAATTATACAAAAAGTACTTCATCTTTCATGTGGATATCATAGGCTAATTGTATCTATATCTTCGGATAATCGCGTGCGAATGTGACTAACTAAATGAGAATCGAATCTGTAAATTGAACACGGTTTTGTACTCTGTGGATTGTGTATATTGCATGAGCATGTATTCTTCTGTAAAATTAAACTTAACATGATATGTGACTTATTGTTAGTTTATGTCAATATCTGAAACTTTATGCATTGGGCACAATAGAGCCATACTTTATGTGAATTCTGATTTGAGCTGAAAACTGAATGTTCAACTTGCACGAATAAACTGTACAAATTGGCTAAACAAAAGTTGCTAGATTTTTTATATGTGTTAATTTGATTTGTCCTTGAACTATGGCCACTGGTCTTGTATCAATTTCATGTTCCAAACTCCGGATAGAGCCAAAATTAAATCAGTGCGCGGTCAGAAACTGACTTGGCAAACCCCAAATGTATCCCTTCTGATTCCTGACTTTTAATTGTCGTATGAGTCCCTGGCTGGACTTTTTGGAATCTATTTTAAGTATATTTGTGATCTGGAGTTTGTAATGTTTACTTGAATTTTGTACTATGAGATTTGTACTATGAGATAATGTGCTAAGTATGCTACGTGTTCATGAACTTTGTGCATAACGATAAACTGAAATTGTGAAAATGATCATTCATGACCTAAAACGTATTATTTGACTTAGGTTTGACATGTTGAACAATATTTGAGATGAACCTACTGATGTTGACTTTAGTTGACTACTTTGACCAAGTTTGACTTTCGGTTTGACTTCGGTTGACTTTGTTTGACTTGCATGAATTACTTGACTATATGTTGACTTTTACTTTGAAACGCATCGAGTCGAGCAATAAGACAACGTACACTATGAAACCACATTAATTTAAGATACATATATTGACCAACCTACATACGTATACTTAGGTTGCATTACTCGGCTATAAACCGTACAAGTTAATTGTTCACTTTTCAATCCGAGCTTATTTCAAAGGTGAGTCTACAGTCCCGCTTTTTACATGTTTTCAGGGATGAGAATACACGCTGTTATATTTACATTTTCAAATACTTTTGTATTGACATGAGTACTACACATGTGCATATTGAGTTTTGTTCAAAAAGCCTCTAGCTTGAATACTTTTAATACCATCGGTGTAAGCACAATTTAGATGGACGGATCCGTTAGGTTGACAACCTCACCCGCTATAAAAACTGTGGTGCATTTACTTTGAACATTAAATACATTTGAACAAGTGTATAACATTTTACGAGGTAATGGCGGGTATATTGGCTTCTATACTCGGGTCATTGCTAGTATTCAGGTGCTCGGTTTATGCAAACGGTAGAATCTCGTGGTCAAGAAAACTAAACTATTTTTCTGATAACTGTTTTTCAGATACTGTTACATTACTTTAAACCTGTAGATTCACCAACATTATTTGTTGACCTGTTTTTGCGTGTTGTTATTCTCAGTTATTAATTGCTTCCGCTGTAGAATATTGCTGTTACGTAGAAGTCAAGCCAAGCACTGGGACCAGCATTAACATTTCGTTAAAGGGATTTTTGACGGGGTGTTACATGTAAAGAGGTATGTTTCGTTCTTGCACGCGGTATGAGAAGAACTGTGATCCAATCATAGTGCAGAGTAATACTAAATTTTTTTTCCTTCAGAAAATGCGTCGAATAAATTTTGAAAAATTTTAAGTCGTTTAATGTTACAATAATAATGGAACGAAGTTCTTAGTAAAACGTGTACCATTTTAAGTAAAACGATTGGAGCTAGTTAAAACACTCATACAAGAATTTGATATGTACTAACTGATAATAAGTAAAGGTAATTTTATTTATTTTATTATATAAATATATACGATTTATAAAATTTGCACGAATGACAGTAAATAAAATTACTTTATAAAATTTTGAGAGGATCACACAGAAAAATAGTGTGTGTAAAATTGTGATAATTTTCATATATTGGAAATTACGAGTTGGAATAAGATCGAGGAAGACCGACTGAAGGATTTTGAAAATTTCGGATGACATTTGAGCAACAAATGTTACCAATGAATTTAAATGTGGTTGGTGACTATTATCAGGGCATAGGTTTCTTGGACCTAAAACGTTCATGTGTGAAGCTGTTGCTAACAAGTGAGGTATGAATAATGAAGTATGAGGATGAGAAGTTATTTGATTTTGTAAAATGTCAAACAAGTTATGAATAGTTATTT
This sequence comes from Rutidosis leptorrhynchoides, assembly GCF_046630445.1. NCBI lineage: Eukaryota > Viridiplantae > Streptophyta > Magnoliopsida > Asterales > Asteraceae > Rutidosis > Rutidosis leptorrhynchoides. The sequence goes on along the minus strand of NC_092334.1, from coordinate 705,874,940 downwards.
TAAGTCGTAAGACCGGTGATGTTAATATCACCAAGTGAGTAATATTTTGGAATAAGTTAAGGTTTATAGTTACGTAAGAAAGAGTTATATTCCGATAGGCATGGAAAATAAGATCCTTGGGTAGTCCGTAACTTAGAATTTGAATCGTTCAAGTGATAGTTGATGTCCGAGGACTCTGTACGACATGTCATGAATCGCTTGATTCTGACGGTCCTAAAGATTTCAAGATCACTTGGATATGAATAATCCGATGTCCGCTTAGACAAGTATGAGGACATGCTAAAGTAGTGGCTTTTGTGATGATTTGAAAATTCAAATTATCACATTCTTAATAAAGCTGTGATTATTTCCAGGATGGTATGAATTCCCCAATGGGTAAGGGTGATGTAAAGACATGATGTCATGCACCACTAACATGCGTGGATAGGTCTATTGTGATGAGTAAACCTCGCAGCTCTTATGTATCAAGAAGCATAAGGTTCACTTAATAAAGTAAGTGTTCGGATGGTGAGAAAATTGACAATTGCAACTTTTATCTATGTGGAAGTTTGTGTGAGAAGAATATGATATTCAACATACATTGTTGTTAATGAGGAAGTGTCAATCTCAATGTGAGGTTAGGCAATGCAATCTGACGAGGCTGAGGTGTTGCGAACGATATATCCGTTAGTAAACGTAAGCTCTACACTTCTATAGAGTAAGTAGTGATTAATTAGAGAAAGTCATGATTGTAACACTGAGGAGAAATGAAGTATCGTAAGATTTTCAGGAAGTGGTTAACGATTCAAAGGTCGTCATTTATTGTTTAGGTACAACAAATTACGCGATGTTTAACCTTAGGTAACATAATGATAATCACATCAATATGTTCATAATCATAACTATATTCATAACTATATTTATTATTATTAATATTTATCATAATAATAAGTATTACTTGAGAGTTATGGTTTAAAGTTATACCTCAGATTGAAAAACGAATAATAGATCGAGGAAAGGGTGATGTTTGGTCTCGGTTAGCAGCAGCAAAAGTCGAGTATTGTTTGGGTTTTGGTGATTCTAGGCAGTACAACCCAAGTAGCATCAACATGTAGCAGTAGCAGGTTAAACTTGGGTGGTGTTCGACAACAGGCAGCAACAAGGAAGCAGCAGAATTCCCATCGAAACAGATTCAGGAAACGAGTAGAACAATTAGCAGCAAAGTAGCAGCAAAAACACAACAAAACGAGGCTGTTTTGAGTCACGAAAAGAAGCAACAACAGCAGACCAAGCTTCAACTTTATGGGTTGCAGTTTGTCGAACCAGAAGCATAAAAGAAACAGCAGCAACAGCTGCAAGTGATGGCGGTTTAGTGATGATTTATGGCTGCAAAAATAGCAGCAAAACAGGAGCTAAAAACGTAGTACAAAGTACTAGCAAACAGGAGCAGCAGCAGGCCGCCAAAAATGGATTGTTTTGGGGTGTTTTTCAGCTGCAAAATGCAGCCCAACAAGGGCAGTGAAGGTGGCGGGTTTAGGGCTGCCAAAAACAACAGCACATTGGACGAATTGGTGGTGGTTTTGGGTTGGTTCTCGACTGCAAAATAGCAGCTGACAGATGCAGTTTGGGCGAGGATTTGCAGCCCAAAAGATAGAAGTTGGTGGTTTGTATGATGGCAATCGAATAGCAGCAGTAGTAGGTGGTCAAATAGGGGATGTTCTTGGCTACAACAGTCCAAAAGTGGATTATTGTGGTGGTGGTTCTCGGCAAAAAAAAATGCAGAGAGGGAAAAGAAGTTGGTTTGGGTAGTGTGATTGTAGTGATCAAGGAGAGAATTTTGTGTTTGATTTATGAATGAGGAGTTAGGAGCTTTAAGGGGTCTTTATAAGGGAGCAATTAGTTCAAGAGTGGGATTCTTAGTCCCATTAGGATTAGTCCATGGAAGTTTGAAGAATACTAGAATTCTTTAGTTTAATTTTATCATTTTAATTGTTTATTAGTTTATTAATCTCTATTTATTTTATTAATTAAAGAATTTATTTAATCTTTAATTTATTTATTATTTTAGCCGAATTTATTTATTTATTTCTATTAAATTCAGTTTTTGTTTTATTTGATTTTTGTTATTTTCTCACATGTAGACTTTAGTCCTTGTACATTTTAATTGTAGTGATTTATTTGTTTAATTAAGTGTACTTTAGTCCCCGAACGTTGTAAGTTTTTATTTCGTTAAGTTGATGATGATGATCCAAAGTCGTTAACTGGATAACTAAATTATTCTAAGTTTCGTTGGTCTAAAATGACCTAGTCTCAGCTTTTTTTTTTTTTAACCGGGTATGTTTCAAGTTTGCTTTGAACAGCGTAGGATTCATTCCTAAGTTTTATGTTTCGTTAACTTCTGAATAGAAAACATGATGGAGAAATTCGGGTTGTTATATTATATATTAATCATCATTAAGTGTCATCTAACAATCATTTTAGGTAATTGGGAATTACTTGAAAATCAAGAGTTATTTAGTTATACTTAGTAATGGATCGGGTTCGGAGAGTGCAGTGTGCACGCCCGTAAGGGTTGACTAGACTGTCACAATATAACGAGGGTCAAGGGTGCGTCCCCTTGCGGGGTCCAAGGGGCAAATCTATTTTAAGATCCAAGGTATGCGTTTGGACCTGCAAGTAAGGTTAGGTTGAAGTTTAACTTCTTAATAATTCTTTTGAAAATTGCATATGTATGTGCGAGATTGAAAAGAACTACCTATATAAGCATGAAGTTTTACCGCTTCAAGCTAGCTTTGGACTTAGCTCACTATATGTTCATTGAAGGATTGAGACACATGACGCATAAGTATCAAGTTAGTATTAGACAAATATAAGAAACTGATGTGTATAATACATTCTCGTATTCATATGTGAAGAAGGGTTCAATTCTTAGAACACCATAATTCTCGAATTCTTGATTTGTATATACTAAGAAGAAAATTTAATTTCTGAAATATTTTCATTAATGCATTGGTTTGTCTGTTTGTTCAAGTTGGTTTGTAAATCAAGGATTACACTAAAATGGGAGGATTTGATTTTATTGATATAACAACCATTTTAGGTAATTGAGATTTACTTGAAAAGCAAGAGTTATCTAGTTATACTTAGTAACAGGTTCGGAGAGTGCGAAGTGCACACCCGTAAGGGTTGACTAAACACTGTCGCAATATAGCGGGGGTTAAGAGGAATGCGCCTCCTTGCGGGGTCCAAGGGAGCAAAGTCCCTAGTGAGCGGGCATGGGTCGAGGGGGCAGCACCCCGAAACCTCAACCGAAATGACATTTACTTTGTATCGAAAAGTTACTTCCCACCAAACGGTATGACTTTTGGTCAACCGATTTTCCCCAATGAAAGGTTGTACCCTTTCATTTCAACCTCCAAAATTAAAAAAAAAATCATTTTCGTTTTAGCAGATTGCTTTTCATATGAACAAAAATAGAAACGGAAACACATTCTCACTACTACTATAATTTGATATCTTCTTGCCTAAAATCAAATTGCGTTCTTGTCTTTCCTAATTAAGATTTCGTGCAACCCGAGGTAGGAAATGGTCGAAATACTTAATTTGATAAGTGTTTCACGATTCAAGAATCAATCAAGGATTATCAATCTGCAACACGTTTTATAATAATCGTAACATTAATACGTATAGTTTTTTTATAGTTATATCTGAATCTGAGATATTGTTAAGACTTTTCTAATGAAAACCATTAAAGTTAACCGTAAAAAATTATTAAATGCATATTCTGATTGTACATTTCTAAAAAAAACTAACTTTAACCAATAAATTGTCAAAATGTATCACATTTTTTTTTCTTTCACATATTACTTCATAAAGAAAATTAAACTTTTCCTAATTATTATTAGAGTATTTGTTAACATCGGTAGCCTATTATGTGATATCACATCGGCCTTTCTAAATTCATTCGTGCGTCCTACCAAAACCGGGAATGTTGTTTATATGGAAACTCAAACCACCTAGATTTTTTCTTTGTAAATTAAGATTCCAATTTAAACCCTATTTCTATCTTTCTTTCCTTCGTAATTTGTCTTTTACTTTTTTTTATTATTCATTCTCCAAATTGCGTTCCAATATCACAATTTCATCTTTTTGAACCAAAATTTGTTCGATAGCCAACAAATTGTTTCACAATTTCTGGTAAGTAGCCATATACAACCAATGTACGTGTATTCTCGATTTTAAATTATTATTTATTATTTTAAAAAAGGATATATAATGGTCTTTATTGTTTAGTATAAATATAAATATAAATAAATACAGAATACAGATATAAAATATAATGTCTTCTTTTTTGTTAGTTTGTTACAATTTGGTTATCACATTAGTATTTCATGAATTTGCAGATTGTTACTTGAAGGGTGAATCATCATAGTAATTAATTAATATGGAAACTAAAAAACTGTTCTTCCTACCTTGTGCCGATGACGATGGCACACCGATGTGTTTTATGTGTAAAAAATATTTTCCGGCGATGAATTATCTTTATGGTCACATGAAAAATCATAGTAACTCAGATTGGCGGGAAATTTTGCCGTCAGAACCTGAAAAATCAACGGTGGTTGTTTGTCGTACACTTCTTTCTGCACTGGATTATAATTATAATCGGTTTGATAATGAAGAAAATAGTTGTGATGATAATCATGAAGAGATTAAAGCGAAGTTAGAGTTACCTACATGGACAGTGATCGGAAAAAGAGGTCGGCCGGCTACCAAAGTAGCGGCGAAAGGTGGTAATAACGTTGATGGTAAAGATTTGGGTAGTAAATATTAAATTTGAATATATTTTGAAGTGTTAATTTCGTTTTTTTAATGGCAATTTAGTTTAAGAATTAATGATGATAGTTTTAAGAAAAAATATCATGGTGACCTAAAGTTCAAATCAAACATGGTTGATCTCAAGTTTTAAGCATAGTACACGTTTGGTTCTAGAATTAAATGGGCGTTAAAACCAGTTTTAAGCATAGTACACGTTTGGTTCTAGAATTAAATGGGCGTTAAAACCATCTAGTTAATCTTATCAAGTGAAAAACACATGCGGGTTTTTTTTTGTCTTTTTTGCTTGCAACAAATTAGGTAACCCTAATTTTTTTCATCTTCAAACACGTTCATTAATCATATTAAAATCCACCAACCCTAATTTCTTTAATCTTCATATCTTTTCACTTCTATCAAATCTAAATCTTCATATCGCTGGAACCAACCAAACCCATATTTAACAAATTATGTTCAATGGGTATTTGTTAAAACGTCAACAGCACCATCCGGGAATTATACATATGGAAATCAAAAAATTACGTCAAATAAACATACAATTGTTGTATCCTCTTCAATTCTCTCACCCAAACGCAATCGGTGATTGTTGGCAAAAAAAAACACAATCATCATCGAAACGATGATGAAAAAGAGAAATTTTGATACCATACATGAAAGCTTGATGTTAAAATCTTTAGATCTGAAAAGGTAACTTGAAACGACACAACTTCGAGTCGCCGAAAAACGTAACATTGAGTTGTTGTAATTTTGCCGGAATTTGGGTTTGATATCTGGGTTCTAACAAAAAAATGGTTTTTATTTTTTGCCGTGATTTTGAATCCGCCGAAATTTTGAAGGAGATATCACAACTATGAAAACCATATTTAGACTAATTGATGCTAAACACTCGAAGCAAACATGAAAAAAGGTTCGGTGATATATTTAGTAGTATGTAGAAACACAAATACTATCCAACACAGGTTAAATTTTGGATCTGGACTTCAATTCGTTGTAATGGATTTGATTGTGTAAAATATAGGTATATGTATACTTTTATTTTAAGAATTTTAATTTTAAGAATTTGTATGTTTTTGTTGATGATGGTGTTTTGTTTAGATGTAGTTGATAAGTGGTTCTGTTTGGTGATGAAGGTGTTTTTTAAGGTGAAGATATTCTTAAACATGATGAAGCAAATTGACTAATCTTACAGAATTTGACGAAAATACCCTCACATTTTAATCATGTGTTCATCATGTGCCAATTATGTGTTTAACCTAACTAGTAGATACTAACAATCGTTAAAACCTAGGACCATTCATGTATTATGTTTAAAATTTGGGGCCAACCATGATTGATTTAAACTTTAAGTCCCAATCTGATTTTTAGTACAAACTTTGAGGACCAATCATGATAGTTTTTCTAGTTTTAATCTACTCGATCTTTTGTAATGAGATCTTGAATTGTTTTGAAGTTATATAAAGAAATTGATATTGATATTGATTTGGTAAGCTTCAAAATTTGCTATTAGAGGATTAATACGTCGGAACTTTTTTAGAAGTAATTGACAATTCGAAGATTAATCGAAAATTAATCGGATTATATTTTTTTTATATTTAAATATTATATTTCAAAATTATGGGTAATATAGAAGAAAATCATAATATATAAACATAAAATTTAACATAATTGTTTAAAATCGTTAAATTTTTTAAAATTCCAATTAAAATTCATATCAAAATGTTGATAATTTTGACTTTGACTTTGATGAACAAATTCGATTCTGACCCATTAATCGGTGTTACCCGCTTAATTAAGAGTACTTGAAGTTTTTTACAACAGTGATTTGGTGACATGAAACAAATGAGTGATAAATTTATTATTAATTATTATTTTTGATAAGTTATAATGAGTTTTCTAAACGACTTTAGGCAATCGCTAACTCATAGTGTGTTATATATTTAAGTACTTACATTACTATTTTACTATTACTATATTATATCTTATAGACAAAAATGGTGAATAGTAGCTAGGGGTATTTTTGTCATTTTTTTAACTAACTTTCATTACACCAATAAAGGCCCATACACTTTTATCATAAATTCAAAACGACCCCCCACATAGGAGGTAAATTGTCAAATAACTATTTTCATAAAAAAAATCTTATATAAACTCCACCCAAATATTCAACGGGTCATATCTTCTCGCTCGCAACGAGTTAAATTTTTCCGACACCATCGTTAAACTCGAAATAATTTTAGGAACACAATGTCACTAACTATACGCAAAACGGACGCTTTTTAAAAAACGCTAAATATCTGAGATACTTTTCATACATGTTGATTTTGCGTTAAATTTTTAAAAGTCGAAAATTCCATAACATTTAAATCTTTCGTGGGTTATACCTTTTAGTTCAACTCGAGTTGCGCTTCAGCGACATCATCGTTAGCCACGAAATAATTATACAAACTAAACGCAATAAAATACATTGAAAACCGAACACCCGGCACGAAGAGTTCGACAACCCGTTAAAGTCATTATATAATAGTGAATAGAGCGGACGTTAAAAAATCTATTAAAAATCTATTTGCATTGATAAAACTGTATTAGTAATCGGTACATGATTTGCACTTGTGGTTATTCTTATTCTTATTCTTATTCTTATTCTTGTAACATATTAAAAGACAAGCACTTTTCTGTCCTTTCCTCAGGCCAAAAACATCCCCCTTGTTATAAAATATCTAGATTGTGTTATAAAATATCTAGATTGGATGTTAATTTTATTATTATTATATTTCTTGCATAGTAATATTTTATACTATAAATAGACATGTATGGTAACCATTTAAGGTGTACCATTTCTCTTGAAATATCAATATCAATATTTCTTCTCTCTTTCTTCTCTCTTTTTTCTCTCTTTGTTCTTATAACCACTAAAGGTAGTTATAAGCCTACTGAATTATAACACGTTATCAGCACGAAGTGCTCCATATAATCAAGGTTTATCTAAGCAAGCACAAGTCACTAATCAAGGTAAGAAATTCTTTAACGATATCTTCTATTATTTATTAGTAAGGTCAATGGCGGAGCTAGTAGGGGGACTTTGGGGTGCCCAGCCACCGCTAATCGTGTTAAGAATATAGAGTACTAATTATGTATATGGCGAAAAAATATTTGAAGTCCGGTCCTGGGAATTGCAGGTGGGGTTTGGTAAAAGATTTAATAGACACGATGAGTTTTTATTATCTTTTTGTTAAAATCTCTTAACTAGTGTATTCCACACTCTTTTACTCCCTCAAATTTTATAATATAAAAATTAAACCCCAAATGTTAATGTATACATAAGTACTCCGTTTTTGTTATAAATGAAACAGAAATCTAAATGTCAATATATCACATATTTCAACCTCATATACTTTTATGTTGTTTACACTAAAAATCTAAGAGTCAATTTTTATCACTATGTCTCATATGTAAGTTTACACTAAAAATAATTTCTCAATTTTCGCTTTTCAATTATGATACTTTTTATGTTGTTCGATATAATTTTATATTTCTATTTAAAAGTAAATGAAGCCTCCCTTAACGGAAATTCCTGGCTCCGCCTCTGAGTAAGGTAAATATTATTATCATCATAAGTAAAATTATATTTCTGCAATCTAACTTTTACTAACTTCACTAACATTTATATTTATGTTATTTAAGTTATATATATGGTCGGTTATACCACCTGAATTATAATTCCATAATCTAACTTTTACTAACTTCACTAACATTTATATTTATGTTATTTAAGTTATATATATGGTCGGTTATACCACCTGAATTATATTTTCTGTAATATAACTCTTATTAACTTCACTAACATTTATATTTATGTTAATAAGACCTCATGATTGTACGCAACACGTCATTTGACAACACGGTACTTTATGTACGCAACACGTCATTTGACAACACGGTACCATGGGTCAAGATTAATTCCGATCAATACGAATACGATGGGGTCTTTATATGTTATCTAACATTTATAATTACTTATGCAATTAATCATTATTTATTTCATGCATACTAATGTTTATTCTTAAATTTATAATCTTAAAAGTTAAAATAAAATAAAAAGGTAGTTTGTATTTTTATTAAAAGTAAATCTTAAAAGTTAAAATAAGAAAAAGTAGTTTGTACTTTTATTAAAAGTAAATCTTAAAAGTTAAAATATAAAAAGTAGTTTGTATTTTTATTAAAAGTAAATCTTAAAAGTTAAAATAAGAAAAAGTATTTTGTACTTTTATTAAAAGTAAATCTTAAAGGTTAAAATACAAAAAGTAGTTTGTATTTTTATTAAAAGTAAATCTTAAAAGTTAAAATAAAAAAAAAGTAGTTTGTATTTTTATTAAAAGTAAATCTTAAAAGTTAAAAAAAAAGAGATACAAAACACACATACACAAAATGCTATTTTTCTTTCTCATTTTCAAATAACCAAAATACTTGAAATCTATAATTGGGTTCGGTTTTGGTGAAAATAAGGAAGAAGAAAAGATCCGTTAAGTAGAAGGTATAGATCGAAGCAAGGTTGGAACTTTGGGTGTCTACCGTTTAGAGGAACTCTTCTTTGAGTTTTCAAATTCGATTTTCAAAAGGCTACAAAGGTTGTATTCTAATCTTCTCTCGTTCGATTTCGTTAATTTGTTTTGTTTACTAAAGTTTTGTACAATGATCCGTGGAAGAGTATGATTTTATAAAGTTTTAAAAAATGCTTCCGCTCGCTTTGAATTAGTATCATACTCCAATAGGTATTTGGTTCACTATCTAAACAAATTTGATTTACATAATCCATTTTCTTAAAAGAATTCACACTATTTATTTTATGATGAGAGATTATATGTGTTAATTAAGATGAAAGAGAAGTATAAAGAAAAGAAACACTGCATATATACTTATAAACAAACCAAATAAAAAGGGTACACAAACAAAGCATAGTAATGTAAAACTATTTTCTAATGCCTAATTGTCTAATAATAAAAGGGACACTAACTTGTCTAATAAAAGGGACTCTGATTTGGCGGTACAGAGCCAAACCTTCTAACCTTGAAGATAATGTTCAAATCTTAGAAATGAGACGAAGATTGTTTCAAAGAATGAGACAAAGATTGCTCGGTGTAATTGTCTTTCAAAAATAGAAAAAATAAGTAAGGAAATGAAAATGGACATAAATTATTTATGTGTATACAAAGAGCCATAAGCATTATATTAGACTGTTTCTAACCGTGACGGTGACATCAAAGGCAAGTGATGTACTTTTTGGTGATGTGGCAAGGTCAAGAGACGAAGTTAAATAAATGGGGAGTTAAAAAAAAATAGTCAAATTGTTTCAACGAACAAGGGTTCAATTGGATGTCTCTTAAAAAAAAAAAAAAAAATCCAAATTTCCAGTTATTTGATTTAAAAAAAAAAAAATCCACGGGTACGGGTGATGGATCCAATGGATCCGCATCCACGACCCGCGGGTGCTATCCCTAATTGTGACAAGTACGAATCAACTAAAAGTCTAAAAGATAAATGCTCTTATAGGGATCAAATGTTCACAATAATTGCCTAAGCTAGATATGAAACAAATAGTTCATCAAAAAAAAAAAAATATGCATCTAAAGCTTCTACTGAAAATTAATGTGCAAGGTACAACATATAACTATATGGTCAAATTCATTTGAGCCTTCGGAGTCACAAGTATATGATGTATATATATTATTCAATTAACAAAATAGTAAATCGAAATTAATTCATATGAATAGTAAAACGAAATTAATTAATTTACTATTCACATAAAAAAACGCATATTATAAAAGCGCATATGATGAAAACCGCATATGATGAAAAGCGCAGCGTATATGATAAAAAGCGAATATGATGAAAAGCACATCGCATATGATGAAAAGCACATATGATTAAAAGCGCATATGGTAAAAAACACAGCGCATATGGTGAAAAACACAGCGCATATGATTAAAAGCGTATATGGTGAAAAGGATATATGATAAAAAAACACATATGGTGATTTAAAAAAAAAAACACATATGGTGATTAATGGAAAACACATATGGTGATTAATGAAAAGTATATTGTGAAAAAGAATCACAAATATTTCTTGAAAGAATTCAAGGTAAGATATATGAACCAATTCATCCATCATGTGAACCATTTTGATATTTCATGGTTCTAATAGACGCATCTAGCGGATGGTCTCATATTTGTATGTTATCAAGCCGTAATATGGCATTTGCAAAGTTTCTTGCACAAATTATTAAATTGAGAACACATTATTCTGATTACACCATTAAAAGGATGAGACTTGATAATGCTGGTGAGTTAACATCTCAAGCATTTAATGATCATTATATATCTACAGGGATTGTTGTTGAACATCCAGTTGCTCATGTGCATACACAAAATTGGTTTAACTAAATCAATAGATAAACGCTTGCAGCTAATAACTAGACAATTGATAATGAGTACAAAACTATCAATATTTATATGTGGACATGTAAATTTACATGCTGCGACATTAATTCGCATTATACCATGTGGAAGTCATAAATATTTTCACTTACTACTTGATTTTGGCCAAGAGCCAAATATTTTCCACCGTAGAACATTGGTTGTACAGTGTATGTTCCAATTGTATCACCACAACACAATAAAATGTTTTTTTCAAAGAAAGATGGTAATATATTTTGGATATAAAACATCTTCAATCATAAGATATACTGAACCCATGATGGGTGATGTTTTTACAGCACGTTTTGCTGATTGTCATTTTAATAAAACATTGTTCCCTAGATTAGGGGGTGAAGTAAAAAAAATAATAATAAAATGATGCTTCATGATGTGAACATCAATTAAGGTATATTGAACTCGCACAAAAGAATGTGAAACGAAAGTTCAAAAAATAATGCATATGCAAGAACTTGCAAATTAATTACTTTATGCATTTACAGATTAAAAAAAAAGGTGACTAAATCATATATACCAGCGATAAATGCTTCAGCTCGAACTGAAATTCCAAAAGCTGGCAATAATGTCACTGTTGAGTCTTTGCCACGCATCAAACGTGGAAGATCAATTGGTTCCGAAGATAAAAATCCTCGAAAAAGAAAATCAGCTGATAATGAGGTAAAAGAAAGTGTTCAAGAAGAACCACAAATCAATATTCCTTCTGCAGAGGATATTGATAAATGTAAATACTAAAATTGCGATAAATTATGCAATATTATGGAACCGAAATGAAATTAAAATCTCTATGAGATATTTTCATATAATGTTACAATGACATCATGAATAAAGATGATGATCTGGAACTAAAATCTGTCATTGAATATACAAAATGGACATGATTGAGCTCAATGGAAAGGAACAATACGAGCTGAATTAGAATCGCTCGATAAAAGAAAAGTTTTCGGATCAATCGTTATCACTTTTAAAGATGTGAAACGTATGGGATACAAATGAATTTTTATCCGAAAAGAAATGTGCAAATGAAGTTACAAGGAAAACTAGACTTGTAACTCAATATTTCCCACAAAGACCATAAATGAATTAGGAGGAAAACTTATCCTCCTGTAATGGATACAATTACTTATTAGATACTTAATCAACCTGGCAGTTATTTAAATGCATCTCATGAATGTTGTTACTACTTATCTGTATGGATCACTTAATAATGATATATATGAATATACCTAAAGAGTTAAGGTATCATAAGCATCTAATGTAAAACCCAAGGGAATATATTCCATTAAATCACAAAGATTTTTAAATGGGTTTATACAAACGGGACGTATGTGGTATAACCGATTAGATGACTACTTGATAAAAAAAAGGGTATAAATATAAACTTATTTTGCACGTATGTTTTATAAAAACAATGTTCGGATATGAGATCGTAGTTGTTTATGTCAATGTTCTTAACATCATATGAACAAATAAAGAGATCTATGAAATCATTCAACTTCTAAAGAATTATTTTGAAATGAAAGATCTTGAAAAAACCAAGAATTACCTTGGATTGCAAATTGAGCATATGCCTAATGATTTACTTGTACATCAAACAACTTATACCGAAAAGATTTTAAAACATTTTTTTTAAAGACAAACTCGTTGTTAGATCACTCAATATTGACACTGATCTATTTCATCCCTGCGAAGATCATGAAAATCTTAACAGATCGGAAGTTCCATATTTTAGTGCAATTGAGGTTCTTATGTATCTTATAGATTGTACAAGACCTGACATTTCTCTTGCAGTTAATTTGTTGGCAAGATTCAGCTCAAATGACAATGGAGCGGGATCAAACACATATTTTGATACCCTTGAGAAACTGCTGATTTAAAATTATTTTATTCTAACGTTTCAAAACAAGATTTGGTTGATTATGTATATACAGGTCATTCATCAAATCATCATAAAGATAAATCTCAAACTCGATATGTATTCCTAAATGGAGGTACCACAAAATCATGGCGTTCTTAAAACAAACACTTGTTGCAACATCATCAAATCATGACGAAGTGATTGCATTATATGAAACTACTCGAAAATGTGTTTGGTTAAGATCAATGACACAAATCATTATTGATTCTTGTGGACTAGAACGCTATAAAAGACTAACAACTATCTTCACCAACAACTATATATGAAGATAATGCAGCTTGCATAATACAAATGAAAGAAGAGTATCAAAAGTGACTGAACAAAATATAAATACTGACGAGGCGCCAAAGCCATAGACGGTCTTAACGGTCATAAGTTTGATGGGAAAGAATGGTATATTGGTAAGGCTCAGAAAAGACTACAAGGGAATAGGAATTGAAACAAGGGTTTGAGCAAACCATGAAGGAGACTGTAGACAAATCACAGGGGCTAAACTTGTACATAAAAGATTTAGATGATACAGTTTCAAATGAAAACCTCAGATTCTTCTCATATACTCAAGATCTCGTAAAAGACAACCAGATTAAAATGAGATACGTTCAATCAACAACTCTGCTGATCTTTATACCAAAGCACTGCCAACTGCTATTTTCAGAACACACGTTCATAATATTGGCATGAGGCATGTTCAGAAGATGTAACAACTCAGGCGTTGCCTACTTGAGGGGGAGTCAACTCTATGCTGCACTCTTTTTCAACTCTATGCTGCACTCTTTTTCCATTAGCTAAAGTTTTATCCCAATGGATTTTCTTTAGCAAGGTTTTTAACGAGGCAGTACTAGTTATTCTCTAATAAAATTGTCATCCAAGGGGGAGTGTTATAAAATATCTAGATTGTGTTATAAAATATCTAGATTGAATGTTAATTTTATTATTATTATATTTCTTGCATAGTAATATTTTATACTATAAATAGACATGTATGGTAACCATTTAAGGTGTACCATTTCTCTTGAAATATCAATATCAATATTTCTTCTCTCTTTCTTCTCTCTTTTTTCTCTCTTTGTTCTTATAACCACTAAAGGTAGTTATAAGCCTACTGAATTATAACACCCCTCAACTTTAACCAACATCCCCCTTAACTTTATATAACTTTAACCACCCCCACACCTTACAAAACATCCCCCTTAAATTTAACCAACTTCCAAAAACTACACCTAATTACAAGGGAGGTAAAACACAAATTCTCATTCTTAAAATAAAAACTCCACCCAAACACTTCGACAACCCGTATCTTCATGCTCGCCGCGAGTTACATTCCACCGACCGCCTTGTTAAACTCGAAATATTCTTATGAACAAAACGAAACTAACTACGTTATAAACGGACACTTTTTAAAGAACGCTAAACACAACGACAGTCCGTATCTTTCTGCTCGCCGCGAGTTAAATTTTTTCGACAGCACTGTGAGACTAGAAATAATTTTATGAATAAAACGAAACTAACGACGACGTTCGAAACAGAGACTTTTTAAAAAACGCTAAACACAACGACAACCCGTATCTTGCTGCTCGCCGCGAATTAAAGTTTTTCGACAACACCGTTACACTCGAAATAATTTTATGAACAAAACGAAACTAACTACGTTCGAAACAAACACTTTTTAAAAAACGCTAAACACAACGACATCTACAATGGCGCTCAACACATGAGCCGTTTCCCTTCTGTAAATACATAAAGCAACGTTAAATATGAATACGCAGGCCGAAAGCCCCCGCCGCATCGTGCGGGCCGGATCCGGACTAGTTAAATGTAACTAGCAATAGGTTCGGCCGCGCGTTGCTGCGGCACATTCATTACATGACTTTCGTAGCGTGTTGTGTACGATGACAATAATCAAAAGGCATCCACTCAAAATAACATGGTGAATGATAGAGATGGTACACAAAGGAGAATCATGAATAAAGGATATATGTAAAATTTAGTTAGCTAAAACACACAGTGTTCATCTTGAGGTCTTATGAATTACCAAATGAGATGGAGACCCCTTTGAGTAAACATTCCACATCAAAGTATATATTAGAGAGTAATGCAGATGAAAAAAAAGGCACACATGCCCTTACGTAATTGACTCGAGGTTTCTACTCCAACTATTCAAACCTTGAAACCTTATGAAATTGCCACACCAAGATACGGATCATCTCAATGTTTGCTCAATTTACTCTATAAATAACAAAAATAATTTTTTCATCATCATAGCCTCTATAGTTTTGATCAAAATTAGAGTTTATGTTTCGAGATCCTTATGAGCTGCTCACACATGTATTTGTAGTTTAAAGTGTAGTAACTGCTTGTTACATATATGTATGAAAAAAGTTACCTTTGTAGTCTTTAACACATCATGACGTAGCTGCTAGTATCTCTGGATTTTCCAACAATCCGTACATCTGGACATTGAAGTGGGTCTCGTGCTCATTCCATAGAATAAGCTGGATCACGTTGTCGCTGCACATAGCATAAATCTGTTCGTTAGCGAAACAGGGAAATTGGTTTCCTGTTATAATATAGCATTACATTACATTTTAGGAATCGGAACCACTTCGCATATGCTTTTTATAACATTTAATAAAACTGATAAAACTTTGCATAGAAGATCAAGCTAGGCTAGATTAATTTTCAATTAATAGGTGGTTTTAAAAAGACCAACCTGATGTTGTGTTTTGTTTGGGTCTCATAGTCGCGGCAGCCTGCGTTTGATGGGGGCTGATCAATTTTTTCTTGCCCTCGGTACACGTCCGGTAATACCACTCTGTTGTTGTCTACTTCGCCAATTGGTCCTTCGTAATTGAATTTTTGTCGTGCTGAAAAGAAATCTTTTATTTTATTTTATTTTTCTACAACCTACTGCCGGGTAGCACATATTGAAAAGCCAAACCTTGATGGCACAAATTGGTCAGTTTCATCCTTCGTCAAACTCCCTTTGGTCTTCTAGTGCAAAAAATAATAGTGATCATTCGTTGTTTGAAAGTCACACTAGGAGTTATGAAGTGAACTACTGGCTCAATAACGATACTAATGCTCAACTTTTAAAAATAATTCAGGTCCAACAGCAGGCCCAACAGCAGGCCCAACACTTTCACACAGGTCAGCCCGATTACCCGGCACATGGACACGGGTGCGTCTTCACATCTTACCTCCTGTATTGATAATCTTAGTACTGTTTTTAATAATTGCAAATATTCATCGGTAGCCGTTGGTAACGGGAATGCCATTCCCGTTACTAACACCGGTCATAGCTTGTTACCCAATGTCCACCGACTATTACATTTAAATAATGTTCTTGTAACCCCTAACATCGTTAAAAACCTTATATCCGTTCGTCAATTTACCCGTGATAATTTAGTTTCTGTTGAATTTGATCCTTTTGGTTTTTCGGTGAAAGATTATATGACGGGTCGCCTACTTCTCCGATGTGATAGCACCGGGGATCTCTACCCACTTACATCACCCACCTCTCACTCTTCCCAGCAGGCTCTTCTCATCAGTCCGATTACATGGCATCAGCGTCTCGGACATCCCGGACATGATGTTTTTCGAAGACTTCTTTCTAGTAAGGATATTATTTGTAATAAATCGTCATCCCCTGTTCTTTGCCATGCATGTCAGCTTGGCAAACACGTGCGACTCCCTTTTTATGTTTCTAGTTCTAATGTTAATGCTACTTTTGATATTATCCATTCGAATTTATGGACATCTCCTGTTTCTAGTCTTAGCGGTTTAAAATACTATATCATATTTCTTGATCATTTTTCGCATTATGTATGGGTTTATCCATTACGCAATAAATCTGACGCACTTACCACATTCATACAATTTCGTACATTTGTTCGCACTCAATTTAACCAAGAAATAAAAGCTTTTCAATGTGATAATGGGGATGAATTCGATAACACTGCTTTCCATCAACTTCTTCAAACTAATGGTATTCAATTTCGATTCTCCTGCCCTCACACCTCTCAGCAAAACGGAAAGTCCGAACGCATGCTCCGCACCATTAACAATCTAATTCGCACCCTACTCTTTCAAGCTCATCTACCGCCCACTTACTGGGTGGAAGCTCTTCACATGGCAGCCTACCTACTTAACATTCTTCCCTCTTCCGCCATCAATCATGATATTCCGCACTTCCGTCTCTATAAACAAAAACCTAACTACGCCACTCTCCGTGTCTTCGGTTGCCTCTTCTACCCTCACCTTACCACCACACACAAACTTGCTCCTCGTTCCACTCCATGTATTTTCCTTGGTTACCCCTCCAATCATCGGGGTTACCGATGTCTGGATCTTACCACTAACAAAATCATCCTCTTTCGACATGTCACCTTCGATGAGACCTGCTTCCCATTCGGTTCCATGACACCTACTCAGCCACCATCATATGACTTTCTTGACCCTCCTCCAAACCTCTTTTCCCGAACATTTCATCTACCACCGGAGACACAGCCTCCTCCTACTGAGGCTACCGGCACTACACCTCAACCTCATCCTATTCCGGAGCCACAGCCTCCTCCTACTGAGGCTACCGACCCCTCTCCTCCAACTCATCCTATTCCGGAGCCACAGCCTCCTCCTACTGAGGCTACATCTTCCTCTAATTCTCTTTCCACTCACCCCATGGTCACTCGCGCCCGCCTTGGTACCACCAAACCGGTTCAACGTCTCAACCTTCACACATCCACCATATCTCCAATTCCCCGCACTTATCTAGAAGCTCTCCATGACCCTAATTGGAAACAAGCTATGACTGATGAATATAATGCTTTAATTAACAACAGTACTTGGAAACTTGTGCCTCGCCCATCGGACACGAACATAGTTCGCTCCATGTGGCTATACAAGCACACGCATAATGCAGACGGTAATTTGAGCAGGTATAAGGCTCGACTCGTAGCTAACGGTCGAAGCCAGCAGGTTGGCGTTGATTGTGATGAGACTTTTAGTCCGGTTGTTAAACCAGCATCCATACGTACGGTTCTTAGTTTGGCGATTTCTCGACACTGGCCTGTACACCAGCTAGATATCAAGAACGCCTTTTTACATGGTCAACTTTCTGAGACAGTCTATATGCATCAGCCTCCCGGGTTTCGCGATCCTAGATACCCGGATCATGTCTGCCTATTAAATAAATCCTTATACGGCCTTAAGCAGGCCCCTCGCGCATGGTTTCAGAGGTTTGCTAGTTATGCTCAGCGGACCGGCTTTCACCAAAGCCGTTGTGACACTTCACTCTTTATTTATCGCCAAGGATCTGATACAGCCTACCTGCTTTTGTATGTTGATGACATTGTGTTGACTGCTTCTTCGACATGTTTACTACAGCGTATCATCACATCCCTACATCGAGAATTTTCTATGACAAATTTGGGTCCTTTGAACTATTTTCTTGGCATTAGCGCGGCTCGTAATGCATCTGGATTGTTCTTATCTCAAAAACAGTACGCAGCCGAGATTATTGAGCGGGCGGGTATGCCCATATGTCATCCATGCCGGACCCCGGTTGAACCAGGGGCCAAACTTACCAGTCACGGACCTGCTGTAAAAGACCCGACTCTGTACCGCAGCCTTGCATGAGCTTTGCAGTATCTCACGTTTACTCGTCCTGACATCTCTTGCGCTGTACAACAGATTTGCCTCTTCATGCATGATCCCCGCGAGCAGCATATGCATGCCCTCAAACGGATCATTCGCTATATTCAGGGCACTACTGATATTGGTCTACAGCTCTATGCGTCTTCTCCGACTACGTTGGTCGCTTACTCTGACGCTGACTGGGCTGGTTGCCCCACTACTAGACGCTCTACTTCTGGCTATTGTGTTTTTTTAGGCAACAACCTTCTGTCATGGTCGTCCAAGCGGCAACCCACGCCCTCCCGGTCCAGTGCAGAGGCAGAATATCGTAGAGTCACCAATGCCGTTGCTGAGACTTGTTGGGTTCGTAATCTTTTGCGAGAACTTCGCTGTCCCCTCACTTCAGCCACTCTGGTTTATTATGATAATGTCAACTCTGTGTATCTCTCTACTAATCCGGTTCAACATCAGCGGACCAAGCATATTGAGATTGATATCCACTTTGTTCGTGATCTAGTTGCTCATGGACAGGTACGGGTCCTCCATGTCCCGTCCAGATATCAATTTGCGGACATCTTCACCAAAGGTCTCCCGTTCGCTTTATTTGACGAGTTTCGCTCCAGTTTGAGCGTTCGGCCTACTCCCGCTCCAACTGCGGGGGGATGTTAGACATAATAATATTTAGCCCTATTTCTTTAGCCCATGTATCATGTTTGTTGGGCTTTGTCTATCTATCTCTTTTAAGGTTTGTGGCTATATATGCCCTCTTTTGATGTACTGTGCAATTCAAGTAATATATCCATCATTCACTTTAACAGTTAGTGTGCGGTGTGTGTGCCGACCCTATAGTTTTCTTGGTTTCTGGCTCGGAGTCTGCCAGTGGAAGTATATTTTGACCATCTCCATATTTACTTAGTCACGAAAAATTCAAAGATCGCATAGTAAAGATTAAGTCATCATCTACACGAATTATTATTATATTTTTTAACAAAATTGTTTTTTAAAGATTCGAGATAACCAAACACTTAGCCACAAACACATAGACACATAAACATTTATAATATAAAGTAAGAATTGTTAGACATATTAGCCCATGGGCTTTAGGGTTTAGTATTGACTTAGGCTCCAAGTTGTATTAGCCTATATATATTTGATGTAATCTATTGTTTGAGATACAATAACACAATACAATTGTCCTGGAATTATATGGTATCAGAGCTAGGTTAAAACCCGACACAATTCGGGACTCGAATTTCGGCACAATTCCGGCACAATTCCGGCAAGCAAATCCGGCAATTTCAACTGCCCTGCCTTATCTTTTAAGATCTGCTTCGTTTCACTCAAAATTAAACACCACCACCTATACCACTACAACCTCAACGATAAACCGAACAAAACCCTGAAATTTCATCTCCGCCACAGCCTCCACGCGCCTCCACAGTCGGTCGCCGGATTTTCACTGTTTTGTCGATTTTTGCAATTTTTCCTGTGCGTTTCTGTTCACCGCCACCATAGTTAAAATCCTTGTTAAATTCCGACCAAAACCCCCTTTTCAATTTACGTTTTTACCGGAAATTTACTGTAGCTCCGCCAGCCGCCGCCGCTACAGCCGCCGGAACCCTAATTTTTTATTTTTCTTCTAGATATAAAAAAAAAAGCAAAAAAAAAAAAGAGGCATCTACTTTATTATTTTTTTGCAGGTTAATTCAAATGGCTATGATTGGAGCATTTACAACCGCCGAGAAAACCTCTCATAATTCACACAAGTTTGGTTTCTCTTTCACCAACTAATTATGGCTATTGGAAGACAATGATTACTCCATTCCTTGTTACAAATAATATGTTCGGTTATGTTGACGGCACAATTCCTTGTCCTTCAAAAGAATTAAAATCAACCGAACCTAATGTAGCTCAAAAAGATAATCCCAATTATCCAATATGGATTGCTAATGATGCGCACGTCCGTATGTTGATAATATCGACGATTTCTTAAGCTTCTTTTCGACATGTACATGGAGAAACTTCTCGTGATGTTGGCTTTCTCTATAGAAAGCCTATGCACCCAATACTTCCTCTCGAGAATACACATTGAAAACACAACTTTTCAATATTAAGATGAAAGGAGATGAAACCATTGATGCTTATATCAATCGTGTACAGGAGTATGCAGATGCCCTTGCAGCTATTGGTGCAACAATGAAAGATAAAGACCTCACCTTGCTTGCAGTTTCTGGTCTCAGGGAGGAGTACAATGGTCTAAAGTCTAACATCGCTACACGTCAGTCTGAGACTACGTTTAGTGAACTTCATGCTCTTCTTAGTGACCACGATTACATGTTGGGTAGAACTCGTGAATCTGTTCCATCCGTTACTCAAGTTTTTACCGCCAACATTGGATCTGGAAACTTACTGCACCAATCATCGTTACCACAATCTCCACTATTGGCCATACAACAACAATTGGCCGCTCTTGGACTTCAAGTCACCCCTACCACACCATCAGATTCTCAGACTTTCTACGGTGCTCGTCAGATTAACAACAATAATAACAATCGTGGTAATCGTCGTCGTGGAGCTTCTCGAGGTTATAACAATCGTGGTCGAGGTGATAGTCGTAACTTTAACTGGGCATCCAACCAAAACACTGTTTATGGTACTTGTCATCGATGTGGGATTGGGCACATTCCATCACAGTGTCCAAATCGTGACCCGTCTACTATTCGTGCTAGGCCAACGGCTAACTTTGCAGACAGTCGCAGCTTTTCCACAGCAGTATCTAACGCTTGGTTTCCAGACACGGGTGCAAACAGCCATGTCACGCCAGATTTAGCAAGTATGGACAGTTCTGAGGCATATCATGGCAATGACGCGCTCCATGTTGGTAATGGTATGGGACTCCCTATCCTTCATATTGGTTCATCTAAAATTTACTCACCGCTTAAAACTTTTTCGATATCCAACATTCTTCATGTTCCTGAAATCAAAAAGAATCTTCTTTTTGTTCAAAAATTTTGTGATGATAATCATGTCTTTTTTGAATTTCACTCTAATTATTTTGTTGTGAAGGACGAGTCTACACGCACTACCCTTCTCACAGGCCCCAGTGAACATGGTCTTTACTCGCTCCACCTTCCACAATTCCAGCCACTCAATAAAGTTGCATTTTCAGTTGCTCGTACGTCTTCTACAATTTGGCATAGGCGACTTGGGCATCCACATCAACGTCTTTTACAGTTTATGCTTTCTAAATTCTATCTTCCAGTTACAAATAGATCTTTATCAACTTTGTGTAGTTCTTGTCAAATGGAAAAATCATCAAAATTATCTTTACCAGTTTCTACATTTCGAAGTAATAAAATTTTAGATTTGATTTATTGTGATGTTTGGGGTCCTGCACCAGTTTTGTCTTTTGATGGACATCGATATTTCATGTTATGTGTAGATCATCACTCTCGTTACATGTGGATTTATCCTTTAACTCAAAAATCTGATGTTTATAATACATTCAAACGTTTTGTAATCATGGTTGAAAGACAATTCAATACTAAAATAAAAAATGTTCAAACCGACTGGGGTGGTGAATTTCGCAATTTGACTTCATTTTTCTCATCTCTTGGCATCATCCATCGTCGTTCTTGTCCTCGCACAAGTGAGCAAAACGGATTTGTTGAGCGTCGCAATCGTCATGTCGTTGAAACTAGTCTTACTCTTCTTGCTCAAGGCAATGTTCCTCGCCGTTTTTGGCACTTTGCTTTTGACACAGCTGTTTATCTTATTAATCGCATGCCAACTCGAGTATCCACAAACAAGTCACCTTTCGAATATCTATTCACGGACAAAACACATAGAAGTCGACTTTCACTTTGTTCGTGAAAAGGTTGCTCAAGGAGATTTGAGAGTACAATTCATATCTACGGATGACCAGATTGCAGATATCTTTACAAAGCCATTACCTACCAATCGGTTTCTATTTCTGAGATCCAAGCTACAGGTCGTTCCCCGCCCTTAGCTTGCGGGGGCGTGTTAGACATATTAGCCCATGGGCTTTAGGGTTTAGTATTGACTTAGGCTCCAAGTTGTATTAGCCTATATATATTTGATGTAATCTATTGTTTGAGATACAATAACACAATACAATTGTCCTGGAATTATAAGAATACATAAACCTGTGCCCGGTGTATGCGTTTCACAATTGTCCATTAATGCTCCAGCAGCGCTACCATTTGACTGTAAAGAAGAACTCAGATAACTCTA
Source organism: Rutidosis leptorrhynchoides (assembly GCF_046630445.1). Taxonomy (NCBI): domain Eukaryota; kingdom Viridiplantae; phylum Streptophyta; class Magnoliopsida; order Asterales; family Asteraceae; genus Rutidosis; species Rutidosis leptorrhynchoides. Next base: position 705,851,839 of record NC_092334.1, on the reverse strand, counting down.
TAAGACTTTATCTTCTTTTTGCAATCAAAGATCCTTATAGACGAACCTGGCATCATTTTATCCTATATTCACAAAGTACGCAAGACGTTTTGACAATTAATAATGTGTATGATCAATACATAAACAAAAAAGAGATATCATTACACTCAACTGCCTTTGACGTTGAAGTCAAAAACATCTTCATTCTACAATAACTCATGAACACATCAAGTGATGTCTTGAATTGGATGAAAGCATCATATTGTAACAAAAGAAAAAGAAAAAAAAAAACAGTCAAGCCAGGCTGACTACTAAAGCAGCTCTATTACACGTATATGCATCCAGATTTAAATTGCAAATGGGCATTTGAAATGCAAATACTATACGGAACCTTCACGTAAACCCATCACATAGTCACTACTAAGTAAGTTAAGCGAAACTTTAATGTTTCAAGATTTTAGATTTTTAGTATAACGGAATTATAAAGCTCATATTTCTGTTTACTATGTACATAATAATGTTGACTTTTTATCATTCAAAGTTGACAAATATTCGCTCCTACTGAAACATATTCCTTTAAGCTTTTCTTTTACCTGTTCTCACCGTGTCTAAAATGATCCACATGAGTTGTATTTTAAGTAGTTAATTATGGTTCTCTGATGGTGGAAAATTCAGTGTTTAACCTCTGTACGGGATAATTTCTCAGTTAAGTTTATAACAGACACTTGCAACATGGGAGGCAAACATTAACCCACACTAAATTAAACTAACCGTTTGATATCAAAACAAAAACAAAGGATGAGTGTAGCGGTATTTACAGTAAACTGAAACCCTTGATTCCAATTTACAACAATAATAGATATACTAACCTTAATAGATGGATTAGTAGTCTTTGAATGTACATGCTTCCATCATCTGCCAACTCCTTAAATAATGAGATACCTGATTTTGCTTGAGCATTTTAATGTGATAAAATGGAAACATTAATATAATGACGTCAACAGGCCAATAAAAAAACACTACATCCTTTTTTGTAGGCTTTGTTCGAAGCAAATTAATTATGAATCCAAAATCGTAGCCAGCAGCTTTATGAAATAGCTACCAACGAAGTACAAAGCCTAAAAAATTATTGCCAAAATTCTCCAAAGATAACCCATATTACCAATATCCACTCGGCACATATTTAGCATGTATGAACTTAGTAATTCAACTTTAATGATCATACGAAATTACCTAAGCTAAAAGTTTGAAACTCTACCAAGTTGCAGTTCAAACATTAACCAACTAATCATTTATCATTATGTTTACATATGTATTTGGTGAATTTTTTTTTTTTTTTGCAGAATTAATACAGAAGCATCAAACTAAAAACAAATCTGCATCAAATAAGTGAAAAATTGGAGAAACTAACCGATCGTAGTAAGCGAGGCTGTAACGCAAGAATAAGAAAGACAAATAAATTAAGAAACAATAAATCCGGACAAAGCGGAGCCGGAGCGAGATAAATAGCTGTAGCATGTAAAACCAAGAAATGAACTAAGTTAACGATCACGATAACAATGACAATAAATTTCTTTAACAGTTCTGTTTGTAAACTAACCGATAAGTACAAAGTAAATACCAAAGGCTTTAGTTAACTTTATGAAGAAAAGAACTTTGTCGAACACAAAAATTCACAAAAACAATGTAGGTCATATACCATATTGTTGGACCAATCTTGACATAAAGTAATAGTTAGAGGTTTATTTTGTGAAATTATATCTCAAATGGATTTGAGGAGGTGAAACATGTGAACGGATAACAAGTGGGTTAGCCGTCATTGTTTTCAATTTTGCTTCTTCCTTGACTTTTCTACTTTATTCTAGACTTGACTATCCTAGATGATTCTAGAGTTGGTTATCCTAGATTATTCTAGACTAGACTTGATTAACTTAATGGATAAGGTTAATCAACTATAAATAGGGATGTAATAAGGAGATTGTAATAAGAGTTTTTCTATAATTGGAGAAGGATTTCCAATAAGTTCTTGTTCTTAAATTTTACTATTCTGTCTTATAATCTAGTACCAAATTTCTTCAATTGGTATCAGAACTGAGTTACAAAAGGGATCGTGTTGTTGATCAAAAGGACTAGATCAATCACCAGATTCTAAGACAGAAAAATACGAGCGTCGATCGAAGACCAGATTCATGGGGGATATTATCAATACCTCGGATGCAATCAAGGATACCAGCCATCTTACGTTCCAGTGCCCTATCCTAACTGCGACCAATTATCCCATCTGGTCGCTTAGGATCAAAGCGATTTTTAAGGCACATGGACTCTGGGAATCAATTGAACCTGGAACTGATGTCGATCAGAAAAAGGATAATGCTGCAATCGCTTATCTGTATCAGTCTTTACCTGAAGACTTGATTCTTCAAGTTGCAAGTTGCACCCATGCGAAGGAAATCTGGGATGCAATCAAGACCCGTCACCTTGGAGTTGAACGAGTAATGGAGGCTAGGCTTCAAACTCTTAAAGCTGAGTTTGAAGCAGCAAGGATGAAAGATAACGAAAAAATTGATGATTTTGCAGCAAAACTTTCTGGAATTGCCTCAAAATCAGCTGCACTTGGAACCGTCATTGAGGAAACCACGTTGGTGAGAAAAATATTAACTGCCATACCAGAAAAATTCTTAAATATGGCAGCCACTATCGAACAACGGGTTGATCTCAAAACGGTGAAATTCCAGGAAGTTGTGGGTAGGCTAAAAGCTTACGAAGAACGAACCAGTCTAAAGACTACAAATAACAGCCATGACCAACTTCTGTTGTCCTATGAAGGATGGGACTCAAGAAAGAAAAGGGAAAACAACTTTGGTCGAGGTCGAGGGAATGGCCAAGACACCCGGGGTAGGGGCCGAGGTCGTGGACAGTTTGGTGGTCGAGGAAGAGGTTCAGGCCGCGGACAAAACTTTTTTGCTGGTAGACAAATAACTGAAAACTTAACTAAAGATCGATCAAAGCTGCAGTGTTTTCGATGTGATGCATTTGGACACTTCTCATCCGATTGTCCAACACGGAAGAAAGGAGAACAAGCAAATTTGACTCAAGCTAGATCAACCGAACTACCAGTGGCTAATGATGACAGACCTGCACTATTGATGTCCGTAGCCAATCAAAGAAGCGAGAAGGAAGTAATTCATCTAAGTGAAAAGAAGGTTTTTCCAGCAAAGTATGAGTCACATGATGGTGGAGAAAACATGTGGTACTTAGATACTGGAGCAACAAACCACATGACAGGAAACAAAGGACTATTTTCAAAACTTGATACGGATATTGGTGGTACAGTGAGATTTGGGGATAACTCGTGTGTGGATATAGAAGGAAGAGGATCTATTCTTTTAACATGTAAGAATGGTGAACAACGTTTGTTGACCGACATACTTTATATCCCATACTTAAAGACTAACATATTTAGTCTTGGGCAAGCTGAAGAAGGGGGTTGTGTAATCTTGATCAAACATGGTTTCTTATATATGTTTGAGGTAGATGGATCGCTGCTAATGAAGGTTCAAAGGTCCCCCAATCGGTTGTATAAAATTAATCTCGAGGTTGGGACACCAATCTGTTTACATGCCAAGATTGATGATCCAGCATGGTTGTGGCATGCCCGTCTCGGTCATGTGAACTTTGATACAATAAAGCGGCTAGGGACCAACAATCTAGTGGATGGAGTGCCGGTTATTGATCACCCTACACAGATGTGTGAAGCATGTTTAGCAGGGAAACATTCACGACAAAGTTTTCCTGTCCAGACGACTTTTAGAGCCCAAAATCCACTGGAACAGGTTTATGCAGACCTGTGCGGACCCATATCCCCTGCCACCCAAGCGGGAAACAAGTACGTTATGCTGATTGTTGATGATCACAGCAGGTTTATGTGGTCTTTCATGTTAAAAACCAAAGGAGAGGCATTTGAGCAATTCAAGAAATTCAAGGCGATTGCTGAAAATCAATATGGAAGGAAAATAAAGGTCCTTAGAACTGGTCGGGGAGGAGAATTTACATCCAACGAGTTCAATCAATATTGTGATTATGCTGGAATCACAAGACAGTTGACTGCACCTTACACGCCACAGCAGAATGGTATCGTTGAAAGGCGAAATCGAACAGTGATGAGCACAACAAGGAGTATTCTTAAAGCAATGAATATGCCACAAAGTTTCTGGGCTGAAGCAGTACGTCACTCGGTTTATATTCTAAACAGGTTGCCCACGAAGATTCTGAAAAATCAAACACCATATGAGGCTTTAAAAGGAAGAAGACCAAATCTTGATCATTTACGGGTGTTTGGATGTGTTGGATATGTGAAAGTACCTTCAGATCAAGTAAAAAAAACTTGATGACATAAGTATTCCTATGGTTTATTTAGGAACTGAACCAGGAACTAAGGCACATCGTATGTATGATCCCGATAAGATGAAAATAGTAATCAGTCGAGATGTGGAATTTGATGAAGCACGCAAATGGGATTGGCATTCCGGAGTAGAATACAATCAAGAACCTAATCACAAAGGAGAATTCGTGATACATATAAACCCCGGTGAAGTTTTCTCGGCTGATCAAAATTCCGAAAATGGGCCTACTGAACCAGGCAGCCCAAGTAGCTCATATAGCCCACAAAGCAGCAACTCCTCAAGTCAAGGAAGATCGACCAATGAGGAAAGCATAACCCATGCTGATGTTAGCAGTCCTAAAACAACAGTAAAACAACGAGGACCTATGCTGTCTCGTCTCCCGACAGATACAGTCAATGAGTCAGATCCATCTATGGCAGAAGAGGAGACATATGATGATACACCACCTCGAGGTTGGAAAAATCAAAGTGATGTATATGATATTCTTCTTACTGAAGGAGAACCAACAAATTTCAGGGAAGCTACAAAGATATAAAGAATGGCAGCAAGCTATGGAAGGTGAAATAGCTTCCATTGAAAGGAATAATACTTGGGAGTTAATGGATCTACCCCAAGGACACCGACCTATTGGACTAAAATGGGTATACAAAATTAAAAGGGATGCAAAAGGAAATGTCACACGACATAAAGCACGGCTAGTTGCCAAAGGCTACATCCAGACACATGGTGTAGACTTTGACGAGGTATTCGCACCCGTAGCTAGACTTGAGACTGTTAGACTTATTCTAGCTTTGGCAGCCCAAAGAGGGTGGGATGTTCATCACCTAGATGTTAAAACAGCATTTCTACACGGTGACCTCAAGGAAGAAGTCTTCGTATCTCAACCGGAAGGTTTTGTGATAAAGGGGAAGGAACAAAAGGTGTACAGACTGTCAAAGGCTCTCTATGGCCTGAAGCAAGCCCCACGTGCTTGGAATACAAAATTAGATGGAGTTCTAAAGGAATATGGATTTCGAAGGTGTAAGCTTGAACAAGCTGTATACACAAAAAGAACACAAGAAGGGTCACTTTTGGTAGGAATTTATGTTGATGATTTGATTGTAACGGGTAATAACCTGGAGAAAATCAAACAATTCAAAAGGCAAATGGAAGATAAATTCGAGATGAGTGATCTGGGCTTACTTTCTTATTATCTCGGACTCGAAGTAATACAAGGCATAGATGGAATAAAAATTCATCAATCAAGATATGCTAAAAGAATCCTAGAGGAAGCAGGAATGTGGGAGTGCAATTCCACCAAATATCCAATGGGACCAGGTCTGAAGTTGATGAAAGATGATGGCAGCAAATGTGTTGATGCAACTGAATACCGGAAAACAATTGGATGCCTTCGGTATTTAACTCATACAAGGCCGGATCTTGCATACTCGGTGGGATATGCAAGTAGGTATATGCAAACTCCTAAAATTACTCATCTTCAAGCTGTTAAGCAAATTCTCAGGTACTTGAAAGGTACAGTAGACCTGGGTATTCACTATCGAAGGAATGGTAGCAATAACCTACTTGGATTTAGTGACAGCAGCTTCTCGGTGGACCCAGATGATGGAAAGGGTACTACTGGATTAGTGTTCTACTTTGATGATGGACCTATTGCTTGGAATTCACAAAAACAACAAACAGTGGCCTTATCATCCTGCGAAGCAGAATTTATGGCTGCTACTGCAGCAGCTTGTCAAGCAATATGGTTAAGGGAACTCTTAGCTGAAATAACTGGAAGAAAAGAAGAACAAGTCATGATCAAAGTTGATAATAAGTCAGCAATATCATTGATGAAAAATCCGGTATTTCATGGAAGAAGTAAGCATATCGACACACGGTATCATTTCATACGAGAATGTGTTGAAATGGAGAAGATTAAAGTTGAACACATCAGTGGGGATCAGCAACGGGCTGATATTCTTACAAAAGCATTGCCGAAGTTAAAGTTTGCTGAAATGAGAGAGATTCTTGGGGTTCAAAGGATTGAAGACTCAAAGAAATAAATGATTACTCAAGGTCAAGATTGGGGGGTGATTGTTGGACCAATCTTGACAAAAAGTAATAGTTACAGGTTTATTTTGTGAAATTATATCTCAAATGGATTTGAGGAGGTGGAACATGTGAACGGATAACAAGTGAGCTAGCCGTCATTGTTTTCAATTTTGCTTCTTCCTTGACTTTTCTACTTTATTCTAAACTTGACTATCCTAGATGATTCTAGACTTGGTTATCCTAGATTATTCTAGACTAGACTTGATTAACTTAATGGATAAGGTTAATCAACTATAAATAGGGATGTAATAAGGAGATTGTAATAAGAGTTTTTCTATAATTGGAGAAGGATTTCCAATAAGTTCTTGTTCTTAAATTTTACTATTCTGTCTTATAATCTGGTACCAAATTTCTTCACATATTTCATACTGGGTATCTCATATCTCATAAACTGAAAAGAAATCGACAAATGTACCAGACAGATTCAAAATATTAACCTACGATATAAACCCAGCAAGCTAATCAATTTAACAACATCAGTCTTTAACCTTCTGACCTCATAATCGTTTTAATAACTGCACATTAACACTGGAAATTAAGCTCATTTACACAGATTTCGCAACAAAATTATAACAGAATTCATCTAAAGATGTAAAATTGTTGCTAAATTGTATGAAATTGCGAAATGTAAATACCAATGAAATCTGAAAACCATATCATCATTTAATTTTTTTTTTTTTTTTTACCTCTTTTGTTTGAATCAAAAGTTCTCCATCATCTATTAATCACTATAACCGAATGTTGCCAGCGAGTGTTAAATCCATCGACACTCAAAATTAGTATTTGAACATGCCCAAATAACCTCCAAGGAATCGGAAAAAGGCAAACATATACTCCGTAAGAAATTGCTAAATAAATCAAATAAATAGAGAAAATAAAGTGTTAGAAACCTAACCTGTTGCTGTTGATGTCAGAAAATCGAGCTAGAGTTTGATGTGTCCAGCACCATTTTTTGTTATTGTTCTGAGAATTGGAAAAATGTTTACCTGAAACTCCATTTTTTGGGTTTTGGTAGAACAAAACCCTAGATTCGAACAGTAGGTTTAAGCAGTTTTTTAGCAGGAGAAAGAAGATGGGGTGTAGCAGGTGTGAGGGCGGGGTTTTGCCTGTCGGTTGAGTTAGGCAGATGACCATGGGTAGGTGTTAGTTTTTTTTGGAAGAAAGAATTAAGAAGAAGATCGTGGAAGGAAAAGGCTTTTAAGAAGAGAATGAATGGCGTAGTGGGGGTGTTGATAAAGGAAGCGACAGATAGGCAGGTAGGTACTAGAGTGCTCTCAACCATGACACAATGTCTTCCACGACTAACCAATCATTCAGCGTCATATCAGCACCTTCATCTCACTTCCTTACCAAGACTAAACACAAGACTAAACACTTCCAATAAAAAAACTCCTTCTTCCATTTTTTTATTTTCTTTTTGAATTATTTTATATTATCAAAAAATTACAATTATTTAAATAAAACTAAACTTTTATTAAAAATTAAAAAACATTACAATAATTAAAATAAAAGAGTACATTAAAATAAAAAATACAATTAAAATAAAAATACAATTAAAAAAAATTACATTAAAACATTACAATAAAAAGACCTATTCTTCATCGTCGTCTTCTTGATCTTCTTCGTGATCTTCTTCATCTTCGTCATCGAGAATGTGTGAAGGTCCGGCGTCATCTTGGTTGTTTGGATTTCTTGTGGGATCATGTCGTATGCGATAATTTGGTGGAAGATTATGTATGTGTTCTACAAGCATATGTTTTAGTAGTTGATGAATGCCCGCATCTCTTATTTACGCGTCCATTCGCATATGCGCTTGAACCCTTTCTTGGAATGATCTCGTTGGTCGTCGAATCGGACGATAATTCTCCTCGAGTCCACAAAATGCACGGCCGTTGTCCTCGGTTATCATATTATTTAATATCACACATGACAACAAAATCCTTCTAATTTTGCGGATATAATACGGTCGTGCCGGACGTTGAACAATTTGCCATCGGCCTTGTAGTATTCCAAATGCTCGTTCAATATCTTTTCTTGCCGATTCTTGATACCTTTTGAATTTTTTTTGTTTCGGGTCTATCGGATTTTTGAACGACTTAACTATTGTAGACCATTCCGGGTAAATTTCATCCGCCAAATAATAACCCTTAGTAAACGTACATCCGTTAACCGTATACGTACATGGTGGTGCTTCACCGGCTAATAACTCACTAAACAAGTCGGATTGATTTAGCACGTTGATATCATTGTTTGATCCGGCAGTTCCAAAAAACGCGTGCCAAAACCATCCATCGTATGAGGTTTGTTCACCCATATGCAAATACTCATCAAAAACATCGGCCGAAGCGGCATAAGCTAGTTGACGTATGGCGGAGGTTACTTTTTGAACAATATTAAAACCAAGTAATCCGGTAGCATCACGTTTTTGAATAAAATAACTAAAATATTTAGGAACCGGAGTTTGAGAAAAGTTCAATATACCTTGACAAATACGAAGAAATAGAGGTTTGCTCATTCGATAACGATTACGAAAATAATCGTCCGGAAATGTGGGATTGTCGGAGAAATAATCATTCCATAAAGCCAATGCACGACCCTGACGATCTCTATGTAAATATCTTCTAGGTGCCCGTGGTATTTGTTCTACTTCTTCGTTATCACTTAATTCATCTAGCGCGTCAATGGCTTCGAGTGCTCGATTCGTAGTCGTATTTCTGATCGATAATACCATATTTACGTCGGGCTCGGAGTCGGAACTCATTTTTTTGGGATTTTTTGAGAATAAAAATGATGAATTGGGTAGAAAATATGAGTAGAGAGTGTATGTTTGTGTATGTTAAAAATATGATATGGTGTGTATATATAGAGTAAAAAAAGAAAAAAAAATGGAAAAGAGCCGTTAGGAGCCGTTGGGAGAGGGAAATAGCCGTTGGTGGTCATCAAACGGGTCAAAATACCCGTTTTCTTCGCCCTAAAAAATGCTGAAAAAAGACAACGAGCTGGACGATTGAACCTGGGCGGCTCTGGTGCCAACGGCGCCCAGGGTGGGCGGAGGTGGGCGGAGGATGAGGGCGGACGGTTGGGAGCACTCTTAGTGTGTAAGGGTAATGAGAAAATATCACCAACGGGAACGAATGACGTAAGTTTTGAATTATTTTGATATGATTTTTGTAAAAATTGTAGCTAAATATTTATATGATATGCTTCTATATAAAGTCGTTGAATAATTTAGCGTTGAATGCTGAACCGTTCAGTATTCAGTGTGTTTGTTTCTGATCTCTGAATGACAGATGGTGATGAATGGTATTCAGAGTTGAAACTATAACCTAACCATTAAACCTTTAACGTTTATGTAATATGCTCTTTAAATGATATTAAGAACACTTATTAAACAATTATATTTTAGTTCTTATTCATGTTAAATGTTAGTTAATAAGTTAATTTTACATCATTCACTGTATTCATTCCAAACGATCATCAAACATGTTATCTTCATTAAGAAGAAAATTCATTCAGAACCTTTGAATCATTCAACCATTTAACGCTAAATCATTCAGTTTTATCAAACACACCTTAAGTTTTTATGCCTAAAAAATTGATATCTCTTTTCATCCATTATACTATGTGAGAGAGACGAAATGACTTCGACAGTCTCAAGGGAGACGTCTCAACCCGGAATGAGTTTGATATAAAATGAATATAATGTAGCATTTTTTTTATTATTACTCTTTGTTTAAAAAAAATGTTTGGTTTGATTTTTATTGAATTTAATATATATTAGTAAATTAACAAATTTGTTCCTCATTGATGCAGTTTTAAAGAGTAGGTAATAAATTAATTGTTATATGTAATGTTGAATTTTCAATAATAAAATGCTTTAACTTTAGTGGTTTTTTTATTGTTATTTAAAGTAAGAGACTATATTTTTGGGACAAATCAAAATAGTAAGGAGGACTGTTTTTTTAGAATGGAGGAAGTATTATTTTTATTTTTAGTTATTTGGTCATGTTGTATTGTAGATGATGTTAACACAAATCAACATTGTATAACCATTTTTTTACTAAAATAATAAATACTACAAAACAAATATTAATTAATCAAAAAGAAAAAAAGGGGCCGAACAAAGATATAAAAAATCAACAAGATAACGGAAGGCTCGAAACTAGAAAACGAAAGTCTAACCGCCGTTGAGGGCCGAATGTACCTTAAAAATAAACAAAGCCTCCCAACCAAACAACCAACCAAGTTAAACGTCAAACTAAACTAACAACTAACTAAACGACTATAACAAACGCAAGAGACCCAAGATATTACAAGACACAACAAATTCATTGTAATGAACTCTTCCATGCAACTAACTGAAGGGATTTGTATGAAATTTCATAAAACTATTTAGCAGCGGAAGCATGTACAACAATTTTTAAACCTTTCAAAAACTCCCCACCAAGGATCCAATTGCATGTAGTTAAGAAAACTAAATAATAAATACTGAGTTTAAAGACTACAACCTTTGAAGACTTTGAATTTGAGAAGAAATAGATGCTTAGGATGTAGGAGCCAAAATAGCCTCCCTCTATCGGTAATCCACACTTGAGCAAGTTCCAATACCAAATGGATGCTAGTCCTTCTCAACCAATAATAAGTGAAAAACAAGATGAAGAACAATCTTGTTCCTTATTGTCTTATACAACTATGTTCACTAACTACTAACTCTTTTACTACTAAAAGAAATACTTAGAAGTTATTTTTGAGAGTTGTTTGCATGAGAGAAAAGATGATAGAATACTCTTTCTTCTCCTTTCAAGTGTACGTATATCTATATCAAGTGTATGCAAGTTTTTTGTTTTTTTTTTTTATTTAAGCAAGTGCTATTACACTCATACAATATAATAGTTAAAGTTAACAATAATGCTAGACAAATGATGGCATAAGGTTATAATTATTCTTCCACCTACTCCATATACAAAGATGGTGTGTAAAGGTCTCCATTACATGATCCACTTCTTTAACTTAATCCATTCATTTGTCTTGTATATTTGTCAAACAAATTAACATAATCTTAAATGTTACTTGCAACATTACTAGACTATGTGCATATATTGATACTTCACTACACATAATTATTTCATCCAAATAATAATGTTCATACAAATTTTAGTTGATCATATTTAAATCACATTTAAATACTTAATTGGTATCTAGTTGCTCTATGTGTGTAACCCTATAGGTTTATATGTGCTAGTAGTGTAAACATAAGTTAAGGCTTGGGCATTAATAACCAACAATCTCCCACTTGCACAAGATTTAACATATGTCTACACAGACAGTGGTAAACGTCTAGCAACATGCCACTGCCCCTAACAACATATAAAATGTGTCATTCCGAGCATTCATTGATTCTCAAGTTAGAGAAACTTTAAATCAATATTAAGATAAGGTATCACTTATCCCTTTGTTACTGACATCTTGTTGAGCATGAGACATGGATAGTGATCAATCTCATATTTAGCGCATATATTCTTTTACTCGATCAAGATTGAAAATGATAAAACAAACACCATTGAATAAATCAATATAGTTTGAGCGTGGCCACGCATCTTAATTAATTTAAATCATCGATGGGCCCATAGATGTCAATCTCTTATTCAGATAAGAGGAACAAATCCCGTCTAGACTACACACGTCTCTCATGTGTCTCATATTATACTTAACAATAGCTTTTATGATTGCGTGGCTAAAGAACAATGTTTGACTATGTTAAAGTATAACAATCCTCACACTTAAGACCCAATATGTATCTACGGTCTAAGGATATAAAGATATTACCATTTTCAAGAATCACTTATGACATCGATCCATGAAGTGATCTTGAAAGCGGGTCATGTCCAATGTTTATTCTCTAATAAACATAGGTGAATTTGGTTGTGATAATGCTAAAAATGAACATATATTTCATAGCATTATCCCTCAAGAAAGACAAGCTTTTAGTTGCAATTGTTCTATTTACAAGTGATATTCGTTTAAATAATAAAAGGTGAAGACAAAAGACAGATTCGGCGAATTGAAGACGCAAATGACCAAAAAGCTCAAAAGTACAAAGTACAATCAAAGTGGTTCAAATTATTGATGAGAAACGTCTCAAAATTACAAGAGTACAAGTCGCAAAACGCAAAATACAAGATATTAAATTGTACGCAAGGACGTTCGAAAATCCGGAACCGGGACCAAAGTCAACTCTCAACGCTCGACGCAACGGACTAAAAATTACAAGTCAACTATGCACATAAATATAATATAATATTTAAATAATTCTTAAAAATATTTATATATTATATTTATTTATTAAAACGTCGACAAGCTTGAAAACAAAAATATGTGAGCTGGTACCTACCCCCATGCGATCGCATGGCCTGTAGGCTTGTTTTCCATGCGATCGCATGGGCCACTTTTTGTGGCCACATGCCTATAAATTTCGCAGTTTGGTGATCATATATACCATCTTTTTTTCTTCCATCATTCAACGTATATATATATTATAATTTTAATTTTAATTTTAATTTTAAATTCTAATAATAAGGGTATGTTAGCGAATGTTGTAAGGGTGTAATTCGAAATTCTGTCCGTGTAACGCTACGCTATTTTTATTCATTGTAAGTTATGTTCAACCTTTTTAATTTAATGTCTCGTAACTAAATTATTATTATGCTTATATAATGCCGAAGTAATCATGATGTTGGGCTAAATATTAAAATTGGGTAATTGGGCTTTGTACCATAATTGGGGTTTGGATAAAAGAACGACACTTGTGGAAATTAGACTATGGGCTATTAATGGGCTTTATATTAACTAAATGATACCTCGTTAATTTAATATATAGACTTATAATTTGACGTATTTATATATAACCACATACGCTTAACTGGGTACGGTGGGCTGGATATCTATAAATACCAATAATTGTTCATTTTACCGGACACGGAACTGGATTAATAGTTAATAGACTTGTTGAAATAAGGGTGGATTACATTCAAGGGTAATTGGTGTAATTGTTAACAAAGTAATAAAACCTTGGTTTACACGTAGTCGATAACCTGGTGTATTCATTAAACAAAGTATTAAGACCTTGTTACAATTCGAATCCCCAATTAGTTAGAATATTTGACTTCGGGAATAAGAATAATTTGACGAAGACTTTCGCACTTTATGATTATGACTGATGGACTATTATGGACAAATCCGTATGGACATATCGAATAATCCAGGACAAAGGACAATTAACCCATGGTAATAAAACTAAAATCAACACGTCAAACATCATGATTACGGAAGTTTAAATAAGCATAATTTATATATTTCATATTTAATTGCACTTTTAATTATCGTACTTTTATTTACTGTCATCGTATTTAATTGCACTTTTAATTATTGTACTTTTTAATTATAGCAATTGTATTTATCACACTTTTATAGCAATTTCATTATCGTTATTTACTTTACGCTTTAAATTACGTCTTTTATTTATTCAATATTTTACATTAGGTTTTAACTGCGATTAAATTTTTAAAATCGACAAACCGGTCATTAAACGGTAAAAACTCCCCCTTTTATAATAATAATATTACATATTTATATTTTTATATTTTTGCAATTTTAAGTTAAAACTAATATAGCGTTGAGCTAGTTTAAGTCTCCCTGTGGAACGAACCGGACTTACTAAAAACTACACTACTGTACGATTAGGTACACTGCCTATAAGTGTTGTAGCAAGGTTTAGGTATATCCACTCTATAAATAAATAAATAACTTGTGTAAAATTGTATCATATTTAATAGTATTTCCTTGCAAAAATTATTACTATTTCGTATACACCTCTACGCACATCAAGTACTTTTGGCGCCGCTGCCGGGGACACTAAACGCCGGAAGCGAAACGCTATATAAAAAAAAAAATTATTTAGTTCTTTGTAAAAAAAAAATATACGTTTTAAATATTAAAAATTTAAAAATATAAAAAGAAAAAAAAATATCTATATATTTATATTTAAGAGTTGTTCAAAAATATATAAAATTATAAAATATTTCTATTTCTATTTTTAGTTTGTAAAAATATAAGTTTTATTTAATTTATATAAATACTTTTTATAAACATTAAAACAAAAAATTAAAAAAAAAACAGTACTCGGGCCGAGTACTGTTGAAGCCCAATTCCTGGCCTGAAACTCTACTCCATGCGACCGCATGAAATTATAACGGGATATCTATGCGATCGCATAGCCCTGTCTGACACGCCACATTTGACCTAAATCTGCATTAATTACGGAGTATTATTTATTATTATTACTATAAACCCTAATTAGGGTTATATTTAATATTAATTTAGTTTAGTTTATTTATAATTTGTATTATTAAGTTTAATTAGTTTTAATAAATTATAAAATTAATACTTTTATAAATAATAATATAAAAATAATATTTTTATAAAAATTATACTTTTTACAACTTTAAGTATATTTTTTATATTTTGTATCTTTTTATTCGTTTTAGCGTAATATTTATATTTCGTTCGTAATTAGTTTTAAGTCATAGTTTTTGCCATAGTTATTTTTATTTCTAGATTTTTAGGCTTTGCCGTAAAATCCCTTAAGTGCTTTTTCTTTAGACTAAGATTTAGGTGCTTTAGAATTTTGCGACGCCGTTTTTAATATTTTAAGTACTTTTTAAGTTATTGCCGTTTTGGGATATAGTATTTCTCTAAGCTTTAATACTTTTAGACATAACTTTTAATTCTTAGTTTTTAGTTCCTTTTTAAGTTTCGACGCGCTACTTCTTATTTTTATTTTTCGACGCCTATTATTTTTCGACCTTTTATTTTTCGACGTTTTACGGCGCGCTCTTTTTCTTTTTTATTTTTTGCCGCTCTAGTTTTTAGGACTTAGAATTTTTATTTTCTATTTCTTATCTAAAATTTCAACGAAAAATTATTTTAAGCGGTTAAATTGATAGACATCCAAATTTTCTGCTTCGTAGTAATAGTTGGATTTGTTAGTGGCTGAGTTGTGAGCTTTCGATTTAAAGGGTTCTGGCTCCCTATTCGAAACGTGGGCAAAAGCAGAAAAGTCTATTAATTTGATAACTTATATAATTTTTATCTTTTATAACTAATAAGATATTCAGTGAATGTACCGAGCAAAACGTTCACCACCTTTTGTACGTTCACCACCTGTAACTCGATCAAGACATCTAGCAAATATTGTCGCCGTTGATTTTTCTTTAGAATCTTCATCCAGTCAACCAAGTACTCCAATTCAAATTTTCGATAATCCATTTTTTGAACCCAACCTCACAATTGAGAATCCGGAGGATCTTCAGGGACAATTCAGAGATCCTGAACCATTAATCTTTCCTCCGGAACCACCAATCATTCAAACGGAGATTATCGAGGAACCAACCATTAAATCAGAATCCTTTAGTGATTCAGATTCAACAAATTCAATCATGGAAAATCTGGAACCTCTAAGTATGGAAGACCGAATGAGAGCTAAACGCACTGGCCAAGGTCACGCAATTACTCAACCTGACATAAATGCGCCAGATTATGAAATCAAAGGACAAATCCTACACATGGTGACTAATCAATGCCAATTTAGTGGTGCGCCGAAGGAAGATCCAAACGAACATCTTCGAACCTTTAATAGGATCTGTACTCTATTTAAAATAAGAGAAGTTGAGGATGAACAGATATATCTCATGTTATTTCCCTGGACTTTAAAGGGAGAAGCCAAAGATTGGTTAGAATCGTTACCTGAAGGGGCGATTGATACATGGGATGTTTTAGTTGAAAAATTTCTTAAACAATTCTTTCCGGCATCTAAAGCCGTGAGACTTCAAGGAGAAATTGTTACGTTCACACAAAAGCCAAATGAAACTCTATATGAAGCATGAACAAGATTTGGAAAGTTATTAAGAGGATGTCCGCAACATGGTTTAGACACTTGTCAAATAGTACAAATATTCTACCAAGGATGTGACATCGCTACAAGGAAAGACATCGATATAGCAGCTGGTGGTTCCATTATGAAGAAAACCGCAACTGACGCTTACAAAATTATTGATACTGCTTCCCACTCACATGAGTGGCACCAAGAAAAATATATCGTTAGATCATCTAAAGCAGCTAGAGCCGATTCTAGCCATGACTTCGATT
Source organism: Rutidosis leptorrhynchoides (assembly GCF_046630445.1). Taxonomy (NCBI): domain Eukaryota; kingdom Viridiplantae; phylum Streptophyta; class Magnoliopsida; order Asterales; family Asteraceae; genus Rutidosis; species Rutidosis leptorrhynchoides. Next base: position 705,835,163 of record NC_092334.1, on the reverse strand, counting down.
CCATTTCCGCAAAGATAGATGCTGTCGAGAGACGAATGGAAAAGATGACTAAGGATATACACTCAATACGAATTAGTTGTGAGCAGTGTGGAGGACCACATTTGACAAAAGATTGTCTCAGTATTGAACTAACAATGGAACAAAAAGAGAATGTTTCATAGATAAACCAAAGGTCTGGAAATAATTATCAGAATAATTATCAACCGCCAAGACCAATCTACAATCAAAATCAGAACTATAACCGAAATGTTCCATACAACAACCAACAAGGTCCTAGCAATCAACAAGTATCCAAAAATACTTACAATCAGCAAAGACCTATTTTTCAAAACAAACCACCACAAACTGTAACACCCCAAATATTTAAGGTATTATTTTATGTAAAATTTTATTGCTAAGAAATTAATGGTAAAGGATATTTTATGTTAAATGGACGAAAGTTAATGTTGTTAGTTAAGTTTCAAGGGACTAAAGATGCAAGGTTATGATTTAGGACCTCCTTAACTATAGTTTACATGGGGAGGGTAGAAATTGCAATTATGCCATAGTTGTTTTAATAAAAGAAATTAGAAATGCTGGAAATTGATTATTATTCACAAAAAAAAAAAAATAATATACAGAGAGTGCTCCTGGGTTGTGTATGTCGACATTTGCAAGGGAAGAAGGAGGATCCATCATTTGTTGAAATTTAACTCATGCAAGCTTGAATTTGTGAAATCTAACACACCCTAATCACTTTAGCAAGCTCTAATCTTCCAATTTCATCTTCATTGTGCACAATTAGGGTTCTTAAAACTCTAAAAGACAAGGTATGGATTTTGTGTCTAATTATTGCTTGCATTGTATGCTAATGATGAGATTATGCTTAAGAAAGTTGCTATTTGTTAAATTGTGCACATTTGGATGAGTTAGTATGGATTTGTTGTTGATTTTGGAAGTAATTACATGTATGAACTTGCATTATAGATTTATGGCATGATTATGGTGAGAATGATGATGTTCTAGTTAGATTTCTAGTCATGCACACCAAGTGTTTGTTAAAATGCCTCAATGAGATGATTTTGTGTTCTAGCTAGAAATTTTGATGAAGGATGCTCATGTATGAACTTTTGTTATAGTCATAAGTTATAGAAATTGATAATTTGATAAGTTAATGGTGTTAGTAATGAAATTGAATTATTATGCACATTTGATGTTTAATGAAAGGATTAAAGGAAAAGTTGCATGATAAAGCTAAAAGTGATGAGTTAGTAATATACATGATTAAAATGTGATGTTTGATTGGTAACATGCTTGTTTTAGAAAAGATGAGTTCAAAGTTAGAAAGTATGAATGAATGTATGTTGTGATTAGGGGGTAAAGTGTAAGTGTAAGTATGAATGACGTAATGATTCAAGAAAGTTGTGATTTTGATTTAGTTATGTGATTAATGAGATTAGCTCATGTATAGGTGCTAATCAAGGAAAAGAAGTTACAAGTGACCAAGGAAATTCAATTAAGCAAGGTGAGTTTATAGGGGGTAATATGGGCGGGTCAAGAGTGGCTTAGTGTTCTCGGATTGCATCCGTGCAAGAGAGTAACGACTAAGTGCACTAGTTACGTAGCTTAGATAGAACTATTGGGTTAGCTCAATAGTTGTGTCTATGGATGATGCTTAGCTTAGGCAATGTTATTACATTGCTAGTAATCTTGCCTATGGTTCATGTTAGCTTAGACACTTCGGGTGTCTATGTATGAGATGATGATAGCTTAGGCATATTTAGTATGTCTATGTTTAGCTTAGACATGATTACTAGGTTCGGCCTAGTAAGTCATGCCTATGGTATGAATGATCGGATCCGAAAGTATGCAAGCAATCTAAGGGTTGAAGGATAAGTGTTTTGATTATGCCCAAATGATTTATGTTTTGTGTTTTGTTACTTTCCTATAACTCACTAAGTGTAAAAGCTTACCCCCATGATGTTTTATGTTTTAGGTGTTAAGGTTCATCGAGAAGGTAAGGAACCCGTGTGAAGAGCTGGAGGAGCATTGGCATTAGCGTAAGTGGTATTGCAAGTCCCTTTTGTAATCACGCTCTATGGTTACCGCTTATCAAACGCCATGTATTTGAAGTGTCATGTTTGTCATTATTGAATTTGGGACCAAATGATGGTTTTGTTTCATGAAAACACGTTTGATGTCTAAATGTTGTTATTAGATGGTATACGATGTTAGAAACTGAATCTTAAGTTTGTGTATGAATTTGGTTGTTTTAAATGTGTTTGAGAATGATGGAACGTGCAAAAGTTGGTTTAAATACAATGTTGCAGGTCAGGCACCCGGATTAGGGTTATGTCGCGCCGCGGCAAAGGGGTCCGCGCCGCGGCATATAACTGAAGTTGGGAACAGAAGCAAGGTTAAGGAGTCTAAAATTTCCTGTGTTGTGTCGCGCCGCGACAAGGCTTGCCGCGCCGCGGCATAAGCCTTGTCCGGCCAGTGACTTAACTTTTCAAAAAAAAAAAAAAAAAAAAATTTTTACTCGAATCAAGGCGTTAAAAGTTGGTATCAGAGCTGAGGTTTAAGGGACTTGGGTAATCCACGATAGGGATTATCTAGGCTTAAACCATTGTTGTGAAAGGATAAGCGGTTTAGGACTTGCATAAGTGTTATAGTCGTATAGTTGTGCCATGCTCCATAGGGTAGAGTCATCGACTAGACCCGTAGTATAATGATTGATCTATGAAAGGAGTTTGATACCCGTTAGCCATGATGTCATAGTGGACTTAATGTGTAATGAAATGGTGTAATAACAACAGGCCATTGTTATTACTTCATTTTAGTACACATGAACATCTACTATAGTCATGGTGAATCGAGTTAGGAATTCTTTCGAATGGTTTGGTTTTGTTGAATAATGGTGTTATCGGTATTTGAACTAATGGGTTGAATGTAATTTTTTTTTAGAAATGGCTATTGTATCACCAAACCGAGGTCAAGATGAGGATGATGAGTACGTCCGCACCCCATCCGCGGAGTCTATAGAAGACTCTCAAAACGAATCGGGAGAAGTTAACATGCCAAATGACATTTCGGGGCAAATAGGGCAAGCCTTGATACGTTATACTCCAACTTTGTTAGAGAAGATTAAGACGTTGATCAATGATCAATTAGATGAGAAGTTAAAGACTTTTGTTGCTAATAACCCTACCTTAAGAGGTGAAGGGGGAAGTGGAGTAAGGCAAGAAGAGGTAGAAGCCCCTAAGAGAAAGGATGACCGTTTTGAATATAAGAACTTCGCAAATTGCCATCCTCCCGAGTTTCATGGTAAGGTTGACCCTATTGTTAGTCAAAGATGGATTGATGAGATTGAAGAAACCTTCATGTTGTGTGAATGCCCCGAACATTTGAAGGTAATTTATGCGGCTCATCAAATGAAGGGTAGTGGATACGAGTGGTGGAATTTTATAGTTAAGTCTCATGGGCGAGACGTGGCTACGAGTTTCTCATGGGACAAGTTCCGTGAAATGTTTATGACCCAATTTGCTCCACCCGCCGAGGTTAGTAGGTTGAAATCCGAGTTTATGAATATAGAGCATGGAGGTAAGTCGGTGACCGAGTTTAATGCTGAGTTTAATGATAAGTCTCGTTTTTGTCCGGACTTCGTGTCAAGTCCCAAGTTGATGATGGATCATTATCATGAAAAGTTGAATCCCGAAATAAGTGAGTTTATCGATAAGAGTACTTATAAGACTTTAGCCGAGATGATGAATCGAGCACTTGTTAGAGAACATGAACTTAGGAAGAAGGCGGCGTTCAAGCGAAAGTTAGATCAAGACTCCAAGGTAATGCAAAATGTTAGTCCGAAAAAGGGTAAGCTTGGTTTCGAATCCCCGCACAAGTCAAAAGGGGGTTTTGTGTCGGGTAAGAGCGGTGGGAAAGAAGCCAAGTCGTGTACCAGGTGTGGTAAGAATCATACGGGTGAATGTAAAGCGGGTACCACCGATTGTTACTCTTGCGGGAGGCCGGGTCATAGGGCCGCCGAATGCCCTAAGAAAGGTAAGCAATGTTACTATTGTTTTGAGAAAGGTCACTTTCAAGCCGAATGTCCGGAATACAAGAAGGATTTAGCTAGTGGTAGTGTTAAGAAAGAGGTTAAGACGGAACCGAAGACTAGTGATAGCCGACCAAGGGCCCGAGCTCATCAGATTACCGCACTCGAAGCGAAGGAGTCCCAAAATGTGGTGTCAGGTACCTTTATTGTAAACTCTTTACCTGCGCATGTTTTGTTTGATTCCGGTGCTACGCGGTCGTTTGTATCATATTCTTTTTGTAAGCATTTTAATATGACCCCAAGTATGTTAGAACACCCATTAGAGGTTGAAATAGCGGATAATAAGACCGTGATGGTGTATAGTATCATTAAGGGGTGTGAAATTATTTTGGATGATGAAAAGTTTGTCATTGATTTAATACCCATGCAAATGGGTGAATTTCAAGTAATTGTGGGCATGGATTGGCTAGGTAACAATGAGGGGATAATTTTGTGTCGTAAGAAAATAGTGTTAGTTCAATCACCAAGTGGAAAAGTTATATGGATTTATGGGGAACGAGCTAGGCGTGCAATTCCTATATGCACATATGCTAAGGCTAAAAGATTTTTGTCTCATGGGTGTTGTGCGTTTTTGGCACATGTTGTTGATGATTTGAAAAAGGTTGTTGAATTAGATGATGTACCAATAGTTAACGAGTTTCCGGATGTGTTTCCAAGTGAATTGCCCGGTGTACCTCCCGAGCGAGAGGTAGAGTTTAGAATAGATTTGATACCCGGGGCCACGCCAATTGCTAAAGCTCCATATCGAGTAGCCCCATCGGAAATGAGAGAAATGATGACTCAATTGCAAGATTTGATAGATAAAGGTTTTATACGCCCTAGTAGTTCACCTTGGGGAGCTCCGGTTTTATTTGTGAAAAAGAAGGATGGAACTATGAGAATGTGTATTGATTATCGAGAATTGAATAAAGTCACTATTAAGAATAAGTATCCGTTGCCGAGGATAGACGATTTGTTTGATCAATTGCAAGGTGCAAGTTTCTTTTCAAAGATAGATTTGAGGTCGGGTTACCATCAATTGAAGGTGAGGGAAGAAGATGTCCCTAAAACAGCTTTTCGAACAAGGTATGGTCATTATGAGTTTGTGGTTATGCCGTTTGGATTAACAAATGCTCCGGCCGCGTTTATGGATTTGATGAATAGAGTTTGTCGACCGATGCTTGATAGGTTTGTAATTGTGTTCATTGATGACATTTTGATATATTCTAAGAGTGAAGAGGAACATACGATACATTTAAGACAAGTATTAGAGACTTTAAGAAGGGAAAGATTGTTTGCTAAGTTCTCTAAGTGCGAGTTTTGGCTTCGTGAAGTTCAATTTTTGGGCCATGTCATTAACAAGAAGGGTATTTGTGTTGATCCGGTGAAGATAGAGGCAATTATGAGATGGGAACCACCTACGAATCCTACCGAGGTTAGGAGTTTTCTAGGTTTAGCGGGGTATTATCGGCGATTTATACAAGATTTTTCTAGAATAGCCACCCCACTCACCAAGTTGACTCGTAAAAGTGTGCCATGGAGATGGGAAGAAAAGCAAGAACAAGCGTTTCAACTCCTTAAGGAAAAGCTCGTTCAAGCTCCCATATTGGTTTTACCGGAAGGGAATGAGAACATGACGGTTTATTGTGATGCTTCTAAGAAAGGCTTAGGGTGTGTATTGATGCAAAATGGGAAGGTCATAGCTTATGCTTCCCGACAATTGAAGGAACACGAGAAACGCTATCCTACGCATGATTTAGAATTGACGGCCGTGGTTTTTGCTCTAAAGATTTGGCGTCATTATCTTTATGGTGTTAAGTTTTCCATTTATACCGATCATAAGAACTTAAAGTATTTGTTTGATCAAAGGGATTTGAACGATAGGCAAAGGAGAGGTCTCGATTTGGTGAAAGATTATGATTGTGAGATCTTATATCACCCCGGAAAAGCGAATGTAGTAGCGGATGCTCTTAGTAGGAAGTCAAGTCATCAACCGATTAAGATAACAAGCTTGGCTATGGTAATATCACCTCAAATATTTGATGATATTCGTGTTGCACAAGGTGAAGCATTATCGCCCGAAAACGTGAGAAAAGAAAGAATCAAGGGGCAAGTTGACGATTTTGTGGTAGATTCTCGTGGTTTAAGGCTTAGATATGGGAGAATTTGGGTACCTTTGCAAAGTGATGTTAGAAGTGAGCTCCTTGACTTAGCTCACAAGTCTAAGTATTCGATTCACCCCGGTGCTACGAAAATGTATAGAGATTTAAGGAAAGACTATTGGTGGCCGGGAATGAAGAGGGATATAGTTAAGTATGTGCACAAGTGTCTTACTTGTCTTCAAGTGAAAGCCGATCATCAAATGCCCTACGGTGAAATGCAACCTTTAGAGGTACCGGTGTGGAAATGGGAGCATATTACGATGGATTTAGTGACTAAGTTGCCTAAGACCCCTAGACAACACGATGCAATTTGGGTTATTGTTGATAGATTGACTAAGAGTGCATTATTTTTGGCAATAAGAGAAGCTTCGTCATCGGAAGCAATGTCTAAGTTGTATATGAAAGAAGTTGTTGCAAGGCATGGAGTGCCGGTTTCCATAGTTTCGGATAGAGACACTCGATTTACATCTCGATATTGGAGGAAATTTCAAGAGGAAATGGGTACTAAGTTACATGTAAGTACCGCGTTTCACCCGCAAACGGATGGTCAAAGTGAGCGGACTATACAAACTCTCGAGGATATGTTAAGAGCATGTGTTATCGATTTTGGTGGTAGTTGGGATACTCACTTACCTTTAGTTGAATTTTCATACAACAATAGTTATCACTCTACAATTGGAATGGCACCATATGAGATGTTGTATGGAAGGAGGTGTAGAACCCCGATTTGTTGGGGCGAGGTAGGTCAACGAGAATTGGGAAGCACGGAAATAGTGCAACAAACCACCGAGATGATTGATCAAATTCGTGAAAGAATGAAGGCGGCACAAGATAGACAAAAGTCATATGTTGATAAGAGGAGAAAGCCGATAGAATTTCAAGTAGGTGATAAAGTGATGCTAAAAGTTTCTCCATGGAAAGGCATCATCCGTTTTAGAAAGAGGGGAAAATTGGGTCCAAGGTTCGTGGGACCATTTGAGATAGTGGCGAAAGTTGGGAAGGTAGCCTACCGTTTGGCTTTACCCGATGAATTGAGTAATATACATGACACGTTTCACGTGTCACAATTGAGAAAGTGTTTGGCGGATGATTCAACCTATGTTCCTTTGAATGAAATTGAGGTCGATAATAAGTTAAGATATGCGGAGAAGCCTTGAAGGTATTATGGCAATTTAGAAAAGGTTCCGAATGCACATGGGAACCCGAAGAATGGCTCATAAAATATTATCCGGCGTTGCATCAAGAATGGTTCGCGAGGACGCGAACAATCCAAGAGGGGGAGAGTTGTAACACCCCAAATATTTAAGGTATTATTTTATGTAAAATTTTATTGCTAAGAAATTAATGGTAAAGGATATTTTATGTTAAATGGACGAAAGTTAATGTTGTTAGTTAAGTTTCAAGGGACTAAAGATGCAAGGTTATGATTTAGGACCTCCTTAACTATAGTTTACATGGGGAGGGTAGAAATTGCAATTATGCCATAGTTGTTTTAATAAAAGAAATTAGAAATGCTGGAAATTGATTATTATTCACAAAAAAAAAAAAATAATATACAGAGAGTGCTCCTGGGTTGTGTATGTCGACATTTGCAAGGGAAGAAGGAGGATCCATCATTTGTTGAAATTTAACTCATGCAAGCTTGAATTTGTGAAATCTAACACACCCTAATCACTTTAGCAAGCTCTAATCTTCCAATTTCATCTTCATTGTGCACAATTAGGGTTCTTAAAACTCTAAAAGACAAGGTATGGATTTTGTGTCTAATTATTGCTTGCATTGTATGCTAATGATGAGATTATGCTTAAGAAAGTTGCTATTTGTTAAATTGTGCACATTTGGATGAGTTAGTATGGATTTGTTGTTGATTTTGGAAGTAATTACATGTATGAACTTGCATTATAGATTTATGGCATGATTATGGTGAGAATGATGATGTTCTAGTTAGATTTCTAGTCATGCACACCAAGTGTTTGTTAAAATGCCTCAATGAGATGATTTTGTGTTCTAGCTAGAAATTTTGATGAAGGATGCTCATGTATGAACTTTTGTTATAGTCATAAGTTATAGAAATTGATAATTTGATAAGTTAATGGTGTTAGTAATGAAATTGAATTATTATGCACATTTGATGTTTAATGAAAGGATTAAAGGAAAAGTTGCATGATAAAGCTAAAAGTGATGAGTTAGTAATATACATGATTAAAATGTGATGTTTGATTGGTAACATGCTTGTTTTAGAAAAGATGAGTTCAAAGTTAGAAAGTATGAATGAATGTATGTTGTGATTAGGGGGTAAAGTGTAAGTGTAAGTATGAATGACGTAATGATTCAAGAAAGTTGTGATTTTGATTTAGTTATGTGATTAATGAGATTAGCTCATGTATAGGTGCTAATCAAGGAAAAGAAGTTACAAGTGACCAAGGAAATTCAATTAAGCAAGGTGAGTTTATAGGGGGTAATATGGGCGGGTCAAGAGTGGCTTAGTGTTCTCGGATTGCATCCGTGCAAGAGAGTAACGACTAAGTGCACTAGTTACGTAGCTTAGATAGAACTATTGGGTTAGCTCAATAGTTGTGTCTATGGATGATGCTTAGCTTAGGCAATGTTATTACATTCCTAGTAATCTTGCCTATGGTTCATGTTAGCTTAGACACTTCGGGTGTCTATGTATGAGATGATGATAGCTTAGGCATATTTAGTATGTCTATGTTTAGCTTAGACATGATTACTAGGTTCGGCCTAGTAAGTCATGCCTATGGTATGAATGATCGGATCCGAAAGTATGCAAGCAATCTAAGGGTTGAAGGATAAGTGTTTTGATTATGCCCAAATGATTTATGTTTTGTGTTTTGTTACTTTCCTATAACTCACTAAGTGTAAAAGCTTACCCCCATGATGTTTTATGTTTTAGGTGTTAAGGTTCATCGAGAAGGTAAGGAACCCGTGTGAAGAGCTGGAGGAGCATTGGCATTAGCGTAAGTGGTATTGCAAGTCCCTTTTGTAATCACGCTCTATGGTTACCGCTTATCAAACGCCATGTATTTGAAGTGTCATGTTTGTCATTATTGAATTTGGGACCAAATGATGGTTTTGTTTCATGAAAACACGTTTGATGTCTAAATGTTGTTATTAGATGGTATACGATGTTAGAAACTGAATCTTAAGTTTGTGTATGAATTTGGTTGTTTTAAATGTGTTTGAGAATGATGGAACGTGCAAAAGTTGGTTTAAATACAATGTTGCAGGTCAGGCACCCGGATTAGGGTTATGTCGCGCCGCGGCAAAGGGGTCCGCGCCGCGGCATATAACTGAAGTTGGGAACAGAAGCAAGGTTAAGGAGTCTAAAATTTCCTGTGTTGTGTCGCGCCGCGACAAGGCTTGCCGCGCCGCGGCATAAGCCTTGTCCGGCCAGTGACTTAACTTTTCAAAAAAAAAAAAAAAAAAAAATTTTTACTCGAATCAAGGCGTTAAACAAACCGATGATAAAAAGCCAAATTTAGAAGATATGATGTCGAAGCTAGTTGAATCTCAAACTCAATTTTTCACATCTCAGAAACAAACCAATGAACAAAATGCTCAAGCATTTAGAAATCAACAAGCTTCTATTCAAAATTTGGAACAAGAAGTAAGCAACCTAGCAAGGTTAATAGGTGAAAGAAAACCGGGAAGTCTACCTAGTGATACAAATGCTAACCCCCAGAATGAAACAGCTAAAGCCATTACCACAAGAAGTGGTATTACACTTAAACCACCTGAAATGCCTGTAATTTCTGATGAAGCTATTCCTACTCCACAAGAACCACAACCTGAGCAAGATAAGGAAAAAGAATCGGTAGTTGAAAAGGTTAATGAAGATAACACAATTAAGGCTAAACTTTATGTTAAACCATACCAACCACCACTTCCTTACCCGAGTAAAATGAGAAAAGAGAGACTTGAAGCCGAGCAATCCAAATTCTTAGATATGTTTAAACAAATAAATGTCAATCTTCCTTTCATTGATGTAATTTCAGGAATGCCTAGATATGCTAAATTTCTGAAAGATCTAATCACAAATAGAAAGAAAATGGAAGAACTCTCGGCTGTTACTATGAATGCTAATTGTTCTGCAGTGCTATTGAATAAGATACCAGAAAAATTATCAGATCCAGGAAGTTTCACAATTCTATATTTTCTGGGTAGTCTTAGTTCAATAGAAGCATTGGCAGACTTAGGTGCTAGTATAAATTTAATGTCGTATTCACTATACGCTAAACTAGACCTTGGAAAATTGAAACCAACACGAATAAGCATACAACTAGCCGATCGATCAGTAAAATATCCTAGAGGGATAATGGAGAACATGCTAGTTAAAGTTGGTACTTTAGTATTTTCAGTAGATTTTGTTATTCTGGACATGGAAGAAGATTCTCGAGTTCCTCTCATATTAGGAAGACCATTCTTAAACACGGCTAAAGCAATAATAGACGTGTTCGGTAAGAAACTGACCCTAAGTATAAAGGACGAGAGTGTTACCTTTTCTGTTGATAGAGCCATGCAACAACCACAATCTGCAGATGATACATGTTATTATATTCAAACTATAGATTCACATGCAGAATTGTTAGAAGAATTTCCAAAATTACAAGGAACAGGAGAATGTTCTTTAGGAGAAGGAACTGAACCAACTGATGAAGCTGAAATGTTATCCGCACTCATGGCTAATGAATATGAACCAACAATAGAAGAACTTCAAATGCTAAAAGAGGAAGACAGATATCGATACAAATCATCGATAGAAGAACCACCGATATTAGAGTTAAAGCCACTTCCAAACCATTTGGAATACGCTTATTTATATGATGAATCTGAATTACCTGTAATAATATCATCTTCTCTTACGGAAAATGAAAAATCTCAACTCATTTCTGTGCTAAAGGCTCATAAACCAGCTATTGCATGGAAGATTCATGACATTAAAGGCATAAGTCCTTCGTATTGCACACATAAAATCCTTATGAAAGAAGGTCATAAAACATATGTGCAACGCCAACGAAGACTAAATCCTAATATGCAAGATGTTGTTAAGAAAGAAATTATTAAACTACTAGATGCAGGTTTAATTTATCCAATCTCGGATAGTCCATGGGTAAGCCCAGTTCAATGTGTACCTAAGAAGGGTGGCATGACTGCCATCACAAATGAAAAAAATGAGCTTATTCCTACAAGGACTGTAACAGGATGGCGTGTCTGTATTGATTATAGAAAATTAAATGACGTGTCTGTATTGATTATAGAAAATTAAATGACGCCACCAGAAAAGATCACTTTCCCTTACCTTTCATTGATCGAATGTTGGAAAGATTAGCCGGGAATAGTTACTATTGTTTTCTTGACGGTTTCTCCGGATACTTTCAAATTCCAATAGCACCCGAGGACCAAGAAAAAACCACGTTCACGTGCCCTTATGGTACTTTTGCTTATAAACGCATGCCATTTGGACTTTGCAACGCCCCTGCAACCTTTCAAAGGTGCATGATGGCGATTTTTCACGACATGATAGAAGAATGCATGGAAGTTTTCATGGATGACTTCTCAGTCTTCGGTGATACATTTGAATCATGTCTAGTTAATCTTGAACGAATGCTTATTAGATGCGAACAATCAAATCTAGTTCTTAATTGGGAGAAATGCCATTTCATGGTTAAAGAAGGCATCGTTCTTGGACATAAAATTTCAAAGGAAGGAATTGAAGTGGATAGAGCTAAAGTAGATGTAATTGCTAAACTTCCACATCCCACCAATGTTAGAGGAGTTAGGAGTTTTCTAGGGCATGCCGATTTTTACCGACGTTTTATAAAAGATTTTTCTAAAATTGCCACTCCTATGAATAAACTCCTATAAAATGATGCTCCATTCATCTTTTCAGATGAATGCATCAAATCTTTTAATATTCTTAAAGAAAAACTCACTAATGCGCCGATCATGATAACTCCAAATTAGAATCTACCGTTTGAACTTATGTGCGATGCAAGTGATTTTGCAATGAGAGCCGTTTTAGGACAAAGGATTGAAAAATGATTTCAACCTATTTATTATGCTAGTAAGACGTTACAAGGAGCACAAACAAATTACAGAACTACTGAAAAAGAACTCCTTGCTATTGTCTTTGCTTTTGACAAATTTCATTCATATCTCGTTCTAGCTAAAACGGTGGTCTATACCGACCATTCTGCTCTTAGATACCTATTTTCGAAACAAGATGCTAAACCAAGATTAATCTGTTGGATCTTACTCTTATAAGAATTCGATATTGAAATCCGAGATAAAAAGGGAGCAGAAAATCTCGCAGCTTATCATCTTTCTCGTCTTGAAAATCCCGAATTAGAAGTTCTAAATGAATCGGCCATACAAGACAACTTTCCTGATGAATATCTATTGAAGATAGATTATAATGAAATTCCATGGTTTGCAGACTATGCAAACTACTTAGTATGTGGATTCCTTGAAAAAGGGTTGTCGTACCAAAAACGAAAGAAATTCTTTAGTGATATAAAACACTATTTCTGGGAAGATCCACATTTGTTTAAAAGTTGTCCCGATGGAATAATACACCGATGTGTATTCGGAGATGAAGCTAGTCAAATCTTAAACCATTGTCACATAGGACCAACAGGAGGGCATTATGGGCCTCAGCTCACAGCAAGAAAAGTTTACGATGCTGGATTCTATTGGCCTACAATTTTCAAAGACGCACACATTCTTTGCAAATCCTGTGATGCTTGTCAAAGGGCCAGAAAAATAAGTCAACGTGATGAAATGCCACAAAATGTCATTCAAGTATGTGAAGTATTTGACATTTGGGGTATTGACTTTATGGGTCCATTTCCAAAATCTCATAATAATCTCTACATTCTCATTGCCATTGATTATGTATCTAAATGGGCGGAAGCACAAGCTCTCCCAACTAACGATGCACGAATTGTAGTCAACTTTTTAAAACGTCTTTTTGCAAGATTTGGAACACCGAAAGCTTTAATAAGTGATCGAGGTACTCATTTTTGTAACAATCAACTTGAGAAAGTTCTCAAAAGATATGGAATAACTCATAAAATCTCAACCGCTTATCATCCACAAACAAGTGGACAAGTTGAAAATACCAACCGAGCTTTAAAATGTATTCTAGAGAAAACCGTAGGATCAAATCCGAAGGAATGGTCCATAAAATTGGAGGATGCACTCTGGGCTTTTAGAACAGCCTACAAAACTCCAATTGGAACCATACCTTTTAAACTCGTTTACGGAAAAGCATGTCATCTTCCAGTAGAAATTGAACACAAAGCATTTTGGGCTTTGAAGACATGTAATCTTGATTTACATGAAGCCGGACGTCTACGATTAAGTCAACTAAACGAATTAGAAGAATTAAGACATGAAGCATACGAAAATTCGTTAATCTATAAGGAAAGAACAAAGAAATGGCATGATAAAAGAATCAGAAGTTCAAAAAAATTTAAAGAAGGAGATAGAGTTCTTTTTTTTGATTCACGATTCAAGCTATTTCCTGGAAAATTGAAATCAAGATGGTCTGGACTATGAAACAAAAGAGTTTTCCCATACGGAATAATAGAGTTAATAAATTCAAATGGGATTGAATTTAAAGTTAATTGTCACAGAGTTAAACATTACATACATGGTCCGATGGAAGTTAACAATGAAGTCAATCATAATTTCACCACCCAAGAAAACTTTCAAAATGAAAACATAAATATGTTATCAACAACATATGAAAAATCAAAATTGGAAAATTGGGAGGATTCAAATTGGAGTGATGAAGAAGAATTCTTATACAAACCTCCCATTCCAAGAAACGAAGAAAAATGTGAACAAGAAGTTCAAATAGAAGTGAAAGAACCAAGAAAAGAACACCCGAAAAAGGTTTACAAACCAACTCGACTTACTAAAGCAGGAGACCCGGGTGAATTTATCATTTCTTGCTTGCTTAATGATGGTGCTGTATATAATGGACTCGCAAATTTAGGAGCAAGTGCAAATATTATGCCTCTTTCTTTATACAAAAGATTAGGTATGGGTAAATTAAAACCAACCAAAATAGGTGTTCAATCATTTGACCTAACCATTAAACACCCGGTTAGAATAGCAAATAATTTACTTGTTAACGTGGGAAGTTTGACCTTTGTTGCAAACTTCATAGTGATTAATATGGAGGAAAACCTTGATATTCCTCTAATTTTAGGTCGCCCATTTTTAGCAACCACCGAGGCATTCATTGATGTAAGAGAAGGAAGAATGACACTTAGGGATGGTGATAAATCGATCACCTTTGTGAACCAAAAGTTTAGATCTCCACCAACCAAAATTGTTAAACCAATAAAAATACATAAGTGTGAGGAAGATGAAGAAACACTTAATGATGATCTGATCACAAAGAACCCCGTTGATGATACGAAATTAGATGAACCTGTTTTTAACAGTTCAACGAAGAAACTTTATAAATGGATTCACGATGCTAAGATTAAGGGAAACTTTAAGTTATGTAACCGATTAGTATCCAATTTATCACCAAAAGAAAAGGTGATGTTAGTTGAATTTGTGAAAGTTACGGAGGAAATCAACAAATGGCTTGAAGCAAAAGTCAAAGATATACAAGTTGTTGATAGTCCAATTGAAAACGAAGTTAATCACAATTTCAACACCACATCTAACTAAGTGTGGGAAGGTTCGAATCTTTTTAAGGGTAATATGTATTTCTGTTAGAGTTAGATATTCTGTTTTCGTGTAGTTCTCGAGAATGGAATCCGAATGGTCTTTCTCTAGCAGACCCTAAAGAACTAGTCTTCTCCCCCCATTCTGAATTTTTATTTTTTTAGGTTTTACGAGATGAAGAATTCCTGTGAACTAAACCATGGTCTAATGCTACACGCTTTGATCACTAAACGTAATAATGACACACTCCCAGTGACCTGGTATCAGTAATAAGAGCCAAATTGGACGGAGTAAGAAAAGAACTCAGAAACGATCATAATAAGTTACATTTTGGTAAAGGAAAATCAAAATCCGCAGCGAAAAGAAGAGCACGACACTTTGAAAGATGTCACAAATGCGAAAAATGGTCACACGAAGGAAAATGCTCGACGAATCAGACATATTCCAATACCGAGTTCGTTACTTTATGCAGAGAATGACCGTTCATATGTTTTGAAGAAAAATCGTTGAATGCTCGAGGTTATGCCTATGTAGCTATGGAAAACCAATTAGTCCGACTATCTTATGAGTGGGCTAAAGCAGGTCACTGAGAATTCTATCTCACAGGTAAGTATGTACAGTTTTTATTTTTTATTTTGCTTTTAACCTTTTGATATTAAACGCTAAATTGTTCGCTATAAAGTATTAAATTGATACTCAATAAAATTAGGTTTTGCGACCGAAATTATTGATATCATACAAAAATTTATTACATCACTGCGAAATTTACCGTTTATTCTTAAGGTATAAATATCTTTAATCAATCAGCCCAAAATATTTCAGAAATTCGTCAGGAGTAAAACTAGGTAATATAACCGAAATTACTTTACCGAAAAGAGGGGCGTATATTTTTGATAATATTTGATTGATTAAAGTGGGATAAAAGACCAAAAAGATTTTTAATTTTATTTTTACTTTGTTTTTAAAATTAATATATTAATATTAAATTATTATTGTAAACTTTTAAAATCAATATATTTAAGTTTGTAAATATTTGAAAAATTAATATTTTTAATATAAGTTTGTATGTATAAAAACAAAATTTTAATATAAGTTTGATGTGAATTTTTAAAATTTTAATAATATGAATTTTTTATTTTATGCATTTTAAATTTAAGTTTGGTGTGAATTTAAAAACAAAAATTTACTTTATTTCGTTAAGTTAAAAATTGATTTGTAAAATTCGTCGTGAGTTGAAAACTAGGTCGTTGAACCGAAATTGCTCTACCCAAGGGAGGGACGAGAACTTTTATTATCATCATTTTTAATCTTATTGAAATAAAGTATGCCAAAAACATTAAAAAACCCAAAAATCTTTACTTTTAAAACCGCGCTTTGAATTGACAAATTTTAAAATTTTGTCGAGGGACGGACTAGGACATCGTTCCGAAACACCCTCACTCCTAAAAGGAAAGCAAAATTTTAAAAATTTAATTTAATTATGTTATGTTAAAAGTAAAAGGTTTTTATAAAGGGAGGCTATGACAAACGTCTACCAGCGTGTAGATGAGGTAGATATGACAAACGCGGAGAGATTTCGTCAGATGGAGCAGTTGCAAGCCCGGAATGATTACGAGCATTCCAGGCAACGACAGCATGATAGATGGGACTATTATCAGCGTCAGATTATGAGCCGGCTGTCACCTTAGGATCACTACGTTCTGACCCGACCCGCTTACTATCCTCCACACCAACCCGAGATGAGACCACCATATACTCTCTACGACCCTAACCAGGCCTACCAGTGCACCTATCACCAACCATGGAACCCGGACGACAACTTGAACTGGAACCCCTATCCAGATTGATATAGTTCCTATTGGTGATTTCTATGATTTTTATCTTTTTATTATTTATTATTTTTATTTATTTAAACATATGATATTGTGATACATTAATGTATTGTTTAATATTTTTATTATTTGGTACTAATATTTTATATTTGATTTGAAAGTGGGATTTAAAGTCCCATTTCAAATTACCATGCATGTTTATATTTATATGTATGTATATTGTCAATTGTACACATCAGGGTAAAACAGCGCATTTTCAAAGACTGGCATTAAGTTCAGCAAAAGCTAGTACTTTTGACGACAAAACGAAAAACAAATGTGATGTAACAACAAGACGGAATGAACAAATGATGTGCACCATTTATCATTCAACAAACAAACGCCAATATGTTTGAAAACTTTGGTACAATTTAATCACTTTTCTACGCTAATCACCCTCAATAATTTAAATTGTTACTGATTTCTTGTAAATGAGGGCATTGCAAGATCTTAAGTGTGGGAAGGGGTTAAATTTTTTCGGATTTTTAAAATTTTTAACTTATACACTTGGTTACCATTAAAAATACTAGTAATGCAGTAGTTGTATTAGAATCTAGTGCTCTCTGATAATAAAGAACATCCCTAGTCTTATATACTGACTACCCAATTCTAGTAAAATTTTCAAAATTTTCAATTAAATGAACTCAAAATCATGTTTATACATAATTATGAACGATAAAACTAGGTGTTAACACCGAAATTATTGTTACCTCGGAAAGGACATAAATTGAGAAACAACCCAAAATGTTAGAATTCATTTAAAATGGAATAGAGGACAATAAAAAGGAAAATAAAAGCCAAGTGTGGGAAAAATTTACCAAGTTATTTTGAACATATATCACATATTTGTGTACAAATAATTGAAGATACTTTTGTTTTGGACAAAATTAACTGTTTTACCCGGAAAACTGTAATATATTTGAAAGAAAGATGGATCTACACGATGAATCAATTTCATCATTAAAAGGAAGTAAAGTCTTCCAAAAAAGACACGCGCTTCTTGATTTAGGTCAGGAAGTTGTCGTCCAGACCAGCTGTAGGTTGACGAAAAATCTAGAAAAGTCATATTTAAAATCAGCAGGAAATCCACAGACCTCAGCATCAAACAGGGTCGCCAAGTGGTCAGACTTATCCTAACCATGAGAGGATCTGTCTCGTAAAATGGGGAGGACGCTGTGCAAATTAGCTTGATAAGACTATTGAATCAGACCCCCAGAAAAGGATAATCTCCTTAAAGATTAAAAATCAGCTTTTAAGCCTGATATTACTCAATCCTTAAGATTGACCTTAAAGATTGAGAATTACAAACTCATGGAATTCGATGATATCTAAACTCGAGCTTGAACGAGAAAATATTTTGATCAAAATTACAAACCGATTTGTTTTCTGAAAAAATCCATTTTTAATGCGTTCATTACCATTGAACGTAAAATTCTAGGAATTCACCTGGAATTCATTAGGTCACCTGAACCAAATCGGGTGTCAACCGTAAGAACGGTGGTTGCATAGCATGGTCAAAGACAGGACCTCGTGCCAGACCGAAAAACTATAGGGTGAGCTTTACTGTTTCTCCTACAAAGGATAGTAATTGCATCTGAGACGTTATAGACCATAATTAAAAGCATGTCAGGAGACATTGCCTTAACAGTTGCTTGTTCAAACGCTTTCCTTTACAACCGGATGGTAGTTTACCTAAAGATAATATACGGAGCAAGTAAACTGGACGTGCTGCTTTCCTAATACAAGGTTAGCAAATGGGTGACACAAAACCATAAGTTTTGAGCTAAAATTTTCAAATCTGAAACCCACCAAACCCACAAAAAGATTTTGCAAACACCGGTGAAGGGTTATTCCGAAAAACTTATCCAGGGTAAAAGCTAGATTTAATTTTCAAAAAGATCAAATGTTTTCATAAAGATCCAATTTTCTAAAGGATCTAAATTTCTAAATTTTTATAGTCATGTGGGACTGTAAACCACATCGTTACTACCATTGTTCATACCGCCGTATAAAAATCACTGATGTACAAAGTGTGAAGAATAAAGAAGTGATTCTAGTATTTTTTATTTCAAGACTATATTGCTTGAGGACAAGCAACGCTCAAGTGTGGGAATATTTGATAATGCTAAAAACGAACATATATTTCATAGCATTATCCCTCAAGAAAGACAAGCTTTTAGTTGCAATTGTTCTATTTACAAGTGATATTCGTTTAAATAATAAAAGGTGAAGACAAAAGACAGATTCGGCGAATTGAAGACGCAAACGACCAAAAAGCTCAAAAGTACAAAGTACAATCAAAGTGGCTCAAATTATTGATGAGAAATGTCTCAAAATTACAAGAGTACGAGTCGCAAAACGTAAAATACAAGATATTAAATTGTACGCAAGGACGTTCGAAAATCCGGAACCGGGACCAAAGTCAACTCTCAACGCTCGACGCAACGGACTAAAAATTACAAGTCAACTATGCACATAAATATAATATAATATTTAAATAATTCTTAAAATTATTTATATATTATATTTATTTATTAAAACGTAGACAAGGTTGAAAACAAAAAAATGTGAGCTGGTACCTACCCCCATGCGATCGCATGGCCTGTAGGCTTGTTTTCCATGCGATCGCATGAGCCACTTTTTGTGGCAACATGCCTATAAATTTCGCAGTTTGGTGATCATATATACCATCTTTTTCTCTTCCATCATTCAACGTATATATATATATATATATATATATATATATATATATATATATATATATATATATATATATATATATTTTAATTTTAATTTTAATTTTAATTTTAAATTCTAATAATAAGGGTATGTTAGCGAATTTTGTAAGGGTGTAAGTCGAAATTCTGTCCGTGTAATGCTACGCTATTTTTAATCATTGTAAGTTATGTTCAACCTTTTTAATTTAATGTCTCGTAGCTAAATTATTATTATGCTTATTTAATGCCGAAGTAATCATGATGCTGGGCTAAATATTAAAATTAGGTAATTGGGCTTTGTACCATAATTGGGGTTTGGATAAAAGAACGACACTTGTGGAAATTAGACTATGGGCTATTAATGGGCTTTATATTAACTAAATGATACCTCGTTAATTTAATATATAAACTTATAATTTGTCGTATTTATTTATAACCACATACGCTTAACTGGGTACGGTGGGCGGGATATCTATAAATACCAATAATTGTTCATTTTACCGGACACGGAACTGGATTAATAGTTAATAGACTTGTTGAAACAGGGGTGGATTACATTCAAGGGTAATTGGTGTAATTGTTAACAAAGTAGTAAAACCTTGGTTTACACGCAGTCGATAACCTGGTGTATTCATTAAACAAAGTATTAAGACCTTGTTACAATTCGAATCCCCAATTAGTTGGAATATTTGACTTCGGGAATAAGAATAATTTGACGAAGACTTTCGCACTTTATGATTATGACTGATGGACTATTATGGACAAATCCGTATGGACATATCGAATAATCCAGGACAAAGGACAATTAACCCATGGTAATAAAACTAAAATCAACACGTCAAACATCATGATTACGGAAGTTTAAATAAGCATAATTTATATATTTCATATTTAATTGCACTTTTAATTATCGCACTTTTATTTACTGTCATCGTATTTAATTGCACTTTTTAATTATAGCAATTGTATTTATCACACTTTTATAGCAATTTTATTATCGTTATTTACTTTACGCTTTAAATTGCATCTTTTATTTATTCAATATTTTACATTAGTTTTTAACTGCGACTAAAGTTTTAAAATCGACAAACCGGACATTAAACGGTAAAAACCCCCTTTTATAATAATAATATTACATATTTATATTTTTGTATTTTTGCAATTATAAGTTAAAACTAATATAGCGTTGAGCTAGTTTAAGTCTCCCTGTGGAACGAACCGGACTTACTAAAAACTACACTACTGTACGATTAGGTACACTGTCTATAAGTGTTGTAGCAAGGTTTAGGTATATCCACTCTATAAATAAATAAATAACTTGTGTAAAATTGTATCGTATTTAATAGTATTTCCTTGCAAAAATTATTACTATTTCGTATACACCTCTACGCATATCAGGTTGCAACTCCCTTGCTCTACTTTCATCTTCATGAAAGTCAACCAACTTATTCACATTAGTCTTAACTCACAACTATTCCCATAATTGTGATCGACTATGGACGTTTTAGAATAACAATGTTATTCAAGGATTTAAACATACTAATAAGGAACACAACAATTATTAATGAGGATGATTATATCCGAATACATCATATCATTTAAGATAAATGTTGCATAAATGTTCCAAAATATCATAATACTAAATTACAAATCATTCCAATCATTAACATTACGAAGCCCTATGCACCGAGCATGACCCTCGTGTTTTGATTGTGCCAAAGCCTTTGTAAAAGGATCAATAAGGTTTTGGTCTGTGTGAACTTTACGAATACAAACATCTCCATCTCCCACTATGTGACGTATGTAGT
Source organism: Rutidosis leptorrhynchoides (assembly GCF_046630445.1). Classification (NCBI taxonomy): domain Eukaryota; kingdom Viridiplantae; phylum Streptophyta; class Magnoliopsida; order Asterales; family Asteraceae; genus Rutidosis; species Rutidosis leptorrhynchoides. Next base: position 705,813,827 of record NC_092334.1, on the reverse strand, counting down.
GGAATCTCCTAAGGATATGTTTGGTGCTGTGATGCGATCTAGGTTCTTTTGCTTGAGCAATAGCACCATTGTTGTCGCAAAATATTTCTATGGGGTCTTCTATGCTTGGCATCACCCCTAAATCAGTAATGAACTTTTTCATCCACGCAGCCTCTTGTGCTGCCTCCGATGCAGCAATGTATTCAGTTTCTGTAGTAGATTGGGCAACTACTTTCTGCTTAGAACTTTTCCAAGTTATAGCTCCTCCATTCAAGATAAAGACATATCCAGATTGTGATCGTGAATCATCCCTATCAGTTTGGAAACTAGCATCTGTGTAGCACTTTACAGTAAGATCTTCTTCCACACCACCATAAATTAAGAACATATCTTTAGTCCTTCTCAAGTACTTTAGGATGTTCTTGACAGCCATCCAGTGGCTTTCACCCGGATTTTGTTGGTATCTACTCGTCATGCTCAAAGCATACGATACGTCTGGTCTTGTGCATAACATGTCATACATAATGGATCCAATTGCAGAAGCATATGGAGTTCCATTCATTCGTCTAAGCTCATCATTTGTGCTAGGACTTTGAGACTTGCTCAATATTGTACCATGTGACATTGGCAAAAATCCGCGTTTGGAATCTTGCATCTTGAATCTTTTTAGAATCTTTTCAATATATACACTTTGGCTCAAGCCGATTAGCCGCTTTGATCTATCTCTATGAATTTTTATTCCTAGAATATAAGCAGCATCGCCAAGGTCTTTCATTTGAAAACACTTCCCAAGCCAAGACTTTACCTTTTGTAAAGTTGGGATGTCATTTCCGATAAGTAGTATATCATCTACATATAAGATTAAAAATACTACTATGCTCCCACTAGCCCTTTTGTAAACACATGGATCATGTTCATTTTGGATAAAATCAAACTCTTTTATTTTCTCGTCAAAACGAATATTTCAGCTTCTATATGCTTGCTTTAATCCGTAAATGGCTCTTTTAAGCTTACACACTTTATTAGGATACTTAGGATTTACAAAACCTTCTGGTTGTTCCATATAGACATCTTCACTTAAGTGTCCATTAAGGAATGCGGTTTTGACATCCATTTGCCATATCTCATAGTCATAATATGTGGCTATGGCGATGAGTATTCTAATTGATTTTAGCATGGCTACTGGATAGAAAGTTTCGTCATAGTCAACACCATGAGTTTGAGTGAAACCTTTCGCCACTAGTCTTGCCTTAAATGTATGTACATTTCCGTCCATATCGGTTTTCATCTTGAAAATCCATTTGCTCCCAACAGCCTTGCTATCAGGAGGTAAATCAACTAAGTCCCATACTTCGTTGTCATACATGGACTGCATCTCTTCATTCATGGCTTCATTCAATTTCTTAGATTCAGGATCTAATGTAGCATCTTTGTAGTTAGTGGGCTCACTTTCATCCACTAAGAAAATGTCGTCATATCTTTGGGGACTATGACTAGGTCTACTAGATCTAAGAATGTATTGTGTTACTTCAGGTTCCTGAGCAACCAATTGTTTAGGTTCTTCAACAATTTGTTGATAGCTAGTGCCAACCTCAGGTGTGATATTTTGTGGTTCTTGAATTTCTTCAAGTTCTACATTACTCTCACTTGCTTTATTTAATAGAAACTCCTTTTCTAGAAAAGTAGCGTGTCTAGAAACAAACACTTTGTTCTCGGTAGGATTGTAGAAATAATATGTCATAGAATCCTTTGGGTATCCCACAAAAATGCATTTGATAGATATGGGATCAAGTTTGTTGGAAGTTTCTTGTCGAACATGAGCTTCGCAACCCCAAACTTTCAAATAAGATAAATTTGGAACCTTTCCATGCCATAACTCATATGGTCTCTTATTTACCTTTTTGGTTGGTACCATATTTAGTATGCGAGCAGCAGATAATAAGGCATAGGTCCAGAAAGATGGAGGAAGTGAAGTATGATTCATCATAGATTGAACCATATCAAGTAGGGTTCGATTCCTCCTCTCAGAAACACCATTATGTTGTGGTGTTCCGGGTGGAGTGCGTTGTGAAATAATTCCACAATTCTTTAGATGATCGTCAAACTCTTGACACAAGTACTCACCTCCTCGATCTGATCGAAGAACCTTTTATCGTTTTGCCTAGCTGATTTTGAACCTCATTTTGAAACACTTTGAACGTTTCAAATACCTCATGTTTATGTTTCAATAACTAAACATAACCAAATCTACTGAAATCATTAGTAAATGTAATGAAGTATCTTTCACCATTTCTTGACATAGTTCTAAAAGGACCGCATACATCGGAATGTATAAGTCCTAAAAGATCCTTTGCTCTTTCTCCGGAACCGGAGAAAGGTACCTTTGTCATCTTCCCGCTTAAACAAGATTCACATACATCAAATGACTCAGAGTTAGTTGATTTTAAAATTCCATCAGATTGGAGTTTGGTTATGCATTTCTTGTTTATGTGACCAAGACGACAATGCCATAGATAAGTTTGATTCAAGTCATGCTTGGATCTTTTGGTGTTTATGTTATACATAGAACTATTATTGGATGAATCTTGTATGTCAACTTCATATATGCCATTGTGAGGCCGTGCCTCAAAATAAAAAACATCTTTATTGAAAACTGAAATATTACCATTAAGAAAAGCATACGAGTAACCAGATTCATACAAACGTGCAGCTGAAATAATGTTCCTAGTTAGACTAGGGACTTAATAACAATTATTTAATATTAAATACAGGCCATTTGGTAATAAAAGTTCACAAGTGCCTAATGCTACGACCGCAACATGTGCTCCGTTGCCAACATGCAATACCAAATCGCCTGGTTTCAACTTCTTAATCTTTCTTAGTCCCTGCACATTATTACAAATGTGAGTTCCACAACCAGTATCAAATACCCATGAATTACTAGAGAAAGCAAATAGTTCTATCATATAGATACCTGAGGTGCTAGCATTGCTAGCCTTTGTCTTCTTCAGCTCTGCAAGGTAAGTCGGGCAGTTTCGCTTCCAATGACCAATTTCTCCACAATGGAAACAAGTGGCATCTTTGGCAGGTTTTTCTTTCTTCTTGACAGAATCCTTTGGGACAAACTTTTTGCCTTTGTAGTTGCCCTGACTCTTAGGTTTGCCTTTACCTTTGCCTTTGGCTCGTGGCTTCTTAATTTTTCCTTCCTGAATCATGAGGACTTCAGAGGTTTTGGATGGAATATTCTTCTCGACAGTCTTAAGCATTAAATGCAACTCCGAGATAGATTTCTCCAAATTGTTCATATTGTAGTTCAAGACGAACTGGTCATATGACTTTGGTAGTGAGTTGAGGATCAAGTCTATTGCCAACTCAAGACCAATGGAAGATCCAAGCCTCTCAAGTTGATCTATGTAGCTCTTCATTTTTAGAATATAAGAGCTTACAGATGTCCCCTCTGTCATCTTGCATGCGTGTAACGCTCTGACAGTTTCAAAGCATTATTGCCTAGCTTGTTGTTGGAACATTTCCTTTAGCTGCTTAAGCATCTCAAAGGCATCATGATATTCCAGGTCCTTTTGCAAGTCTGGAATCATGGTGGCTAACATGAGGCATGCTACCTCTGTGGAGTCATCCGTGTGCTTAGTCCAAGCATCTCGGATGCTCTTAGTGGCATTAGCAGGGGGTTCCTCGGGAACGGGTCCATCAAGTATATACGACTTCTTTTCGACTTTGATAACAATTCTCAAATTACGATACCAGTCTAAGAAGTTCGTATCATTGAGTTTTTCCTTCTCTAAGACAGATCTTAGAGAAAGGTGGTGAACGGGTGTAGTTGCATTGGGTGACATCTACAAAATTAACAAAGTTCTTTTAGTATTTTAATATTTGATCCTTTAATAATTAATTACCCTAACTTTCTTATGAAAAATTAATTTGTTAAAGGCTAGAATCCAAGTTACATTTAACCTTGAGTGGTTGGCTGATGCTCTCTCCACTAAGTTTAAATTAACAAGGTGTAGTGACCCGAACTTTTCCATGTTTATATATATATTAAATTAAATTGTTATTTACATGATTAAGTGTTTCCAACATGTTAAGCAATCAAACTTGTTAAGACTTGATTAATTGAAATAGGTTTCATATAGACAATTGACCACCCAAGTTGACCGGTGATTCACGAACGTTAAAACTTGTAAAAACTATATGATGACATATATATGGATATATATATATAGTTAACATGATATTATGATAAGTAAACATATCATTAAGTATATTAACAATGAACTACATAGGTAAAAACAAGACTACTAACTTAATGATTTTGAAACGAGATATATATGTAACGATTATCGTTGTAACAACATATAATGTATATATATCATATTAAGAGATATTTATACATCATAATATCATGATAATATAATAATTTAAAATCTCATTTGATATTATAAACATTGGGTTAACAACACTTAACAAGATCGTTAACCTAAAGGTTTCAAAACAACACTTACATGTAATGACTAACGATGACTTAACGACTCAGTTAAAATGTATATACATGTAGTGTTTTAATATGTATTCATACACTTTTGAAAGACTTCAAGACACTTATCAAAATACTTCTACTTAACAAAAATGCTTACAATTACATCCTCGTTCAGTTTCATCAACAATTCTACTCGTATGCACCCGTATTCGTACTCGTACAATACACAGCTTTTAGATGTATGTAATATTGGTATATACACTCCAATGATCAGCTCTTAGCAGCCCATGTGAGTCACCTAACATATGTGGGAACCATCATTTGGCAACTAGCATGAAATATCTCATAAAATTACAAAAATATGAGTAATCATTCATGACTTATTTACATGAAAACAAAATTACATATCCTTTATATCTAATCCATACACCAACGACCAAAAACACCTACAAACACTTTCATTCTTCAATTTTCTTCATCTAATTGATCTCTCTCAAGTTCTATCTTCAAGTTCTAAGTGTTCTTCATAAATTCCAAAAGTTCTAGTTTCATAAAATCAAGAATACTTCCAAGATTGCAAGTTTACTTCCAAGTTTTCTAAATCCATTCCAAGTAATCATCCAAGATCAAGAAACCTTTGTTACTTACAGTAGGTTATCTTTCTAATACAAGGTAATAATCATATTCAAACTTTAATTCAATTTCTATAACTATAACAATCTTATTTCGAGTGAAAATCTTACTTGAACTTGTTTTCGTGTCATGATTCTGCTTCAAGAACTTTCAAGCCATCCAAGGATCCTTTGAAGCTAGATCTATTTTTCTCATTTCCAGTAGGTTTATCCAAGGAACTTGAGGTAGTAATGATGTTCATAACATCATTCGATTCATACATATAAAGCTATCTTATTCGAAGGTTTAAACTTGTAATCACTAGAACATAATTTAGTTAATTCTAAACTTGTTCGCAAATAAAAGTTAATCCTTCTAACTAGACTTTTAAAATCAACTAAACACATATTCTATATCTATATGATATGCTAACTTAATGATTTAAAACCCGGAAACACGATAAACACCATAAAACTGGATATACGCCGTCATAGTAAAACCGGGGGCTGTTTTGGTTGGGATAATTAAAACCTAAGAAGAACTTTGATTTAAAAGCTATACTTCTGTAAAAATGATTTTTCTTATAAACATGAAACTATATCCAAAAATCATGGTTAAACTCAAAGTGAAAGTATGTTTTTCAAAATGGTCATCAAGATGTCGTTCTTTCGACGGAAATGACTAACTCTTTCAAAATTGACTTGTAACTTGTATTTCCGACTATAAACTTATAATTTTTCTATTTAGATTCATAAAGTTAAGTTCAATACGAAATCGTGGCCACTGGAATCACTCAAAACGGATTAGAAACGAAGAAATGGCGAGTAAAACAAGATTGATAAAAACTACTCATTTTACCTACGTGAAAGTTAGTAATAAATCTATTCCAACCATAACCTAATCAACTTATATTGTATATTATGTAATCTTGAGATACCATAGACACGTATATAATGTTTCGACCTATCATGTCGACCCATCTATATATATATATTGCGGAACAACCATAGACACTCTATATGTGAATGTTGGAGTTAGCTATACAGGGTTGAGGTTGATTCCAAAATATATATATAGTTTGTGTTGTGATCAATACTGAGATACGTATACACTGGGTCGTGGATTGATTCAAGATAATATTTATCGATTTATTTCTGTACATCTAACTGTGGATAACTAGTTGTAGGTTACTAACGAGGACAGCTGACTTAATAAACTTAAAACATGAAAATGTATTAAAAGTATTGTAAATATATTTTGAACATACTTTGATATATATATATATATATATATATATATATATATATATATATATATATATATATATATATATATATATATATATATATATATATATATATATATATATATATATATATTGTTATAGGTTCGTGAATCAACCAGTGGCCAAGTCTTACTTCCCGACGAAGTAAAAATCTGTGAAAGTGAGTTATAGTCCCACTTTTAAAATCTAATATTTTTGGGATGAGAATACATGCAGGTTTTATAAATGATTTACAAAATAGACACAAGTACGTGAAACTACATTCTATGGTTGAATTATCGAAATCGAATATGCCCCTTTTTATTAAGTCTGGTAATCTAAGAATTAGGGAACAGACACCCTAATTGACGCGAATCCTAAAGATAGATCTATTGGGCCTAACAAACCCCATCCAAAGTACTGGATGCTTTAGTACTTCGAAATTTATATCATATCCGAAGGGTGTCCCGGAATGATGGGGATATTCTTAAATATGCATCTTGTTAATGTCGGTTACCAGGTGTTCACCATATGAATGGTTTTTATCTCTATGTATGGGATGTGTATTGAAATATAAAATCTTGTGGTCTATTATTATGATTTAATAATATATAGGTTAAACCTATAACTCACCAACATTTTTGTTGACGTTTTAAGCATGTTTATTCTCAGGTGATTATTAAGAGCTTCCGCTGTCGCATACTTAAATAAGGACGAGATTTGGAGTCCATGCTTGTATGATATTGTGTAAAAACTGCATTCAAGAAACTTATTTCGTTGTAACATATTTGTATTGTAAACCATTATGTAATGGTCGCGTTTAAACAGGATATTTTAGATTATCATTATTTGATAATCTACGTAAAGCTTTTTAAACCTTTATTGATGAAATAAAGGTTATGGTTTGTTTTAAAATGAATGCAGTCTTTGAAAAACGTCTCATATAGAGGTCAAAACCTCGCAACGAAATCAATTAATATGGAACATTTTTAATCAATAAGAACGAGACATTTCAGTTGGTATCCGAGCGTTGGTCTTAGAGAACCAGAAAATTTGCATTAGTGTGTCTTATCGAGTTTGTTAGGATGCATTAGTGAGTCTGGACTTCGACCGTGTTTTCTTTAAAAATGATTGCTTAACATTTTTGTTGGAAACTATATATTATTTGTTGGGATTTAACAAGTTCATATAATACTTAAACCACTTTAAGAAATAAGAAAGCGGAAGCATGTTAATTACCAATTAAGAACATGTATATCTTTAACCAATTAAAGTTAAATCCCAATTTGGATCAAGTTGTGAAACATACTTACAAACTACAAGCAAGAAAAGAGTTTATACCTTCTCCTAGCTTGTTGATAGATGATGATGAAGATGATGATAAATGGAGCTCCAAAACTATGAAACCTCAAGTAGTTATACCCCAAGCTAACCCCCAACACCTTTGCTTTTAGTTAGGATTTAATTGCAACACTTGAATGAACTTGTAAAATAAAATTTGAACCCTTCTTTGCCCAAAAAAAACTCACGGCAGCAACAGCAGTTTTAGGGAGGTTTTTTTGCAGTTTTTTGAAGTGTTTTGATGTGTTTAGCATGTGTGTGTAGTCCCCAACAAGTATTGGTACTTATGCTTCTTGATACTTTAAGTAACTACACACTTTGCTAGTCAAATGGCATGCTCAATGGAACTCCCAATGCCACTTTCATATTTATTATAAAATAGTTTTTATAAAACTAGTTTTATAAAACTAGTATTTATAAACATATTTTATAAACATGCACATTTATTTTGTTATGTATACATTTTATATAAAACCAAGTTTTTTTATAAAATGTAATATAACATAATTAATTATTTAACATATAAATAATTAAATATTAATTATATAAATTATTCCATAATTTATATACACATCAAGTAATATGTCAGAAAACCATTTTTCTTAAAATTCAAGTGTCGCGTATTCGATCAATGATCCAATCGTTAAGATCAAATACGAATAAGGTGTCGGTAAGCTTGTTATTGGGTATGACCCGACTTGGATCAAAACATATTAGCCACATTAATTTAATATGTCTCTCGGGCATATGAAATACCTTCAATCTCCCACTTGCACGAGAAACATAAGAAATTAATGCAAGTGATGGATACCACCTAACGACCGTCCATCACCCCCAATATGTTATGACTTTGTGCCATTCAACAACATCATCCCTTTCGAGTTCCCATCTCGAATATGAATAGGTGAATCTTTCATTATATCCTTTCGTCCTAGATGTCATGTTAAATCCAAGAGATACAGAGTGATCACTCTCTTTTAGATTTAACTTTATCAGGCCTTAAACATCTGACTCTCAACGAATAAGAGGGACAAATTCCATCTTGACTACATATGTCCTAAATACATACCTTGCATTATACCTGAGCTCTTCCTTATGAACTACCATATTTCAGAATAGCGAAGGAAAGAATCAAGGCATAATACCTGGTAAATATCCGAACCCAATACGTATCTCAGGTCAGAGGATACAATGATATTCGCCTTTACTCAAGATTACATGTGATCAACCACAAAGGCTCCATTTAGTAAATCTTGAGAGCGGGTCTTCCAATATTTGTATCCTACAAATATCTATGAACCTTGGTTGCAACCTTGCCCCACATTCATCCCGTGAATGTATACCAATCCAAGTTCATAATAGTCTAAACCTCACATTTGCTCCCACAAATGTGATCGACTACGGAATTTAGAATAATTACTTATTCATGGATAAAATATGCAAAATAGGAACATAACTCAAAATAAATTAATACCATAATTATATTAATGAGTTTGAACAATTTCGTTCCGTTACAATACTTAAAACAGATCATGACCAATCACTAGAATATCGAAGCCCTAATGCACAAACATGTCCTGCATGTTTTGATCCATGTAAGAGCTTCGTGAGAGGATCCGCTATATTAAGATATGTGTGAACTTTGCGAATACATATCTTTCCCTTTTCAACGTCATCCCTTATGTAGTTGAATCTCCGCTCAATGTGACGGGTCTTTTGGTGAGCACGAGGTTCTTTGATTTGAGCAATCGCACCCTCGTTATCACAAAAGATCTCAAGAGGGTCCTGAATGGAAGGGACTACTCCTAAGTCATCGATGAATTTCTTCATCCATGCAGCTTCCTGAGCTGCCAATGATGCAGCGATGTACTCCGACTCTGTAGTGGATAAAGCAACAACATCCTGTTTTGAACTCTTCCAAGAGACCGCACCTCCATTTAACGTGAAGACATAACCGGATTGTGATCGAGAATCATCTCGATCATTTTGGAAACTTGCATCTACGTAACCTTTTACAGCGAGTTCCTCCTCACCAGACCCGTATATAAGAAACATATCCTTAGTCCTCCTAAGGTATTTCAATATACTTTTGACAGCAATCCAATGACTGTTTCCTGGGTTATTCTGGTATCTACTTGTCAGGCTAAGAGCGCATGACACATCCGGTCTAGTGCATATCATTGCATACATGATTGACCCAATAGCAGACGCATATGGGACTTTCTTCATTCTCTCCTGATCATCTTTCGTGGTGGGGCACTGAGATGAACTGAGAAGTGTTCCCTTTTGAATAGGTACCAAACCTTTCTTAGAGTTCTCCATCTTGAACCTTTTCAAGATCTTTTCAATGTATGCACTTTGATTCAAACCTATCAGCTTCTTGGATCTATCCCTGTAGATCCCAATCCCCAAAATGTATTGTGCTTCTCCAAGATCCTTAATGGAGAAGCATTTACTTAACCAAGTTTTAACTCCTTGCATTGCCGGAACATCATTTCCAAATAGTAATATATCATCCACATATAATACAAGGAACATGATAGTGCTCCCACTAGCTTTCTTGTATACACAAGCTTCATCACCATTTTTAATGAAGCCAAATTTCTTGGCCTCCTCATTAAAATGATGATTCCACATTCTAGATGCTTGTTTCAATCCGTAGATTGACTTCTTTAACTTGCATACCTTTTTAGGATATTTCGGATCAACAAAACCTTCAGGCTGAACCATATAGACATCTTCCTCAAGATGTCCATTTAGGAAAGCGGTCTTGACATCCATTTGCCATATTTCATAATCATAATGAGCAGCAATGGCAAGTAATATCCTAATAGACTTTAGCATTACCACAGGCGAAAAAGTTTCATCATAGTCAACCCCTAGAGTTTGAGTGAAACCTTTTGCTACAAGTCTAGCTTTATATGTATCCAAGTTCCCATGTATGTCGGTTTTCATTTTGAAAAGCCATTTACAATCAACTAGCCTCGAGCCAGCAGGTTGTGCAACAAGTTCCCAAACTTGGTTGTCATACATGGATTGCATCTCAGCGTTCATGGCTTCCTGCCATTTATCTTTATCGGTCCTTGATAAAGCATCTTGGTAGTTTGTTGGTTCATCCAAATCAACCACATAGCAACCATCTATGAGAAACCCATATCTCTCAGGAGGATTACTAATCCTACCAGATCTGCGAACGTCTAGTGTATTTTGATCATCCATTTGATCATTCTCAACATTTTCATGTTGAGTGCTAGTGTCAACCAATTGTGTATCATCTACTTGATCTTGAAACTCTTCAAGATCTATCTTCCTTTCACTATTTCCTTCCATTAGGAACTTAGTTTCAAGGAATTCAGCCTTTCGAGCAACAAATACATTTTGCTCGGTTGGATCATAGAAATAGTATCCCATATCATCCTTAGGATATCCTATGAAGATACACTTTGTGGATCGAGCATTCAACTTATTAGGGACGTAACGCTTAGGATAAGCTTCACATCCCCAAACCTTTAAGTATGATAGAGATGGAGGTTTTCCAAACCACATCTCATGAGGAGTTCGTTCCACTTTCTTGGTTGGGGCCATATTTAAAATACGAGCCGCGGAGCATAGACAATAACCCCAAAATGATAGAGGTAACGTGCTTCTAGCCATCATAGATCGAACCATATCCATTAGGGTTCGGTTCCTCCTTTCGGAAACTCCATTAAGTTGGGGTGTTCCAGGTGGAGTAAGTTGTGAGATAATCCCACAACTCCTAAGATGATCTTGGAAAGCATCGTTTAGGTATTCACCTCCTCTATCGGTACGAAGTACCTTGATTGTCTTATTGAGTTGATTTTGTACTTCGCTTTGATATTCTTTGAATGCTTCAAAAGCTTCGTCCTTATGTCTTAACAAGTAGACATATCCAAAACGACTGAAGTCATCAATGAAAGTAACGAAGTATCTTTCACCATTCCTAGCTATGGGCTTAAAGGGTCCACATACATCCGAATGTATTAATCCCAATAAGTCCTTAGCCCTTTCATAGGTCCCTTTGAAAGGTGCTTTAGTCATTTTGCCTTGTAAACAAGATTCACACACATCAAACGAGTCCATCTCATTTGATTTCAAGAGTCCATTCTTTTGAAGTGTATGCATTCGGTTCTTGTTTATGTGACCAAGGCGACAATGCCATAAGTAGGAATCACTCAAATCCATTTTGAGTTTCTTGGTGCTAGTATGGTATATAGAGCTCGATGATGTGTCATCATGAACCAATTCATAAATTCCATTTGAAGGCGAAGCCTTGAAATAGAATACATTATCTTTAGAAACATGAATATCATCATCAATAAAATTAACAACGTAACCACATTGTTTTAAGCGAGAAATAGAAATAATGTTTCTACACAAATCCGGAGCATACAAAACATTTTCTAAAATAAGTTCCAATCCGCTTGGAAGCTTCAAAATAAAATCTCCTTGAGCTTTAACATGCACCTTTGCACCATTGCCCATATAGAGACTTGATGTTCCCGCCTTATGATCACTTCTTTTGAACCCCTGCAAAGAATTGCAAATATGAGTTCAACATCCCGTGTCTAATACCCATGTATTAGAAGAAGTAATACTAAGCTCTATATATACCATATACATATTACCTGAGGTTTGCCCTGCATCCCTCTTGTCCTTCAACTCCTTAAGATAGACCGGACAGTTTCGTTTCCAATGACCCATCTCACCGCAACCGAAACATGGGTCTTCTTTGGGGTTTGCCTTCTCGGCTACCTTTTGCTTCTTAGCCTTGTTGATGGTTGGGGTAACCATCTTCCCTTTCCCTTTGCCTTGATGGGCGGGTCCTTTTCTCTTGGCCACCTTTGGCTTAGAGGTGTTACCTTTTGACCCACCTTGATCGATTGCTAACACGGGTAAAGCCCTTTTACCCATGCTAGTTTCCGCCGTTCTAAGCATACCGTGAAGCTCACCTATGCTCTTATCCATCCCATTCATATTGTAATTAATTACAAATTGATCAAACCTTTTTGATAGGGAGTTAAGGATAAGATCGGTGGCTAACTCATTTGATATGTTTAGGTTAAGACGGTTAGCACGATCGATAAGGCTTTTCATCTTAAGTACATAAGATGAAACCGATTGGGTATCGTCCATACGACAAGCATGTAGCGCCGAACCATTTTGAAATGCTCGACACGCGCTTGTTGGAGGAACATCTCCTTCAATTACGTTATCATGTCGTATGCACTATGATGCTCGAAATCCTTTTGGAGTTCGGGTATCATAGTCCCAAGCATTAAGCATGAGACTTGAAGGGAGTCGTGGCAATACTTATCATAAGAGGCCATTGCTTCCACATCATTCTCATCCGGTTGATCGGGAATGGGGTCCTCAAGTACATACGCTTTATCCTCTTGTTTGAGGACAATCCGAAGATTGCGGAACCAATCCATAAAGTTGGTATGGTTAAGTTTGTCTTTCTCGAGGAGAGACCGTAATGATAGGTTGTTCATGTTAAGTGGTGCGTTTTGCATGTTGTTGTTGTTATTAGCGGCCATCTACAAAATTCAACAAAGTTCATTTTAAGTATCGATTTTAGATTTAATAAACAATACCCTTTTAATTTGATTGATATTTATTAAATTTTAGAATCCAACGGTAAACCAAATTTCGGTTAGGTGACCTTTATCCCGTTATTTGATTTAGCTAGGTAGTCATTATATGACAATTGCAATCCTTTTGCAACTTCTAAGTTATGGGATCATGCAATCCTTTTGCATGGCATATTATCCCATCAACGCCTATTTATTCATCATGCTTCGGTGACCCTAAGTTCATGATTCCCAAATCAAGTCGTCCTATTTGTATAGACTTGTAAATTTAACATACAAGTGGTTAGGTGACCTTTATCCCACAAGCATGCGAAATTTACCTTAATCATATTAGTTTGCTCATAACGGTTAGGTGACCTTTATCCCATCATGAGTTCCCTAATACTTTTAAGTGTCACACAATGGGATGGCGTTAAACTTGTTTACCTTGTTTGTAAAAGGGATTTTAAGTTTTCGTTAATTCTAGTTTGAGAAAAACTTTTATGCCATACACCAACATGCATTTAGTGTATGGTACTTATGAAAAACCAATTTCATGTCTTGTAATTGAGCCAATTACTTGATATAAACCATTTTATATACGTAATCCTTTTCTTGTTCTTAATAACCATTTATTAAGGTTTTTGGTTGCAATTTTAATTCAACCATTTAAATAACCATTTTGCATGTACTTAGTACGTCTAATTTAACCAATTAAATTGTCGTTTTGTTTGTTGTTATCTTGTGATTAATTGTATCAACCAAACATACAAAACAATAATCATACAAACAACCACACATGCAAAATAAGTGTGTTCACAATCTAGCCATTTTGGTGGACATTCGTTTAGCCGAAAACAAATGTCACCGGGTAAGGGTTAATCATACAAAGTAGGAGATTTCAAATCTCCCACTTAATCTTGCATCCATATGCACCTTGTGTTCTTCAAGTCTTCATCATCTTGTATCTTCATTTTTACAAAATATGTATCCTAATACATTTTATCTAGAAAATGAAATTACAACCTATTCTATTTTACATACCAAATATAAAATGAATTACATAACCAAATGAAATAATTATTACAAACCAATTGAACAATTATTACATGCCATTGAATAATTATTATTACAAACCAAATGAATATAACAAATCAACCAAATATAGCATGCAATCAACACAAGGTCAAGGCATAGATTGTGAACTTCAACATGCAACCAAATATGAACCAAATGGAAGAGCCCAAACCCACTTTTGGACCCTAACCAATTCGGCATTAAACATAAACCCACCCAAATCCAACAATTTTTGCATTCTTCTTTCATGCATGTACTTAGAATGCAAAGTTGATGGGTTTTAAAACAACAATTCGAAGCATATTTCAACAACTTCGGCTCTAGATACCATTGTTGGGATTTAACAAGTTCATATAATACTTAAACCACTTTAAGAAATAAGAAAGCGGAAGCATGTTAATTACCAATTAAGAACATGTATATCTTTAACCAATTAAAGTTAAATCCCAATTTGGATCAAGTTGTGAAACATACTTACAAACTACAAGCAAGAAAAGAGTTTATACCTTCTCCTAGCTTGTTGATAGATGATGATGAAGATGATGATAAATGGAGCTCCAAAACTATGAAACCTCAAGTAGTTATACCCCAAGCTAACCACCAACACCTTTGCTTTTAGTTAGGATTTAATTGCAACACTTGAATGAACTTGTAAAATAAAATTTGAACCCTTCTTTGCCCAAAAAAAACTCACGGCAGCAACAGCAGTTTTAGGGAGGTTTTTTTTGCAGTTTTTTGAAGTGTTTTGATGTGTTTAGCATGTGTGTGTAGTCCCCAACAAGTATTGGTACTTATGCTTCTTGATACTTGAAGTAACTACACACTTTGCTAGTCAAATGACATGCTCAATGGAACTCCCAATGCCACTTTCATATTTATTATAAAATAGTTTTTATAAAACTAGTTTTATAAAACTAGTATTTATAAACATATTTTATAAACATGCACATTTATTTTGTTATGTATACATTTTATATAAAACCAAGTTTTTTTATAAAATGTAATATAACATAATTAATTATTTAACATATAAATAATTAAATATTAATTATATAAATTATTCCATAATTTATATACACATCAAGTAATATGTCAGAAAACCATTTTTCTTAAAATTCAAGTGTCGCGTATTCGATCAATGATCCAATCGTTAAGATCAAATACGAATAAGGTGTCGGTAAGCTTGTTATTGGGTATAACCCGACTTGGATCAAAACATATTAGCCACATTAATTTAATATGTCTCTCGGGCATATGAAATACCTTCATTATTAACATGTATATATTATGTGATATATTAATCTCTTAACATGTTTGATATTGTGTGATAGATGTCTACCTCTAGCACAAATCCCATTGACTCACCTAATAATAACGAAGAGTCGAATATATATTGGACTGATTCACAAGTTCCCGAAGAGGAACCGGAAGAAGAATCAGAACCGGAAGAAGAATAAGAACCGGAAGAGGAGGAACCGGAGGAGGAAATAGAACCGGTGGAGGAAATAATAAAACGGTTAAGTAAAAGAAAATCCTCAACCAACCGACCAAGGTTAATTATGGTCAATGGTGTTTCCGCCAAGGAAGCAAAATATTGGGAGGATTACCAATTCTCCGATGAATCGGATTCCGACGAGAATTCCGATGATGTTATAGAAATTACCCCAACTGAATTTAAAAAGGCAAAAGAAAATAATAAGGGAAGGGGCATAAAAATAGAGAAATCTAATTCCAATCCCGATGAACTTTATATGTATCGTCAACCCCCGAAGTCCTTAAGTTGTAACAATGACCCGGGAACCTCTAAACCACCAGGTTTTTCTAAACCATTGTGGAAAACGACAGCTAGTATTAGGGATACATCATATATCCCTAAAAAATTAGCAAAAAGAACCAAGTTCAAAAAAGAAGAAACGAGTGAGTCGGAATAAGATAGTTGTATTTGTGTGGTGTAATATATGTAATATAGTGTGCTTATGCTTTACGATATATGTAAAAATTGCTTGTATTAATAAGTATCTTTTATGAATCTAACTCTTGTCTATTTTACAGTATAAAAACACAAAATGAATAGACAACCCAATATTTTAGAAGACTTACCCGGAGACATGATTGATGAAATCTTGTCTAGAGTCGGTCAGAATTCCTCGGCACAACTATTTATGGCAAAATCAGTTTGTAAGACATTCGAAGAACGTTCCAAGAATGCCTTGGTTTATAAAAGGCTTTCGTTTGAAAGATGGGGGATATCACATTGGGAAACCCATAAGTTACGATGTGTTTACTTTGACGCATATATTGCGGGGAACCCAAATGCTATTTTACGCAACGGGTTAAGAAATTATTTTGACTCAATGTATCCGAATATAGGACTTCATAATTTAGAAAAAGCGGCTAACATGTAACATAAAGAAGCATGTTATGCTTACGGGTTAGTAATGTTCGCTTCTCACCAAAGTGAGAAAAAGAACATCGGGCTATAACTATTAAACAAAACATTCCCATAAGTGACGGAGTCGGTAATTGGGGTAAGAAATGAGGTTTTTAGATTGTTACGGGACTGTTGGACATTATGTAACCCTCGTCCCTTTAACGATGTTACAACACGCTGTCTTATCAACGGCCATAACGGTTATGTTCCACAAGACCAAGAATGGGAAGTAGTCCTAGTAAAACCAGAATGCATGACTTGTTTCTGGACTTATGAATTACGTGTCTTTATTGCCTTTGCTGAACGACTTGTGTACTAGCTAGAATTATCTTCACAACTATCTTGTATCAAAGTTATTGTGTGCTATATTTCATGCTTTATGTAAAATAAGCGGTATTGTAAGTTTGTAAAATATTGTATAAAAGTTTGAACGCGAAATATTATTATAATCAGTTTTTCATATAGAATTGTAGTAGTTGAATTGTATATTAGCTACTAAGTATGAACTTAACGGGTAGGTACTACCCGAATTTAAACTTATAAAACGCTAATATGAAGAAAAAGCTTTTATAAATGAGTTCATATTATGCTACGAAATACTATTAACTACTCTTAATATTCTGTATGATTAACTTGTTCCATTTGACTATTTTGAAGGAAATGGCACCGACTACTCGATACACCGTGAATATGAATGAAGAGGAATTCCGTACTTTTCTAGCTTCAAACATAGCCGCAGTACAGGCTGCGCTACATACCAACAATAACCTTGGATCTAGCAGTACAGGAAATCGTGTAGGATGCACCTACAAAGATTTCACTGCCTGCAAACCTTTGAAATTTGATGGAACCGAAGGACCGATCGGATTGAAACGGTGGACCGAGAAGGTCGAATCGGTGTTTGCCATAAGTAAGTGTACTGAAGAGGACAAAGTGAAGTATGTTACGCATACCTTCATAGGTTCTGCGTTAACATGGTGGAATACCTATCTAGAACAAGTGGGACAAGATGATGCTTACGCACTACCGTGGTCAGCATTCAAGCACTTGATGAACGAGAAGTACCGTCCCAGAACCGAGGTCAATAAGCTCAAGACAGAACTTAGAGGGTTACGAACCCAAGGATTTGATATTACCACGTACGAAAGACGATTCACAGAATTATGCCTATTGTGTCCGGGAGCGTTCGAAGATGAGGAAGAGAAGATCGACGCGTTTGTGAAAGGATTACCGGAAAGAATTCAAGAAGATATAAGTTCACACGAGCCCGCCTCCATACAACAGGCATGTAGAATGGATCACAAACTAGTGAACCAGATTGAAGAAAGAATTAAAGAACAGACTGTTGAAGAGGCCAATGTGAAGCAAGTCAAAAGAAAGTGGGAGGAAAATGGTGATAAGAATCACCAATACAACAACAGCAGCAATTACAACAATAATCGCAACAATTATCCCAACAATCGCAACTACAACAAACGGCCCAACAACAACAACAACAACAACAACAACAACAACAACAACAACAACAACAACAACAGTAACTACAACAATCATCCCAACAACAATAACAACTGCAACAACAACAACAATCAGAAGCAGCTATGCCAAAGGTGTGAAAAGTATCACTCGGGGTTCTGCACCAAATTTTGCAACAAGTGTAAAAGAAATGGTCATAGCGCGGTGAAGTGTGAGGTCTATGGACCAGGGGTTAACAGAACAAAAGGAACAAATGGTATCGGAACGAGTAATGGTGGAGCAAGTAGTGTCGGAGCAAGTTATGCCAATGTAGTTTGTTATAAATGTGGAAAACCGGGCCACATTATTAGAAATTGCCCGAACCAGGAGAACACTAATGGACAAGGCCGCGGAAGAGTTTTCAATATTAATGCAGCAGAGGCACAGGAAGACCCGGAGCTTGTTACGGGTACGTTTCTTATTGACAATAAATCTTCTTACGTTTTATTTGATTCGGGTGCGGATAGAAGCTATATGAGTAGAGATTTTTGTGCTAAATTAAGTTGTCCATTGACGCTGTTGGATAGTAAATTTTTACTCGAATTAGCAAACGGTAAATTAATTTCAGCAGATAATATATGCCGGAATCGAGAAATTAAACTGGGTAGCGAAATATTTAAGATTGAATTGATACCAGTAGAGTTAGGGAGTTTTGATGTGATAATCGGTATGGACTGGTTGAAAAAGTGAAAGCAGAGATCGTTTGTTACAAAAATGCAATTCGCATTATACGAGAAAAAGGAAAACCCTTAATGGTGTACGGAGAAAAGGGCAACACGAAGCTACATCTTATTAGTAATTTGAAGGCACAAAAACTAATAAGAAAAGGTTGCTATGCTATTCTAGCACACGTCGAGAAAGTACAAACTGAAGAAAAGAGCATCAATGATGTTCCCGGCGCAAATGAATTTCCCGATGTATTTCCGAAAGAATTACCGGGATTACCCCCACATCGATCCGTTGAATTTCAAATAGATCTTGTACCAGGAGCTGCACCAATAGCTCGTGCTCCTTACAGACTCGCAACCAGCGAGATGAAAGAATTGCAAAGCTAATTACAAGAACTTTTAGAGCGTGGTTTTATTCGACCAAGCACATCACCGTGGGGAGCTCCTGTTTTGTTTGTCAAGAAGAAAGATGGTACATTCAGGTTGTGTATCGACTACCGAGAGTTGAACAAACTTACCATCAAGAACCGCTACCCACTACCGAGAATCGACGACTTATTTGATCAACTACAAGGCTCGTCTGTTTATTCAAAGATTGACTTACGTTCCGGGTATCATCAAATGCGGGTGAAAGAAGATGATATTCCAAAGACTGCTTTCAGAACACGTTACGGTCATTACGAGTTTATGGTCATGCCATTTGGTTTAACTAATTCACCAGCTGTGTTCATGGACCTTATGCACCGAGTGTGTGGACCATACCTTGACAAGTTTGTCATTGTTTTCATTGATGACATACTTATTTACTCAAAGAATGACCAAGAACACGATGAACATTTGAGAAAGGTGTTAGAAGTATTGAGGAAGGAAGAATTATACGCTAAATTTTCAAAGTGTGCATTTTGGTTGGAAAAAGTTCAATTCCTCGGTCACATAGTGAACAAAGAAGGTATTAAGGTGGATCCGGCAAAGATAGAAACTGTTGAAAAGTGGGAAACCCCAAAAACTCCAAAACACATACGCTAGTTTTAGGACTAGCTGGTTACTACAGAAGGTTCATCCAAGACTTTTTCAGAATAGCAAGACCCTTGACTGCATTAACGCATAAAGGGAAGAAATTTGAATGGAAGGATGAACAAGAGAAAGCGTTTCAGTTATTGAAGAAAAAGCTAACTACGACACCTATATTGTCATTGCCTGAAGGGAATGATGATTTTGTGATTTATTGTGACGCATCAAAGCAAGGTCTCGGTTGTGTATTAATGCAACGAACGAAGGTGATTGCTTATGCGTCTAGACAATTGAAGATTCACGAACAAAATTATACGACGCATGATTTGGAATTAGGCGTGGTTGTTTTTGCATTAAAGACTTGGAGGCACTACTTATATGGGGTCAAAAGTATTATATATACCGACCACAAAAGTCTTCAACACATATTTAATCAGAAACAACTGAATATGAGGCAGCGTAGGTGGATTGAATTGTTGAATGATTACGACTTTGAGATTCGTTACCACCCGGGGAAGGCAAATGTGGTAGCCGACGCCTTGAGCAGGAAGGACAGAGAACCCATTCGAGTAAAATCTATGAATATAATGATTCACAATAACCTTACTACTCAAATAAAGGAGGCGCAACAAGGAGTTTTAAAAGAGGGAAATTTAAAGGATGAAATACCCAAAGGATCGGAGAAGCATCTTAATATTCGGGAAGACGGAACCCGGTATAGGGCTGAAAGGATTTGGGTACCAAAATTTGGAGATATGAGAGAAATGGTACTTAGAGAAGCTCATAAAACCAGATACTCAATACATCCTGGAACGGGGAAGATGTACAAGGATCTCAAGAAACATTTTTGGTGGCCGGGTATGAAAGCCGATATTGCTAAATACGTAGGAGAATGTTTGACGTGTTCTAAGGTCAAAGCTGAGCATCAGAAACCATCAGGTCTACTTCAATAACCCGAAATCCCGGAATGGAAATGGGAAAACATTACCATGGATTTCATCACTAAATTGCCAAGGACTGCAAGTGGTTTTGATACTATTTGGGTAATAGTTGATCGTCTCACCAAATCAGCACACTTCCTGCCAATAAGAGAAGATGACAAGATGGAGAAGTTAGCACGACTGTATTTGAAGGAATTCATCTCCAGACATGGAATACCAATCTCTATTATCTCTGATAGGGATGGCAGATTTATTTCAAGATTCTGGCAGACAGTACAGCAAGCATTAGGAACTCGTCTAGACATGAGTACTGCCTATCATCCACAAACTGATGGGCAGAGCGAAAGGACGATCCAAACGCTTGAAGACATGCTACGAGCATGTGTTATTGATTTTGGAAACAGTTGGGATCGACATCTACCGTTAGCAGAATTTTCCTACAACAACAGCTACCATTCAAGCATTGAGATGACGCCGTTTGAAGCACTTTATGGTAGAAAGTGTAGGTCTCCGATTTGTTGGAGTGAAGTGGGGGATAGACAGATTACGGGTCCGGAGATAATACAAGAAACTACCGAGAAGATCATCCAAATTCAACAACGGTTGAAAACCACCCAAAGTCGACAAAAGAGCTACGCTGGCATTAAAAGAAAAGATATAGAATTTGAAATTGGAGAGATGGTCATGCTAAAAGTTGCACCTTGGAAAGGCGTTGTTCGATTTAGTAAATGAGGGAAATTAAATCCAAGGTATATTGGACCATTCAAGATTATTGATCGTGTCGGACCAGTAGCTTACCGACTTGAATTACCTCAACAACTCGCGGCTGTACATAACACTTTCCACGTCTCGAATTTGAAGAAATGTTTTGCTAAAGAAGATCTCACTATTCCATTAGATGAAATCCAAATCAACGAAAAACTTCAATTCATCGAAGAACCCGTCGAAATAATGGATCGTGAGGTTAAAAGACTTAAGCAAAACAAGATACCAATTGTTAAAGTTCGATGGAATGCTCGTAGAGGACCCGAGTTCACCTGGGAACGAGAAGATCAGATGAAGAAGAAATACCCGCATTTATTTCCAGAAGATACGTCAACACCTCCAATTGCTTAAAATTTCGGGACGAAATTTATTTAACGGGTAGGTACTGTAGTGACCCGAACTTTTCCATGTTTATATATATATATTAAATGAAATTTTTATTTACATGATTAAGTGTTTCCAACATGTTAAGCAATTAAACTTGTTAAGACTTGATTAATTGAAATAGGTTTCATATAGACAATTGACCACCCAAGTTGACCGGTGATTCACGAACGTTAAAACTTGTAAAAACTATATGATGACATATATATGGATATATATATAGTTAACATGATATTATGATAAGTAAACATATCATTAAGTATATTAACAATGAACTACATATGTAAAAACAAGACTACTAACTTAATGATTTTGAAACGAGACATATATGTAACGATTATCGTTGTAACGACATATAATGTATATATATATCATATTAAGAGATATTTATACATCATAATATCATGATAATATAATAATTTAAAATCTCATTTGATATTATAAACATTGGGTTAACAACACTTAACAAGATCGTTAACCTAAAGGTTTCAAAACAACACTTACATGTAACGACTAACGATGACTTAACGACTCAGTTAAAATGTATATACATGTAGTGTTTTAATATGTATTCATACACTTTTTAAAGACTTCAAGACACTTATCAAAATACTTCTACTTAACAAAAATTCTTACAATTACATCCTCGTTCAGTTTCATCAACAATTCTACTCGTATGCACCCGTATTCGTACTCGTACAATACACAGCTTTTAGATGTTTGTACTATTAGTATATACACTCCAATGATAAGCTCTTAGCAGCCCATGTGAGTCACCTAACATATGTGGGAACCATCATTTGGCAACTAGCATGAAATATCTCATAAAATTACAAAAATATGAGTAATCATTCATGACTTATTTACATGAAAACAAAATTACATATCCTTTATATCTAATCCATACACCAACGACCAAAAACACCTACAAACACTTTCATTCTTCAATTTTCTTCATCTAATTTATCTCTCTCAAGTTCTATCTTCAAGTTCTAAGTGTTCTTCATAAATTCCAAAAGTTCTAGTTTCATAAAATCAAGAATACTTTCAAGATTGCAAGTTTATTTCCAAGTTTTCTAAATCCATTCCAAGTAATCATCCAAGATCAAGAAACCTTTGTTACTTACAGTAGGTTATCTTTCTAATACAAGGTAATAATCATATTCAAACTTTAATTCAATTTCTATAACTATAACAATCTTATTTCGAGTGAAAATCTTACTTCAAATTGTTTTCGTGTCATGATTCTGCTTCAAGAACTTTCAAGCCATCCAAGGATCCTTTGAAGCTAGATCTATTTTTCTCATTTCCAGTAGGTTTATCCAAGGAACTTTAGGTAGTAATGATATTCATAACATCATTCGATTCATACATATAAAGCTATCTTATTCGAAGGTTTAAACTTGTAATCACTAGAACATAGTTTAGTTAATTCTAAACTTGTTCGCAAATAAAAGTTAATCCTTCTAACTAGACTTTTAAAATCAACTAAACATATGTTCTATATCTATATGATATGCTAACTTAATGATTTAAAACCCGGAAACACGATAAACACCATAAAACTGGATATACGCCGTCGTAGTAAAACCGGGGGGCTGTTTTGGTTGGGATAATTAAAAGCTAAGAAGAACTTTGATTTAAAAGCTATACTTATGTAAAAATGATTTTTCTTATGAACATGAAACTATATCCAAAAATCATGGTTAAACTCAAAGTGAAAGTATGTTTTTCAAAATGGTCATCAAGATGTCGTTCTTTCGATGGAAATGACTAACTCTTTCAAAAACGACTTGTAACTTGTATTTTCGACTATAAACTTATACTTTTTCTATTTAGATTCATAAAGTTAAGTTCAATACGAAACCGTGGCCACTGGAATCACTCAAAACGGATTAGAAACGAAGAAATGGCGAGTAAAACAAGATTGATAAAAACTACTCATTTTACCTACGTGAAAGTTAGTAATAAATCTATTCCAACCATAACCTAATCAACTTATATTGTATATTATGTAATCTTGAGATACCATAGACACGTATACAATGTTTCGACCTATCATGTCAACCTATCTATATATATATATTGCGGAACAACCATAGACACTCTATATGTGAATGTTGGAGTTAGCTATACAGGGTTGAGGTTGATTCCAAAATATATATATAGTTTGAGTTGTGATCAATACTGAGATACGTATACACTGGGTCGTGGATTGATTCAAGATAATATTTATCGATTTATTTCTGTAAATCTAACTGTGAACAACTAGTTGTAGGTTACTAACGAGGATAGCTGACTTAATAAACTTAAAACATGAAAATGTATTAAAAGTATTGTAAATATATTTTGAACATACTTTGATATATATATATATATATATATATATATATATATATATATATATATATATATATATATATATATATTGTTATAGGTTCGTGAATCAACCAGTGGCCAAGTCTTACTTCCCGACGAAGTAAAAATCTGTGAAAGTGAGTTATAGTCCCACTTTTAAAATCTAATATTTTTGGGATGAGAATACATGCAGGTTTTATAAATGATTTACAAAATAGACACAAGTACGTGAAACTACATTCTATGGTTGAATTATCGAAATCGAATATGCCCCTTTTTATTAAGTCTGGTAATCTAAGAATTAGGGAACAGACACCCTAATTGACGCGAATCCTAAAGATAGATCTATTGGGCCTAACAAACCCCATCCAAAGTACCGGATGCTTTAGTACTTCGAAATTTATATCATATCCGAAGGGTGTCCCGGAATGATGGGGATATTCTTAAATATGCATCTTGTTAATATCGGTTACCAGGTGTTCACCATATGAATGGTTTTTATCTCTATGTATGGGATGTGTATTGAAATATGAAATCTTGTGGTCTATTATTATGATTTGATAATATATAGGTTAAACCTATAACTCACCAACATTTTTGTTTACGTTTTAAGAATGTTTATTCTCAGGTGATTATTAAGAGCTTCCGCTGTCGCATACTTAAATAAGGACGAGATTTGGAGTCCATGCTTGTATGATATTGTGTAAAAACTGCATTCAAGAAACTTATTTCGTTGTAACATATTTGTATTGTAAACCATTATGTAATGGTCGCGTGTAAACAGGATATTTTAGATTATCATTATTTGATAATCTACGTAAAGCTTTTTAAACCTTTATTGATGAAATAAAGGTTATGGTTTGTTTTAAAATGAATGCAGTCTTTGAAAAACGTCTCATATAGAGGTCAAAACCTCGCAACGAAATCAATTAATATGGAACGTTTTTAATCAATAAGAACGGGACATTTCACAAGGTAGGTAGCGATTACCAATTGCAAGTCTAATACAATTTCTATATCTTAATGGGATCTTTAACAACAATTGTCAACTGGTATGTTTAATCTCATCTATGCATTGGGCCTCTTGTGTTTGGCTGATGCTCTCTCCACAAGAAGCACCAATTAAGTTGTCCTATTTAAAAACTATGATGTTCGGCCCAAGACTGTCATGGGAATCGCGAAACACCATCTCGGTAATCACAAGACGACCATGGTGGTTGGCTGATGCTCTCTCCACAACGACGTACAAATGACAAGCGAGTGTCTTAAAAAGGATGGCATAAACTTACATTTTAAAAGGGATTTTGTGTTTTGTATTATTTCAATTTGACAAAACATTTCGTATAATAATTGTTGCATGCATTCAACAATATATTATACGTATACTTTAGATAAAATCATATTTTATATGTTGGTCTTGAGTTTATAGAATCTCTATTTTAGTCACTCACGGCGTGTCCAATTTTAAACTAATATCCTATATAAATATGTATACATTGAGCGCGCTAACTTAAGACCAATTTTAGTTTCTAATAAAACTCATTTTATTTAAAACTTTATACAAGAGTTTGGTTTAAATTTATTAAATTCATAATTTATTAAAATTCATAATTTTAATCTTAACTTTGAGCTTTATGTAAAAACTCCTTTTTATTAAAACTCATTTTATACTTTTACGAAAAATCATTTTTAAAATTATATATAAATTTACCAAACTCTTATTTGTGTTTGATTTGTTAAAAAAAATTATTTTCTAGCATGCAAATATCATATATTCAAACATGCAACATACAAACATAAACACAACAATTAATAGGTGCATAGCCAAGCCTTTTCCTAATCGGTTTTCGTGAGCCAAACGAAGGGACCGGGTCAATCTAAGGACATAACAAATATCCATGCTTCATTGTGATGTCTTGAAGCTCCCACTTGCCTAGTCAACATTTGGTGTTGCAAATGGCTCCAAAATTGCTTAGAACTCCATCTTGAATTTTTCTTCATGTCTTGTTACATTTTTATAGATAAAATATACAAGTCTACACTAATACTTTTACATCACAAAATTAAACAAAACATGAAAAATAAAATTATTACAAACCATTATAAATGAAAGAATAATTTACAACCCAATCGAATTTCAACACAACCAAACATCACAAAATGGTCTAAAGGCTTTCTATGCACCATGCAACTTAATATATCAACTATTATATATATATATATATATATATATATATATATATATATATATATATATATATATATATATATATATATATATATATATATATATATATATATATATATATATATATATAATAGCAACTTCTACAACCATACATGCATGTAAAAGGAATGGTTGTAGCAAATAAAATAACTAAGTTGCATTTTAAAAATCTACAACATTTCCTTTTTAGAAAAAAAAGTTGTTCATTTCTAATAATAAGAACAAGTTCTTATTGTATATAACATAAGTTTCTTAACACATGCAAAAGCGGCTCTTGATACCACTGTAGGGATTTGTATGAAATTTCATAAAACTATTTAGCAGCGGAAGCATGTACAATAATTTTTAAACCTTTCAAAAACTCCCCACCAAGGATCCAATTGCATGTAGTTAAGAAAACTAAATAATAAATACTGAGTTTAAAGACTACAACATTTGAAGACTTTGAATTTGAGAAGAAATAGATGCTTAGGATATAGGAGCCAAAATAGCCTCCCTCTATCGGTAATCCACACTTGAACAAGTTCCAATACCAAATGGATGCTAGTCCTTCTCAACCAATAATAAGTGAAAAACAAGATGAAGAACAATCTTGTTCCTTATTGTCTTATACAACTATCTTCACTAACTACTAACTCTTTTATTACTAAAAGAAATACTTAGAAGTTATTTTTGAGAGTTGTTTGCATGAGAGAAAAGATGATAGAATACTCTTTCTTCTCCTTTCAAGTGTACGTATATCTATATCAAGTGTATGCAAGTTTTTTTTTTTTATTTATTTTTTTATTTAAACAAGTGCTATTACACTCATACAATATAATAGTTAAAGTTAACAATAATGCTAGACAAATGATGGCATAAGGTTATAATTATTCTTCCACCTACTCCATATACAAAGATGGTGTGTAAAGGTCTCCATTACATGATCCACTTTTTTAACTTAATCTATTCATTTGTCTTGTATATTTGTCAAACAAATTAACATAATCTTAAATGTTACTTGCAACATTACTAGACTATGTGCATATATTGATACTTCACTACACATAATTATTTCATCCAAATAATAATGTTCATACAAATTTTAGTTGATCATATTTAAATCACATTTAAATACTTAATTGGTATCTAGTTGCTCTATGTGTGTGACCCTATAGGTTTATATGTGTTAGTAGTGTAAACATAAGTTAAGGCTTGGACATTAATAACCAACACTAACAACTAACTTTGTGTAACTTAGACTCATTTTTTGCATATACATTTATTGTTACAACAAGGTTTCTTTTCGGGTTAATGTACAAGTTTTATTATGTTTGAAGTTTAATAAAGTGACCAAAAAATAACACACGGGCTGAGCCGAATACGTATTAGGATTAACTTTTTGAGACGTAGCTCGTAAAACTAACCGACTAATAATTATTGTTCGAGTTTGACTTGAGCACTAATCTTATGAATCTCAACTTGAGTTAAACGAGCATTGTGCTTGAGTTTGAGTAGCTCGTTAGCTAAAAATAAGCTCAACCACAAGAGACGACTACAACTCTACAATTGAAACATAGGCTTTGGGCGTTGGAACTGGGCCCAATGACTATTATTATAACGAGTTAAATTTAGGGATTATCACCAAAAAACTCATTTTTTTGAACTTGTTTGCGTGAGAGCCCATAAAAAAAAAGTTTGACAATTTGCCCTCGCAAGGAGCAAGAAGCCTCTTGCTCCCTTGCGCCTTGCGTCCTTGCGACCTTAGTCACACTTGAGAGCAAGGAGCAAGGTGCCTCTTGCTCCCAGGTGGAAGCAAGGACGCAAGGTGCCTCTTGCTCCCTTGCTCCCAGGTGGAAGCAAGGTGCATCTTGCTCCCTTGCTTCCAGGTGGAAGCAAGGACGCAAGGTGCCTCTTGCTCCCTTGCTCCCAGGTGGAAGCAAGGACGCAAGGTGCATCTTACTCCCTTGCTTCCACCTGGGAGCAAGGGAGCAAGAGGCACCTTGCTCCCAGGTGGAAGCAAGGGAGCAAGATGCATCTTGCGTCCTTGCTTCCACCTGGGAGCAAAGGGAGCAAGAGGCACATTGCTCCTTGCTCTCAAGTGTGACTAAGGTCGCAAGACGCAAGGGAACAAGATGCATCTTGCTCCTTGCGAGGGCAAATTGTCAAACTTTTTTTTTATGGACTCTCACGCAAACAAGTTCAAAAAATGGGCTTTTTGGTGATAATCCCTTAAATTTAAAGCCCGTTATAAATGATTAAATTCATTTTTAATGGTTTTTAGGCCTACTTTATTTCGAGATTTTGGTCCACTTGCCTTTATTGTTTTCTTTTTTTAATTTCTATAACATAATTCTTAGAGTTGTTATTATAGTGTTTAAGTATTTTATACATTTTAAATGATTGTAATCAAAAAGTTAATAGTAAGTGATATGTACAATGCTTTTGCATATTCACGACAACTTAAAAGAGCATTTTCGTAGTAATGTCTCTGTTAGATTGTTAATATTTTTATTGTTTTCCTTTCTTTAATTTTTCCGTCAAGATGCGACACACTTAATTTTTCCCCTTTTCTCACAGATATATCATGTGTGAATTGCACTTTCCCAAAAAATACTTAATATATTTATATTCACATTTGCTTATTTTATTATATTTGTCTTTTAGTGGATGATATTGAATGGAACAAGACGATAGTTTTTTATGTATGACATGAAGAAATAAAACGTGATTCACTTTGGTTTGCTGGTAGACATATGAAAGTGTACAAAGTCCAACATTTTTGGCATTTATTTATTATGATAGCTATAACGTGTTTGCCGCACCATAATTATTTGTTTGACATTTTTTCGTCGGTGGTTCGTTTTTATATATATCAAATTGTACGTATCATCCCTAACGTTTTTTTAAGACTTCGGCTATCCTTTCATTTATTTACAAATGTTGTATAGGTGGTCCTTTATTTAACTTTCATTACAAAATTCCATTAATTCGTGACATGTACGTTTGTGCGAGGGTAAATTTATCTTTTTCCAATTCCCTTATCACCTTCATATTACCTTGATCTAGTGATGACATCGGGCCGGGTTTGAGCCGAGTCAGGTAATCTTAGACCGATTAAGAAAACTTGTCTCAAACCCCGACCCATACCCCTACTCACGGATTAAGGAGTTGTACTATTATAATAACTGTTTTATATTTAATTAAGACGAAAATTTTGTACTATTATTCTAGAGTGAAAATCTTTAGATTATTACAAGTAAAACAATAAAATGTAATGTTTTAGTTATAATGATCATTTTGCTTAGTGAATATTTTTCATTATGTTTAGACAAAATTACTCCCGTCTTCCTTGAACATATACTGAAATCATAGGTGTCGTCCTTACAACTTTTTTTTTTTTTTTTTTTGCGTTCGTCGTCACTGAACTTACATTTTATAACTTATGTCGTCCTTCTGTTAACTGTCCGTCTTTTTCCTCCGTTAACCTTCAATATGTGCCAAACATGCGAGGGCTATTCTGTCAATTTCTCTCTTTGAAAGTTCAGGGACGATCGGCGTAATTTTGTCTTTTTTCCTTAAATAATTTAATTTATTTTTTCTTTTCATTTATTTCTTTTTTCTTTTCTTTTCTTTGCTCTTTTTTCTTTTTTATTTTTTTATCGCCTTACTTTACCGCTAATGAATAATTAATTATTTGTTATGTATTTTTTATTTAAATTATGTAATGTTATGTTTTAGTAATTTAAATTAATGTACTTTAGTTTTAATAATGCGATTCCTTACATTATAGCCGTTTTCTTTTCTTTTATTTTCTCTTACACTAGGACGTGTGAGTTTTTGTGTGGAGTAGTGGTAGTGTTGATTTTGGTGTGAGTTGTTAGTGGAATGATGATGTGTCATTTTATTTTTATTTTTGTTGTGTTTTATTAATTTGTTTTATTTTATATTATTGATAGTTTTTAACAAATAAAAATAATAAGAATAATAATAACGTTTTTTTAATAATCACAAACGGCTATTTTTTAAAAATTAACCAACGGCTATATTTTTTTCTTCTATAAATACTCCATTTCACCAACTTCAATTCACACTTCACATGTTTTACAAATTCTAAACTTCTAAAACTCTCTCAATTGTTCAAAATGAGTCCGTTAATGTTGGCTTACAAGTTAATTACAGAGGTGAATTTGATCGGGAAGTGATGAATGATAAATCCTGCCGGCAACAAGAGTATTTCATTGATACGCGTGAGTATGACTTATCGAAGTTGATTGAGTTTCTTAAGGAAGACCTACCTTTGTTTTTCAAACATGTTTTGTATTTCAAAAAACTCAAGGTTCCCGCCTCGCTACTTGAAGATGACCACGATTGGTTTGCTTTGGTAGGGCGAGCCTTGGTACGTTATGAAACAATTAAGCTTTATATCGAATTTAGAGATGAAGGCGAAAATATTTTTGAAAGTGATTAAGAAGTTGTACCTCAATCTCAATTTATATCGAATTTAGAGATGAAGGCGAAAATATTTTTGAAAGTGATTAAGAAGTTGTACCTCAATCTCCAAAAGGTTTCAGCAATACGCTATTCGCAATTACGAAGATTGATCAAGGTGTATGTTGAAGATAGCCCGTTAGGAATTAATGTAATCGTTTTAGGAACTAAGTTGTTGTTCTGTTTAGGAAATAATGTAATCGTTTATGAATTAGTGTAATAAACGGCTATATTGTAAGGAATCACATTATTAAAAATAAAGTACATTAATTTAAATTACTAAAACATAAAATTACATAATCTAAATAAAAAAAATACATAACAAATAATTAATTATTCATTAGTAGTAAAGTAAGGTGATAAAAAAAGAAAAAAGAGAAGAGAGAAAAGAAAAGAAAAGAAAAGAAACAAGAAAAATGAAAAGAAAAAATAAATCAAATTATTTAAAAGAAAAAGACAAAATTACGCCGGTCGTCCAACTTTCAAAGAGAGAAAATGACATAATTGCTCTTACATGTATGGCAAATGCTGAAGGTTAACGGAGAAAAGAGACGAACAGTTAACAGAAAGACGATATAAGTTATAAAATGCAAGTTCAGTGACGACGAACGCAAAAAAAAAGTTGTAAGTACAACGCCTATGATTTCAGTATATGTTTAAGAACGACGAGAGTAATTTTGGTTTTATGTTTATCAAGATTTATACAATAATAATATAGAGTTATAATCATGTGAATCCAACAATTTTCTTGAAATCCAAGTGACCAATCGGAGTGCGACATGTGGCGCGACAATCACATGTGATTGAAAAAAAATCAATTTTTTTTTCAAATTTTTTTTTCCAATCACATGTGATTGGATTTGACATGTAGAATCACATGTGATTGTGTTTTACAATCACATCACATGTGATTGGCATGCAGAATCACATGTGATTTATTGTATGTCAAATCCAATAAAAATAAAAAAAAAATTCGAAATTTTTTTTTTCAAATTTTTTCTTTTTTTAAATATTTTTTTTACAATCATATGTGATTGTCGCGCCACATGTCGCACTCTGATTGGTTTTTTTGGATCTCAACTTAGAATTTGGATTCATTTAAATATTCCTCTAATAATATAATACAAAATTATTATTATTATTATTATTATTATTATTATTATTATTATTATTATTATTATTATTATTATTATTATTATTATTATCTCTCAAGTCGAGAAAACAGATATAGACGGGTATACGGAGTAGGTAAACGAGTTTGTATAAGAAACCATCCATGAACCCGAACCTTAAAAAAAAAAATTAAAACTCATATACATACCCGGCCCCAGACCCGCTGAGCCGGACCAAACCGATCCAATAATGTCGGGTTTCGGATTTTTTTATCGGATACGAGTACTTTTTTCATAAGTACCTTCATCCTCCTCAAACTATTATATAAACAACTTATGATTTTTTAAATCTTCAAATTAAAAACACATAATAAAAAATTTACAACTTTTCTATGTTAACCGAATACCAAAACCCCCCTTTTTTTTTTTTTTTTTTTTTTTTTTTTTTTTTTTTCCAA
This sequence comes from Rutidosis leptorrhynchoides, assembly GCF_046630445.1. Taxonomy (NCBI): domain Eukaryota; kingdom Viridiplantae; phylum Streptophyta; class Magnoliopsida; order Asterales; family Asteraceae; genus Rutidosis; species Rutidosis leptorrhynchoides. The sequence continues at coordinate 705,781,131 of NC_092334.1, read as the reverse complement.
ATCTAATTTAATCAAATTTTCTAATTATTCATTTGTGGTCTCGTTAAGAACATATTTACAACTTTTCAATGAAGTAGACAAGTTACGTTTTTATAAACCGTGTATTTAACAACTTATTATAAAAAAAATAAAAAAAATCACTTCAGGGGAGTAATCGCTTGGTTTCATGAGCCCACGTTTATTTGTTCTATCATTCATCTAACCAAATTAATATATTTGATACACATAAAAATAAAAATAATCCACAAAACATCGCCCTCGTCCTTTTTAGAAAGGAAAAATGCATTAATTTTGTCTTGCTAAACCTCTCGCGGACAAGATTTCTAGAAAAATTGAATATTACTACTACTCTATAATGATAAGACAACTAGCTTAAGAAGGATTTTTTTAATGATCAAATCAAATTTTAATTTGTCACACTAGTAAGATAGTATAAAGTATTTGTTAGGTTAATTAGAAAGCGAAATAATTTTAGAAGTAATGGTATATTAATATTGCAAAAATCATCAAATAATACTACATTATAAACCATAATATCATAAAAAAGTGTGACTTTGTAGTTATTCTTTAAGTCAAGTTTCCCACAACATACTCCATGATTTGTAAAATTTGCTGGTTTTATTCATTATTCTATTCGAAGTTTTTGTTTTGAACGGATCACTTGGACAATAAATATATTACGTGTTATGAAATGATTTTATATGTATAGAAACATAAATTTAAGTAATATAGAGCAATAAACTCAAACTACACATAAGCATGTAAATAGTCATCACAATGTCGAACTCACTATGTTGTTTTCATTGACTTTCAAATAAGACTAAATGTTATCAATCTTTCTAGATAGTCATCAATTGCCAGTAATGACATTGCGGTCTGTGTTGGTGTGAGTACGTTTGTGATCTCATTTAAAGTAGTTACGCATAATTTTTTAGCTTGAAAAAAAAAACAATGCATAGATATTAATGTTTAGTCAAACCAGTTTATTCAAGTTGCATAAATTTATGAAGGTGGCCATTCAAATAATGTCAATAATACCTTATCTTTATGTTTTCAAAACACTTCCAATACACCAACGAGTTTAAACAATTTTAATACGTCAAAACATAAGTGTAAGTAGTAATACACGACGTCACCACATTTATGTTTTCAAAACACTTCCAATACACCAACAAGTTTAAACAATTTTAATACGTTAAAACATAAGTGTAAGTACCGAGACCGTTTTAACATATCCAAAAGATAATTTCGACCCCACTAGTTTAATTTCCAACAAAAGACCAAGCATGGTGATTGAGATTGCACTACCCAATCCTAAGTTAAATTCAATAGCAAAGTCTTCTAAAGCAACCCGCAATAATCCACTAGTCCCGTGCTTACCCTTGCCACATCTTCCTTGCGAATCTATAAAAATGTAACAACGAGAGGGTAAGCTCTAAAACTTAGTAAATGTAAACATACTATATCCATACATATGCATAAAATGAATATGTATCACCAACACAAGTAATAAACACATACCATGCCCATGTATAACTAAGCAAGCTATACACTACGTACCACTATGTCAAATCCGCAAGATTAGCTACAAACACAACAATATATACACACATATATATATATATATATATATATATATATATATATATATATATATATATATATATATATATATATATATATATATATATATATATATACACAAATATTTCAACTTAACCTTTAACACATTAAGGTTGTCCGAAAACCCACGCGATTCACTACCTTCACCTCAACGACAATCGGGGTTGGCCGAAAACTCACGCGCCTAGTGAATCCGAAAGCACACCCGATTTACTACCCCAACCCATACGACAATAGGGTTGGCTGAAAACTCACGCGCTCTAGTGAATCCGAAAACATACATGATTCACCACCCTAAGCCATAACAACCACGGGGATGACCGAAAACTCACGCGTCCCAGTGAATCTGAAAACACACGCGATTCACTTCCCCTAACCACACCTATATCAACGGGAATGTCCGAAAACTGCGACATTGTGAATTCGAAAACACACGCGATTCACTTCCCAACTCACAACAAAAACATTAACGGGGTCGGCCTACTCACGCCAATGTGAATCCAAAAACTCACTGATTTACTACCCCAAGGGTGGTAACCCAAAACGCATAAACGTGCCAAGTGGACCAGAAACTCACGAGTTCCATCATCCCACACACATGTAAAGTGAACCCGAACACACAAGGATCACTCTACCCCACCCGTACCCATCCTATGCATAAATACGCATATGATATATTTACACTCACCTTGTCGCCTTGATGAATGCAAACCAAATCCGTAATCCGCCAATGAAAAGTACCTATCCCATTTATCACATAAACAAACAACACAATTAGGGTTGATTACAAACCAACCAAATCGACACTTACTGCAATTATGACCCAATTGCACCTCCAAGCACAGCCCGTGCCCAAAATAACAAATAATCACTTAACACTAGTGAAAATGGTCCTATAACGCCAACTAAACCAAAACATAATTGCTAAACATTTGTCTTCCCCAAAATCAAGCTAGTACCCCTAATTTTAACTCATTTCAAAATCAAGCTTTCAATCACACTCTTACGAGTTCAAACATCAACACAATCACTAGTTTACACACCTTCAAGTGATTATCACTAACTTTTAGACCCAAACATGGTCAACTAGTTTTCCAACCCAAAACCCACCAACAATGGGTCTTAAACCCGATTACTAGCTACAATAAACTCACTTCATGAGCATCAATGGGCTTCTACTTCCCAAAACTCAAACCCTAACTTGAATATCAATTTTAAACAAATGAAAATTCGGATTTGAGACTTACCACAACACCAATTCGTAATCTAGCAAAGGATCTTCTAAGAAGTACAACCGATTTGGATGGAAATCATCACCTTCACCCTTGATTCAAGCTTTCTCACTATAAAGCTAGGGTTTCTCTCTCTAAGATAAGTGAAAGTGTTTGTGTGGGTGAAATGAGATCCAAAACTGAGATCTAGCTCAGTTTTAATGGCTCCAACTGAAATCCAAGTGAATTGACCAAAACACCCTTCAAAAGGCCTCAAAAATGGGTTAAAAATGCCCTTGACTGACCATCCTCGCGACCGCAAGTCATAGGGTCGCGCCCGCGAACCAGCACAAAAAACTATCCGTTTCCCTGCCAGAATCTCGCGACCCCGGCGTTTCCAGCTTCAGCGTTTCTTCATTTTTCAATTTTTGAATTCGCTCGCAGTCAACGTTTAATCATTTCACAAGCTCCACTACATCGCTAGGGAGTTAAATACTGCACATGGCAACACGTTACGAAAAAATGGGGTGTTACAATAACTATCAACTCTCCAACTGCTTTATACTTGTGAGTGATATAACTTAAACCCTTTACAAAAGCATATGAGTTGAAAAGCTCAAAAAACAACATACACCAAAAATGAAACTTTTTAGCCTTCCAAAATGAAAACCTTGAATTCAAGTATAAAACATCAATTGCAACAACAATAAAGACAACCCTTACTCATGGAAACGTGACAAAGGATATAAGGTAGAAAAACATGCCAGCTTTTGAGGGTTGGTGAGGTTCTAATGTTGCCCATTATTTGACGTTCAACGAATGGTCGAAGGCGATTCTTCAGAGATATTATGTGATTGGTTTCTGATATCGGCTAAAAAGTCACATTTTCACCCCAGTATTAAGGCCCAAAAACAATAAAGTTTCAAGCTTTATCGCCAAAATACTCGCTTTGTCAGTTAAAATTGAAGATCAAGAAAACAAAGCAAACAGAATCAAGTGAAACCAAGCTTAAACGAAGATTCTAGAGCGAAAACGGTGAAAGACAAGTTACGACTCCAGAAACCAACTTACGATCCCGGGAACAAGCAAGACGATCCAAGCAAATAGCAGACCAGAAGCCCACACCGGCCTCCTGAGTCGGCTTGTCACACCGGTCTGCCACACAGGCACCTGCTTGCCAATTGACTTAGCCACCAGGCATGGGAAACGGGCATGGGAAACGGCTTGCCTGGAACCGGCCTCCTACACCGGCCTGTGGCACCGGCTTGCCAGGCTGGCCTGCCAGCCGTTTCCCAACAAATCCAAGTCTATTTAAAGGGCCATTTTTCATCCATTTTTCCACACACTTCAATTCACTTCTTTCTTTCTCTTTCTACAACAATTAGTCATACTTTCAAGGTCTTCAACTCCGAGCGGGAAAACTAGTACCCGAAGAAGAACGCCGAAGATTGTATTAGGAGCGGTCTGGAGTTTGAAGTTGTCACTTTTGTATCTTCGGAACTCGTTTAATCTACTGATACTTCTATCCTTTATCTTTATATAATATTTTCCATTATTGTGATTTATGATATTGTTACCATGATTAGCGAGTAGTTATCTTTAGTGTATGCTATGATGTAGTTAGTTATAATGCCGAAATAATATCATGGTTTGTGTATATTGTTGAGATGCTTTCCGATTATGCTTTAAACTCAATCGCTTTTCCAACTAATAGAACGTAGTTATCGGCTCTGTTATTAGGAAGTCGCAAACCCCGATTCAGAGTACACTATCTGTGTCACCCCTTGGTAAGAGAAGTCTGTCGGATATAACGCAAGCTTGACTGAGGCACACCGAGGGTAGTAAGTCCACCGAGCTTTGGATTTCGACTGAGGCACAATTGTTACAAGTATACATCTTTAAAAGAATACTTACTCTAAGATTAAACCACATTGAATTAGTTAACATATGATGTGGTTTGATCACTTGTAACAATCCAAATCATGTCTTTATTGATTTATTGACATTAAATTATTTCAAGTAACGGTACTTGGATAAAGACATGATAACCAAGATAAAACCATATGACACTATTTTCCGAACACATTAGCAACATGATTTTATCAAACATTGTTATTGATCTAAGTGTGCGAATCTATATGCTTACATGAATAAATGATTAGGAGATTAGAAACACCTAGCAAATTTCATGTCACTTCATAAGCAAAATCATATGTTTTTACACCTTAATATACCAAGAATATGATTTATGTTTTATGCCTAAATGATTAATGCATTCTATTTTCTCGACTAATCAATACGTGTTACCTGCTTAGCTCTTAAACTACTAATGCATGTTGGTTTAAGTAAGTAATCTTAATATGCCTAACCGTAGTCATTAACATGTGCGCGTACTTGTCCCACTTACCGTATGAATGACTAATACATATAACTCAGTTAAGATTATAAGATTAAATGTGTGCGTATGTTTAAGGTCATTACATAATGCCTATAGCCGTTTGTTATTTACATCGACTATCGAGTTTATGATTAAAGCAAAAGTTGCTTTGTCAACCTAAACTTAAACGAGTAGATCTTGACCAAAGTTTGAATTATAGAATGGATATGCTCCAAATTTGCACTTAGCTTAGCTGGTAATTCATGATAGAATGCCTAGAAAGAAAGACTTGCCCAAAGTGTTTGTGACAAGTCACTTTCATAAAGCTAAGTCCAAGATAATTCAAACACTTTAAACCTAAAGCATTTTTCTAGGCTATTGCACACTTTCTTCAGGTAACATAAATTCAGCAACAATCCAACCCATTTATAAAGAAAGAACCATTACATAAAACGGCTATTTTATTTGTATTATTAAAAACGATCGCTACCACAGTCGATCGTGAACATGAACGTTAGTCATATGTCAAGATCATCTCTTCATCTATAAAGGGAAGACATATTTAAAGTTTGAAGATTGGCCTGAGCCCTCTAGAACTTCATTCAGATACATCTAAGATCACATTATGCTTCATTTCACACCAGAAGATATGTGATTGGATAGAGGGACATTCTATCTTGTGGTTCTCGTTTGAAGGGGCGCGTTCAGACGAGAATCACAAAAAATGCGAGAACTTCTTAACTTCACAATTTTTATGCATTTAAATGCAACAAATAACATGCAAATGTTAATTAATGCTTATATAATTAAGAAACATATGTTTATTACCACAAATTACATGTTAAATTGTTAATTATATGAAATGTTCACATGTTTGCAAACAAATATGCACATCTGAACCATAAACTATATATTTGATTATACAATTAAAATTATAAATTTTTTCAAACTATTTTATATTAATTCTTACTCTCCATAAATATTTATGGGTGATTCAATCTACTCACATGTGAAATTCTTTGTAAATTAAAAGTTCTCGCGCTTATCGCCTTTTTGTGGTTACTTCCCTATTGATCTTACCCATATATATATATATATATATATATATATATATATATATATATATATATATATATATATATATATATATATATATATATATATATATATATATATATATATATATAGGGGTAAGATCAATAGGGAAGTAATCAATCGGGGGGAAGCGGGGGGAAGCAATTTTTTTTTTCCGTTTTTTAGGCATCAAGATCACACGAAAGTATGAACATTTAAAAAAGACACTTCGTGATGAATGTTATTATTTAGGCGGGAAAACGATCGACAAAAATAATATTCAAGATAATATTGATCGTGAAGAATGTTAACGTTTTTTTTCTTCATGTTTTGTGAAGTAAAATTTAGTCCGAGTTAGAGTTTAGGGTTTAGGGTTTGGTGTTTTGGGTTTAGTCCCTAAACCCAAAACCCCAAACCCTAAATCCTAAACTCTAAATCGTTCGTGTTAAAAACTCAATCTAAATCCTAAATCTAAACCCTAAATCTAAACCCTAAACCCTAAATTTCTAAACCCTAATATCTAAACCCTATAAACCCCAATATTAAAACCCTAATATCTAAAACCTCAACATACGCACGAAAAATACGATAATTGTTATATATTACTTCTTCGAGCGTTTTCCCGCCAAAATAAAAATATTTATCACAAAGTGTATTTATTAAATGTTCATATTTTCATCCAATCTATAATGTTCGTGAACAAAGTTTTTTCAAAAAGCGAAAAAAAAAAATTTGCTTCCCCCCGATTGGTTACTTCCCCCTTGATCCTACTATATATATAATACAAAACATATATTGATTGAGGTGTCTATTGAAAAGTCCTATTTTCTTTTAGTGAGTAAGTTTGAAATTACTATGGAACACTATAATGTGAACATTGATATCGGCCAAAAAGTCAGGTTTTTACCCCCGATTTTGAGCCCTAAATCAATAAAGTTCCAAATTATGTCGGCAAAATAATCCCTTTTTCAATTAATTTTGTATATTAAGTAATTACAAAGGCGATGCAAAAAGAATCAAGTAAATCGGAGCTAAAACGAAGATTCTAGTGAGAAAACGGTGAAAGACAAGTTACGACCCAGGAAATCAAGTTACGATCCCGGAAAAACAGCTGACCAGGGCAGCCATATGGCTTGCCATCCGGGCTGCCATACGGCTTGCCACATGGGAAACAACTTGTCATGCATCCAGGCACAACAAATGACTCACCATGCCATACGGGCAGGCCATACGGCTTGCCATACGACTTGCCATCCGGCTTGCCATACGGAGGCTGTATGGCTGCTGAATCCTTGCCTATTAAGGGGATTCTTGCATTCATTTTTACACACACTCAATTTGTACTTCAATTTATATTTTCAATTATTTTAGTTAGTTTTTAGTAGTAGCTTACTTAGCTTTTATTTTCCGGAGGATATCCCGGCGAGTCTGTACGATCTAGGGCAGATTTCTTCGGCCTTTATAGGTTTTTATTCGAAACGCTTGTCTTATTAATTAAACATGTATTGTTATCATTTATGTTTAATAATGCGTTTCGATATTACCATGTTAGCTTAATTAATCTGTATGTTGCCATGATAGAAGTTTAGGTTAGCGTAATTATGTTAAATTAGTATGATTACTGTTATTACGTTGAATCTGTGACTCCGATAGATTTGTATGCTAGCATCTTAACCTAGGTTGTGATCAGACTTGTCCACCTATATGAACTTAGCTACTTCATAGGATTAAGACCCCTGGTTATTATATTGTACCTGAAGATTCTATGAACTCGGTATGGCCGGAGTTCCCGAGAGGCATCTAATGCGCTTTCAGGATACGAAACTTAGGAATGGAGACATGAATGACCTAGTAAGCCTATTGATTGTTCCAATGAGACCTCTTAGGATCTGTTAAGATCTAGTTTGTGTCTTATCTGGGTGACCCAAACCTACTGCATGTTCTTGTTTGATTGTTGCCTTAGGATTAAGTCATATCAACTGTTTAGGTATCTATTAGTTTTCTATCTGTTTTACTTTCAGTATATCAACTGTAATGCTGTATAATATTTAGATTGGTATGATATCATTAGTATGATGAAATGGTTGTTAGTTTACGTTAATGTTTTGTCTACTTGACCCGACAGACTCCTTCCATTTGTGATCAATGTTCACTCAACACGGCAAGTTGTTATTCAGTTACCCAAACTGATAACGAGGGTTAGAATTAGAACTCAACTCACTAATAAACCTAGTGCTTTAATAAGGATAACCTCCGAGGTATAGTTACCTTTCAATTATACAACCAAGTGACATGCTTTTCACTGCTCAACGAGAACTCTGAGAGTCTAGAGATAAGTAGGTCTGTGTAATTGGCTCATCCGACCAGATCTCCACCGTTCTAATCATAGCTTTAACATAAACATAATTACCTTTCCCTAGCCCAAACTGATATCTTGGTCAACATTTCGCTGATCTGCATACTTCGGATATCCCCCCATCACTTTTACTTTTCCGTCATTCGGATCATTAGCTTAAAACCAACTACTATCTTTTATCTATGTAATTTAACCAAAGACAATTATCCACTTGATCTTCAATTCGTTAAACCATTCAAAAATACGACCCTAGGTTAACTTACACCTTCTACCCTAGAAAGTTAAAAGTAAATTTAGGTCCTGCAAAATATAAATAATAAACCACTGTTCTCCCTCTAGATAGATGATTCTTACGCCTTGCGGCTTAACGACACCGCATAAAAAAACCCCCCCGTTTTGGTCATATCAAACATTCTTTTAGTTTTGTAACTTTGCGTGATTTCCTTTTTTTTAAAGCAAGCAATGTTATATTATCAACGAGAATCTGTACATGACAGGTAGAGCAGCTCAACTGCTCAAAACTGCTCGAACAAGCACAAACACAAAAAGCCTATTACCATCATCTATTTATACTAATCAAACCAAGGAAAAAGCAAGTGAGTTGTATAGATAACAACCCAAACTGCTTAATCAGAATGTGTAGCTCCCGGGATCTGTTAGCCATGTTTGCCAATCAAGTTTTTTCCGTTAATCCTTCTTGAGATCCATTCAAAAGATGCAACTTGAACTTCATTCAAGTTCATAGGCGGCGTCCAACACTTACCACGAAATACTTTATTGTGTTGGTAATTTAGTGTAATGGAGGGACTTAGTTGTGACAACCCGAAAATTTTTGACCAAATTTACACTTGATATTTATATATTTCCGACACGATTATCAAAGTCTGTAATGTTGAAATCTCAAAAACTTTGAACTATATTCATGTAACCAATTACCTTTCGACTGTTCTCGACGATTCACGAACCATTAAATGGATATGATTGTATACATATGTGTATATATAGTATAACTTGAAAACGTAAACAAAATATTAGATATAATACTTTATATGAACGTATTTGTTTCAATATATGTTTAATATATGAAACTTTCTGTAAATTTCTAGCCTCAAATTCCACAAATTGCTTGATAATTTGAAGGTCAAAGTTTTAAATCAAAAAGTCAAAGGTCGTATTAATCTTAAAATTCAAGTTCGTTTTAAAGAATCTGGATCAATTAATGATTCATAAAGGTTCTGTGATTGATTTATGGCATATCTCATGATTTAATCACGGCCTAAAAGTGTATAAATTTTAAAATTAGGAATTGAGTTTATTTATTTAATTTTTTTTTTTTTACGAACTCAACTGCTACTGCAGTTTTTCTTTTATTTTTTTCTTAGCTTTTTGATAATTCAAATGCCCTCAAATGGATTTATTTTCGTTTAATTTACAAGTTGTAAACATCTGGAATTTAGAATCAAAGTTTGAGTTCATCATATTTTTTTTCGGGTTTTTCTGCTGGTGCAACTTTTAATTTTTTGGTTTTGTTTTGTTATGATAATCCAAATGACCCACACCCATATCGTTTATATTTTAATCTCAAAACCTGAAAACAATTCATTGTTATTTGTTACTATAGTTGTTGTTTGAATCTGTGAAGAAAGAAGAAAATGAAACAGAATAAATGCGGGTTATATGATTTAAATTGGGGTATGAATCAGAAAAGGGGCAGCATCCCAAATGGTTTAGGTATTGGTCGAGTTAGCGGGAGGTCGCGGGTTCGAGTCCTGTTTCCGGCATTTATTTTTACAAGCTAGCTTTTAAGGTAGTTTTCAATTCTAAATTTATTATTATTATTATTATTATTATTATTATTATTATTATTATTATTATTATTATTATTATTATTATTATTATTATTATTATTATTATTATTATTATTATTAGTATTATTATTATTATTATTATTATTATTATTGTTATTATTATTATTATTATTATTATTATTATTATTATTATTATTATTATTATTATTATTATTATTATTATTATTATTATGATTACAATTATTATTGTTATTATTATTGTTATTATTAAGAATATTATTATTATTGTTATTATTGGTATTATAAGTATTATTATCAGTATTATCATAATTATAAGTATTATAACCATTATTATTATTATTAGTCTTATAAGTATTATTAATATATTCATTTTTATTAATTTTATCATTTAAGTATTTTTATTATTATTATGATTATTATTATTATTATTATTTTTATTATTACACTTATCATTATTGTTATTATTATTATTATCATTAAGTATTAGAATTATTATTATTAGTATTATTATTAGTAATTATTATGAACATTAGTTATTACTGTTATTATTACTAATATAAGTATTAGTTACCAATTATTATTATTGTTATCATTACCCTAGTTACAATTATAATTATTATTATTATTATTGTTATTACTAATATTATTATCAATATAAGTATTATTATTAAGTAATATGATTATTAATATTATCATTATTAATATCAAAAACTACCTTTTAAACAGATAAATATTTTGTACATAAAAATATATTTGTTACATATACTATAATTATATTAAAATTTCACATAACTATATATATATCAAACCTATTAATATTATTTATATAAATACATACAAATAACAAACTATCAATTTTTAAATATAACATTTAAACAATTATGTATATAAATATGGATATATTAATATAACTATATAAATATTAACCAATATGAATATATACACAAATTAAACATACATAATATATAAATTAAAGATATAATAAACAAATTTGTTCAGTTACGATTATAAGTTTTAATATATATATACAAATGATATAGGTTCGTGAATCCGAGGCCAACCATGCATTGTTCAGTTCCGTTGTATGCATATTTTTACTACAAAATATCGTATAGTGAGTTTCATTTGCTCCCTTTTTAAATGCTTTTGCAATATATATTTTTGGGACTTAGAATACATGCACTTCTTTTATAAATGTTTTACGAAATAGAACAAGTACTCGAAACTACATTCTATGGTTGGATTATCGAATCGAATATCACCCTTTTAGCTTGGTAACCTAAGAATTAGGGAACAGACACCCTAATTGACACGTATCCTAAAGGTAGATCTACGTGCACTAACTCCCTCCATACTAGAAAATGGTATGCTTTAGTACTTCGAGTTTATATTATACAGATGGATTTTTGTTTTGGAGATATTCTATATGCATTATGTTAATGTCGGTTACCAGGTGTTCAATCCATATGAATGATTTTTTAAACACTTGCGAGTGTATGATTATTGAATAAAGGAAATCTTGTGGTCTATTAAAATGATGGGAATGAATGTTTATGATAAACTAATGAACTCACCAACCTTTTGGTTGACACTTGAAAGCATGTTTATTCTCAGGTATGAAAGAAACCTTCCGCTGTGCATTTGCTCATTTAGAGATATTACTTGGAGTCATTCATGACATATTTCAAAAGACGTTGCATTCGAGTCGTTGAGTTCAACAAGATTACTATTAAGTCATTTATAGTTTGGATATATTACAAAAGGTTATGCATGACTGTCAACTGTTTATGTAATGAAAGTTTGTCTTTTAAAACGAATGTAATGTTTGTAAAATGTATCATTTAGAGGGCAAGTACCTCGCGATGTAATCAAATGTAATGTATTCGTCCAGATGGATTAGGATGGGTCGTTATAGGTGGTATCAGAGCGGTGGTCTTAGCGAACCAGGTCTGCATTAGTGTGTCTAACTGATAAGTCGTTAGGATGCATTAGTGAGTCTGGACTTCGACCATGTCTGCATGTTAAAAGTTTTGCTTATCATTTCTAGTCGGAAATCATCTGCTATTCATCCTTAGAAAATTACCTGCTTATCATTCTTAGTCTAGACACATCTTACTGCATTGATTGTATGAATAGTGTATAGACAAAAATTCATATCTTAGTGTATCTGCTAATTCATATCTTAGCGTATCTGCTACTGTAACTTTGCCTGACATATTCCGTAAATTCCTCCGTAGCCTACGAAATCTTTAGTAGTATATATATAGATATTCTATGTAGTTAGAATATTATCCAATATTCGAAAATCATTTCATTTCAAAAAATCCGATATTCAATTGTACGAAATGGAACTCGCAACTAGTTCAAGTTCCTCAGATTTCGACAGCTATTCCGACATGGATACACACTTGAGCTCCGAAAGCAGTGTAACCGGAATGGATCAACCGATTAGCCATCATCTATTCTGGATGAATTGGGGCTGGGTTCGTAGCCTACTTAGTCATTGGAGACGTGAAGAAGGTGATCCTTTCCACCAATCGAATTTACCTTTTGGCGAAGAACCTGAATCACTTACCGGCGAACCTGTTCGAGGCACCATTTTCTCTCTCATTTCCAGAGTAGCTCGTCACGATTATATTTTATCCACAATTTTATATCATATTCATCAGCTCGTCCGAACCGACAATCATCGCAGAATAATAGAAGAAGTCAACGAACTTCGTGCTCGAGTAATCAATTTAGAGAATATGGTGCAAAACTTACCAGTTTCAGCAACAGCACCAGCAGCATAACCAGTACCACCAACAACAACATCCGAATTATACGCATCAACATCACAATCTGTACCTCGAGCATCAACGTCGTACGCACCATAGATACCAAGGAGTACTAATAAGAATCAATGATGAAGTATTGATTCATAACTTCATTGGAGAAACATTCTGCAGCGATTATGTAATCTCTAAAGTCTTAGAGATTATTTAATCTAGTTCCAACTGAAAAAGCAAATGAGGTTAATATCATATTACCATGATTACATCTGAAGAAAATATATATGTATATATGTTTTCATAAAGGTTGTAATTAAAAATTCTTTTGTACAAACTGTTAATGGTGAAAATATTTTAACGGGTAGGTAATACCCGAGGAATATTTAGATTTCACATTAATAAGTTACACTGTACACTCTTTCAAATCTGATTCAACATTCATTTACTATCCTATTTACATCCACAGATATACGTATCCATTCACCACAGAATAACCATTTTCATTCAATTTCATATTTGGATTGTGACTTATCAGAATCTAACAAGTGGCATAATGAAGAAAACATTTGACAAAATAAAATTTGTTAGAAACAAACAAATTAACTATGAGAAATTTTGTTAAGAATCCACGCTAACAAAATCCTAGCTAACTGTTCCTAGCTAACTGATTACATTTTATTTATCGCAATTTAATTATCGCAATTTATATTCTCGCAATTTGATTTATCGTCATTTAATTTCTGTTATTTATTTTACGCACTTTAAATATCGGGACACGTATACAAGGTTTTGACATATCATATCGACGCATCTATATATATTATTTGGAATAACCATAGGCACTCTATATGCAGTAATGTTCGAGTTAGCTATACAGGGTTGAGGTTGATTCTACAATAATATATATACTTTGAGTTGTGATCGAATCTGAGACACGTATATAACGGGTCATGACATGTATTAATTAATTCGAATATTATATATTAAACTATATATGAATTGTTGAACTACTAATTGTGGACTCCTAACTATGGACTAATGACATTGGATAATTAAAATGAATTAAAATATTGATTATAACATATGAAACTAAACCGTTCTTCAAGTTTGCCACTTGATTTCATCTTAAACCTCATTTGTATCTTGACGATTATAATCTGCGTTCAAACTTTTCATGATTCTTGAAAACACCTCAATCTAGAGGATGAATCAACCGCATTTCATCTACGAAAGAAAAGATTTATGCATATAGTTATGGACCTGAAAACACTCAGAATCTGAGTAAACATTTAACATGTATCTGTGCTAGCTCCTTTGGCATTGTTATTTCCAAAAATAACTTTGCAATTCCTTTCCAAAGTAGTCAATTTTGTCACAGCTCCAACAAGACAACTTTGACTTTTCATTCGAATAAACCTTATTATAACCGTGATATATATAAATTGCCTTTCATTATCGTTATCGAGGAACCGTTTATATTTCACCACATTAGCAGTAAACTTACCAGCAACTCCATTACTCAATGGCTTAAGTCTCTCCGAAGAACCATTATATTTGTTCATTAAAACTCTATCATAAACTCATCCACATCCTATAACGAGAATTACCATACGAATCACCAGGAATCAGCAATCAGTATTTTGAAGTCTCGCAGCATGTCTACATCAACAGTTACATATACATATAACATTTACCTCTTAGAATTATGATCTTCCATTTTGAAATTCTGAAAAGCACTCAGTCTACGAATCAATACTCCAAATTTTGATAATAGCTGAATGAAGCAGCAGAAACTGTAAACAACTGTAAAACAACTCCCATCATCAGACGTTTTATGATAAAGAATAGTATGTTGGCAAAGCTCAGAAAAGTTGGAACTGGAAACGGATTGAGCAAACCATGAAGGAGACCGAGGACAAATACAAGAATCAAACCCTATATTCAAAGAATCCAGATGATTCTGTATCTGATGAAATCCTTAGAAAATATCTTACTCCGTACTCATGTTAAATCTTGTGGAAAAATATTTCTTCACCAACCTTCGATCTTAGAAATTCCAATATATCATCATAAATATCTTCGATATTTCTGAGGATATTTTCATAAATATTCTTGTCCGAAATTATTCATCTCTTCGTGCTATCTATATTACATCAGAAAGGAAACTGTTTTAGTTTCTAAATTCTGAAAAATTCAAGTTTAAATTATGAATGTTTTTGAAGTAGTGTTGAGAACTGATGCATGAGTTAGTATAATATAATGACACTTGATCAACGTGATTATATTACAGTAAGTCATGCTGAGTTTCTAAATGGAATGTGATGATTCACAGATCATAACGTCATCATGTGCCATGTTACAAGACTCTTGTATTCTATTTAATCTATAAAAAAAATATCAAGAAAATATTTTCTTGATGATTCGGTCTTTTCCAGGATATTCTGGTAATTTCAAAAATCAAGATCGTACCATTACGATTTCCTTCTTAGAACATTAACTATGTTCATTCCGAAATTCATTTCTACGAATTCTGGACCATTACATACGGTGCTTAATCGCAAGAAGAGGAAACGAAAGAATGAAGCTCTGAAATAGAAATGAGAGTATAAATCGCAGCAAATAGAAGGGAGCATTAACTGGAGATGACAATGATTATAGAAGACAGAAGAAGGGACTTCGAAATATAAAAGAGGATATAAAACCCAACAACAACCCAAAAATTACAAACCGTATATATCGATGCATATAGCAATATAAAGACACGGAAGAACTAAAAACACTATAAAACTAAGAGTATAGTAGAAGTAAATAGATTCTTCTGGCGATAGATGAAAAAGAAGAACGACAGATATGAAAGTGAGGAGTATATCGAGAATCAACACTGGATGGAGCATATTGATGAATACTTTAAAATATGAGTTGAGGGAGAAAGAATAGAAGGTGTGAGTCGTAAGGAAACGAAGGAGGTGGACTTATAGTGAAATATCCGACAGAGAAATCGAAATGGATTATCGCATTAAATCGAAAAAAATCATAATTTCCTTGATCGCCGAAGAATCAAATCCTATATAGATTACAAAGATGTTCTTTAATCCAGAGATCAACCGTGATGACGTCAAAAGATAAGGCAAATCTCTATTTTCTCATTTCACTCTTCTACGATAGCTTCACTCATACGCTTCGAGAAATGAAATTATTTTATCCGTATTTCTTAATCATAATAAAAATTCTATGTATCAGCTTATATTCATCAAAATAACATTCTTACTGTTAGTTATGACGACCTCGATCAAATTTCGGGGACGAAATTTCTTTAACAGGTAGGTACTGTGACAACCCGGAAATTTCTGATCAAATTTAAACTTGATCTTTATATATTTCTGACACGATAAGCAAAGTCTGTAATGTTGAAATCTCAAAAACTTTGAACTATGTTCATGTAACCAATTACCCTTCGACTGTTCTATACGATTCACGAACCATTAAATGGATATGATTGTATACATATGTGTATATATATTATAACTTGAAAACGTAAACAAAATATTAGATATAATACTTTATATGAACGTATTTGTTTCAATATATGTTTAATATATTTATCGACAGAATTAAAAGATAATATCAAATGATTGATTCATCAGTTACATTGCGATATGATTACGAGTCTCTGTTGAGAGGTCCACTTTGATTTAGGAAACCTCTTCTTTTTAACGGTATCCGAAATAAATGGTAAAGTGATCTTTGAGTAAAGACAAAGTGTCAAGTAGCGAGAGCTAGACAGATTGGTAGAAATTCCTGTTAAAATTTCAATACATACCTTACAATAATTGCCTCGTGACTTTTGTTAAGATAAACTATTTAACCTTTATATTATTTAATAGTAAAAATGGGGAATATAGATAACTTAGAAAATGAATATCGATAAATTAAGTAAACGATTGTAACACTTGTTTATTGATTCGATTGATTTATAGATATGTTAATTAGAACGTTTGAGAAATTAAATTAAACGTTGGCGCATAAACGAATCATATCAAATTATGTGCTAGAGTGTAAAACGTAAGGTAATATAATAATATCTAATATTTAAACGATTTTAAATATATTAAATTTTGAAATATAATTAGTTATTATATTAGTAAGTAAATATTACTAAAATATATAAGTTTATATTTTTTTTAAATGATAATATCATTATATTGTCATTATATTTACTTTTATTATTATAAGTATTTCTATTATTATTATTATTATTGTTATTATTATTATTATTATTATTATTATTATTATTATTATTATTATTATTATTATTATTATTATTATTATTATTTCGATTTATATAATTAATAATAAGTATTATTAATATAATTTTTATTAATTAGAATTATTATTATTACTTATATATATATATATATATATATATATATATATATATATATATATATATATATATATATATATATATATATATATATATATATATATATATATATATATATATATATATTATTAATATTGATCATATACTTTATAAATACAGATATAATATATACAGCTATATATAACAAATAAATATTTAAATACAGTTATAACAGATATGTATAAATATATAACAAACAAAAATATAACAGATAAATAAAATAAATGCAGCTAAAAAAATTATATATACAGATATATAGATTGATAAAACGCGTAATATATCCCTATCAGCTCTAAATTTCTTACTTTCTATTTTACTCGTGATTCTGTGTCGACACCTCTCTATCTATATCAATCGATCAACTCATGGTTTTGATAAAAAAAGAATTCCTTCGATCTTCCACTATTTATATTAATTCTAATTACCTTCTAGTATCTGTTTTAATTAAATGTAAAGGTCAAGAACATATATGTTCTTCTGTTCGCGTATGATATTGATCAATGAATCGAATTTGAATCAATTACCAAAATCTAATATTGCCGAGCTGTTATAAATCATCTTGTGAAACTTTCTGTAAATTTCTAGCCTCAAATTCCACAAATTGCTTGATAATTTGAAGGTCAAAGTTTTAAATCAAAAAGTCAAAGGTCGTATTAATCTTAAAATTCAAGTTCGTTTTAAAGAATCTGGATCAATTAATGATTCATAAAGGTTCTGTGATTGATTTATGGCATATCTCATGATTTAATCACGGCCTAAAAGTGTATAAATTTTAAAATTAGGAATTGAGTTTATTTTTTTTCTTTTTTTTTGCGAACTCAACTGCTACTGCAGTTTTTCTTTTATTTTTTTCTTTGCTTTTTGATAATTCAAATGCCCTCAAATGGATTTATTTCTGTTTAATTTACAAGTTGTAAACATCTGGAATTTAGAATCAAAGTTTGAGTTCATCATATTTTTTTCGGGTTTTTCTGCTGCTGTAACTTTTAATTTTTTTTTGTTTTGTTATGATAATCCAAATGACCCACACCCATATCGTTTATATTTCAATCTCAAAACCTGAAAACAATTCATTGTTATTTGTTACTGTGGTTGTTGTTTGAATCTGTGAAGAAAGAAGAAAATGAAACAGAATAAATGCGGGTTATATAATTTAAATTGGGGTATGAATCAGAAAAGGGGCAGCAGCCCAAATGGTTTAGGTGTTGGTCGAGTTAGCGGGAGGTCGCGGGTTCGAGTCCCGTTTCCGGCATTTATTTTTACAAGCTAGCTTTTAAGGTAGTTTTCAATTCCAAATTTATTATTATTATTATTATTATTATTATTATTATTATTATTATTATTATTATTATTATTATTATTATTATTATTATTATTATTATTATTATTATTATTATTATTAAGATTATTATTATTATTATTGTTATTATTGGTATTATCATAATTATAAGTGTTATAACCATTATTATTATTATTATTATTAGTCTTATAAGTATTATTAATATATTCATTATTATTAATTTTATCTTTTAAGTATTTTTATTATTATTATGATTATTATTATTATTATTGTTATTATTACACTTATCATTATTGTTATTATTATTATTATCATTAAGTATTAGAATTATTATTATTATTAGTATTATTATTAGTAAGTATTATGAACATTAATTATTACTGTTATTATTACTAATATAAGTATTAGTTACTAATTATTATTATTGTTATCATTACCCTAGTTACAATTATAATTATAATTATAATTATTATTATTGTTATTACTAATATTATTATCAATATAAGTATTATTATTAAGTAATATGATTATTAATATTATCATTATTAATATCAAAAACTACCTTTTAAACAGATAAATATTTTGTACATAAAAATATATTTGTTACATATACTATAATTATATTAAAATTTCACATAACTATATATATCAAACCTATTAATATTATTTATATAAATACATACAAATAACAAACTATCGATTTTTAAATATAACATTTAAACAATTATGTATATAAATATGGATATATTAATATAACTATATAAATATTAACCATTATGAATATATACACAAATTAAACATACATAATATATAAATTAAAGATATAATAAATAAATTTGTTCAGTTACGATTATATGTTTTAATATATATATATACAAATGATATAGGTTCGTGAATCCGAGGCCAATCTTGCATTGTTCAGTTCCGTCGTATGCACATTTTTACTACAAAATATCGTATAGTGAGTTTCATTTGCTCCCTTTTTAAATGCTTTTGCAATATATATTTTTGGGACTGAGAATACATGCGCTGCTTTTATAAATATTTTACGAAATAGACACAAGTACTCGAAACTACATTCTATGGTTGGATTATCGAATCGAATATCACCCTTTTAGCTTGGTAACCTAAGAATTATGGAACATACATCATAATTGACGCGAATCGTAAAGGTAGATCTACGGGCACTAACTCCTCCATACTGGAAAATTGTATGCTTTAGTACTTCGAGTTTATATTATACAGATGGATTTCTGTTTTGGGGATATTCTATATGCATTATGTTAATGTCGGTTACCAGGTGTTCAATCTATATGAATGATTTTTTAAACACTTGCGAGTGTATGATTATTGAATAAAGGAAATCTTGTGGTCTATTAAAATGATGAGAATAATTATTTATGATAAATTAATGAACTCACCAACCTTTTGGTTGACACTTAAAAGCATGTTTATTCTCAGGTATGAAAGAAACCTTCCGCTGTGCATTTGGTCATTTAGAGATATTACTTGGAGTCATTAATGACATATTTCAAAAGACGTTGCATTTGATTCGTTGAGTTCAACAAGATTACTATTAAGTCATTTATAGTTTGGATATATTACGAAAGGGTATGCATGCCTGTCAACTGTTGATGTAATGAAAGTTTGTCTTTTAAAACGAATGCAATGTTTGTAAAATATATCATATAGAGGGCAAGTACCTCGCGACGTAACCAAATGTAATGTATTCTTCCATATGGATTAGGACGGTTCGTTATATTAGTTTACACTTAGAAATGAGTTTAGAGGTACGGAGTGTACACCCATTAAGTGATAGACTTCCTTGACCCAAAAGCGGTTTGGTAATTGTCATAATATTATTTATTGACATTTACACATTTGAGGTTAATGATATTAAGATTAGTCTTGTAACCACTTGTGGTTTAATATTATTAAGACTAGTCTTGTAACCTGTAAATAATCATGCAACCACTAATAACATTAAGAGTTATTTTGTAACCATATTATGGTTTGATGACTATTAACTTAGTCATGTAACCTACTTTGTAGGTTAATGTTATTAAGATAACTTTAATGTTATTAAGGTTGGTCTTGTAACCATCTAATGGTTTAATGACTATTATGAAATAGTCTTGTAACTACATCTTGTGGGTTAATGCCTTTTAAGATATATTCTTGTAACCATTTTCTATGGTTTAATAAGATATTTATATATTGTCTTGTAACTGCTTCAAGTAATTATGATATATCATTATGAGTGATTAATTGGCCATTAAGTCTCATAATGTATTTCATCTTTTGGGTGCCTATATAAGAGGATAAAGTTTTTTTTCAAGAGAAGGATGAGAAAGACACAAAATACTCTTTATCAAAAGGTTCTTGTTTTCTGAATAAATCAAGAACATCATCTCTGTCTTATCCCAAAGTGATATTCATGTAACACAGGAAATAAAGGTCGAATAATTACTTTCAAAAAGTGATTACACGATTCAGTGATATATCCGATCATCGATTATTTTACCCTACACGAAAGTTTTTTTAAAAACCTCCAACATATTGTTCCAATTTTTCCAAAGTAAGTATGCACTACACCATTCAACAACGTTCAAGATTAATTTGCCTTGGTCCGAAATCTGTTTTGGTGAACCTCCCCGAAGAATCTCTCCATACTAAGGTTTGTAAAATTCCCAAATTTCCACCATTTGAATATCCGATCCCACACATCCATTGTATGTTTACAGTATATCAAAATATGTTCAACAGTATCTAAATCATCGTTTCAAACGGGACACCGTACACTATTTAAATCTATATGTAATGACACAACCCGTCATTATACCGTCCCAATTTTTTTTTATATAACACTATAATATTAATGACAACGACCACACGATTATGTTTTCGAAACACTTCCAATACTTGACATGTTTAAACAACTTTAATTTATTTAATACGTAAGTCCAGGTGTCAAAATGGGCACAACGAACCAAAACCCGTTTGACATAACCAATTGATAACTTCGACTCCAGTTTAATTTCCAACAAAAGACCGAGCATGATGATTAGGATTGCACTACCCAATCCTAAGTCAAATCCAAAACCAAGCCTTCTAAAGCAACCCGCAATAATCCACTAGTCCCCGTGCTTACCCTTGCCACCTGTTCCTTGCGAATCTATAAAAATGTAAACAGCGAAAGGGTAAGCTATAAAGCTTAGTGAATGTAAACATACTATATCCATACATATGCATAAAATGAATATGTATCACCAACGCAAGTAATAAACACATACCATGCCCATGTATAACTAAGCAAGCTTTACACTACGTACCACCAAGTCAAATCTGCATGATTAGCTACAATACAATATTATATATATATATATATATATATATATATATATATATATATATATATATATATATATATATATATATATATATATATATATATATATATATACGCAATACATAAGTATCTCAAGGTTAACCCCTTAACCTCAAACACATGAAGGTAGGCCGAGAACTCACGCGCCTTAGTGAATCCAAACCACACGAGATTCACTTCCTCACCTCAACTACAACTGGAGTTGGCCGAACTACACGCACTCTAGTGAATTCGAACTATACGAGATTCACTACCCCAATCCATATGACAATAGGGTTGGCCGAAATACACTCGCCCTAGTGAATCTGAAATACACAAGACTCACTACCCTAAGCCATAACCACAAAAATGGGAATGTCCGAAACCACACGCGACATTTTGAATCTGAACTACACGAGATTCACTACCCAAATCACCTCAACAACAACAACAGGGTTGGCTTACTCACGCCAACGTGAATCCGAAAACACACGAAATTCCCTACCCCAAGAGTGGTAACCCAAAACGCACAAGTGTGCCAAGTGGACCCAAAATTCACAAGGTCCATCATCCCACACACAACGCACAAGGTCACTCTACCCCTCCCGCACCCATCCTATGCATACATACGCATATAATATATTTACACTCACCTTGTCACCTTGATGAATGAAAATCAAATACGCAATCCGCCAATGGAAAGGACCTATTCCATTTATCACATAAACAACCAACACAATTATGGTGGATTACAAACCAACCCAAATTGACACCTAGTGCAATTATGACCCAATTGCACTTCCAATCACAACCAGTGCCCAAACTAACCAATAATCACTTAACACTAGTGAAAATGGTCCTATAACGCCAATTAACCCAAATCACAAGTGCTAAACACTTGTCTTCCCCAAAATCAAGTCACAAACCCTAATTTTGACCCATTTCAAAATCAAGCTTTAAAACATACCCATTTGGGTTCCAACACCAACATAATCACTAATACTAGTGATTATACCCAAATTACAAGCCCTAACATGGCCAAAATGTTTTCTAACCCAAAACCCACCAACGAGGGTCAACAACACCCACCACTAGCTTCAAACACCCATTTGTGAGCTAAATGGGTTTTCTCAAGAATATGCAAGTTCATACCCTAAACTTGAATATCAAATCAACAAATGAAATTCGGAGTTAGAACTTACCACCACTATCAAAATATAGCTAGGAACCAGATGAACAACTTTAATGCTTGAACTTTGTTAAGAATCAAGCTTCTTCCTCAAGATCTCAAGCTTTCTCTCTCGAGAACCCTTTCTCTCTCTCTCTCTCTCTCTAAGTTATAAGGTGTAAAGATGAAGGAAATGAGGATAAGGATGAGGTTGGGCCAGTTTTGTGGCCACAAACCCGACACCCATGTTAAAAGGCCAAAACACCCCTCATTTAAAACCCCAAAAACGAGTTTAAGATTCCAGTCTATCAATAGAAACGTCGTTTCCGAATTAGGAATGTCATTCCTCTGAAAATTCAGAACGTCGTTCCACTTAAGGGAACATCATTCCCCAAACTGCTCCAAAATGGTTTGTTTGACTTTTTACCCTTTTCCTTATTTTCTTTGATTCTGGGACATCGTTCCAGCTTTTGGAACACCGTTCCTCCCTTTGGAACATCGTTCCTTCTCTGAAATCTGGGTTGTTACACTATACCTGTTTTGTCAAGCTCGATCAACACCGGTAGCCTTTTTTTTAAAGTCCTCCAAGCGAAAACTTCAATCTTCTTTGGTACAAGGTTGTTGTGAAACGTCTCTTGATAGGAGTGACATGAGGTAACACTTTTTCTTCGATGATTATAGTGAGTTTCTTAACTGATAGGTGAGATCATGATGAGAAATGAAGAAATCAACGATGGAATGAGATTCGGGTGAACAGTTAACATATTAGGTATTAGAGAGAATTTCGGTATTACAATATTCCACAGCTTCTTAAACTCGGTGTAATGCAATGGCTATCTAATTCGGACTACTAAGGTTCCTTATATATTCCTCTTCTAAAGAACCATCTAATAAGTTTGTTTCACAATAACACTATACACATTTGGGGTCCTAACAATCTCCCCCTCGGTGTTAATTGTGAAAATTACAATGTAGTCCTATTTTATAATCTTGAGTGGTCCAAACTGGCTTTCCATCTTGTACCGGCTGGATCAGAGAATTCGAATTGATTGTCAGAAATCTTCTTGGATGGTTTCCAGGTACCCTACGCTTTCCTTGGATTCTCTTCATGTAAAGGATATTCATTCATTTCCTTTAAAAACCTTTGTTTCCTTTAGCCGCGAAGAATCTAAAATTGTCTTGTACGAATCTGGAGTTTCAGACGATCTTTGATATGTTTGATGAATTCTCCAAGACTCATTTTCATGTCGATGTCATCGAACTTTCTTTGACGGAACTTGAGATATTTCAGTGCAGCTTTAAGTGTTCCATCAGAATATTTGTTCAGCTCGCTAGTTCTGATGAAAACCTTTTCCTTTTGTGAATCAACAAATACAAACCCTTCAGGTTTAAAAAATGTATGAAACATTGTCATATCCTCCAGTCCTTGTAAAGATTGATCCATACAAGTTATTCGGATCCTTTTCCTTTTCGCTTCGAGACCAATTTAAAAGTCCTCACGTCTCTTCGGTTCAATTGCCTCCATCATGTATCTCTTCACTGCTTCTAAAGCTTGAGACTTTGCAAAAGGACGTACGGTAAGAATTGAAATGTCCCGTTCATATCGATTTTAAACGTTCCATATTAATTGATTTTGTTGCGAGGTTTTGACCTCTATCTGAGATGTTTTTCAAAGACTGCATTCGATTTTTAAAACAAACCATAACCTTTAAAATATTACGACGATTATTAAATAATGATAATCTAAAATATAGCGTTTTCACATGACCATTACATAATGGTTTACAATAATATTACACAACAGTATATATGTCTTCGAATGCAGTTTTTAAACAATACTATACAAGCATGCTGACTCCAACTCTTGTCCATAAATTAGCATGCAACAATGGAAGCTCTTAATAATCACCTGAGAATAAACATGCTTTAAACATCAACAAAAATGTTGGTAAGTTATAGGTTTAACCTATATATCAAATTGTAATAATAGACCACAAGATTTCATCTTTCAATAACATGCAATCTGCATAAAAATCATTCATATGGTTGAACACCTGGTAACCGACATTAACAAATGCATCTAGAATATCCCCATATATAAATATCGAAGTACTAAAGCAGTTCAAATTTTCTGACTGGGGCGTGTCAAAGACCATAGATCTATCTTTAGGATTCGCGTCAATTGGTGGCAATTATAATAAACACCAATTCTTAGGCTACCAAGTTCAACAAGGGCAATATCCGGTATAACGATTCAACATAGAATGTAGTTTCAATACTTGTGTCTATTTTGTAAATCATTTTCAAAACTGCATGTATTCTCATCACAAAAATATTAGATAGTAAAAATGGGACTATAACTCACTTTCACAGATTTTCACTTCGTCGAAAAATAAGACTTGGCCACAAGTCGATTCACGAACCTATAACAAATATGTACATATATATCAAAGTATGTTCAAAATATATTTACAACATTTTTAATACTTTTTAATGTTTTAAGTTTATTAAGTCAGCTGTCCTAGTTAGTAACCTACAACTAGTTGTCCACAGTTAGATGTACATAAATAAATCGATATATATTATCTTGAATAAATCCACGACCCAGTATATACACATCTCAGGCTAGATCACAACTCAAAGTATATATATTTTTGGAATCAACCTCAACCCTGTATAGCTAACTCAAACATTATTGCATATAGAGTGTCTATGGTTGTTCCAAATAATATATATACATGGATCGATATGATATGTCAAAACATTTGCATACGTGTCTATGGTATCCCAAGATTACATAATATATTAGAATACATGTATAATACAATATAAGTTAGCTAGGATATGATTTGTATAGATTTGTTACAAATTTCACGTAGCTACAACAAGCAAAATTATCCAATTTTGTTTTACCCATAACTTCTTCGTTTTAAATCCGTTTTGAGTGATTCAAGTTGCTATGGTTTCATATTGAACTTAAGTTTATGAATCTAAACAGAAAAAGTACAAGTTTTTAGTCGGAAATACAGGTTACAAGTCATTTTTGTAAAGGTAGTCATTTCAGTCGAAAGAACGACGTCTAGATGACCATTTTGGAAAACATACTTCCACTTTGAGTTTAACCATGATTTTTGGATATAGTTTCATGTTCATAAGAAACATCATTTTCCCAGAAGAATAACTTTTAAATCAAAGTTTATCATAATTATTAATTAACTAACCCAAAACAGCCCGCGGTGTTACTACGACGGTGTATATCCGGTTTTACGGTGTTTTTCGTGTTTTCGGGTTTTAAATCATTAAGTTAGCATATCATATAGATATAGAACATGTGTTTTATTGATTTTAAAATTTAAGTTAGAAGGATTAACTTTGTTTGTGAACAAGTTTAGAATTAACTAAACTATGTTCTAGTGATTACGTTTTCAAATCTTTGAATAAGATAGTTATTTATATATGAATCGAATAATATTATGAACATCATTACTACGTCAAGTATAGTAGGTAAACCTACTGGAAATAACAAAAATAATCTTGAGCTTGAATGGATCTTTGATGGCTTGGAAGTTGTTGAAGCAGAATCATTACGCGAAAATAATTTCAAGTAAGATTATTACTCGAATCAAGATAGTTTATAGTTATAGAAATCGAATCAAAGTTTGGATGAGTATTACCTTGAATAAGAAAGATAACCTACTGTAAATAACAAAGGTTTCTTGATCTTGGATGACTACTTGGATTGGATTAGAAAGCTTGGTAGTAATCTAGTAAACTTGAAATGATTCTTGAATGATTTTTCTTATGACGATTATAGATTAGATTTTGAAGTAGAATTTGATGTAGATGAAGAAAGGTTGCTGAATATAGATGTGTTCTTGAATGAAAGTGTTTAGGTAGAAAGAAAATTAAGATTAAGATTGAAATCAAATGGGTTATGGTGATAGAAATATGGACGTGAATATGCATGTATATGTAGTCAAATTTGATTAACTTTTAAGCTTGGAATTTAGTTGCAATAATTCTTACAATTAGTCAAAAGAAAAACCCTACATGAAAGACTCCAAATTCCAATCAATTATGGCTGATCATGATGGTTTCCTATTGGTATATACCAATAGTAAATACATCTAGAAGCTGTGTATTGTACGAGTACGAATACGGGTGCATACGAGTAAAATTGTTAATGAAAACGAATGAGAATGAAATTGTAAGTATTTTTGCTAAGTAGAAATACTTTGATATGTGTCTTAGTTAACGATCTTATTTAATGTTGTTGAAATCTTAAAATCAAATTTTTAACACATTTTTAATAGAGCGATATTAACCCAGCCAGGGGCTCTGCCCCTTGGACCCCGCCAGGGGTTGCTACCCCTTGGACCTCGCTATCGGGGGCGCTGCCCCCGAACCCCCGTCATAATCAACATAAGTTCAAACAATTGTGCACTCCACACTTTCCCAAACTTGTTCGATATTTATCAAGGTTATTTTTGGTTAACAAATTAATCCCATTACACTTAAATCATATTGGTGACACAAATTACCAACAATGAATATATCTTGATATGATATATATACTTTAAAATTTCGTTACAACGATAATCGTTACATATATGTCTCGTTTTCGAAATTCTTAAGTTAGTAGTCTCATCTAACTTGTATAGTTCATTGTTAATACACTCAATGATATACTTAATTATCATTTTATCATGTTAAATATAGTATATCAATATCTTAATACAATACATATGTATTTAGTAAGACGTTGTTATAACGATAATCGTTATGTATATCGTTTCGAGCTTCATAATTCAATATTCTCATTGTTTATGTATATCACACATTGTTAATATACTTACTGAGATACTTACTTATCATAATCTCATGTTAACCATATATATGTCCATATATATATATATATATATATATATACAAGTTTTAACGTTCGTGAATCGCTCGTCAACTTGGGTGGTCAATTGTCTACATGAAACTCATTTCAAATAATCAAGTCTTAACAAGTTTGATTGCTTAACATGTTGGAAACATTTAATCATGCAAATATAGTTTTCATTTAATATATAATCATGGAATAATCATGGAAAAGTTCGGGTCACTAAAAGAATACTGAGGTAGTTATAGATGTGAATGATGTCAAGCATGTCAAGATTTGAAAAATATGCTTCAGTGAACTTGTACTCCTTCCCATCTTCTATTATAACATGGAACTAACTTATGACGTCTTTCTTCACAATGATCTCTACTCCCACTCGAGTAATATCCAACACCTCTGTCAATTGATGTTTTCATTATAACCACAAGTCATCTTCATTTCTGTTGACACGTTTCCTCCACATAAAATAATACCAATTTCTTTCATTAGCCGGAAGAAGTTGCGAGCCAATATAAGTAAATCTTTCACTTCTTGGAGTTTTGTTAATGCAGAAGTCTTATAAGCATTCTCTTCGATGAATGTGTTTCTCAACGTGATAAAATCATGTTCAACTCCCAACTCGATTCTTAAAGAATAAACCGTTGTTGAACTTAAACCAAGAATTAATTGTGGAACTTGACATTGTTGCATCGGAATTTGAAGTCTCATTTTCATTAGAGGATTCTGTTGTTTGTTCAGAAGGATTTGTCAAATTTTCTGTTGGAGCATTATCATCTCCAATATGATCAAAAATATCATATGTGCTAGGATTTTCATATTGGCCGTCATCGTCTTCATCAGTAGAATCCTCCTCATCATCACTCTCAATAACTGGTTCAGGATTCTCTTCATCAACAATCTCTACATTGTCAGGAATAGCAGATAATGAAGACAATGTACTAAGAACGACAAATCCATCATCATCAGTTTCTTCTAAGTAGAAGTCACTTAAGTTCAAATCCTCATCGACTGGTCCACTCTCAACTTCAGTTTGAATAGATTCAATCAGAATAATAACCTATTCAGACTTTACATTCTTAATCACAACATCATGTGTTTGCATCGTCTCAAATACATCAACAACAGTTTGAGCTTGTGAAGTTGAAGCAGACCCCACACCACCGCCCCTAGTGGAAATATCAATACAAATAAATTCTCCATCTACCCCTGTCTCCCCCTCATGGCTATTCTGAGGATCAGAATCGTCATGTTCATCGTCTCTATGAGGGTTAATTGTTGGAGAACAAGAAGTAAGTAGATAACGTATGCGAGCACGAAAGATAGCTTGAAGTGAAGTGCGTCGAATGCATTCAATATTTGGATTTGAAAACATACGACCAATGTACGCTTGCTCTAATGCATCGTAATAATTTGTTATACGTGGGGGTGATGGTGGAAAAGTAACAATAGGAATAGTAGCAGTAACATCTAATGTTGTCGGTGATGTAGGTGGAAGTGTGTGAGTTACCGTGAGGGCAGGTGAGGATGTAATTGGAATATTTATATATGTAGGTTGATACTTAATACTAGTCAGATTGTCCTCTTTTGATGGAGGTTAGTTAATAACCGGAGTTGTAGCCGGCGAAGACCTTTTCAGATCAGTAGCCTCCATGATATATGTCTCATGGGACTCTGACAGAGTAGAAGAACTACCTGTCCTTTTAGCTCTAGCAGGTACATTAATGTACCTGACTCCTGAAGTCATCAATGTATCATAAGGTGACATATCTCTTTCAGTTAAAGACTCAACACCCAGACCCTGAGTTTCAAGATCTGGATGAGAAGTGGTTTGAACCAGAGGATCAATTTCTTGAACCAAAGGAACATTCTGCTAGAAGTCTGATAAATTTCCCAAAGGAATGTCATGTTGACTCGTTTCCATAGGAAGCGGTAGATCCCCCTCATCAAGATAAGCCAAACCTCCAGCCCTATTGCACGTTGAGGTAATACAACATCACTAGGATGAAGTATATCATGAGGATTTACGGCCGATACGCATGGTGCCTTTTCAAGATTTTTCAGCTCCCCTTCGGCCGTTATGGACTTCAATGACTGAGTTTTCTTAATCGATTGAGTCAACGCAGACTTTACTACAGAGGAAGACTTTTCTTCCTTTCTTGATGTAGGAACATCACGGGTATGATTTATTCTTATTTCCTAATTAGTTTGGATGGACTTAGTGGTCTTTTTACCATCCCTGATCTCAGCTCTCTTGCCTACCGATATCGAAGCCTCATTTAATGTAGGGCTTATTATTATTATTGGATGTGATACAGATATGGGTGAAGGTTTCCTGTAAAGCTCTAAGTGCTGTTCCGTATCACCAATAGGTTCAGTGTAACAACCCGACTTTTTCCTTTTACTATCGTTACTTGTCCGTTAAATATTTAACGGTGATTACTTAGACTTTGTGTATTTAACAAAATTAAATACATACTTGATCATAATGGATTACTTGAATTAATATGTTATATTAATTTATGAACTTATTTCGGGTAGCGAAATAACTAGAAAACGTTACTATTAAGTTAATCACCTAGAAAACTTTTCAGTTTACGGAACTCAGAAAAATGACAAAATAATTATTTTCAATAATTATTGACTTTATGAAAATTATATTTAATTTATTAATTATTTAATGAATTAAACCCAGTGATTGCGTTTCAACGATTAGTTAATGTTCCGGAGACTCGGTACAGTTAACGGCAACGAAACGGACCACACGCTTATGATTATTTATCAAAAACCGAGCCCAGGATACCCCTTAAAGGGCCATTCATCCGAACCCTTCCCCAAACCCCCTTAGTGGACTTGTTTTGGCTAATGGGTCATTAGTTTAATTAATTTGAGGCCCTAACCCAATATATAAAAGGCTAGATCACTTGAGAAACCCTTACTTATTCTTTTTCTTGGCCGATACCCTCTCCCCTCTCCCTCTCTTTAGCCGTTGGCCACCACAACACCACCACCACCTTCAAAAGTCGAAATTAGAAGAAACCCCGTGCACGAACGTTGTTCCTTGCATCGTTCTCTACGCTATAGTACTTGTAATTTGATATTTTAAGGTATAACTCAAAACTCTAATTGTTATAATTCAGTTTTTATGTCAATTACATAGTGTAATCAAGTCTATTGCTCA
Source organism: Rutidosis leptorrhynchoides (assembly GCF_046630445.1). NCBI lineage: Eukaryota > Viridiplantae > Streptophyta > Magnoliopsida > Asterales > Asteraceae > Rutidosis > Rutidosis leptorrhynchoides. The sequence continues at coordinate 705,749,566 of NC_092334.1, read as the reverse complement.
ATTAATGATGTTTTGCGTTGTCGTTTATCGTTTAATTGATCAATTGATGTTGTTTGCATGAAAAATGAATTTGTATTTTAATGACCTGATAAAATTGACTTGTTATCTGATCATATAGTGTGTTTAGATGAAAAGTTATCGAAAAACTATTGAATTTGGACTTTGATTTCACTTGATTTTGTTATCGTATGCTCAAGTTATGTGTAATCGAAGTTTTCGCTAGGGTTTACATGATATTCGAATTTTCTGAGTTGTGTTCTCTGTGATTTGGCTAATGAATAGTATACCATTGGAATATTTGTGACAAATCATGCATTTTAGACTCAAGATTCGCGTCAAAAGCTTTTGTAATGCTTCCGTTATGTCAAAACGAAGATTCGTGTTTCAAAGAGAGCTGGAACTGTTTTCGAATGTGAAAGAAATTACCTTGTGTGAACTAAAAATTGATTGAAGATTTGATCTTCTGAATTATGTTAGTTTATATGTTCCTTGATGTATTTCATTTGCATGCTAACTTCTGAAAACGTGTTTTGCCATGAGATATAGGCTTGGTCAAATGACATGTCTGTTTGTTGATTAAAACTAAAGGGTCTGTAAAGATTGGCTAAACTGTACAAACTGGCTAAAGAGATGTCTTTGATTATTTTATCACTAAAACTTTAGGATGCCCGGAGTTATCTCCAATTGGCCATTCGTCAAAATCTATTTTCTATATTTTATGAAAAATGTTCTAAAACTGACGCGCGTGCAGAAACTGATTTTGTAAATCGTAACTAGACCTTCTATGATATCCAAATTGTAGATATCGTATGAGGGTCGGGTTAGACTTTTTGGAATCGATTTTGAGTCTAGTTGTTATCTGGAGTTTGTCATGATTTTAGAAATTATGTGTAAAACGTTATACTTGATTCTTTCTACGATGTACGTATTTTAAAGATGTGCGATAAAATGCGAATGTGCAATTTGCTAAACTACGTGCTATAACATGTTGTATGACCTAGGTTTGACATGTTGACCATGATTGCATGACCTACTGAGATTTTTGACTTTAGTTGGCCACTTTGACCGAGTTGACTTTGGTTGACTTTTGTGGACTTGCTTGAACTAGTTGACTTTTAATTGCTTATTGAGTCAGTCTGAGCACTAGGACTTTCCATATACTATGGGTTGACATAGTGTGACCTATATGTATACTTAAGGTGACCTATTTGACTAGGTTACGTTGTTCGGTCAAGATTGTTCGACTACAGTGCGATTTTGCTTAGATATTTTAGTGCTTTTGCTAAGGTGAGTCTACAGTTCCTACTACGTTTTCAGGGATGAGATAACATGCTTTTTACAAATGTTTTACATATTAGGCACAAGTACTCAAAACAACTATACATATGAGTTCAGATCAAAAATCCCTTAGCTTGATTATATTAGTTACTTTATGTAAGCTCGACTTATAGGGACGGTACCGTTAGGTTTGACAAACCTCGCCTAAACATAACAGGTTCGTATTTTGTTGTTACTTGTACACTTGATTGGTGTATGCTTAGAAAGGGTAAAAGGAATATGCGTAGCGCTTTAGCCATCCGCAGGGTTAAAGTTTTATAATCAAGTGCTCATGATAATGTATTATTTTTACGATGTTTTCCAGAAATATTGTGGCCTAACTTACGAAATGCTTTACTAAACCTGTAGATTTCACTCAACGTTTCTGTTTACGTTTTGCATGTTTTTATCTCAGGTCCATAAAGATAGTGCTTCCGCTTTACAGAAGTTGTCATGCTTGTTTGCTACTAGAAGTGGATGATGTCCAACATATTTTATCACTTTTATTTTGAGAACACATATTCGCATTGAAAACGATGTTTTAAATAATACTTTGGGTTTACTTACGTTAGTCGTTTATGTCAACTACTTTTAAGTTACATTTTCTTTAATAAATGACTTGGTTTTGGTAATTAATGCGAATACTTTTCGGAAACGTCTCATATAGTGGGCGTGACCGCTAAACTGTAGTACCAGAGTTAATACACCGTTAGTGGATTCTGACGGGGTATTACATTCAGTAACAGTTTGGTGTAAGATAGGAGTCGAAGTTCTAGATCTAGTCATGTGGATGGTTGGCGGAGTCCGAATCATCTCATCAGGTTGGAAACGTATCTTCTTCTTTGTTTGTTCGGGAGATGATTCAGTTGCTGACGAGTCGTGTTCACTATCCTCGGATGTTTCAATGGTAGGTGCATCCCTAGTTGGACTAGGTTCTCTGATCCTCACGGATTGAGATGATCGGGTTACCCTAGAGCATTTGAGGTTTACCCTAAGTGAGGTTTCAGCTGGTCCAGGTTGGTTGCTAGGTTCCTTTCTATCCTCTAGGGCTGGAACTGTAGAGACCCGTCCCAATCCATCTGGACGAAGTCATCAACATTTGGTCCCATTGCGATGATCGACTCCAAGTAATGTCCTTAAAATGAGCAAATGCACAGCGGAAGATTTCTTTCATACCTGAGAATAAACATGATTTAAAGTGTCAACCAAAAGGTTGGTGAGTTTATAGGTTTATCTTAAACAATCATTTTAATAAATTCAATAGACCACAAGATTTCATTTTTCATAATCAATCTGTGCAGGTCTGCTCACTGCTATAAAATCATTCATATGGATTGAACACTTGGTAACCGACATTAACATCATGCATATAGAATATCCCCAAAACAGAAATCCATCTGCATAATATAAACTCGAAGTACTAAAGCATACCATTTTCCAGTATGGGGGGTGTTAGTGCCCGTAGATCTACCTTTAGGATTCGCGTCAATTAGGGTGTATGTTCCCTAATTCTTAGGCTACCAAGCTAAAAGGGGTGATATTCGATTTGATAATCCAATCATAGAATGTAGCTTCGATTACTTGTGTCTATTTTGTAAAACATTTATAAAAGCAGCGCATGTATTCTCAGTCTCAAAAATACATATTGCAAAAGCATTTAAAAAGGGAGCAAATGAAACTCACAATACGATATTTTGTAGTAAAAATATGCATACGACGGAACTGAACAATGCAAGTTGGTCTCGGATTCACGAACCTATATCAAGTATGTATATTAACACATATAATAATATTCAAATAAGTATATATTTTGATATTAGTAATATACTTGTGATATTAAATTTATTATTAATAATTACTTAACTATATTTATTTTAAATATATTCTATTAAATTATCATAATAATATATTATATACTTTATTAAAATCTTTTGAATAAGTACTTAGTATTAATATTTTTAAATACCCATAATTTTTAATATGATAACATTTTTAATAAATTCGAGTTATATTAAAACGTAATTGAACAAAAAGCATTTTATTCGTAAAAGTAGTATACTTATTATATATGCTTCCATATATCTAATGTTTGTATCTAATTTATAATATCTATCTTTTTAGTTTAAGATCATAAAAATTTAGTTATATTTTATATACAAAATACATTTAAAACTAAAGTTATAGTTGATAATATTAATTATAATAACAATAATGATAAAAATAATACTAACTTTAATAAAAAGATAAATTTAAAAATAGTGATACTTTTAGTAATAATGATAATAATAATAATAATAATGATAATAATAATAACTATAATAATAAATTTACTACTAATGATAATAATGATAATAATTTTTAAAATAATAATACTAATAATGACAATCATATTAATAATAAGGATAATGCTAATAATGATATTGTTAGTAATAATAATACTAATAATGTTTAATTATAATACTAATAATAACAATAATAATAATAATATAATAATAATGATAATAATAATAATGATAAAAATGCTACCTCAAAAGAAAATGGTTTAAAAATAATGCCCCAATCCGGGCTCGAACCCACGACCTCCCGCTCAACCATTCCCTCCCTTACCAATGAACCGTTATATATTTCCTGTAATATCTCGCGTATATATTTATATAACACCAATGAACCGTCTGTCATCATCATCAAAATTCGTCCCACAGAATTCATAGTGTGGATTTCGGTCCAAAGCAGAAAAGTGGGACACGGCCCAAGTTACAATATCATAATCCCAACAGAAACCACCTTCGGCCCACAAAGCATAGTAGGTACACGGCCCAATAGATCAAATCATTTTAGTTTAAATGGTCCAAATTGCATCATACCAAATAACAGTATCGGTTTTTAGAAACATCCAGGAAGTAGCAACAGTCGAAAAAAATAAAAAATAAAAGCAAGTGAGTTTTCGATGAACAAAAGGTGGGTTTGGTTGGTTAAAGATCGAAACAGAAAAAAAATGAAGCAGCTGCATAAGCATCATCATCGTTCTTCACTATTCTCATCATCATTATCTTCGTTATATCGTAACAAACAATAATATAGCAGTAGTAGAAATCAACAGCGATTATCAATATCATACTCGTATCATCTTATTCATCTTCAACATCATCGTGTACCACTGTAACGTCCATGTTCATCATCTTCTTTCAATTAATTATAACAGAAAATAGCAGCGAGGTAGCTTTGTGTTTTGATGGTGGTTGTTGTGGTGGTTTGCGGTGGTGAAACAGAAAAAAATACAGCAACTACAACAGTTTAAATGAGGACAGTTTGAACAACAATAAATTGTAGCTGCAACAGTGCACAAGGAGGCTTTAATCATAAAACTTTGAGAGGTATCACGATGGTATAGCAGCAACATGAAAACAGTGGAATAGCAGCAGCTTTTACGTGGTTTTAGTTGTATGGAGTTTCGAATAATAGAAAAGAGAGAACCCTTAACAACATAGCAACCGGTAATCGTAGTAGCATTGGTGGTTTAAGGGAGATGCTCATGGTGGTGATAGTTAGGGTGGTCGACTGTTGTGAATGGTTGTTGAATAGGAGGTCTCGAAGAGGAAGAAGAATCAAGTGGGTGTGAAAGTAGGTTGATAATGGGGTGGCGGTTCAAGGTGGTTATGGGTTGTAGTCGGTGGTTTTGCTGAAGTGGTGCACGATCACTAGACGATGGTGGCCGGTGGCCCATGGTTGTGGGTTTGATGCTGTAGGATGATGATCTAAGATGGTTGATGAAAATGCATATGTGATGTACGTATGTTTATATAGATATATGATAACATATATGTTAGTGTTAGTGCATTCATACTTCATCAATTAGCCACTAGTCAAATAGTAAAGTAATATAATAATAATTAATAATAACCATATAATTTATTAATAATCTAATTCAATGTGCTGGAAAGGAAAGAAACAGGAACTTTTTAATAATTATCACAGTACGCAGCCCTTAGTTGTATTCATCTGCCGACAGTTTTCACGGACTACTATTTCGTATCCCGTTGATAATTAGTGGCGGATAAAAGTCTTCAGAAAAATTCCATATTTTTAAATTAACTATATTTATTTATTTTGGTCATTATGGTATAAAATTTGATCCTTAATTTGTTAAATAAAAATTACATCAACTGTCCCTCTCACTTATGGGTAAAATATAAAAAGTGTTAAAACTTAACAAATAGTTCCTAAATACATTCTTAATAAGCCTAAAATTTATAGAACTCATTTTCGTATCACCGTTTATTTTAAAATTACATAAGTTTGAATTTAACTTGCTTAATATCAATCGGATCATTAAACGAGTATTACAATCATTTAATATTTATTTTTAATATACTTTATTTATATATAGAGATATATTATAAATAATAATTATTATAATATCCTATTTTTATTTTATTAATTTTTAATAACAAAAACATATAATACTTCAAATTATATTTCGAATTATTATTTATATATACATACACACATATCTATTTACAATTAATTGTTCGTGAATCGTCGAGAGCAGTCAAAGGTCAATTGAATATATGAAAATAGTTCAAAATTTTTGAGACTCAACATTACAGACTTTGCTTATCATGTCGAAACCATATAAAGATTAAGTTTAAATTTGGTCGGAAATTTACGGGTCGTCACAGTACCTACCCGTTAAAGAAATTTCGTTCCGAAATTTGATTGAGATGGTCATGGCTAACAATAAGAATGTTTTCCTGACGAATATGATCTGATAAATAGAATTTTATTACTGTTGAGTAATATGGATAAGATAATTCGACTACTCCAGTGAAGCTATCACGAAGAATGAAATGAGTAAATGCAAGTTCGTCTTAACCGGTGACGTAGTCACGGTTGATTTCCTGAATTCAAGGGAAAAGGTAGAACTATCAAGATAATATGTTCTTGATATGTTTAGAGGTTAGATTGAATGTGAGAGTCGTGTAACATGGCACATGATGACGTTATGATCTGTGAATCATCATGTTCCATTAGAAACTCAGCATGACTTACTGTAATATAATCACGTTGATCAAGTGTCATTATATTATACTAACTCATGCTTCAGTTCCCAACACTACTTCAAAAACATTCATATTTTAAATTCGAAATTGTCAGAATTTAGAAACTAAAACAGTTTTCTTTCTGATGTAACACTGATACCGCGAAGAGATTAATGATTTCAGATAAGAATAGTTATAAAAATATTTTCAGATATATCGAGGATATTTATAATGAAAGATTCGATGATATCTTAGAATTTCTAATATCAATGGATGATGATGAAGATTTATCCGTAAAAGTGTAGAGTCAGGAGCAAGTTATTCATTAATGAATTCAGCAGATACTTGGAGTAAACCATTCTTTAGAACCAAAAGTTCACGTATCTTCTCATCCGCGCATCCCCTTAAGTATAAGGATAAATTCAGGACAAACCACTCGAAGAGTTCACCCTCGTTCAAGGATCACAGCTTTCGTGCAATTTTCTTTCGGAAATGTAATATAAGATGCTTTGAGAATCTATGAATCTTGTTATCCTCTTGGAAGGGGACTGCTTAAAACATTTACGACACTGATGTGGATACTCTACATATTTCTTCCTTCGTTGATTGCAACTATATGTTGTTCTAGTTAATGTTAACCCTAACTTTAACATGTAACTGAAAGGATAAAGTTACATTATGGAACTGTGCTTTCATTCCATTCAAGGATTAGAGCACATGCATCATGGAAAACTGAGTGATATATTTCATCGTTCGTTCGAACTGCCCTGAAGACACTATAAATAATTATGGCTGGCTTTGCAAGTAAGTCTGATTTGTCACTTTCAGTTAAAATTTCGATTCAACAAATGTTTCTTAAATATCGGGTTCTTTATACCTATGGTCTCCTTCCAAAATTAAGGGATTCGTAAAATCCGTGGCTAACACTATCCAAATATCAAATCGCATGGTTATGATCACCATGTTTTCCATTCTATCTATCAGCTTTGTATTGCGGCATATGTGCTCAACGTCTTAGATGAGTTTGGTAACATTCATGATGCATTTCATTCATCCAGCATACTGAAGATGCCTGTAAGGCTAAAAACATCATCTTTCCTTTTGTGGGTATATATATTCAGATGACATACACATGTTAACCAGAAACGAAATCAATTCGTTGGTCTCTTAGGACAAGAGACTTAATCAATGGCATATACCTATACTTACTCTTATACGCCCAAGTACCTTTCAAGGTAGATAACTCACTTTTGATGCCACGAATCTTTCGAAACTTTGATACACTACTTCTTATTTAAATACGGTACCATTTTTAGTCACTCCTCAAATTTCGGGACGAAATTTCCATTAACAGGTGGGTAATGTAACGACCCGACTTTTTCGACTTGCTTTATGCCTTGTATTTTAGGGAAACTGCGTATTTGTGCTTACTGTGCTACTTTATACTCTGGAACCTTTATATACATGGTTTACTTTCATTTATATATTAGAACGTGCCTTTGAGTACATAGGTTACTTAACTTGATCACTGGATGCTTTATGACCGTTAGTGTCACTTGACGTTTCGAATAAACCGCGAACCGCGCACACTTTTAACTTTTGTCATAATCGGAATATTATGACTACGAAATATTAATTATTATTTTACAAAAATAATTACTTGGGTTTATGGATGCTTAATTATGCGTAGTAATTTAATTATGCTTACTAGTTAGTCTTGTTGGACTCTCTACCTTGTTGGACTTAAGCCCACCCTACTCTAGCTAGTAGCCCATTTATTTAGCCCACTTAATAAGTAAGACAAATGCACATTTATTAGAGGGAACATGCTAGCATTTATGTCAAGTATTATCCTTAATGTTGCATGGGATCCCAACATAAGCACCAACTTTAGACAACCATTAACCAAAAAGTAACTTTTTGTCCCCCCTTGTCTCCCCTAAAACTCACGGCCTAAGGGCCTCCCTCCCACCCTCATTTGCCTATAAATACTAATCCATTCCATCCATTTAACACTTGCTCTCATTTGTATTTCACACACACTCACTCTCTAATTCTCTCTCTAGTCTTTCTCTCTCTAAAAGTGTAAGTATTTTGAACTTTTCTTCTTCTTCTCCTTCTCATCATCACGAAATCATAATCATCATCATCATGGGTCTAGCTTTTTAGCTTTTGATCTTGATTACATCTTATAGATTCAAACATGGATTTGAATCTTTCAAGAACATGGAAGATTCAAGATTTCTAGCTTTGAATCTTCACCCACTTTGTAGATCTATATTTCTTTAACTTTAATATTGCTATTTTATTATAAAGATTCAAACTTGTGTTTGTAATCTTCATGTAACTTAAAGATCCAAGCTTTATGCTTCAAGATCTTCAAGAACAATCAAGATGCAAGCTTTCTAGCTTGGATCTTCATATCTTTTGTTGAATCTAAGTTTTCTAACTTATGATCTCATTATTTTGTTATAAAGATCAAAACTTGGGTTTATGGTCTTCATATAACTTAAAGATCTAAGCTTTATGCTTCAAGATCTTTAAGAACACCAAAGGTTCAAGCTTTCTAGCTTTGTAACCTTGCAACTTGTGTGAAAAGGATTCAAGCTCTCTAGCTTAGGGTTCTATCACCTCATTTGACTTAGATTATGTTCATACTTGTTTGATTGATATAAAGTTTGTAACTTTGTTTGTAAATAGGACTTGTATTTGTGTTAAGACTAAGTATATGATGTAACCTTGGTTCATCATCCATCTAAGACTCTTAAATGAATTGTGTTCTTACTTGGTCTTAACATATTGTGTATTGATGCTAGAATCTTGGTCAAAATTGATGCTAAACCATCAACGAGTTGCACACTTGAAGCTACAAGCATCAAGGATGAGAACCTTGATGAGCATCAAGCACTAAGAACCCCACCGAAGCACTTGTTTACTGTTTTCGGGATCTGATCAGTAACCTGGGATACTGTAAAGTTGATTTTCAATTAGTTCGGTTCGTGTAGATGATTTTCCGTTTAGGCCTCGTCTTAATCCGAGTTACGATTTAGGATTTACGGCCCTCCGAAAGTCACTACGCCGTTGTAACGTTGTGCTGAAATTTCTGACATACTCGCACTTAAACCGTCGCCACGGTCAAACGAAGACAAGTTAGGTTCTGAAAATCGGTCAGCGGTTAGGGGACTCATATATGGAGCCATAACCACTGATTATGCGTCTTTTCGATTTACGTAGAGGTCGTAACATCTGACCGAAGTCAGCCTATTGTTTCGAACTCTATTCTTGTCAAACTTACTTAGCTTTTATGATGATGATGATGACACTTAAACTTATTTTATGCACTAATAGAACTTATAAAGACAACCTACTAACCTAGTAACCTTTGATTTAGGTTGACTGATGTGTGAAATCGTGTCTATAAATTAATTATGGTAAATACCGGTTAAAAGAATTACTACACACTAACGGGCAGTGTACCCGATCGTGCAATAGTATAAAGTTGGTAAATCCAAGATCGTTCCAAGGACAGTTTAGATGTGAAAATTAAGATTGTAACTAATAAAAATAAACTAAGTTATTCTAGAAAATGGAAATTACGAGATATAGTTTTGTTGGCTATTTAACGATTAGCCAAAATCAAAGAGAGATTTAATTAATAACAAGAAAGAACAATATTTTTGGTGTTTTCAGATTTAAGCTTTAAAGCAAATAAACAAGTAAAGTAAGATAGTTGTAAACAATTAAGAAAACGAATGCTTGTCTAGACCTTTTCCACCTAGTATTGGATGCATTTAGATTAAGCCCCAGTTATTATCTAACTTATGTGAATTATCTAGTCGGTTCACCTGGAATTCCCCAGCGCAAACACCTCAATTAAGATTACACGACACAGAATTCCCCGTAGCCTAGGACCTCCTAATTGTGACTAAATAATTCGACTGATATGAAGACTCAAATCACAATCACACCAACTCTCGTTGCGTATAATTCACCCCTATTTCGTCTAGCCTTTTGAATTCAATTTACTCTCGTCTCCGAGTAAGCAAACAACCAATTAAGACAAACCAATTGTAAATTTATGCACTAAATTAATGAACTCTCGTCCTATCAAACAAATACACAACCAATTGAATCGAAAAGTCTAGCTTCAATAAGAATCGTTCTTTAATTCAAACATCAAATCATCATAAATTAAACAATAAACTGATAAATGGCAACAATAAAAATCAAACTGATAAATAAATGAGAAAACATTGTTTGGATAGTAAGAATCAACCTAACACAATGAATCTTAATGAGTGTTTGGATTGATCCTTGATAGCGGAATGATTAGAGCTTAAAAGTAACCTTGGAATTCCCCAAAAGTTGCAGAAAATCGCCCCTTGTTGCTCCAAAAATCGCCTGACAAAACTTATCCCAAGTTTAGGGTTAATTTCCCTATTTATAACTTGCAAAAACCGCCAGACAGGACCCGCGCCGCGGGGTTCCCAGCCGCGCCGCGGCTTAACACTAGCAGCAACTCCAAATTCTTCAATATGCTCGACCTTTTTATCTAGTTATAACCAGCGCCGCGGGGTTCAAAGCCGTGCCCCGGCTTAATGCTGGCACAGAATCTTCATCTGTTACTACATAAAAATGCCCAAAACCACCTCGCTTCATCATATTAAGGTACCGCTGATTGAGTAACATAAAACATACCTCAAAATGATCAAAAATGCGTATCAAAGATCTTCTCGGCTCTCGAATCATAATCTTCCCAAATTATCACGATTAAAAACCAAAACTGTATCCAAATGGACTCAAAATGACGGATATTGCCATGATAATTATATGAGAAATGTGCAATATCAAATCACCCCACACTAGAGTCTTGCTTGTCCTCAAGCAAATCCGACTCGAAAATAATCTTCTACTAAATAAAAACGTCTTCATAAATGCAAGTAAACCAACGACGATAACCAAATGAATCGACTAGCATGGGAACGGTTTAAAGAGAACATATCTACAACGTGACTTCCACTTGTAATCCCCAAAATCTTCATCATTCCCAAAATAAAGCCTTGGTACAATAATGATAATTTGAACAAGTGTACCAAATATATAATCCAAAAATATGTAGAGGATCTCGAACCTGATAATGTCTTCAAATATATGAAACAAGGAATACAAATGGAAGCTATGAGCCGAGAAGGTAAAACCAACGAACCAAAGAACCGTACTAGCTACCCCGCGATTGGTCAAGCCAATGCCTCCCACAGTACTTAACATCGCGAGATGTCGGTAAGAAAATAATGTGCTTAGGAGGATACACATTACGTCCAGATATCATCGATAATCATGAGGTGATCATCTAATCCGTTAAGTCAACCATAAAGATTGAGGTTCATCAGGCTTAAAAGCTGATATCTTACCTTTCCGGAGGTTATCCACTGGGAATCTGATCAATCACTGACATTTTGTGTATCATGGTGCGCTTCCCATTTGACTAGCAAATCTCCCTCATTGAGATAAGCTTTGACTACCAGTTTCCCTGTTTGACGTTGAGGCCTGGTAGATTTCCAGTCGATGTTAGCAATGACTTTTCAAGACTTTTCATCACCCTACAACTGGTCTGGACTACAACTTCTGAAATGAATCAGCAAGTGTGTCATTCGGGAGACTTGACTCCCTTAAGGATGGAAAAGATACATCCTGCATGGTTAAATAAGGTGGTCGGGTGCAACATTGTCCTTGTTAGGAGAAACAATGAGGATCGCCCTGTTTAAGGTTTCGATCTAGCGAATGGTCCAGTTTCGACCACACACCACTATCACCGTTCATACGGTTGACACCCGCCTTGGTGCAGATGACCTACGTATGAATTTTTATGTTCATGTAGAATTTCACATTCAAAATAATGAACATGTTTTAAAAGTTCAAGACTTTCTCCTCTAACAGTACCTCATCGTGAAATGATGGGTAATGAAATGGCACGCTTAAGAGGTATACGTACCAAGTGAAACGGTCGGAAGACTTTACTTCCTTAATGAGTGGATCTGAGTCACTCGGAAGTGCCAATCTATTTCAATTGACACCGGTTTACCTACTTCCCACATGACAAGCTTTTCTGCTTGTTTTAAGAAAGGTAAGAAGTAGATACTACCCTTCCACTAAATCCTAAAAACCTTTGGGTGCCATAGCTTTTGGCTATGGGTTGTGTTGTCTAAGCAAACACAAGCACGTAGCTATTGCTCCTAAAAAGGACAGCACTGGTGAAGCTCGAGGCTCCTCTTCCCACAGTATCACATCATTAAATGATGCAATAATAAAATGGTATAGTTTCGGAAGTCTGCTATACCAAGTAACCAAAAGTTTTTGATCTGGCACGTGATTCGGTCACAAACACGCTATACAATCACCGCTCTCTCACGGTTTACACCCGTTTTGGTACAGGTGACCTACAATTGAGTTCTTTGAACTAGTAGGATTTCATGTTCAATGGAAATAATGAACATGTGGAACACTTTCGGCTTCTTCAAATTCACAAAATAAAATTACCAAGCCATATCATAAACAAAGGTTTTGGTCAAATTTTTAGTTGTTTTTCTATTTTTTTTCTTCTTTCTCTAACTAATTTTTCTCATTTTTTTGTTTTTTGTTTTTTTACGACCAAAACCCCGTGAAATGTCAAGTCTTTTAATATCAAAACTAGTATGATGACGATTTCATTAACAACCAACCCGAGACATTTTACATCCCCCACCCCACACTTGAGATCAAATAATGTCCCCATTATTTGAGATCAAAAATTAGATTAAAATCGAAAGGGTAAGAAAAATAAAAACTTATCGAGTTAACCTCTTATCGTGGAATGACAGTGACAGATGGCGCTGAACTTACTGCCAGCATAAGAACATCGTCCATTCCCGATCCTCACACCAATATCATCACTCAAGTAGTTTTGCTGAATTTAATGCCAGACTTGAAAAACCGTTTCACCAACATACCTAAGAAAAAGAAAACAAACAAACTACATAAATGGGACAAGGTGGCACCACCCGGTAACCTAAACGCCTTGCCCCTAAATAAGGGTTCAAAGTACATAATACGAAAAATAAAAATATCCAAGTACAGACCAAATAGAAATGTTTTCAAACAAAAACAACATAATCATTGGCACGCAGGCCACTCTCACTGGAAACCATCATACGGCCAGTTGCCGTATGGATACTGCTGCTGATATCTTCATTGCGCATCCTCCAATCTTTCCCCCTCATCATAAATCGGGGCCTGAACTCGTGGCCGAACGTCACTCCGATAATAAACCGGTGTTAGAGCGGTAGTCCCATAGTAATTCTCCGGGTCATAGTAATAAAGGCGATCATTATGGCGCTGCCAATCATTCCCGTACGCAATCCACTGCTGGTCATGAACTGACTCAGCCAACCTTTCATCCTGTCGCAAAGTACTCGCCTCTACCCGCTGTTGACTTGCCCACATGCGGTCATTATGTTCCCGCATATCACCTCGAAAATTATTAAAATTACCCGAAACTCCAATCTGAACATTACTCACGCTCGAGACCAACCCGTTCCACATTTCCTCGGTAAACGACCACTGTTGACCACTTCCTGAACCACGCTGCTCATCTGAATCGGGACCAAAACACTCATTAATGCGGGTTGCGACGTCCTCATCATCGTCATCTCGCGCCCCACTACCACTAGCTCCCCTACCTTGTTGAGAGGGCTCCACATACTCGACCAACATAGACCGGTCCGAGTTATACATCAATATACGGGCGTTAATATAAAACTGAACCCCGAAGGGTTTCATAGAATCACGAGAGGGCGTACAGCGGGTGAAGTTAATGTTGAGAAAATGAGCAATCTTAGTAACATAGTGGCCACCCAAGAGTGGCTTCGCCTTTTGTTTCTCCACTGAATGTTTACGAAAATAATCACCCACCAAATTTGCTAAATCGGCAAACTGTCCATGCATAATCGTATAAAGAGACCATAAATCGTGATTCGTCACTTTATCATAACCATTCACCCTGGCACAAAACGTACACCCCAATAACCTTTGAATCAACCGTGCATTTCTATCAATAATGTCTGAACCCCTTGATTCACTAGAGATGAATGGATTCTTCCCACTCAATTGGAGCCAGTATTGCTGAGCATTAAACAACTCGACACCATAAAACTTTGTCTCTTGCAAATACTGCCCCAAAATAAAATCATCCATTTCCGGGTACAAATTTAAAGCCCGGCACAAATCAAACCTGGACATCTCTCGATCCATCCCCCCTAGACAAAACCGTAAGAAACTCGAATCTGAAACCGCACGGCGAGGACTAAACTCCACTGTGGAAAAGAATTCCAACACCAACTCATCATAAATAACATCTGTGCACATAAAAGCATTTTCCCAAGCATGAATAAAGTGGTTCCCCGGTTGCTTAACACACGTAAGCACCTCTTGAAGACGAGTCCTTAAGTGTCATCCCGCTTGTTCAAGTATAGACCAATCCAAATACCATGTGCCCGTAATCGCACGCCTTCTAATATATGCAAACCGTCCTGCATATTCCTCACTATCCCTTAACTCTTGTAGCCAATTCTCGGGATTAGTCTGAATTTCTAAAAGTCTGTCAGCTTCCCTTTGAGCATCCCTTTGGGTATTAGAGATTCTTTGCTTCTGTATCAACAACAACAAACAAACAAAACACAAAAGCAAACCTTGCCATTAGCATTAAGGATTAGTCCCTGCTCATATTCAAAACAATCCCTATTTTAAACAAAAGTCAACCGAGGTCAACAATCGCAACAAACATTAATCACTATTGACCAATCATTCAAAATCATAAACTTTCAATACTAACAAATTATCCATTCCAAGTAATCGGACAATCATGCATCATTATGAACAACTCAACAAAAACTTAAGATGTTTTGCACCAAAATAACTTTCACATTTCAAATTTAACAATTCAAACCAAAACTCAACTCTTAAACTAGCATCAAGTCATTCTAATGTCAATATCATGGCATCTTTTTCATGTGAAAACAAATTAATCATAAGAAACCATTCAATTAAAACTATAACCCTAATGACCCGGCCAAATTGACACACCCCACACTTATCATTCAAGTCAAACCTTTACTTAACAAAACCCATAACCAATTTTTTTTCAATTGCTTATCTCTAATTCGAAATTAAGCAAATCATGAACCCTAGAATCAAAGATATGCATCAAAAACATAAAAAGATTATGAATTTCATACATATTAATCATATTTAACAAAAACCCATGATCAATTTAAACATTCAAGACCAAAATCCACAACCCCACACTAATTCCAAACATAATCCGAATTTAATTGACAAATAAGCATGCAATTAGTCAAGAATAAGATAAAGAAAATCAAAATCGGACCTTTGGTGCCATGGATTAGAGCTTGATTGAAGAAATTAAGCACAATGTTTAGATTTAAGATTAGGGTTTGAGAGCACTTTTGAATCGAGGTTGAAAGATGAGAAGTGTGTGTGTTTTAATTCAGAAAATAACCCTAAATAATACCAAATTCCCATCGGATCACGCCTTAAGTCGGGTTGACCCAATTTCCTTTTATAACATAAATTGACTTTGGAATCTCTGTCAGCTGCGGCCCGCGCCGCGGGGCCTACAGCCGCGCCGCGGCTTATCGAATGGAAAAACACTGAAAACTTAAAAAACCTCGACGTGCAAAATAAGCTTTAACCCGCGCCGCGGGGTTCACAGCCGCGCCGCGGCTCACATCTGACGTTTTTTTCTTTGAAAATTTTTAACTTTTCCACCTAAATTACCATTTCCCTCAACCAATACCTTAACCAATGATCGTGTTGTACCTATTTCAAGCATGAAATATACAGAAATAAACAAAATAAAATACAAACTCTACAAAAAAGGTTATAACCATGATTATTACGCGTCGTTAGAGGTAAAGATGAGTTTAATCTCATCATCCACCTCTTGCGGTCCATTGATATAGTGTTTTAACCGATGACCGTTAACCTTGAACTCTTCCCCCTTTGCATTAACCAAATCAACCGCCCCATGAGGATAAACCTTTCGAACAACAAACGGTCCCGACCATTTAGATTTTAACTTTTCGGGAAACAAACGAAACCGTGAATTGAAAAGAAGCACACGATCCCCTTCCTTAAATTCTTTAGGATCTTTCAAACGACTATCATGCCACTTCTTCATCTTTTCCTTATTAATCAATGAGTTCTCATACGCATCGAGCCTAAGCTCTTCTAACTCATTTAACTGGCTCAAACGAAGGCAACCCGCCTCCTTAAGATCAAGATTGCTCGTCTTTAGAGCCCAAAAAGCTTTGTGTTCAATCTCCACCGGGAGATGACACGCTTTACCATAAAGTAACCGAAAAGGAGTGGTTCCGGTTGGCATTTTGTACGCCGTTCTAAATGCCCATAAAGCATCATCGAGCTTAAACGACCACTTCTTAGGATTAGAACCAATAGTTTTCTCAAGAATCCTCTTTAAAGCTCGGTTGGTGTTTTCGACTTGCCCATTCGTTTGAGGATGGTAGGATGTCGAAACTTTATGGGTTACCCCATACCGTTTCAACACCTTTTCGAGTTGGGCATTACAAAAGTGAGTTCCCCGATCACTAATTAAAGCTTTCGGGGAACCAAACTGAGAAAAGAGTTGCTTTAGGAATGAAACTACGACCCGTGCATCATTAGTGGGCAAAGCTTGTGCTTCAACCCATTTTAAAACATAATCGATAGCAACATGAATGTAGAGCTTATTATTCGACTTCGGGAACGGGCCCATGAAATCAATCCCCCAAATATCAAAAACCTTACAAACTTGAATGACATTTTGAGGCATCTCGTCTCGTTGGGTGATTTGGACCGCCCGTTGACAAGCATCGCACGATTGACAAATCCGGTGGGCATCCTTGAAGATAGTAGGCCAATAAAACCCGGCCTCAAAGACTTTTCACCCCATAACTTGGGGACCATAATGCCCATATGTAGGACCATGATGACATTGGACAAGAATGCGTTCGCATTCTTCTCCGGAAACACACCGGCGGATCATTCCCTCGGAACACCGCCTAAAGAGATAAGGGTCCTCCCAAAAATAATACTTAAGGTCACTAAAGAATTTCTTACGTTTATGATGTGACCAACCTTTTTCTAAGAACCTACCAACTAGATAATTCGCAAAATCAACGAACCAAGGGTCTTCACACTCCTCCACCTTCATGAGATATTCATCGGGAAAATCATCATGAATAGAAGTCTCATTGAGAACCTCACGGGAGGGGTTCTCAAGACATGAAAGGTGATCGGCCGCTAAATTCTCGGCACCCTTTTTATCCCGGATTTCTACATCGAATTCTTGCAAAAGCAATACCCAACGTATCAATCTCGGTTTAGCATCGAGTTTAGAGAGCAAATGCTTAAGGGCTGAGTGGTCCGTATACACAACCGTCTTTGCTAGTATGAGATATGCACAAAATTTGTCAAAAGAGAAAACAATTGCTAGGATTTCCTTTTCGGTGGTGGTATAATTTAGTTACGCTCCTTGCAATGTCTTACTAGCATAGTAAATGGGCTGAAAATGTTTACCAACACGTTGCCCCAAGACGGATCCGATTGCAAAGTCACTAGCATCACACATAAGTTCGAATGGCATAGACCAATCCGGACTAATAAGGATAGGTGAATTAGTGAGCTTTGCTTTAAGAAGATTGAAAGCTTTGTGACACTCCTCCGAGAAAACAAACGGAGTGTCCTTTTCAAGAAGTTTATTTAAGGGCGTGGCAATTTTGGAAAAATCCTTGATAAACCGCTGGTAAAACCCGGCGTGCCCAAGAAAACTTCGAACACCTTTAACATCGGTAGGGGCTTTAAGCCCGGCGATAACATTGATTTTCGCCTTATCTACCTCAATTCCAACTTTAGAAATCTTGTGCCCGAGAACGATGCCCTCACGAACCATAAAGTGGCATTTCTCCCAGTTGAGCACAAGACTGGCTTTTTCACACCGAATCAACATACGCTCAAGATTAAGAAGACATGACTCGAAGGTGTCTCCGTAGACTGAAAAGTCGTCCATAAACACCTCCATGCAGTCTTCGATCATATCATGGAAAATCGCCACCATACACCTTTGAAAGGTAGCAGGGGCGTTACATAAACCGAACGGCATACGCCGATAAGAGAATGTGCCATACGGGCACGTGAACGTGGTTTTCTCTTGGTCTTCAGGTGCAATAGGGATTTGGAAATATCCCGAAAAACCATCAAGAAAACAATAGAAACTTTTTCCCGCCAACCTCTCCAACATTTGATCGATCAAGGGTAGGGGAAAATGGTCCTTTCGGGTGGCATCATTTAATTTTCGATAGTCAATGCACACCCGCCACCCCGTGACAGTCCTGGTAGAAATTAATTCATTCTTTTCGTGTGTGATCACGGTCATGCCACCCTTTTTGGGCACACATTGAACCGGACTCACCCAAGGACTGTCAGAGATAGGATAAATAAGACCTGCATCAAGGAGTTTAACAATCTCCTTTTAACCACTTCTTGCATATGTGGGTTTAGTCGCCTTTGTCGTTGCATACACGGTTTGAAGTTATCTTCCATTAGGATTTTGTGTGTACAATAAGAGGGACTAATACTCTTAATATCATGAATTTTCCATGCAATAGCCGGTTTATGGGCTTTTAACATGGAGACAAGTTTAGACTTTTGACTTACAGAAAGATCGGAAGAAATAATCACCGGAAGTTTAGACTCCTCCCCAAGAAAAGCATACTCCAAATTATCCGGGAGTGGTTTCAACTCTAATTCAGGAGCCTCTTCAATTGAAGTTTTGCTCCTGTATGCATTTGCTTTCTCCAACTCCTCATGCTCTTCTTCGGTTGGCTCGTAACCTTCAGCCATTAGGGTGGTCATCAAATCCACCTCATCTAACACAAAACCTTCATTACTTGCTATTTCACATTCCCCTGTTCCCTGCAATTCTGGAAACTCCTGCAAAAACTCAACATGTGTGTCCACGGTTTGCAAAAAATAACAAGTGTCATCTAGGTAACCGGGGTATTTTAATGCCTTATCAATAGCAAAGGACACCTTTTGGTCACCTATTCTAAGGGTCAACTGTTGGCCATAAACATTAATTAGACATCTAGCGGTATTCAAAAATGGCCTTCTCAAAATAAGTGGAATCCTTTCATCCACTTCCATGTCTAGAACTACAAAGTCGGCTGGGAAAACTAATGTCCAGGTCTTAACTAGCATGTTCTCTATAATCCCACGAGGGTATTTAATAGAGCGGTCCGCTAGTTGTATGGCCATACGAGTAGGTCTAAGTTCCCCAGGTGCTAGTTTAAGGTAAATAGAGTAGGGCATTAAGTTAATACTAGCACCCAAATCCGCCAATGCCCGCATACAAGCAAGATCCCCCAATAAAAAAGGAATAGTAAAACAACCCGGATCTTCCAACTTCTCGGGAAGTTGGTTTGTCACCACCGCTGCACATGCTGCATTTAACATCACGGATGAAACACTTTCCATCTTTTTCCGGTTGGTAAGCAAATCCTTCATGAACCGAGCATACTTGGGCATCCCCGCAATAACATCAATGAAAGGTAAGTTGACATTCACTTTCTTGATCAACTCCATGAACTTTGATTTTTCTGCCTCTAACTTCTCTAACCTTTGTTTTCTCGGGTATGGGAGCGGTGGTTGATACTCCTTAACTACCGGTTTAGAAGCAACCTTTACCGGTATATTTTCAACTTCCTCAATCACCTGTTCCGGCTCCTTATCCCCCTCCGGTTCACTAACAACTACCGGCTCACTATCTTTAACCAATGGAACTCGCAAATCATACTCAGCAGGCTTCTTTGGTGGATCATATGCTATACCACTTCGGGTGGTGATAGCATTAACGTGCCCATTTTTCGGGTTAGCATCCGTGTTACTTGGTAACTCCCCCGGTTTTCTCTCATTTCTCTGATTAGAAAGTTGACCAATCTGTTGTTCCAAATTATGAATCGCAGCTTGTTGATTCTGGAACATCTGATCATTCTTTTCATTATTCTGAGTAACAGTAGTAACAAGCTGAGTTTGAGATATCACAAGCTTTTCGATCATAGCTTCAAGATTCGACTTTTTCTCTTCGGCTTGGGGCTTTTGAAAATACCCATGAGCTTGTTGCTGAAATCCTCCACCCGGCAAATTCTGATAATTACTGTTACTACCTCCCTGACGACCTTGAGGATTGTAGGGATTATTAAAATTGCGGTTAAACTGAGCGCGCCCTTGAAACTGATTATTATTTTGCTGACTGATGTACGCTATCTCTTCCTTTTGACCTATCGCTAACCCCGCATCACAATCTTTAGCTAAATGTAAACCCCCACAATACTCGCAACCAACCTTCATACCATGAATATCCTTATTCATCTTCTCTAAATTTCTACCAAAAGAATCCAACTTAGCACTGATAGACCCAAAATCATCATACGCACCAGTGGTCTCGGTTCTCTTAACTGAAGCTGAATGGGATGACTCATGATCTTGATGCCATTCGTGAGAGTAAGCAGCTTGCTTTTCAATTATCTCTAACGCCTCTTCTTCGGTCTTATCCATTAACGTACCACCTGCTGCTTGATCAATACTCTGACGAGTTGGAATGTCACAACCTTTGTAGAAAATCTGAACCTTTTGTAAATCATTCAACCTGTGTCGCGGACACGAGCGTAACAAAGTAGCAAAACGGTCCCAAGCATCAAATAATGTCTCACTGCTATTTTGTCTAAATTGTGAAATTTCTGCTTGAAGTCTAGCAGCTCGAGACGCAGGGAAAAACTTCGACAAAAACTTATCCTCCAAAGTCTCCCAAGAGGTAATCGTGCCCTCTGGTTGCTTATCTAACCATCTCTTAGCTTCTCCCTTAAGAGTCCAAGGGAAAAGCCTTGTCTTGATTGAAGTATCGGCAACCTCATGTAGCTTAAACAAATTGAAAACATCATTAAAATTACGAAGATGCTCGTTAGCATTCTCAGTATCCTTGCCATAAAATCGGCAATCAGAAGAAATCAAATTCAGGATCGGCCCTGTAATTTGAAAAGGCTGAGTGATGTTCGGTTGAGTAATCGAATTGCCTTGGCCCCCTCGTGTGGCCTTCAACTTTTGTGCCATAGTCTGAGGACGAGGTGGTTGTTCTTGGTCAGCCATATCTTCAGTCTCGAAAAGATCTAAGGAAATGTAAGATTCTTCTTCTTCTCTGATTTCAGGTGGTGTATCGGGTACCACAGTTTCAGAACTACTTTCCAAATTAATTATATTAGCACTTGAAGAAAAAGATGAATCCACTGTAGACTGTTGTTCGTGACTTAACGCTCTGAATAACTCTCTTTCGGGTTCTGCAAATGGTTAAAAAATCGGAGAATTAGAAGAACGCGTATGTGGCATGCACTACCTGTTACCTGCGAAATCACCACTAACAACTGATTAAACGCACCGATTCAACTTGAGAATAACGAAAAGAAATAATAATCTATAACTAAACTAAACTAAGAACAATTAGATAACAATCTTAATCTTCGACACAACTGTCCCCGGCAGCGGCGCCAAAAACTTGATGTGTGAAATTGTGTCTATAAATTAATTATGGTAAATACCGGTTAAAAGGATTACTACACACTAACGGGCAGTGTACCCGATCGTGCAATAGTATAAAGTTGGTAAATCCAAGATCGTTCCAAGGACAGTTTAGATGTGAAAATTAAGATTGTAACTAATAAAAATAAACTAAGTTAATCTAGAAAATGGAAATTACGAGATATAGTTTTGTTGGCTATTTAACGATTAGCCAAAATCAAAGAGAGATTTAATTAATAACAAGAAAGAACAATATTTTTGGTGTTTTCAGATTTAAGCTTTAAAGCAAACAAACAAGTAAAGTAAGATAGTTGTAAACAATTAAGAAAACGAATGCTTGTCTAGACCTTTTCCACCTAGTATTGGATGCATTTAGATTAAACCCCAGTTATTATCTAACTTATGTGAATTATCTAGTCGGTTCACCTGGAATTCCCCAGCGCAAACACTTCAATTAAGATTACACGACACGGAATTCCCCGTAGCCTAGGACCTCCTAATTGTGACTAAATAATTCGACTGATATGAAGACTCAAATCACAATCACACCAACTCTCGTTGCGTATAATTCACCCCTATTTCGTCTAGCCTTTTGAATTCAATTTACTCTCATCTCCGAGTAAGCAAACAACCAATTAAGACAAACCAATTGTAAATTTATGCACTAAATTAATGAACTCTCGTCCTATCAAACAAATACACAACCAATTGAATCGAAAAGTCTAGCTTCAATAAGAATCGTTCTTTAATTCAAACATCAAATCATCATAAATTAAACAATAAACTGATAATTAGCATCCAATATAAAGGTTTATAAGTCTAGACAAACATTAATGAACTTAGCCAATAATCATGGCAACAATAAAAATCAAACTGATAAATAAATAAGAAAACATTGTTTGGATAGTAAGAATCAACCTAACACAATGAATCTTGATGAGTGTTTGGATTGATCCTTGATAGCGGAATGATTAGAGCTTAAAAGTAACCTTGGAATTCCCCAAAAGTTGCAGAAAATCGCCCCTTGTTGCTCCAAAAATTGGCTGACAAAAGTTATCCCAAGTTTAGGTTTAATTTCCCTATTTATAACTTGCAAAAACCGCCAAACAGGACCCGCGCCGCGGGGTTTCCAGTCGCGCCGCGGCTTAATACTAGCAGCAACTCCAAATTATTCAATATGCTCGACCTTCTTATCTAGTTATAACCCGCGCCGCGGGGTTCAAAGCCGCGCCGCGGCTTAATGCTGGCACAGAATCTTCATCTGTTACTACATAAAAATGCCCAAAACCACATCGCTTCATCATATTAAGGTACCGCTAATTGAGTAACATAAAACATACCTCAAAATGATCAAAAATGCGTATCAAAGATCTTCTCGGCTCTCGAATCATAATCTTCCCAAATTATCGCGATTAAAAACCAAAACCGTATCCAAATGGACTCAAAATGACGGATATTGCCATGATAATTATATGAGAAATGTGCAATATCATTGACGACCTTTCGGACCGACTTACTACTTGCACACTTTCGTATCGACTTATATTGCTTATTCACTGTGAGTTATAGCATCCCTTTTTACTTATACTATTTTTGGGACTGAGAATACATGCGCTTTTTATGTTTTAGTTATTTGACACGAGTACTTAAACTTTACATATGTGTGAGTTATACAACGGCATAAAGATTCCCCTTAGCACGGTAACGTTTAACTATTGGTTTTTGAACCGGTAGACGCGAATATTAGATATAGATCCATAGGGTTTGACATCCCCACTCGGGCTAGTCGCGCTAGCATTTAACGGGTGTTTAATACTTCGAGGACATACGCACTTGCCAGTGTACTTTTAGGGGGTGATATTTATATTTACGTTAAGTCTAGTTACCTTGTGCCCACGGTTATACATATGCTTTTCATACTGTTTTGAAACATTGAAATCTCGTGGTCAATCTTATATTACTGTTATAATTTAAACTATAGCTCACCAACATTATTGTTGACATTTTTAAGCATGTTTTCTCAGGTGCTTAGAGGTTTGTTGCTTCCGCTGTTTAGATTTGCTGTCTTGCTGTTAGACTTGCTGTCACGCTGTTTAGATTTGCTGTCTTGCTGTTAGACTTGCTGTCATGCTGTTTAGACTTGCTGTTAAGGACCTGCTGTGTTAGATATCCGCTGCATAACTTAGAGATGTCTCAATTATGGAACTTTTCTTTTGCATTCGTAATATATGTTATTTTCAAAAATAATGAGTTTGTAATGACCTTTGTGTCATGTTATCTTTTATAAAAGCTATGTCTTTTTATGAATGCAAACTAGTTTTCAAACAGCATATAGTATTTGACCGTGTAAAGATCCTGTTGTTGACGAATCGTACACGATGGCTTTGTACGGGGCGTCACAATACAGACCCGACCACCGTACCCTACATATGACCCAGCTCAAGCATTCTACAACACATACAGCTATGAATGGAATCCCTACTGGCACCATCCTCATCAACCCTAATTTTCTTTTATGCCTATTTTTATTTATTTGGTAACTTGTAATTTTATACTTTTAATATATATTTTGATACTATAATAATTTTTATAATTTTCTAACTTTTATTATTAGATTTTTAATAATTTTTGAATGTGGGGTGATATACCCAACTTCAAAAATATATATATATATGTTTGTAGTTTATCTCATGTACAAAACAGGGTAAAACAGCGCATTTTCAAAGACTGGCATTAAGTTCAGCAAAAGCAACTAATTTTGACGACAAGATGCAAAATATATGTGAAATAACAACTGCAGAAATGAACAAATGATGTGTACCATTTATCATTCAACATAAACAACAATATGTTTGGAAACTTTGGTAAAATTTAGTCATTTTTCTACGCTAATCACCCTCAATAATTTAAATTGTTACTGATTTCTTGCAAATGAGGGCACTGCAAGATCTTAAGTGTGGGAAGAGGTTAAATTCTTTCGGATTTTTAAAATTTTAAATTTAAACACTTGGTTACCATTAAAAATACTAGTAACGCAGTAGTTGTATTAGAATCTAGTGCTCTCTGATAATAAAGAACAGCCCTAGTCTTATATACTGACTACCCAATTCTAGTAAAATTTTTCAAAATTTTCAAATAAATGAACTCAAAATCATGTTTATACATATTTATGAACAATAAAACTAGGTGTTAACACTGAAATTATTGTTACCTCGGAAAGGACATAAATTGAGAAACAACTCAAAACGCTTGAATTCATTTAAAATGGAATCGAGGAAAATGAAAAGGCAAAGAAAGAAAAATAAAAAGCCAAGTGTGGGAAAAATTTACCAAGTTATTTAGAACATATATCACATATTTTTGTACAAATAATTAAAGATACTTTTGTTTTGGATAATTTTATCAGTTTTACCCGATTTCTTATAATATATTTGAAAGAAATGTGCCACTTGATTTAAAAGGAAGTAAAGTCTTCCCAAAAAAAGACACGCGCTTCTTGATTTAGGCAGGAAGTTGTCGTCCAGACCAGTTGTAGAGTCTACAAAAAACCTTGAAAAGTTTTCTCGAAAATCAGCTGGAAATCCACGGACCTCAGCATCAAACAGGGTCGCCAAGTGGTCGGACTTATCCTAACCATGAGAGGATCTGTCTCGTACAATGGGGGGCACCGTGTAAATTAGCTTATAAGACTAATGAATCAGCCCAGAAAGGATAATCTCCTTAAAGATCAAAAATCAGCTTTTAAGACTGATATTACTCAATCCTTGAGATTGACCTTAAAGATTGAGAATTCAAACTCATGGAATTCAATGATATCTAAACTCGAGCTTGAACGAGAAAATATTTTGATCAATTAAAACTGATTTTTTTTTCTGAAAACCCATTTTTAATGCGTTCATTACCATTGAACGTAAAATCCTGAGAATTCACCGGAATTCATTAGGTCACCTGAACCAAATCGGGTGTCAACCGTAAGAACGGTGGTAGCATAGCATGGTCGAAGACAGGACCTTGTGCCAGACCGAAAAACTATAGGGTGATCTTTACTATTGCTCTTACAAAGGATAGTAATTACATCCGACACGTTATAGACCATAATCAAAAGCAAATCACGAGACATTGCCTTAACAGTTGCTTGTTCAACGCTTTTCTTTACAACCAGACGGTAGTTTACCGAAAGGTAATATACGGAGCAAGTAAACTGGACGTGTTGCTTTCCCAATATAAGGTTAGCAAGTGGGTGACACAAAACCATAAGTTTTGAGCTAAAATTTTCAAATCTGAAACCCACAAAACCCACAAACATTTTGCAAACACCGGTGAAGGGTTATTCCGGAAAACTTATCTAGGGTAAAAGCTAGATTGAATTTTCAAAAAGATCAAATGTTTTCATAAAGATCCAATTTCCTTAAAGGATCTAAATTTTCATAGCCATGTGGGACTGTAAACCACAATATTACTACTATTGTTCATACCGCCGTATAAAAATCACTGATGTACAAAGTGTGAAGAATAAAGAAGTGAATATTTGATAATGCTAAAAACGAACATATATTTCATAGCATTATCCCTCAAGAAAAACAAGCTTTTAGTTGCAATTGTTCTATTTACAAGTGATATTCGTTTAAATAATAAAAGGTGAAGACAAAAGACAGATTCGACGAATTGAAGACGCAAATGACCAAAAAGCTAAAAAGTACAAAGTACAATCCAATTGGTTTAAATTATTGATGAGAAACGTCTAAAAATTACAAGATTACAAGCCGTGAAACACAAAGTACAAGATATTAAATCGTACGAAATGGCGTTCGAAAATCCGGAACCGAGACATGAACCAACTTTCAGCGCGCGACGCAACGGACCAAAAATTACAAGTCAACTATGCACAAGAATATAATATAATATATAATTAATTATATATATTATTATATATTATAATTATACGCAGCCCACGTTTTGGATTTAATCTATGAGCTGGATTCCAGACCTCCTCACTCGCGGAGCTGTGATGAAGAAAACCTCCGCACTCGCGGAGCTCAACAGTGAAACATGGGCCTATAAAAGGCCGCGCATTCTGATCGATTCATTACCCCTTTTCTTTCTTTTCTATATACGTAATTATATATATATATATATATTATAATTTTAATTTTAATTTAAGTTTAATAATAATAAGGTTATAGTGGCGAATGTTGTAAGTTTGTAAGTCGAAATTCTGTCCGTGTAACACTACGCAATTAATACTCATTGTAAGTTATGTTCAACCTTTTTAAATTAATGTCTCGTAGCTAAGTTATTATTATGCTTATTTAAATCGAAGTAATCGTGATGTTGGGCTAAATATTAAGACTGGGTAATTGGACTTTGTACCATAATTGGGGTTTGGACAAAAGAACAACACTTGTGGAAATTAGACTCTAGACTATTAATGGGCTTTATATTAACTAAACGATACCTCGTTAATTTAATATAAAAGTTACAATTTGACGTATCTATATATAACCACATAAGCTTTATCGGGTACGGTGGGCGGGATATCTATAAATACGAATTATCGTTCATTTTACCGGACACGGGAAAGGATTAATAGTTAATGGACTCATTAAAACAGGGGTGGATTACATTCAAGGATAATTGGTGTAATTGGTAACAAAGTATTGAAACATTGGATTACATGCAGTCGATAACCTGGTGTATTCATTAAACAAAGTATTAAGACCTTGTTACAGTTCGAGTCCTCAATTAGTTGGAATATTTGACTTCGGGTATAAGGATAATTTGACGAAGACTCTCGCACTTTATATTTATGACTGATGGACTATTATGGACAAAACCGTATGCACATATCGAATAATCCAGGACAAAGGACAATTAACCCATGGTAATAAACTAAAATCAACACGTCGAACATCATGATTACAGAAGTTTAAATAAGCATAATTCCTTTATTTTATATCTTATCGCATTTTTAATTATCGCAATTTTATTTATCATCATTTTATTTATCGCACTAAATTATCGCACTTTTATTATCGTTATTTACTTTACGCTTTAAATTAAGTTATTTGTATATTTAATATTTTACATTAGGTTTTAATTGTGACTAAAGTTTTAAAATAGACAAACCGGTCATTAAACGGTAAAACCCCCTTTTTATAATAATAATAATACTACTTATATATATATATATATATATATATATATATATATATATATATATATATATATATATATATATATTTATTCAAATATATTTTAAAAATATAGCGTTAAACTTGGCTAGTTCCCTGTGGACGAACCGGACTTACTAAAAACTACACTACTTTACGATTAGGTACACTGCCTATAGTGTTGTAGCAAGGTTTAGGTATATCCACTCTATAAATAAATAAATAACTTGTGTAAAATTGTATCATATTTAATAGTATTTCGCAATAAAAATATAACTATTTCGTATACACCTCTGCGCACATCAATTCTCAGGTTTGAAAGAAATCTTCCGCTGTGCATTTGCTCATTTTAAAGATATTACTTGGAGTCATTCATGGCATATTTCAAAAGACGTTGCATTCGAGTCGTTGAGTTCATCAAGATTGATAATATGTCATTCATAGTTTGGATACATTATGAGATAGTATGCATGCCTGTCAACTTTTGTTGTAATGAAAGTTCGTCGTTTAAAAACGAATGCAATGTTTGTAAAATGTATCATTTAAAGGTCAAATACCTCGCAATGTAATCATATGTTATTGTATTCATCCTTATGGATTAGGACGGGTCGTCTCAACATGTGGAACCAGAAACTCGTCAGCTGAACATTTCATCAAACACCTAAAATGCATATTAAATAATCCACATCCAATTATAAGAGATAATATTGGTTGTCATTTTATTTTAAAAGTGTAAATTAAAATATTAATTAGAATTGGTTTCCTTCTGCCTAGCTTTTATAACTTCTCGTACTCAATTCAAGATAATTAATTAAAATAATTCAAAATTATTTAATTTTAATATTTAAAATAATTATTTATAAGATTTAGTAATAATAATTAATTAATAAGATTTAATTTTAATTCAAATTTATTTAGATTAATGACATCATCCACCATGTTTAGATTTTTTTCTTTTGTTTTTTTTGATTTTTTTTAACAAAGGAATTAGCTTAATAATTAAATCATCGTTATAGGATTTTAATAGAAACTATAGATAACAAATACTGCACATCGGTACATCCTTATTTTTGATTAATGTTAGTCACAAAGTTTGTCTTTCCCAAACTAATGTGTTAGATGAGTCGTCCAATTCAGGAATGTCCAAGTGAAAGTGAATCACATCTTCACCTAGTCATCCAATTCAGGAATGTCCAAGTGAAAGTGAATCACATCTTCACCTGGGTTGTCGAATTCGGGGTTTGTGTTCACTTTTCACGGGTAAGCGATTTACATCTTAAAGTGAAATTAAAGTGTCTAGATTGATTTGGGTAAGTAGTTTATTTGAAAAAAAAGCCATATATGTTAACGTGAAAGAAAATGAATCGATAACAATCAAATTTTAATAGACGTTTACAGTGACGGATCTAAGAATCGTAGTCACGAATGTCACTAGCTAAAAGCTTAAAAATTTTTATACGATCAAATGGTGTCACTTAGTAAATTTTACGTTATTCAATGGTGTACCTAGTTAAAAGCTCTAATTTTCTCTACTACATTACGTATTTCAGTGATAACACGTGCTATCACTGGTACATGTTGGATCGATTTTAGGTTCACCATCATGCCCTGCATATAAGCTCAAGAGTTCCCTAGTGCTCTAAAACTAATTGGTGATGGAGGGAGGTTCTCCTAAGCTTATATACAAGCATTTGTTTCTTTCCCATTCAAATGTGGGACACTCTAACCGATTAGCTCCAACAATCGACCCATAATTGGTTTATCCAATTCATTAGTGCACCACACTTGTAACATATACCGCGGCTCTCCCAGACACATTCACCGCCATCTTGACTCACCCGGGCCCCTGACCACTTCCACAGTCACGTCCACAGTCATCTCGGTTTGAACTGTTCAACACCATCTCGGCTCACCGCCCAAGAAAACAAACTCTGACCACGGGCTCTAACGAATTCTTATCCCCGATTTAATTTCTTCTCATGAAACTCTTACACCACCCAATAAAATAAACGATTTCTTGTCCCCGGTTCAGTTTCATCACACGAACAACATGACCCTAGTTAAAGCCGCACCTTAGCTCTTGATACCAATTGTTGGATCGATTTAGGTCCACCAACATGTCATGCATATAAGCTCATGAGTCCCTCTTTTCTCCAAAACCAATTGTGGCAGCGGCGGTTCATATCAGGGTGACTGTGGACGTAACCAGGGGAAGAGGTCGGGGGGTCCTGGAAAAGTCAAGATGTAAATGAACGGGTCCGGGATAGAAAGCCACGTTATATGATACGAGTGCATGAGCAAACCGATTAAGGGGGTGATTGTTGGAGCTAACCGGTTAGGGTGTCCCACATAGGAAGTACAAATGAAAATATGTATGCATATAAGGCATTTGGGAACCTCTCTCTATCACCAATTGGTTTTAGAGTACTAAGAAACTATTAAGCTTATATGCAGGACACGGTGGTGGACCTAAATCGATCATACAGTATATATATACATCCGCCTGTTGACGTTTAAGATCATTAAGTATTAGCCGTGTATTTTAAGTATAGATATTGAAATCTTTCACTATGTTAAAAGAGAATTGATGTTTAAAATTGATTGAAGGTAGAAGAAATGGAATTCAATATTTAATAATCGTTCTAGATAACTTTCAGACGTAAATACTACATTTAAAGAAGAGAAAATGGCCCCCTTTTCCTCTCACCTAAAATCACATCCCTCCTTCAAACCTTCAACCTTCAAACCTTCCACCTTCATACCCAAATTCCATTCCAATTCCTTCTAATCAATTCAACAAATCGGTCCATTTCAATCTCCCTGCTCAAACCAACAAACCCACCCCAAAATACCTCAAAAAATCGACCATTTTTATCGGCAACCTGTCCAGAAGTGTCGATCCAACCATCATTCACAACACCTTTCAAAAACATGGCATCATTATGGGCATATCATGGAAAATTGATCGATCTTTCGCTTTTGTCCGGTTTGAAAATCCATTCCAAGCCACTGGAGCAATTAAATTCAATGGTAAGTATCTTGGTGGTAGAAATATTTATGTGAGTTTTGCTAAGAAAGAATAAAATACTAGCATACTTCCTGACTCTTTCGTTCAAACTAACACACACAAATCGGAAACACTCCCTATTTACATCTCGCCCAACCTAACCACCTGTTCACGTTTAAATTTAACAGCAATGGTCATTGATAAATACCCGATCAAAGCTAGCAAGTTTTTCAATTGGCTTAAAAGCCGTTCGATAGTGGTAGATTCTTTTACTTCGTGGGGTTCTTTTGCTTACATTATACAGTGTAATGATGATGAAAGTTTTAATCGCCTAACTATGGGTCCATCTTTAAATGTTTTGGAATTTTTGGAAGTTATTCCAATGATTCAAAGAAAAAACAGGTTTACAAGAATTGTTAGAGTGGGTATTAGAGGTATACCTTTTGATTGTTGTTCTCCCGATTGTACAATTGAATCTGTGAAGAACATAGGAAGGGTTATTCATATTGATCAAAACACTCACAATCTTGCTAATCCAGAAATCATGTACGCCCTCCTTGAAACTACCGATTCAGGGCGAATTGCTCAATTTGTGACAAGTAATCTTATCGACGAATCATCTTGCAAGATGTGGGTTGAAGAAATTATTCAAGATGAACCGATTGAAATTATATCGAATCAATTAATCCGTGATCATAATAACTTCCTGTTAGGCACTTCTGGTCTGACCAACAATCAAGATATTAAACCGCCACCCTCACTACCTTCGCCGGAACCACAACAGGTCATTCCGGAAACACCACCTGTTTCTCCTAAGTGTGGCCCACCGAATTCAAAACCCTTATTTCCAACCGTTGCAACCCATGACCCTGTTTTCGAAACCCCCAAAAAGCAAACTAAACCAGTTACACAAGTTCAAAAGGAACTACACTTATCTTTGGAAAAAGTTAATTGTGCACTGAGCAAAGAGAAAAGTAAAGCTACACTTGAGATTAAAAAGACCCTTTTTGTCTCCAAAACCTGCAATGTTCCAATTAGTCCTGTGTCCAATAAAATGTCTACAGCCTTTAATACCTCACCCAATAAAAATTTGACACCTTTCAAGTACAATCTTAATGACTATCCTGCCCTTTCTAATAACTCCTCAAATAACAAACCAAACATACCCGTTAACAGCGAGCAAATCGACCAATGTCAATGTCAAGATAGTAGTTGCAAAGATGATTGTGAAAAGATCAAAGCAAGATGCAAACGGTTAGATTCCAATGACGTCTCTTTTTTTCATACTAAGAACAATGGCGACAAGGTTAAAGGTAAGGACAAAGAAACCAAGTGGTTTGATAATGTTCCTAACCTATCCGGCATGTTCGATACATCTAGTGAAATCAATCATGTCGTTGGCATCAATTCAGATGTAAAGGACAACAAAGCAAGTCGGGTTCAATTTGGGGGTAAAAAGCTCTCTTTTCAAGAAGAATTGGTCAAATTCGGTGAGATAATGCAAAACTTGGTCGATGACGAAACTCCAACCTCCAAATCTAAACCACGAGGCCCAGAAACAAGTCTAAACGATGATCGATGGTAGAGGTATCGGTTTTATTTTACTTCAATTATTCGATCATCGTAAGTAACACTTTGTGGTGCAATGTAAATAAAGGATGATCTTTTGTTCTCTGCCAATTTTCAATCCTTCTTTCTATCCCATCGCTTCTTCAATCTCAATTTCAATTCCACCTCTCTGTATTTTCAATCCTGATTGGCAGTATACGATTACTTTTTACCTATCAATCTTTTGGCTTCGCTTACTCGTTTACTGAGTTTGTCGTTGTCAAGGTTAATGGTTTCAATCAATTGTTTGTTTATCGGCTTCATTGGATTTGTGAGGAGTTCTTATTACTTGTTACAAAGACAGCCGTATGTTGCAAGGCACTTACTACATTTGTAACCAAGTGATCTGTTATCATGTGTACTTGCTCGTATCCTCATTGTGCTCGGATCAATCTTCTCTTCCCAATTTCCGAAGAAAATAACGATTCATCGTCGTCTCAATTGCTATTGCATTCTCCTTCTTTCGTTTTTCGTTCGGTTGCTTTCTTGGGGATTTCGACTCTAATTTGGGGATGAGGTGCACAGGTATAAGTATGCCGTCAATTGGTTTCTTTTTTGGGCCTCAGTTTTGGGCTCCTGAGCCCAGCTTCTTAGTTTGGGTTTCTACATGCTTTACAATCTATTTTTGGGCTTCTAAGCCTGGTAAGGGGGATGAGCCACTTTTCAAGCTCCCATTTTCACCTTGGTTCGAGTGGGTTACTAAGCACGATCTAGATCGGTTTTAGCATTGCAATAAGTGCTCCAATTAGATGTATTTTCCGATGTATTTTTCAATTTTATGGGCTTTCAAGAGTCCGTCAATGTAATATGTTGTATTTTTCTTCATCGTTCCGATGAAGGTTATATTTATATATCATTTTTTCGCCTAAAAAAAAAAAAAAAACTTTCAGACGTGTCATAAAATCGTTTTAATGAAAATAAATACTATTGTACCTGTCTATGGAAAATAAATACTATTTGGCCCCAACCTATATCAAATCTCTATCGAAAAGTCATATTATCTTTTAGTGATCCAGGAATTTCCATGGGTCACTACAGTGAACAGTATTTTTAACATGATAATTAGATTTAGATATTGTTTGATTGCATCTGCATTACGGAGTACGAAATCCTAGCTTACCTTTAAGTACAAATGTCATACTTCGTAATATTTTTATTTAATAAAATAAATTCCAATTCCAATATTATTTTGTATACATCAAATTGTGTTCATATAAAATTATAATGATAAATTATATATATTATTGCTATTATTTGTAATATTAACAAGAATATCATATAGGAAGAGCCTTAATCAAGAATAAAACTATGGTCAACCTTAAGATATTGATGTATTGGTGATAACATGAATTCTTATAAGGAAGGTCAGGAATTCTATTCTCATGTGCGTAGGTTTGTTTGTGTACGGATGTATGTAGGCATGTATATAGGTTTGTGTATGTGTGTATGTACGAATATGCATGCATGTATGTATGTAAGTATGATTTTGGTGCTTCGCATCGTTCGGTGCATCTTGGGGCTATTATGGCTGAGGACGACCCCTTTTGCTCGTGAGCCTGGTTGGTTTCCTTTAGTTGTGTGGCTTCGGGGATGTCTACCGTAAAGGTGCATGAGTGGTGTTTGGTTTGTTACGGGTGGTTGGCTCTTTGCTTTTGCAACAACTTCCACCTGGCATGCCTTTCGAGTTTCTGTCTACTAGGTTTTTTTTTTTTTTTTTTTTTTTTTTTTTTTTTTTTTTGGCTCAATTTATTGAGGCAACAACAAGCGTCGATATAGTGGCGTCTTGACTGCCACTTTGAGCCTAAATTGATTTCCAGGCAGCCTTTAAAACCCATGGAAATTTGATTAAACCATTTTCATGGATTTTTTTTTTTTTTTTGGCCGGAGGTCCCCAAGGAAGCAATCTCTCTGCCCCGGAGTAAACAGGGGGATGACTTTCTCTTTCTATGGGCCTCGACTCATGGTTAAAGAAACGACTTCTCTCTTACTCTACGGTAGAGGAAGGATTGTCTACATCTCACCTCCCCCATACCTCGCATGTGCGGGATTGGGTATTGTTGTTGTTGTATTATCCGCTCATATCATGGGCTCGGAGATTGCGGACATCTTGTGTTCGAGCTCACCCGAGTGGGTGTTTACCATACATGATGCCTGTATGGATTCGTCGTGTAGATTTCCTCATAAAGAGCGATAAGACTATAATGTTCATCCCATGAAAAGATCGGGTGGGTGGGTGGGTTCTGATATCACGTTTAGGCCTCTATGAGTGTATCCTAAACGCCGTTAAGGAAACACTATGGTCTACTTCTTTTAGCAACAAACATACATGCGCGCGCACACACACACACACTATATATATATATATATATATATATATATATATATATATATATATATATATATATATATATATATACACACACACACACAAACACACACACACACCTTTTTTTGTTTATGACGGACTCGAATTCACAACCTCAGATTAACGAGTTTCTTTAATATTGTTAGACTAGAAACTCTGTTATAATATATGATCTACTTTAATATACTTCCTTTTACAAACCAATCTACGTGATCACTGTGTGTGTGTGTGGGGGGGGGGGGGGGGGGGGGGGGTGGTGGTGGTGGTGGTTAGATTGCGTCTGTGAATCGAACGTAAAAAACAGTTAAAGTGTACAAAAGTTGTAAATAAACTAAGGATTATAAAAAAAAAAAAGGAAGATAGATTTACAAAAGATTTAAAAAATACAAAATGACTGAAACCTCTATGAACAAAATAGTGAGGGACTACTGTTTTACTGTTCACGGAAATAAAGTGTAACTAAATTTCACCTCTTTCTTTTAATATATAGTTATAACCAGTAGTTGTTGAACCCTCGCTTCGCGTCGGGTTCAGTTTTCAATGTATTTTATTACGTTTAATTTGTAAAATTATTTCGTGCCTAAAGAATGATGTCGTTGAAGCGCAACTCGAGTCGAACTAAAAGGTATAACCCGTGAAAGATTTAAATGTTATTTTAAATTAACAATATATGTCCTTCTCCGCGTTTAGCTATGTAATTATCGACTTTCAAAAATTTAGCGCAAAATCAACGTGTATGAAAAGTACCCCAATTTTTTAGCGTTTTTTAAAAAAGCGTCCGTTTTGCGTATAGTTAATGACATTGTGTTCCTAAAATTATTTCGAGTTTAACGATAGTGTCGAAAAAATTTAACTCGTTGCGAGCGAGAAGATATGACCCGTTGAATATTTGGGTGGAGTTTATTTAAGATTTTTTGTGAAAATGGTTATTTGACACTTTATCCCTCTGTTTAGGGGGTCGTTTTGAATATTTGGAAAAAGTGTGGGGGTCTTTGTTGGTGTAGTGAAATTTAATTAGAATTTAAAAAAAAAAGTGAAATAACGAAAATGCCCCTAATTACTATTCACCATTTTTTGTGTATTAGATAATACAGTAATAATATAACTAGTGGTTGAACCTTGCGTTCGCCGGATTTGTAAGTTTTTGATAGTTTGCAAAATATAATTTCCAAAATTATGAAACGATAACGTTTTGAACGTACACATGTAGCAAGTTAACTGCATACTTTTGTAGCCAATATCTCTCCTAAAATAAATTAAAAGTTGGTTGAAATAATTGTGGGACCAAAAGAAACTCAGTTTTGGGTACCCAAACCCATCTAAAACTGTTCTATATATATGTTTGGATCAACACTCCTTTCCCTTTTTTACGTCCGAATACTACTCGTAATATTAAAATCTAATATCCCTCCCATTTTAAACCGATGTTTATCCAAAGTCTATAACC
The DNA here is from genome assembly GCF_046630445.1 of Rutidosis leptorrhynchoides. Taxonomy (NCBI): domain Eukaryota; kingdom Viridiplantae; phylum Streptophyta; class Magnoliopsida; order Asterales; family Asteraceae; genus Rutidosis; species Rutidosis leptorrhynchoides. The sequence continues at coordinate 705,712,932 of NC_092334.1, read as the reverse complement.
CAATAAACTTAATTTATCGAAGAGTTAAGGTCCAATTTTTGTTAACCCCTCTAAAATGCCCCCATCTTTGACATAATGCATTCAATATGGTAGATAATTTATTATCTATAATAATTGTTTTAATTAAGATTAAGATAGTTAATTAAACGAAGGGCATAATCAACAATTAACAATTGTATTTTAATTTTAATAAAAAGTAAAAATATTTTTTTTAGGACATAGAGGATGATATATATAAAAAATGTATATAATTATAATTATAATTATTATAATACTTATAATATAATGTTTTAGTAATTGTTAAATTAAATAAAGACAAAATTTTATTTCTCGTCCCTGAACTTTACATCGATTTTGACTCCCTGTCCTTTTTCTTTTTTTTGTGCATTCCTCGTCCCTAAACTATGAAAAGAGTACAACCCTCGTCCCCCCGTCTACTTTCTGTCTATTTCAGCCGTTAAGTCAAGCATGTGCAAAACATGTGAGGGTATTTTAGTCTTTCTTCCTCTTTGTTCCCTTTACCCCTTCCTTATCTACTTTACTTCTCCCTAATTCATCCCTAAAAAAATATAAATCCTAATTTCTAATCAAGAAACCAAATCAATTAACCAACACCCTTAATTAAATCACTAACACAAACACAATTCATTACACGATTACACGTTCTGATCTTCATTATAGATTATTCAAAATTAAAATTCTTTTTCAATTTGACCAAAATTCTTCTCAATTTGACCAAAATCTAACCCTTTCTTATATTCATTGTCAACATCAGCACCTTGTATATGTATAAACTGAACAAGCCATGTGTTTTCAAAAGCAATAGGGATTCTTAAAGAAGGAACAAGAAGAACCTTATAAGCACTGTGAACTAAAGAAGCTAAATCAGCAAGTTGAGCTTTTTGAGATTTACGTCTACCATGTAAAGCAGTTAAAGGATGAAACTCGCCACATGGTAGTACACCATCACCTAATAAAGCAGGCCCGTAGTCAACCGGTCCAGCACTTAAATCAATCCACAAGTAGCGGTTTTTTCCGGGTCCAGATAGTTCCAGAATATTTAGTTACACCGAGTGATGAATCGCCTGTATCGGTGTATCTATACCAGTAGGGTTTCGATTGCGCACCTAAATTGAGTAAGTAAATAAACACATGATTGTTCTCAATCTTGTTATTAGGTATTTCCTTTTCGTAATCGTGTTTAATTATAGAGTCAATTGACTCGTACGAGATTGAAATTAGGTTAGATCTGAGTGGCGACGGAGTAGTAGCGATTTCCGATTTGATTTTATTCGAGAGAGTTGAGGAAATAGAGGATGATGAAATGGATATATCGAAGGAAGGATAGTGAGTGAGAGACGGTGGTGATTGTTTGAGAGGAGAGGAGTGATGACGTGGAAGTGATCAGATCTATTAGGGAATCAACCAAAAAAGATGAAAAAGGAAGAAATACTATCAGGGACGAGGAATGATGAAGGGGTAAAGAGATGAAAGAGGAAGAAAGACTAAAATACCCTCACATGTTTTGCACATGTTTGACTTAACGCCTGAAATAGACAGAAAGTAGACGGGGGGGCGAGGGATGTACTCTTTTCATAGTTTAGGGACGAGGAATGCACAAAAAAAAGAAAAATGACAGGGAGTCAAAACTGATGTAAAGTTCAGGAACGAGGAATGAAATTTTGTCTTAAATAAATTATACAAAGTATCATTTACTGTTATTGTTTTTAAAAGTCTACGTATTATTTTACTTGGAAGTTTGATTTTATGATTTTAATTTAATAATTCATTTCCATAATGGATGGATTTTTCAAATTGCAAGTCATTCATGCCTTCCTTTTCTTAGTCCAAACCAATTTATAAAGACTTTCACGTCCGTTCATTGGATCACCAACTTTACTTTAAAAAACCAACTTTGACTACCTCTCTCTCATGTGTCTCTTTTGTTTCACTATCTTAGTATCTTTTTCTCCTCTTTCATTCTTATTCTTAATATAACTGAAAAATAAAAAATATTATACAGTGCATTTTCTATAATCTACCAGCGGTGCCACCACCGGCCACCCTACGTCGTTGGACACTATACTCGGCCGTAGATGGTCTCTAAAAACCTCACTCCGTCGCCCTCTACGACGGTCATCGAAGGCGGTCCATCAATAAAGCCCATAACCGCCCAAACCAGCCTTTTTTCCGGCCAACCGTTTCTCAAATCGCCTTGATTTTCAGATAAGTTGAACTCCCTTAGGAATCTAATTTTTTTCCTTCAAATCTGAGTATTTTTTTTTCAAATCTTAGAATTTCTTTTTCAGATGTGATTTAGTTTTGCATTTATCTTTTACTTTTGGTAACAGCGGCGCCGTGGTGGTGGTGGTGGCGGCCGACGGTTTGGCTCTAAGGTTGTCAAGTTGTGTTGGATTATGATGGTGGTTTGTACATAAGAAGCGGGTGAGGGTGGTTCTCGGTGGTGGTTTGGTAGGTGCGGGGTGGTGTTTGCGGTAGTGATGGTGGGCTTTATTTGTTTGGTGACCTAAAAAACTAATTAATTATTAGTTGTTAAGAACGAACTGTGGGTGGCCTTTTTAAGAAAAAAAAGGTGAAAGGATGAAAATGCCCTTGATACTATTCATCATTTTTGTCTAATAGATAGTACTAGTTATTGAACCCTCGCTTCGCGCTGGGGGTTCGATTTTTAATTTATTTTATTGCGTTTAGTAAAATTATTTTGTGGCTAACGATGATGTCGTTGAAGCGCAACTCGAGTCGAACTAAAAGGTATAACCCGTGAGAGATTTAAATGTTATTTTAAATTAACAATATATGTGCATCTCCGCGTTTCGCTATGGAATTGTCGACTTTTAAAAATTTAACGCAAAATCATGTATAAAAAGTACCCCAAATATTTAGCGTTTTTTAAAAAGAGTCCGTTTTGCGTATAGCTAGTGACATTGTGTTCCTAAAATTATTTCGAGTTTAACGATGGTGTCAGAAAAATTTAACTCGTTGCGAGCGAGAAGATATGACCCGTTGAATATTTGGGTGGAGTTTATTTAAGACTTTTTTTATGAAAATGGTTATTTGACACTTTACCCCCTGTTTGGGGGGTCGATTTGAATTTTTAAAAAAAGTGTAGGGGCCTTTGTTGGTAAAATGAAATTTAGTTAAAATTATAAAAAAAAAAGAAGGTGAAAAGTCGAAAATTGTGATGACCCGAGAATTTCCGACCAAATTTAAACTTTATTCTTGTATGATTTCGACACGATAAGCAAAGTCTATTTAATTGAATCTCAATAGCTGTGAACTTTATTTATGAAATCATTATCCTTTGATTGTGCCCGACGATTCACGAACCTTAAATCGTATATAGAAATGTAGATATAAATAACTATACATGTAAATAATTAAATATTATAAATTATATATATTAATGAAGTATTAGGTGAATTGGTTATTTCAAAAGAGAACTTAGACATTTTATTTAAAACTGTTATTTAAAAATAGAGAAGTAATATGAATGTATATAATTTGTCTATATTAACAAAGTAATAAATGTTATACTTTGGGTTTATTTGTTTTAATATAAAATTTGATACTTAAAACATAATATTTCATAGTAGTTTGAATATATATATAACCATTACCATATGTATATTGTTAAAATGTATACATATGAAGTATATATAAAATATATTATATAATTATTAAATATTACATAATTGATAAAATGTAATATTAATTACAAGTTAAAAATATAGTTATTATGTTAATGTTGCCATTACTACTTGTATTATTATCATTAAAATAAATATCAATAGTTATAATAATATCAGCATTATGAATATTATTATCTTAATATATAATATATTGATCTAAAAATTTGAAACATGTAATTTTTATATCTTCATCAGTACTAGACATTTTTATTACCAATATCATTAAGAATCATTATTACTACAATTTATTATTATTATTGTAAAGATACAACTTATTATCATATTACTATTACATCTATTATTAATATCATAAATTTGATATTATTACAAATATTAATATCAGTAAAAATTATAATGTTATTTTCGATAAATAATATATAAATATGAAAATTGGTACATTTAATTTGATATCCTTAACAATATTATTATTATTAGATTTTAATGATAGTTATTATTAAGATTATTATTATTATGATTACTAAAAATTATCATTTTATTATTATCATTATCTTATTTACTCTTATCATTATTCTTGTTATTAGTTGTATTAATATTATTTTTATTATTAATTCTATTATTATTATTAGTATTTTTTTATATTATTATTAATATTCATTATTAATGAAATAAATATAGAATATACATATATCAGAATGAAACAATCGGGTCTACATCCAATCTTGCTGTATTTTTTTTTAATTCATCTACAATCTATTTCCAGTCCATATCAGGGTACAGACACAGCCAAATTTAGTTAAGAGTCGATATCAACTTTTATATTTTATATTTTTTTTTTCTCTTATTCGTACATGATTGAACAATTGTTTGTCGACTGCACTTTAATATAATTGATCAATTCATGAGGTATTGCACTCATTCGAATATATTAGCACCATCAAAACAAGTTACAATAACTAACAGCTGCTCAAATAAATTAAATTTCATTTTTTAAAAAACAAAACGGGTTAAACACCCTGTATGCACACCTTTATATCAAAATCTCGAATCCGAATCAAATTCCAAAAACTAAAAATGTGGTTTTGCTAGGAATTCCCTAGTGAATCTTTCTACAAAGTTTCAGTTTCCAATTACTAATATCTAATACGAATTCTTGAGTCAAAGTTGATTTCTAAAAAGTCAACTGTTTCTTCTTTAATCTAATTCACGAATTATGTATCGTTTCTGGAGCAATTGGTGATTGAAAAGTGTTAAGAAGTTGATTTTAAACTGTTTTCATGAAGACATTGAAGTCTCAGAACACCTCAATCTCAAATTCTATATTTGGTGTTCTTCGATTTTTTTTTTATATATTCTGTTACAGCTGCTGCTATGTTTTCTTTTCAGTCGTACTTTGATATTTAATCAGAATATCACAGTTAAACGCTTCTGTTTCGATTAAGAGTGTTAAATCAAATAATTTATTTGAGGTTATGGTGGTTGATCCCTGGTTCGTTGTTAACATGAAGGAGGTGAAACTAAGTTGTCGGGTTAAATATAATCGGGGTAGACATATAAACAGAAGGATGGACTTGGAGAAATGGTTTGGTGTTGTGTTGTGGTATCGAGAGGTCTCGGGTTCGAGACCCATTGGTGGCATTTCTTTTTAAACCCCATTTTATGAGGTAGTTTCCTAATTATTTATTATAATTATTATTATTATCATTATTATTATTATTGTAATTTTATTTATTGTTATTGTTATTGTTATTGTTATTATTATTATTATTAAGTATTATACATATTAGTGTTATTATGAAAAATAATAATGATTGATATGTTTTGATGACAAAAATATAAGTATGATATGAATATGAATATAAATATAAATATGTAAATAGAATTAGGGATGAAAATAATAATAAAACCTTTATTATGATACAAACTTGATATTATAAAACAATAATAATTATATTAGGAATTGATTAAATGAAATTATAATGTTATGAATGAGATTATGATAATATAAGTAATACTAATATTAGTATCATTATTGTTAATATAAGTATTATCATAAATATCCTTATTATTATTATTATTACTAAACAAATGTATCAGTAATAGCAATATCATTTTTTTATTAATATTTTCATTCTTAATAAAATTATTATTTTTATTATTAGTAAATCATTAATAACTATCATAGACAGAAAAATTAATATTTTTACAAGTATTATTATTAATATCATGATTATTATCATTAATAGGATTATTATTAACATATGTATATTATTAATGTTATTATCATTATTTTTACTAGTATTAACTTAATATAACAGAATTACTGTATTGATAAACAAATGAAATACATACATAAACATATATATTTAACACATTTAACATAACTAATATTTTAATATATACAAAATGAACATATAAAACATATATATATATTATTAACATAAAAATAATATAACTAATATATTTATATATATGTGTGTGTTCAATTACAACCATGAATATTAATAAATATACAAATGATATAGGTTTGTGAATTCGAGGCTAACCCTGCATTGTTCAATATTGCCATATGTATTTTTACTACAAAATACATTAGGTGAGTTTCATTTGCTCCCTTTTACTCTTTACGTTTTTGGGCTGAGAATACATGCAAATGATTTATTAACTGTTTTACAATATTTATATGTGTGAGTTTCATTAATCCCTTTTTAAATGCTTTTGCAATATATATTTTTGGGACTGAGAATACATGCGATGCTTTTATAAATGCTTTACGAAATAGACACAAGTAATCGAAACTACATTCTATGGTTGGATTATCTAATCGAATATGCCCTTTTTATTAAGTCTGGTAATCTAAGAATTAGGGAACAGACACCCTAATTGACGTGAACTCTAAAGATAGATCTATCGGGCCCAACAAGCCCCATCCAAAGTACCGGATGCTTTAGTACTTCAAAATTTATATCATGTCCGAAGGAGGATCCCGGAATGATGGGGATATTCTTATATGCATATTGTGAATGTCGGTTACCAGGTGTTCAATCCATATGAATGATATTTTTGTCTCTATGCATGGGACGTATGATTATGAGAAATGGAAGTATGAAATCTTGTGGTCTATTAAAATTATGAAATGATTCTTTATGATAAACTAATGAACTCACCAACCTTTTGGTTGACACTTTAAAGTATGTTTATTCTCAGGTACGAAAGAAATCTTTCGCTGTGCATTTGCTCATATTAGAGATATTACTTGAAGTCATTCATGACATATTTCAAAAGATGTTGCATTCGAGTCGTTGAGTTCATCAAGATTATTATTAAGTCAATTATATTTGGATATATTATGAAATGCTTTACATGCCTGTCAACTGTCGATGTAACGAAAGTTTGTCTTTTAAAAACGAATGCAATGTTTGTAAAATTTATCATATAGAGGTCAATTACCTGGCGATGTAATCAACTGTTGTGAATCGTTTGTAATCGATATGGACTTCGTCCGGATGGATTAGGACGGGTCTTCACAAAAATGCCCCTGATACTATTCATAACTTTTGTCTATCAGTTAATATGTAAATTATAATATAATATAATAAGAAAGTTTAGTCCACTTTTAATACTCCATTTCCATTACCACATGAATACAAAGCATCCCAGTCAACTCCCACTTTATACGTTAACAACTAGGTCTGTAACACCCCGTTTTTTCCCGTACATGTTTTATAGGTGTAAAGCGTACATACGACTAGTGGATGAAAGGTTCGAGACTTATTCGTGTGTTGATGTGGTACGCGAGAAAAATGAATCAGGAGAGGCATGGTGTCGCGGTGCGACAAAGAGGGCCGCGGCGCGGCGTTTCGAGTAAATCCAGAGCAGAAGTGCGATTAAAAATGATCCCACTTCAAGGCAATCGTCGCGGCACGACGAATTAGGCCGCGGCGCGGTAGACAGTGCAGACTGGTACCGAATTCTTGTGATTTTAAATAAGGATCAAGGGCAATTTGGTCATTTTGTGTTTGAGCCAGATTTGGGGTTTTAACCTCATTCACTCATTCATTTTCTTATTTTCTTTTTGCTTTTCTTTTCATTTTCTCTCAAGAAACTCAATTTCCCCAAGTGATTCAAGTGGAATTTTGGAAAGGAAGAAGCGGGTTTTGATCTTTAGCGTAGTTGACAAGTTTGTTCTCCTCGTTCTTAGCTACACGGTGATACTAGTGGTAAGCTCTAACTCTGAAATTCGTTTTTGTATTCTTCATTCAAATTTAGGGCTTTTGATTGTATGATTCATAGATGGAACCCATTTAGTTGTTAATTGGAGATTAACACCAAGATGCGGGTTTTGGGTTGGTTAATGATTTAACCATGTTTAAGACATGTAAATGGTGTACAATCACTAGCATTAGTGATTATTGGTGTTTTGGAGACTTTTAGGGTTTTCGTGGTTGACTAATTTTGACTAGAGTCAAAATTAGGGTTTGTTGAGGATTATGACCCGAATTTCGATTTGATGCGGTTTGTAAACTTAAAATGGATTAAGTTGAAGTATAAAACTGAGTTAAACATGTTTTAGTGTCAAAACTTGTAAATGGTGAGATTTTGACCTTATGGGTCAAAATTAGGGTTTATGGGCGATTTTGAGAACGATAAGTGTTTAACACTTGTGATTGGGTTTAATTGGCATATTAGGACCATTCTCACTTGTGCTAATAATTATTGGTTAGTTTGGGCACGGTTTGTGCTCGGAAGTGCAATTGGGTCGAAATTGCACTAAGTGTAAATTGGGTTGGTTTGTAAATCCACCCTAATTGTGTTATTGTATTTGTGATAATGGAATAGGTACATTCCATCGGCGAGTTGCGGATTGTTGGAAGCATTCATCAAGTCGACAAGGTGAGTGTTAATATCCTATGTGCATATGTATGTGTAGGATGGGTGCGGGTCGGGTGAAGTGATTCTCGGCTATAGAGCTCACTTCACATATAGGTGGTTTTGATGGACTTGTGTATGGGTCCAATTAGCACGGTTGTGCATTTTGGTTGACCACCTTTGGCGAAGTACACAATTTGGGTGTACGTTATCACACGTGGTTGTGAGTGGAATAAGTATACATGTATGTATATAATGTATTTATTTGTAGGAATGGATATGTGTTGTCCAAGTTAGTGATATATGTGTTGTACGCTAACGGTTTTAAGAACGGATATATGTTGTCCAATTTAGTGTTATATGTGTTGTACATTAATGATTTGTGAATGGATATGTGTTGTCCGATTTAGGGTTATATGTGTTGTACACTAACGATTTTATAAACAGATATGTGTTGTCCAAGGGTTAGTGATATATGTGTTGTGCACTGACGGTTGTTACGAACACCGATGGGAAATTCGAGTACCATTCCTTTGTACGATTGGTTAACCTTGGGCGGTTTTACGCTCTGTTATATATATATTAATATATTGTTGTGATGTAGCTAACCCTTCGGGTGTAGCTTATTGGCGTTGTTCACATCGTCGTTGGTGACTTACTTTATGGTTATTGTTACTAGCTTGTTGCTTAGTAATTATATGGTATGCTTAGCTTAGCTTGCCTTTATGCTTGGATGCTCCGGTATGCGGTATTTGGATATTTGTGTGGCGTGTCCATTTTATGCATATATATGTATGTAGTATATTATCACTCACTAAGCGTTAGCTTACCCTATCGTTGTTGATATTTTTATAGGTTTGCATACTTGGCAGCTCGGGTAAGCTTGGGGATTAGAGATCTTGGCTAGGTTGCTTAGAAGACCTTGCTTTTGTATTCGATTAGGATTTGTGTAGCGTAGTCCCAAATCACCATGCTCGGTTTTGTTGGAAACTAAACTAGTCGGGTCGTGTATATCCGTTTGGATAATTAACTCACGTATTAAATGTTTTAAGGTTATTAAACCTTTTATTGTATTAAAGATGTTTATGGAAACACAATTGGGACCTAAAGTATTATTTAACGCGTATTAAAAGGAAAAAAAATTTATGGGCCGGTCTTATTACGGGTTGGGTCGTCACAAGGTCCCAATGAATTTGTTATGAATTGAATGATTCCGTACCCATATTCATATCTATTTAGTTTTGTTCATTCATTTCCATTTAATTTTAGTTCTTCCATTTATGTCCATATTATAACAGATAGAAACCTGAGCTAGACGGAAGATGAGAATTTTGCCCTTAGGTTTATATTTGTTAATATAAGTGATTTTATTTTAATTCTTTGTTTAATGTTATCTAATTGTTTTTGTAACACCGTATTTTTTTTAAAGAAATCGCTGCAAAAGCATTTAAAGCATATAACATTTATATATTACAATACAATTGGTGCTACTTTTCAAAATAGTTATACATAGTTATATTAAATATCAGAGCTCTTCAGTGTGTCATACATAACCCAAGCACGACTATATCTCCCGTACCTAGCATGTAAAACAATATAACCTACAGGGGAGAAAATATGGGGTATTAGCACGACTATTTTGCTGTTTATGTGCCCATCTAGGGTAAGGATACCTTAGATTGGTTCTAGTTGCATTGAAGTTTTTAGGAGTTGGCAAACTTTGAAGAGTGAGGGTGAGATCTTGTAACCTGGTTTCTAGCATTTTTACCGTATGAGCGAAGACGTCATCCTTCTCAGCAGCTTCATTGCTCCAATCTTCCTGTTGTGCAGCTATCGTGTCCAAGAGATTCCATGCTTCGTCTGCTATTCGGGACATAAAATTGTCTTGTGAGGCCATGTCTAGGAGAGACTTATCATCCTTGGTCAAACCATTGTAAAGCGTACAGATTATGTCTACCTGACTTAGCGAATGATTCGGACATCTTTTAAGCATCATCTTTATTCTATTCCATGCTAGACACAATGACTTGTTTTCTTTTGGAGAAAAGTTTGTCATGTCATTTCTTAAACAGGTTTGTAGGGAGGGTGGATAAAATTTGTTTATAAATTTGGTGGCTAGTTCCTCCCATGAATGTATTGAATTTGGGTTAAGTTCGTCAAACCATGCCAAAGCGTGTGTAGAAAGTGAATTTTGAAAAAGATGAAGTTTCAAAATGTTTTTCTATTTTTCTTCCTTTTTAAAAGAGTCAACCAGACTGATAAATTTGTTTAAGTGAAAGTTTGGATAGTCAATCGGTAATCCTTTTACAGATCATACTGACTAGTTTAATCATGTGTGAGCTGATTTCAGGAATTCCTTCGGTTCCTAAGGTGATTGGTCCTCCTCTTCCCTCCCTAAGCTTGACTTATGCATAGAAGCAAGGGTATTTTGTTGTTCCAATTTTTTTATTTTTTTTTATTTTCTGTTTAAAAAGACTTAAAAGTAACTTTTAGAAAATATTACGACTAAAAGGATCGATAATTTAATAAAAACAATTATTCTTGAAATTTGGTCGCTAACCTTATCGGATATCTTAACTGATAGGATTTCTTACAGATTACTTCGTATCTAGGTGGCCAGGACTAATACGGAGAGGCAGGATCCTTTCGGTTCCAATATAATTGGAGACTGTTCGGAAAATCCAACAACCAAGTCCGTGTATAATTGTCTTTCTTAGACACCACCAAACAATACTTTTGTCTGTTCAAAATCTTTCTCAATCAAAATATTCGACCCCCGACATCGGCGCCAGAAAACTCGTTACTACTATGATATGGCCGAAACGGACGGTTTTATTCGTGCGGTGTCGTTAGGCTGCGGGACGTCAGAATTCAGTTGATCAGGGTAGCACACAGTGGTTTTGTTTATTTATATTATGCGGAGCCTAAATTTATTTTTACTTTCTACGGTGTAGAAGGTGTAATTTAACCTAGTGTCGTATTTTTGAATAGATCAACGAATTGAAAATCAAGTGGATAATTGTCTTTTATTTAAATTACCTAGATAAAGGATAGTAGTTGGTTTAAGCTAAAAGTCCTAAGTGCGGAAAAGTAAAAAAGTGGAAGGATATCCGGAGTATGCAGATCAGGGAAATGTTGACCAAGATAATGGTATTGGGTTAGGGAAAGGTAATTATGCTTATGTTAAAGCTATGCTTGGAATGATGTAGATCTGGTTAGATGAGCCAATTACACAGACTTACTTATCTCTGAACTCTCGAAGTTATCTTTGAGCAGTGAGAAGTATGTCACTTGGTTGTATAATTGAAAGGTAGTTATACCTTGGAGGTTATCCTCAATAAAGTACTAGGTTTATTAGTGAGTTAAGCTCTAATCCTAACCCTCGTTATCAGTTTTGTTAACTGAATAACAACGTGCCGTGTTGATTGAACACTGATCACAAACGGAAGGAGTCCGTTGGTTTAAATTGGCAAAACCTTACATGAAAACTAACAACCATTTCATCATACTAATCAGATCATAACAGTTCAAACATTATACAGCATTACAGTTGATATACAGAAAGTGAAGCAGATAGAAACCTAATAAATACCTAAACAGTTGATATGACTTAGTCCTAAGGCAACAATCAAACAAGAACATGCAATAGACTTGGATCATACAATGAAGGCACTAACTAGATCTTAACAGCCCCTAGAAAGTCTCTTCGGAATAGTCAATATGCATACTAGGTCTTTCATGTCTCAATTCTTAAGTTTCGTGTCCTAAAAGTGCATTAAATGCCTCTCAGGAACTCCGGCAATACCGAGTTCATAGAATCTTCAGATACAGTATAACCAGGGGTCTTAATCCTATAAAGTTGCTAAGTTCATATAGGTGGACAAGTCCTGATCACAACCTAGGTTGGTCAATCCTTAAGATGCTAGCATACAAATCTATCAGACTTACTAGTTCAGTATTACGACAGTAATCGTACTAAATTAACATAATTACGCTAACCCAAACTTCTATCATGGCAACATACAGATTAATTAAACTATCATGGTAATATCGGAACGCATTATTAAACATAAAAAGTAAGAACACATGTTTAATACAAAAGACAAGCGTTTCGAATAAAAACCTGAAAAGGCTGAAGAAATCTGCCTGAGATCGCAGATACTCGTCGGGATATCCTCCGAAAAATAAAAGCTAAGCTAACTACTACTAAAAACTAACTAAAAGCTTGAAAATATAAAGTGAATTACAAATTGAGTGTGTGTTGAAATGGATGGAGAGAGTTCTTTAAATAGACTTGAAATTTGCCTGCAAACGGCTGGCAGGCCGTTTGGCAAGCCGTTTGGCAGGCCGTTTGCAGGGGCCGTTTGCCAGGCCAGCCCGTTTGCAGGGGCCGTTTAACTTGGGCGTGTGGCTGGCCATTTGCAAGCCAGGCAAGCCGTTTGGCAGGCCGTTTGGTTTGTTTGGTCAGCTGAAATTCACTGGATCGTAACTTGATTTCTTGTCCTTCGCCGTTTTCGTTCTAAAATCTTCGTTTTAGCTCCGTTTTACTTGATTCTTTTTGCATCGCCTTCGTAATTACTTAATCTACAAAATCAATCGAAAAAGTGATAATTTTGCCGACAAAGTTTGAATCTTTATTATGTTAGGGCTTAATATTGGGGTTAAAAATGTGACCTTTTGGCCGATATCAAATACCCCACACTTAGCTTTGCTTGTCCTCAAGCAAAAAGCGGGAATATAAGGTTCTTTCTAATAGATTCTTCCTTGTCCACCCGTGGATCCTTTTATTATGCCTTCATCAGAAGTCGTCACATCTTTCGAAAGTATTAGAAAAAGTTTCGAGCTTCGATGATTTGGTCGCTAGATTTCAATTGCGTCCATAGTGAAAAAGGCGTACTTTCCAACTCTTAGATGTAGAGTGTACATGACCAAGCTCCTCACTAGCGAATCACTCATATCACACAAGTGTTTAGGGTGCCTTAATCTAATTGTATTGTCACTCAGAAGTCAGTCGTGTAACAGTTCTCATCATAGGCTTGGTAAAGCATCGATATCTCCACCAGTTAACTAAGGACGACACTGATACTGATCTTATTCCTAAGCATTCTTTAAAGAGAACGACGGGTTTTAGGGTTTTGATGGAAATTTTTATGGATTGGTGAAAGGTATCCAGATCTTTTGATTTAGAGAGAATTGATAGATTTTGATTCTTCAGAGTATCCATTTTTTGATAGAGAGTGGCTTGAAATCCGTAAAAAGTTTCTTCGAAAGAGGCGGATTTTGCTAAGACTTTGTCTAGAATTTTCTTTGGCTCCTCCGGTATTCTTCTTTGGGGCAACTTCTCGGTTTTCTTTTTCTTTGCCTTTATTTCTAGAGACTTTACTTTTTCATCAAATATATATATATATATATATATATATATATATATATATATATATATATATATATATATATATATATATATATATATATATATATATATATATATATATATATATATATATATATATATATATATATATATATATATGGCATACCCTTTCTTCATAACTTTTATCTTTAGTTCCTGGTGCCCAGAGAGGAAGTGATAATCCACTGAAAATAGGTCTTTGACCTATCAAAAACAATCAGGGGTTCGGAATCTTTTAACTAGTGCTTTTGAAGCGAATTTGATCGATCTATCTCTTCATTAATATCTGGATCTTTCGATAAGTGGAAAGGGGAATGAAGGTGAATGGATAGTGTATTTTTGGGAGTGAATTTGGGGTGAATATTTGTGATTCATCAACTCTTTAAGTGAGTTGGTCGGTTTAGATTGCATGGAGTGGAAACGGAAACGGATGGCTTTTTGTCTTCTCTATTCAGAATGATTTCGGAAGGAGTATCGCACCTGCACCACGTATGGCGTTTACTAACCATTGGCCTTGAAACGTATGTTAGAACCAAGTTCTAACTTGAACCGTACACTGGCACGCTCATCAATTGAAATGACAAAGTAATGTAGATTTGATGGGTCGTACAGATACTTTGGGTCCAAGAGTCCTCACTTTTTTGGGAGTAGGGGTCGTGCTTGGTCATGCGTAGCCTTTTACATATTTTCTTAAAAGAAATCTTTTGACACAAAACATAAGTTTCAACTTAATCGTTCCGTTCTAATGAATGTTCCTAAAACCGATTTCTAGCACTTTTATTAGATCTTTTGAGCAAAACAGGGCAAGAATTTTTCGAAATCACCCAATATCCATTGCTAATTACTTTTTAAAAGAATTTTTCAAAACTTGGCATTTTACGGTTACTTGTCCTTTATACCTTTACCCAATACCCCACACTTAGAAGTACATTATCCCTAATGTTCTTTGAAAAAGAATATTATAATACTTTATAAATTAAGGACAATCTCTTCTAAAATTTATAAGTTGGTTGCGGGGGTGACCCCATACTTAGAGATTTTAGTGCGTAATAATTGAAATAGGTTTGAGGAAGGATTACTTCCCTATGGTCAGGTTACTTTCTTAGTGTTGGGCCTTCCTACGGTCGGTCTCCTAATTGCTGGAAAGGACCAGTCTCTTTAGATAAAATTTCTGCATGAAGAACAAAAAGAGAAAGGCGACATTTCCACTATATATAACTTTTCAGTACAATGCTTCAAAAAGATAAAACTAAAAGTAAATAAAGTAAAATAGTCTATGGAATACTATCCTGGTCAATGTGTTGAGTCGTGTCTGCGAAGTATCCATGAAGTCCGAAGGGATCATCATCATCCTCTAATCTCGACAAATACTCAAGTGGTTGCCCTCCATCCAACTCAGGGCATACTAGTGAATCCAGACAAAGGTCTGATGGCAACTCCAGGTGTGATAGGCTCGGGAAAGGATCCTCATCAGGGATGTTCTCGGTAATCTCAAAGGCCTAGGCCGTGGGTGGCTCAACTGATATAGGAATCGTGACTAGGTGACAACCCTCAGGTAGCTCAGTAACTGGGACTGCCTCGGTGACTGGAGCAGGTGAAACGGCTAAGACAGGCGGCGTGATGGGAGCAGGATTAGCATGCGCTGGGATGGCAGCTAAAGCGACTGAGTGAACTGAGAGCGGTGTGGAACGCCTGGGGGTAGCTTGTCGTGTCGGCTGAACACGGCGCGCTAGCCTGAATGACGACGGGCCTAGAGTACTGCGTGGCATCCCCTCGCGCTGAAGGTATGCTCTAAGAGCTCGATAAATTCTCTGTTGGTCTCTGAGTAATGCCCATGCAAGATCTGGGTCATTCAAGGTGGCTCCATAGTGTATCACCATCTGTGGCTCATGTGTCTCTAGTGGTTGTGTATGCTCAGCAGGTCTCTTAGTTAAATGTCTGGAGCGTCTAACAGGAGGAGCTGACGGTGCTGTACTAATATCCTCCTCAACACTCTCCAATATCAATAGCCTTGGGCCTAATTGCCCTGTTGATGGCCTGTTCTGATCAGCGCTGCTTTTCGATAAGTAAACTCTAGGAAACCTCCTCCTACGAAATGTGATGTAAACTGAAGCTCCTGAACTTGGCATTTTTGCCTGAACACATTCAACAACCTCGTAAGTACTAAGCGCAAGTATGGCGCTTAGTTGTTAGTACACAGAGATAATATTTTTGTAGACTGAAAATGTAACACCCTGATTTTTTTTTTTTTATAAATCACAGCGGAAGACTTAATTTACATAAATACCCTTAGTTAATTACTCCATTACAAGCCACCGGTGTTACATCAAACGACTAGTTACATATTTATAAAACTTAAGACATCAGAGTTCGTCTTGTCAAACATATCTTCAAACAACCACTTCTATCCCGAAACCCGCTAACATCCAAAACCTGCAAGGAAGGAGGTGAGGGGGGTTAGTACAAGGCTAAGTGAATGGAATCATCTAACAGATCTAGCATACAGTACCAACTTGTACAACTGCAGCAGTTACAACAATCAATAACAGGTAACCGACAACTAACAACTAATCATCTGGCAACTAACAACCAGCAACTAACAACTAGAAACTATCAACTGGCAATTGGCATCTAGCAACTAGCAACTATGCTCCAACTAGAGACTCGACGGCTTGTACGGGCACACGACCACTAGCTGATCTGTCTAGCATCTACTGAAAGTCTTTACTACTGAATCCCCAGTATAGTAAATCCACACGCAGGTGATGCATCATTCAGCACTATACTCAACAAACAGTAGCCAACTGGACCCAACCACAACAAGGTTGACCTCTCTGAGCTGAACCTAACAACTATAGGTTACAACTGGCAACTACAACTTGTGCACACAACTATTAAGCAACTACCACTACGGACAACTATCACTACGACTAGCATGGAAACTCTACAGTGATCATTATTACAACATATCTACTAAGCATGACAACTATAACAGTATAACATAGTAGCACAACTTGCTACTCTATACTACACTCGAAGATAATCCCACTCACTGATTACCAGCAACAGAAGGAACTCAGAATTCTAATCTTACTGAACCTTCTCTTCGTCTTTATCACCTGAGAATAGACATAACACAGTTAGTAATCATGTCTTGATAACAACCCGACAACAAAACAACAACACCAATACCAACACTTAATCAATCTGACCTGTCAACTGTACGAGTGACACTCATCCGCATGTCTGAGAAACCTCAATCGTGCGGTTGACACTTCACTCGTACGTTTGGTCCTTAGCCAAATATCTAATTACACAAAGTAGATCCATACGGTTGACCACACGAGTGACATATGACTTGTACGAGTCACATCTCAACTGTACGATCCAACTAGCAAATATAACAGTTCAAGTAACCACTCACTCGTGCGGTTCACCATGCGGTTGACCGCCTCAACCGTACGAGTGAAAGCTCACTCGTGCGAGTGAAGGCTCACTTGTGAAAGTGATAAGGAACATTAATAGCAACATGCAAAGATATTTTCCAACCTATATCCATCATATATTCATTCATTCATAAGCCTATATCAAGAATTCAACCCATAATAACAGATTAACGCATGCACACTAGACACGCACGCTAATACTTCTATTTATGACCTAAATAAATTTTGATATAGCTTCTAAAGAGTTTACCATTGGAAAGGATTTTTCATTACGATTCCAACGATACTTGATTCATCAAAAACGGAGTTACGGTTTAAAAGTTATGACGAAAACAAATTTCCACAAATCTGACCATGTGCTCACACGTGTGACTGAGGCCTCACTCGTGCGAGTGAGTCCTCACACATGTGGTTGACCCTCCAAAGTGTGGTCACTCGTACGAGTGACCTATCAAAAGTGTGAGTGCTGATGAACACCTACAGCTCGCTGCTTTCGCGTATTTGACCCCAAAACATGATTTTTGCTCAATCTGATCATGAAACCCCATCAAAAACATCATATAACAACTATAGAACATATATCTAACAACAATTAACACTAACAAACACAATTCATCAAGATTCAAGCATCAAAATTCACTTTTACTCAAGAACACAAAAACCCAAATTACACAAGATTCAAGCAATGATTCAAGCATGCTAACCTGGTTTGATGATTACAAAGATGATATAAATCAGTTCCTAAAGCTCCACAAACCAATTTTAAGCTTGGATCAAGTTAGGGTTTTAAGAGTGAAGGATATTAGGTACGGTTTTTGGTTTAGAAGCTTCAAGAAAATGGAAAGAGTGAAGCAGATTACACTCTAAATGGGTTATTAAAACCCATACAACACACGGGTATTTATCAGTTATCTGATATCTTTCGTACTTTGTTAGGAGGTCCTAACGGAGTCCAAATTAAACAAGCGAACTTGTTCTGTGACCCTTGTCACAAACTGGTCTTAACCAAACAATCAGATAATCAAAGCATACAACTATTAAAATTACTTTAATAACACTTAAGGGTAAAATAGTCTATTTCAACTAGGCCCAAAATGCGGGTGTTACAAATCTACCCTCCTTAAAAGAGATTCCGCCCTCGGAATCGGGTCAACTATGGTCAACAAACCCAAAATTGTTACTCAAACCACCAAAGCACACGGTTAACTTTATCGATCTTATCCCCGATACCGACATTTTCCACCACAATTGCATAGGGAAACGAGATTCTTGACATCATTACACTTTCGATACAAAATAATTTCTCACAATTTTACTCGATCAACGTCTGTTAATCCACTTAAGCCCACAAATTACACGATCAAGTCAAATAATCAGAGTCAAATTCATGTTTCTACGCCATTCTGTATCACAAATTTCACGATCTGTTATCCAATTCAACTCTTTATACAGTCCACTTTTCACAATTTTCCCAAGCTTAGGCAATAGAATTAGTCATCATACTAAAATCTATACCTATGTCCACGAAATTGTCTCTTAAGTCAACAGAACTTCACAGGTTATTCGTCTCATGTCCAGTCACATCACGATCCAATATAGCACAGGACGCCTAATTTTCCTTCAGCTTCCCAGAAATTCCGTATGATTTATCACAATATACTTCTGTTGGCCAGGCACAAGCATATTATCCTAAATCATACCTCCATTCTGAGTTGCTCGAAATGGAAAAATTCTACTTGTTTCATTCACTAACTTATGTCCAATCAATCTCCTCAATAAGCATCGGTAATCAATTTAATTACTTTATGACTAATCAATCACACCATCTATCCAATCATGGTCATTTAAAAACTGTCCATCAAATGTTCCAATATAATCTACCAACATCACCACACATTCAACAAGCATAGGAATTATCCGGTCAATAAAGTTCACTACCGACATATTACTCATACTCATGTCACTATCTAACAACTTCCTGTCATCCAAGAGTTCACTGCATAAAGATACTCAACACATCTCTATCCAAGTCACGGTTTACAATCCCGAAAAGTCAACCTAAGGGTCACCCTTACCCCACAAAGCACACAATGGACACGACCAAACATACAACACATAACCCAACAAAATAAATCTTACGTTACAATCAAGATATACCAATCTACACACACACACACATATATGTACACAATCATATACATATATACAACTAAACAGTATGAGAATTTTAAAGCATACCTGTATTCACATCATATTCAAGATCTGCATCTGCAACCATCTGATAAGCTCTTGCTGTTGTCGTAGGTGGATTCTTTCTTTTCTGCCCTACTAGAGAACCAGAAGATCCACCTACTGATCACGACTGCGCTCCTGGCCCCACCCCAGAACCTGATCCTCTTACATACGGACACTGAGCTGACCTATGCCCCACTTGATGACATTTTCAACATACATCCTCTTGGAACGAACACATCCGAATCTCGTGCCCCACAATACCACATCTCAAACATCTTTTGGTTGAATCTGAACAAGGACCACTATGAGATGATCTACAACTATAACACCAAGAATTCTGACTTGATGCTGTCCCACTCAGTTCTGACCCACTTTTCTGTTTCAACTTAACAGACTTCTTTGACCTAGAGTCTGAATGACTCATCACCTGATCTTGTTGTGGTACCACATAACCTACCATTCTATTTCTTGCTGATTTAACGTCATCTTCTACCATCTTGGCTATAACAAATGCTTGTGATAGCGTCATCACCATCCTAACCATCGTTATGTACTCTGGTAAAATTATATTAACAAAGTGCTGAATTCTGGACTGCTCATCTGGAACCCACTGTTGCACAAACCTTAATTTATCCATATACTGCTCAATCACCTCATCTATCGTCATCTGATGAGTCATTTTCATTGCCAAAAATTCTATCTTAATTCGATTGAGATCATAGGATGAACAATACTGTTCACAAACTTTACTATAAAATTGTTCCCAAGTAATCATGTTCACTTGCTCTTTCGGTATACTAGAAATAACCGTATCCCACTAAACCATTGCCCTATTTTTCAACATACGACTAGCATAAATAACTTGTAATTCTGGTTCGCACTGACAGGCCTCAAAAACATTTTCTATCTCTCTTAACCAGTTAAGGGTTACCGTTGGGTTAGAACTTCCTGAGTACTCTGGTGGATTATAATTCAGAAACTGTTTGAATGTACATTTCTTAGGTTGTTGAAACGTTGGCATCTGATAAGGACCCAACATCTGATTTGGGAACTGTTGATTAAACTGAGGTGGCACCTGATACTGTTGAGGAAACTGACACTGAGGTGGTAACCATTGCTGTTGTTGGAAAGCACTTTCAGTTTGCTGATACATATTTGGCTGCACCGGATACCCACTAAACATCTGATTCGGGACACTACCACTTGGATTCACTATTACCTGACTTTGTTCTAATTCTCTTATTCGATCATTTGCTTCCTTTAACCAACTTTCCAAATCTAGAATTTGTTCTTGCGGATTTTCTTCTGACACATACCCGTCTTCATCTGTGGCTCTGAATGTTCTGGGGGCTGACGGACCAGTTGCGTTTCCTTAATTATCTACCATATCTGCACTACTACAACATCTCACACAAACGCTTAGTGAAAAACATGTTAGTACCTATCAACTAACACATGTAATCCCTACATTCACTTAACCCGTCCTCTCAGATATGTTTGACTCAACACAAGGTTTGGGAACATGACATTCAACACAATGTACATGCGGCCAAACCTATGCTCTGATACCAAGTTGTAACACCCTGATTTTTTTTTATAAATCACAGCGGAAGACTTAATTGACATAAATACCCTTAGTTAATTACTCCATTACAAACCACCGGTGTTACATCAAACGACTAGTTACATATTTATAAAAGTTAAGACATCAGAGTTCGTCTTGTCAAACATATCTTCAAACAACCACTTCTATCCCGAAACCCGCTAACATCCAAAACCTGCAAGGAAGGAGGTGAGGGGGGTTAGCACAAGGCTAAGTGAATGGAATCATCTAATAGATCTAGGATACAGTACCAACTTGTACAACTACAGCAGCTACAACAATCAATAACAGGCAACCGGCAACTAACAACTAATCATCTGGCAACTAACAACCAGCAACTAACAACTAGCAACTATCAATTGGCAATTGGCATCTAGCAACTAGCAACTATGCTCCAACTAGAGACTCGGCGACTTGTACGGGCACATGACCACTAGCTGATCAGTCTAGCATCTACCGAAAGTCCTTACTACCGAATCCCCAGTATAGTAAATCCACACGTAGGTGATGCATCATTCAGCACTATACTCAACAAACAGTAGCCAACTGGACCCAACCACAACAAGGTTGACCTCTCTGAGCTGAAACTAACAACTATAGGTTCCAACTGGCAACTACAACTTGTGCACACAACTGTTAAGCAACTACCACTACGGACAACTATCACTATGATTAGCATGGCAACTCTACAGTGATCATTATTAAAACATATCTACTAAGCATGACAACTATAACAGTATAACATAGTAGCACAACTTGCTACTCTATATTACACCCGGAGATAATCCCACTCACTGATTACCAGCAACAGAAGGAACTCAGAATTCTAATCTTACCGAGCCTTCTCTTCGTCTTTATCACCTGAGAATAGACATAACACAGTCAGTAATCATGTCTTGATAACAACCCGACAACAAAACAACAACACCAATACCAATACTTAATCAATCTAACCTGTTAACCGTATGAGTAACACTCATCCGCACGTCTGAGAAACCTCAACCGTGCGGTTGACACCTCACTCGTACGTTTGGTCCTTGGCCAAATATCTAATTACACAATAGTAGATCCATACGATTGACCACACGAGTGACATATGACTCGTACGAGTCACATCTCAACCGTACGATCCAACTAGCAAATATAACAGTTCAAGTAACCACTCACTCGTGCGGTTCACCATGCGGTTGACCGCCTCAACCGTACGAGTGAAAGCTCACTCGTGCGAGTGAAGGCTCACTTGTGCAAGTGATAAGGAACATCAACAGCAACATGTAAAGATATTTTCCAACCTATATTCATCATATATTCATTCATTCATAAGCCTATATCAAGAATTCAACCCATAATAACAGATTAACGCATGCACACTAGACACACACGCTAATACTTCTATTTCTGACCCAAATACATTTTGATATAACTTCTAAAGAGTTTACCATTGGAAAGGATTTTTCATTATGATTCCAACGATACTTGATTCATCAAAAACGGAGTTACGGTTTGAAAGTTATGACCAAAACAAGTTTCCACAAATCTGACCCTGTGCTCACACGTGTGACTGAGGCCTCACTCATGCGAGTGAGTCCTCACACGTATGGTTGACCCTCAAAAGTGTGGTCACTCGTACGAGTGACCTGTCAAAAGTGTGGGTGCTGATGAACACCTACAGCTCGCTGTTTTCGCATTTTTTGATCCCAAAACATGATTTTTGCTCAATCTGATCATGAAACCCCATCAAAAACATCATATAACAACTATAGAACATATATCTAACAACAATTAATACTAACAAACGCAATTCATCAAGATTCAAGCATCAAAACTCACTTTTGCTCAAGAACGCAAAAACTCAAATTACACAAGATTCAAGCAATGATTCAAGCATGCTAACCTGGTTTGATTGAAATGTCCCGTTCTTATTGATTAAAAACGTTCCATATTAATTGATTTCGTTGCGAGGTTTTGACCTCTATATGAGACGTTTTTCAAAGACTGCATTCATTTTAAAACAAACCATAACCTTTATTTCATCAATAAAGGTTTAAAAGTTTTACGTAGATTATCAAATAATGATAATCTAAAATATCCTGTTTACACACGACCATTACATAATGGTTTACAATACAAATATGTTACAACAAAATAAGTTTCTTGAATGCAGTTTTTACACAATATCATACAAGCATGGACTCCAAATCTCGTCCTTATTTAAGTATGCGACAGCGGAAGCTCTTAATAATCACCTGAGAATAAACATGCTTTAAAACGTCAACAAAAATGTTGGTGAGTTATAGGTTTAACCTATATATATCAAATCATAATAATAGACCACAAGATTTCAAATTTCAATACATATCCCATACATAGAGATAAAAATCATTCATATGGTGAACACCTGGTAACCGACATTAACAAGATGCATATATATAAGAATATCCCCATCATTCCGGGACACCCTTCGGATATGATATAAATTTCGAAGTACTAAAGCATCCGGTACTTTGGATGGGGTTTGTTAGGCCCAATAGATCTATCTTTAGGATTCGCGTCAATTAGGGTGTCTGTTCCCTAATTCTTAGATTACCAGACTTAATAAAAAGGGCATATTCGATTAGATAATCCAACCATAGAATGTAGTTTCGATTACTTGTGTCTATTTCGTAAAGCATTTATAAAATCTGCATGTATTCTCATCCCAAAAATATTAGATTTTAAAAGTGGGACTATAACTCACTTTCACAGATTTTTACTTCGTCGAGAAGTAAGACTTGGCCACTGTTGATTCACGAACCTATAACAATATATACATATATATTAAAGTATGTTCAAAATATATTTACAACACTTTTAATATATTTTGATGTTTTAAGTTTATTAAGTCAGCTGTCCTCGTTAGTAACCTACAACTAGTTGTCCACAGTTAGATGTACAGAAATAAATCAATAAATATTATCTTGAATCAATCCACGACCCAGTGTATACGTATCTCAGTATTGATCACAACTCAAACTATATATATTTTGGAATCAACCTCAACCCTGTATAGCTAACTCCAACATTCACATATAGAGTGTCTATGGTTGTTCCGAAATATATATAGATGTGTCGACATGATAGGTCGAAACATTGTATACGTGTCTATGGTATCTCAAGATTACATAATATACAATACAAGTTGATTAAGTTATGGTTGGAATAGATTTGTTACCAATTTTCACGTAGCTAAAATGAGAAAAATTATCCAATCTTGTTTTACCCATAACTTCTTCATTTTAAATCCGTTTTGAATGAATCAAATTGCTATGGTTTCATATTGAACTGTATTTTATGAATCTAAACAGAAAAAGTATAGGTTTATAGTCGGAAAAATAAGTTACAAGTCGTTTTTGTAAAGGTAGTCATTTCAGTCGAAAGAACGACGTCTAGATGACCATTTTAGAAAACATACTTCCACTTTGAGTTTAACCATAATTTTTGGATATAGTTTCATGTTCATAATAAAAATCATTTTCTCAGAATAACAACTTTTAAATCAAAGTTTATCATAGTTTTTAATTAACTAACCCAAAACAGCCCGCGGTGTTACTACGACGGCGTAAATCCGGTTTTACGGTGTTTTTCGTGTTTCCAGGTTTTAAATCATTAAGTTAGCATATCATATAGATATAGAACATGTGTTTAGTTAATTTTAAAAGTCAAGTTAGAAGGATTAACTTTTGTTTGCGAACAAGTTTAGAATTAACTAAACTATGTTCTAGTGATTATGAGTTTAAACCTTCGAATAAGATAGTTTTATATATATGAATCGAATGATGTTATGAACATCATTACTACCTCAAGTTTAGTAGGTAAACCTACTGGAAGTGACAAGAAATGATCTAGCTTCAAAGGATCTTGGATGGCTTGAAAGTTCTTGAAGTAGGATCATGACACAAAAACAAGTTCAAGTAAGATTTTTGCTCGAATTAAGATAGTTTATAGTTATAGAAATTGAATCAAAGTTTGAATATGAATATTACCTTGAATAAGAAAGATAACCTACTGTATATAACAAAGGTTTCTTGATCTTAGATGATTACTTGGAATGGATTAGAAAGCTTGGAAGTAAATTAGTAAACTTGAAGGGATTTTTGAAGTATTCTTGAAGTGTTCTTCCTATGATGATTATAGCTTGATTCTTGAAGTGATTTTTGATGAAGATGATGATTAACTACTGGAAAAATACGTTCATAATAGTGTGGGTGTGTTGAGAGAGAATTAGAAAGAGATTTGGAAGTGAAATGGAGTGAATGATGAGTGTTAATTGGTGAGTGGTGAGTGGGGTTAAAAGGAGTTCTAGTTAGTTGACTAGCTCATGGTAGAAGTTAAAATTGATTAGTCATACATGACATAATCAAGAGTGGAATCCCATGCTAGTTCCTATTGGTATATACCCATAGTAAGTACGTTTTGAAGCTGTGTATAATACGGGTAAGAATACGACTAGAATTCTTGATGAAAGAAAAGAATGGGAAAGTAACTGTAACCATTTTCGTTAAATATGAGTGTTTTGATATATGTCTTGAAGTCTTCCAAAAGTATTTTAATACATCTAAATACACTACATGTATATACATTTTAACGGAGTCGTTAAGTCATCGTTAGTCGTTACATGTAAGTGTTGTTTTGAAACCTTTAAGTTAACGATCTCAATTAATGTTGTTAACCCATTGTTTATTATATCTAATGAGATGTTAAATTATTATATTATCATGATATTATGATATATTAATATATCTTAATATGATATATATACATTTAAATGTCGTTACAACGATAATCGTTACATATATGTCTCGTTTCGAAATCCTTAAGTTAGTAGTCTTGTTTATATGTATATAACTCATTGTTAATATACTTATGGAGATACTTACTTATCATAATCTCATGTTAACCATATGTATATCCATATATATATCATCAAGTCGTTTTTACAAGTTTTAACGTTCGTGAATCGCCGGTCAACTTGGGTGGTCAATTGTCTATATGAAACATATTTCAATTAATCAAGTCTTAACAAGTTTGATTGCTTAACATGTTGGAAACATTTAATCATGTAAATATCAATCTCAATTAATATATATAAACATGGAAAAGTTCGGGTCACTACAGTACCTACCCGTTAAATAAATTTCGTCCCGAAATTTTAAGCTGTTGAAGGTGTTGACGAATCTTCTGGAAATAGATGCGGGTATTTCTTCTTCATCTGATCTTCACGCTCCCAGGTGAACTCGGGTCCTCTACGAGCATTCCATCGAACCTTAACAATTGGTATCATGTTTTGCTTAAGTCTTTTAACCTCACGATCCATTATTTCGACGGGTTCTTCGATGAATTGGAGTTTTTCATTGATTTGGATTTCATCTAACGGAATAGTGAGATCTTCTTTAGAAAAACATTTCTTCAAATTCGAGACGTGGAAAGTGTTATGTACAGCCGTGAGTTGTTGAGGTAACTCAAGTCGGTAAGCTACTGGTCCGACACGATCAATAATCTTGAATGGTCCAATATACCTTGGATTTAATTTCCCTCGTTTACCAAATCGAACAACGCCTTTCCAAGGTGCAACTTTAAGCATGACCATCTCTCCAATTTCAAATTCTATATCTTTTCTTTTAATGTCAGCGTAGCTCTTTTGTCGACTTTGGGCAGTTTTCAACCGTTGTTGAATTTGGATGATCTTCTCGGTAGTTTCTTGTATAATCTCCGGACCCGTAATCTGTCTATCCCCCACTTCACTCCAACAAATCGGAGACCTGCACTTTCTACCATAAAGTGCTTCAAACGGCGCCATCTCAATGCTTGAATGGTAGCTGTTGTTGTAGGAAAATTCTGCTAACGGTAGATGTCGATCCCAACTGTTTTCGAAATCAATAACACATGCTCGTAGCATGTCTTCAAGCGTTTGTATCGTCCTTTCGCTCTGCCCATCAGTTTGTGGATGATAGGCAGTACTCATGTCTAGACGAGTTCCTAATGCTTGCTGTAATGTCTGCCAGAATCTTGAAATAAATCTGCCATCCCTATCAGAGATAATAGAGATTGGTATTCCATGTCTGGAGACGACTTCCTTCAAATACAGTCGTGCTAACTTCTCCATCTTGTCATCTTCTCTTATTGGCAGAAAGTGTGCTGATTTGGTGAGACGATCAACTATTACCCAAATAGTATCAAAACCACTTGCAGTCCTTGGCAATTTAGTGATGAAATCCATGGTAATGTTTTCCCATTTCCATTCTGGGATTTCGGGTTGTTGAAGTAGACCTGATGGTTTCTGATACTCAGCTTTGACCTTAGAACACGTCAAACATTCTCCTACATATTTAGCAACATCGGCTTTCATACCCGGCCACCAAAAATGTTTCTTGAGATCCTTGTACATCTTCCCCGTTCCAGGATGTATTGAGTATCTGGTTTTATGAGCTTCTCTAAGTACCATTTCTCTCATATCTCCAAATCTTGGTACCCAAATCCTTTCAGCCCTATACCGGGTTCCGTCTTCCCGAATATTAAGATGCTTCTCTGATCCTTTGGGTATTTCATCCTTTAAATTTCCTTCTTTTAAAACTCCTTGTTGCGCCTCTTTTATTTGAGTAGTAAGGTTATTATGAATCATTATATTCATAGATTTTACTCGAATGGGTTCTCTGTCCTTCCTGCTCAAGGCATCGGCTACCACATTTGCCTTTCCCGGGTGGTAACGAATCTCAAAGTCGTAATCATTCAATAATTCAATCCACCTACGCTGCCTCATATTCAGTTGTTTCTGATTAAATATGTGTTGAAGACTTTTGTGGTCGGTATATATAATACTTTTGACCCCATATAAGTAGTGCCTCCAAGTATTTAATGCAAAAACAACCGCGCCTAATTCCAAATCATGCGTCGTATAATTTTGTTCGTGAATCTTCAATTGTCTAGACGCATAAGCAATCACCTTCGTTCGTTGCATTAATACACAACCGAGACCTTGCTTTGATGCGTCACAATAAATCACAAAATCATCATTCCCTTCAGGCAATGACAATATAGGTGCCGTAGTTAGCTTTTTCTTCAATAACTGAAACGCTTTCTCTTGTTCATCATTCCATTCAAATTTCTTCCCTTTATGCGTTAATGCAGTCAAGGGTTTTGCTATTCTGGAAAAGTCTTGGATGAATCTTCTGTAGTAACCAGCTAGTCCTAAAAACTGGCGTATGTGTTTCGGAGTTTTCGGGGTTTCCCACTTTTCAACAGTTTCTATCTTTGCCGGATCCACCTTAATACCTTCTTTGTTCACTATGTGACCGAGGAATTGAACTTCTTCCAACCAAAATGCACACTTTGAAAACTTAGCGTACAATTCTTCCTTCCTCAATACTTCTAACACCTTTCTCAAATGTTCACCGTGTTCTTGGTCATTCTTTGAGTAAATAAGTATGTCATCAATGAAAACAATGACAAACTTATCAAGGTATGGTCCACACACTCGGTTCATAAGGTCCATGAACACAGCTGGTGCATTAGTTAAACCAAACGGCATGACCATAAACTCGTAATGACCGTAACGTGTTCTGAAAGCAGTCTTTGGAATATCATCTTCTTTCACCCGCATTTGATGATACCCGGAACGTAAGTCAATCTTTGAATAAACAGACGAGCCTTGTAGTTGATCAAATAAGTCGTCGATTCTCGGTAGTGGGTAGCGGTTCTTGATGGTAAGTTTGTTCAACTCTCGGTAGTCGATACACAACCTGAATGTACCATCTTTCTTCTTGACAAACAAAACAGGAGCTCCCCACGGTGATGTGCTTGGTCGAATGAAACCACGCTCTAAAAGTTCTTGTAATTGGCTTTGCAGTTCTTTCATCTCGCTGGGTGCGAGTCTGTAAGGAGCACGAGCTATTGGTGCAGCTCCTGGTACAAGATCTATTTGAAATTCAACGGATCGCTGTGGGGGTAATCCCGGTAATTCTTTCGGAAATACATCGGGAAATTCTTTTGCAATGGGAACATCATTGATGCTCTTTTCTTCAGTTTGTACTTTCTCGACGTGTGCTAGAACAGCATAGCAACCTTTTCTTATTAGTTTTTGTGCCTTCAAATTACTAATAAGATGTAGCTTCGTGTTGCCCTTTTCTCCGTACACCATTAAGGGTTTTCCTTTTTCTCGTATAATGCGAATTGCATTTTTGTAACAAACGATCTCTGCTTTCACTTCTTTCAACCAGTCCATACCGATTATCACATCAAAACTCCCTAACTCTACTGGTATCAAATCAATCTTAAATGTTTCGCTAACCAGTTTAATTTCTCGATTCCGACATATATTATCTGCTGAAATTAATTTACCATTTGCTAATTCGAGTAAAAATTTACTATCCAAAGGCGTCAATGGACAACTTAATTTAGCACAAAAATCTCTACTCATATAGCTTCTATCCGCACCCGAATCAAATAAAACGTAAGCAGATTTATTGTCAATAAGAAACGTACCCGTAACAAGCTCCGGGTCTTCCTGTGCCTCTGCTGCATTAATATTGAAAACTCTTCCGCGGCCTTGTCCATTCGTGTTCTCCTGGTTCGGGCAATTTCTAATAATGTGGCCCGGTTTTCCACATTTATAACAAACTACATTGGCATAACTTGCTCCGACACTACTTGCTCCGCCATTACTTGTTCCGACGCCATTTGTTCCTTTCGTTCTGTTAACCCCTGGTCCGTAGACATCACACTTCGCCGCGCTATGACCATTTCTTTTACACTTGTTGCAAAATTTGGTGCAGAACCCCGAGTGATACTTTTCACACCTTTGGCATAGCTGCTTCTGATTGTTGTTGTTGTTGCGGTTATTATTGTTGTTAAGATGATTGTTGTGGTTGCTGTTGTTGTTGTTGTTGTTGTTGTTGTTGGGCCGTTTGTTGTAGTTGCGATTGATGTTGCGATTGTTAGGATAGTTGTTGCGATTATTGTTATAATTGCTGTTGTTATTGTATTGGTGATTCTTATCACCGTTTTCCTCCCACTTTCTTTTGACTTGCTTCACATTGGCCTCTTCAGCAGTCTGTTCTTTAATTCTTTCTTCAATCTGGTTCACTAGTTTGTGAGCCATTCTACATGCCTGTTGTATGGAGGCGGGCTCGTGTGAACTTATATCTTCTTGGATTCTTTCTGGTAATCCTTTCACAAACGCGTCGATCTTCTCTTCCTCATCTTCGAATGCTCCCGGACACAATAGGCACAATTCTGTGAATCGTCTTTCATACGTGGTAATATCAAATCCTTGGGTTCGTAACCCTCTAAGTTCTGTCTTGAGCTTATTGACCTCAGTTCTGGGACGGTACTTCTCGTTCATCAAGTGCTTGAATGCTGACCACGGTAGTGCGTACGCATCATCTTGTCCCACTTGCTCTAGATAGGTATTCCACCATGTTAACGAAGAACCTGTAAAGGTATGCGTAGCGTACTTCACTTTGTCCTCTTCAGTACACTTACTTATGGCAAACACCGATTCGACCTTCTCGGTCCACCGTTTCAATCCGATCGGTCCTTCGGTTCCATTAAATTCCAAAGGTTTGCAGGCAGTGAATTCTTTGTAGGTGCATCCTACACGATTTCCTGTACTGCCAGATCCAAGGTTATTGTTGGTATATAGCGCAGCCTGTACTGCAGCTATGTTTGAAGCTAGAAAAGTACGGAATTCCTCTTCATTCATATTCACGGTGTGTCGAGTAGTCGGTGCCATTTCCTTCAAAATAGTTAAATGGAACAAGTTAATCATACAGAATATTAAGAGTAGTTAATAGTATTTCGTAGCATAATATGAACTCATTTATAAAAGCTTTTTCTTCATATTAGCGTTTTATAAGTTTAAATTCGGGTAGTACCTACCCGTTAAGTTCATACTTAGTAGCTAATATACAATTCAACTACTACAATTCTATATGAAAAACTGATTGTAATAATATTTCGCGTTCAAACTTTTACACAATATTTTACAAACTTACAATACCGCTTATTTTACATATAGCATGAAATATAGCACACAATAAATTTGATACAAGATGGTTGTGAAGATAATTCTAGCTAGTACACAAGTCGTTCAGCAAAGGCAATAAAGACACGTAATTCATACGTCCAGAAACAAGTCATGCATTCTGGTTTTACTAGGATTACTTCCCATCCTTGGTCTTGTGGAACATAACCGTTATGGCCGTTGATAAGACAGCGTGTTGTAACGTCGTCAAAGGGACGAGGGTTACGTAATGACCAACAGTCTCGTAATAACCTAAAAACCTCATTTCTTACCCCAATTACCGACTCCGTCACTTGAGGGAACGTTTTGTTTAATAGTTGTAGCCCGATGTTCTTGTTCTCACTTTGGTGAGAAGCGAACATTACTAACCCGTAAGCATAACATGCTTCTTTATGTTGCATGTTAGCCGCTTTTTCTAAATCACGAAGTCCTATATTTGGATATACTGAGTCAAAATAATTTCTTAACCCGTTGCGTAAAATAGCATTTGGGTTCCCCGCAATATATGCGTCAAAGTAAACACATCGTAACTTATGGATTTCCCAATGTGATATCCCCCATCTTCCGAACGAAAGCCTTTTATAAACCAAATCATTCTTGGAACGTTCTTCGAATGTCTTACAAACTGATCTCGCCTTAAATAGTTGTGCCGAGGAATTCTGACCGACTCTAGACAAGATTTCATCAATCATGTCTCCGGGTAGGTCTCTTAAAATATTGGGTTGTCTATCCATTTTGTGTTTTTATACTGTAAAATAGACAAGAGTTAGATTCATAAAAAAAATACTTATTAATACAAGCAATTTTTACATATATCATAAAGCATAAGCACACTATATTACATATATTACACCACACGAATACAACTATCTTATTCCGACTCGCTTGTTTCTTCTTCTTTGGTTTTGGTTCGTTTTCCCAAGTTTCTAGGGATATATGATGTTCCCCTAATACGAGCCGTTATTTTCCACATTGGTTTAGAAAAACCTGGTGGTTTAGAGGTTCCCGGGTCATTGTTACAACTTAAGGACTTCGGGGGTTGACGATACATATAAAGTTCATCGGGGTTGGAATTAGATTTCTCTATTTTTATGCCCTTTCCCTTATTATTTTCTTTTGCCTTTTTAAATTCAGTTGGGGTAATTTCTATAACATCATCGGAATTCTCGTCGGAATCCGATTCATCGGAGAATTGGTAATCCTCCCAATATTTTGCTTCCTTAGCGGAAACACCATTGACCATAATTAACCTTGGTCGGTTGGTTGAGGATTTTCTTTTACTTAACCGTTTTATTATTTCCCCCACCGGTTCTATTTCTTCATCCGGTTCCGATTCTTCTTCCGATTCCGATTCTTCTTCTGGTTCCGACTCTTCTTCCGGTTCCTCTTCGGGAACTTGTGAATCAGTCCACGAATCATTCCAATTTACATTTGACTCTTCATTATTATTAGGTGAGTCAATGGGACTTGTTCTAGAGGTAGACATCTATCACATAATATCAAACGCGTTAAGAGTTCAATATATCACATAATATTCACATGTTAAAAATATATAGTTTCCAACAAAATTTGTTAAGCAATCATTTTTCAATTAAACACGGTCGAAGTCCAGACTCACTAATGCATCCTAACAAACTACATAAGACACACTAATGCAAAATTCTGGTTCTCTAAGACCAACGCTCTGATACCAACTGAAATGTCCCGTTCTTATTGATTAAAAACGTTCCATATTAATTGATTTCGTTGCGAGGTTTTGACCTCTATATGAGACGTTTTTCAAAGACTGCATTCATTTTAAAACAAACCATAACCTTTATTTCATCAATAAAGGTTTAAAAGTTTTACGTAGATTATCAAATAATGATAATCTAAAATATCCTGTTTACACACGACCATTACATAATGGTTTACAATACAAATATGTTACAACAAAATAAGTTTCTTGAATGCAGTTTTTACACAATATCATACAAGCATGGACTCCAAATCTCGTCCTTATTTAAGTATGCGACAGCGGAAGCTCTTAATAATCACCTGAGAATAAACATGCTTTAAAACGTCAACAAAAATGTTGGTGAGTTATAGGTTTAACCTATATATATCAAATCATAATAATAGACCACAAGATTTCAAATTTCAATACATATCCCATACATAGAGATAAAAATCATTCATATGGTGAACACCTGGTAACCGACATTAACAAGATGCATATATATAAGAATATCCCCATCATTCCGGGACACCCTTCGGATATGATATAAATTTCGAAGTACTAAAGCATCCGGTACTTTGGATGGGGTTTGTTAGGCCCAATAGATCTATCTTTAGGATTCGCGTCAATTAGGGTGTCTGTTCCCTAATTCTTAGATTACCAGACTTAATAAAAAGGGCATATTCGATTAGATAATCCAACCATAGAATGTAGTTTCGATTACTTGTGTCTATTTCGTAAAGCATTTATAAAATCTGCATGTATTCTCATCCCAAAAATATTAGATTTTAAAAGTGGGACTATAACTCACTTTCACAGATTTTTACTTCGTCGAGAAGTAAGACTTGGCCACTGTTGATTCACGAACCTATAACAATATATACATATATATTAAAGTATGTTCAAAATATATTTACAACACTTTTAATATATTTTGATGTTTTAAGTTTATTAAGTCAGCTGTCCTCGTTAGTAACCTACAACTAGTTGTCCACAGTTAGATGTACAGAAATAAATCAATAAATATTATCTTGAATCAATCCACGACCCAGTGTATACGTATCTCAGTATTGATCACAACTCAAACTATATATATTTTGGAATCAACCTCAACCCTGTATAGCTAACTCCAACATTCACATATAGAGTGTCTATGGTTGTTCCGAAATATATATAGATGTGTCGACATGATAGGTCGAAACATTGTATACGTGTCTATGGTATCTCAAGATTACATAATATACAATACAAGTTGATTAAGTTATGGTTGGAATAGATTTGTTACCAATTTTCACGTAGCTAAAATGAGAAAAATTATCCAATCTTGTTTTACCCATAACTTCTTCATTTTAAATCCGTTTTGAATGAATCAAATTGCTATGGTTTCATATTGAACTGTATTTTATGAATCTAAACAGAAAAAGTATAGGTTTATAGTCGGAAAAATAAGTTACAAGTCGTTTTTGTAAAGGTAGTCATTTCAGTCGAAAGAACGACGTCTAGATGACCATTTTAGAAAACATACTTCCACTTTGAGTTTAACCATAATTTTTGGATATAGTTTCATGTTCATAATAAAAATCATTTTCTCAGAATAACAACTTTTAAATCAAAGTTTATCATAGTTTTTAATTAACTAACCCAAAACAGCCCGCGGTGTTACTACGACGGCGTAAATCCGGTTTTACGGTGTTTTTCGTGTTTCCAGGTTTTAAATCATTAAGTTAGCATATCATATAGATATAGAACATGTGTTTAGTTAATTTTAAAAGTCAAGTTAGAAGGATTAACTTTTGTTTGCGAACAAGTTTAGAATTAACTAAACTATGTTCTAGTGATTATGAGTTTAAACCTTCGAATAAGATAGTTTTATATATATGAATCGAATGATGTTATGAACATCATTACTACCTCAAGTTTAGTAGGTAAACCTACTGGAAGTGACAAGAAATGATCTAGCTTCAAAGGATCTTGGATGGCTTGAAAGTTCTTGAAGTAGGATCATGACACAAAAACAAGTTCAAGTAAGATTTTTGCTCGAATTAAGATAGTTTATAGTTATAGAAATTGAATCAAAGTTTGAATATGAATATTACCTTGAATAAGAAAGATAACCTACTGTATATAACAAAGGTTTCTTGATCTTAGATGATTACTTGGAATGGATTAGAAAGCTTGGAAGTAAATTAGTAAACTTGAAGGGATTTTTGAAGTATTCTTGAAGTGTTCTTCCTATGATGATTATAGCTTGATTCTTGAAGTGATTTTTGATGAAGATGATGATTAACTACTGGAAAAATACGTTCATAATAGTGTGGGTGTGTTGAGAGAGAATTAGAAAGAGATTTGGAAGTGAAATGGAGTGAATGATGAGTGTTAATTGGTGAGTGGTGAGTGGGGTTAAAAGGAGTTCTAGTTAGTTGACTAGCTCATGGTAGAAGTTAAAATTGATTAGTCATACATGACATAATCAAGAGTGGAATCCCATGCTAGTTCCTATTGGTATATACCCATAGTAAGTACGTTTTGAAGCTGTGTATAATACGGGTAAGAATACGACTAGAATTCTTGATGAAAGAAAAGAATGGGAAAGTAACTGTAACCATTTTCGTTAAATATGAGTGTTTTGATATATGTCTTGAAGTCTTCCAAAAGTATTTTAATACATCTAAATACACTACATGTATATACATTTTAACGGAGTCGTTAAGTCATCGTTAGTCGTTACATGTAAGTGTTGTTTTGAAACCTTTAAGTTAACGATCTCAATTAATGTTGTTAACCCATTGTTTATTATATCTAATGAGATGTTAAATTATTATATTATCATGATATTATGATATATTAATATATCTTAATATGATATATATACATTTAAATGTCGTTACAACGATAATCGTTACATATATGTCTCGTTTCGAAATCCTTAAGTTAGTAGTCTTGTTTATATGTATATAACTCATTGTTAATATACTTATGGAGATACTTACTTATCATAATCTCATGTTAACCATATGTATATCCATATATATATCATCAAGTCGTTTTTACAAGTTTTAACGTTCGTGAATCGCCGGTCAACTTGGGTGGTCAATTGTCTATATGAAACATATTTCAATTAATCAAGTCTTAACAAGTTTGATTGCTTAACATGTTGGAAACATTTAATCATGTAAATATCAATCTCAATTAATATATATAAACATGGAAAAGTTCGGGTCACTACATTGATGATTACAAAGATGTTATAAATCAGTTCCTAAAGCTCCACAAACCAATTTCAAGCTTGGATCAAGTTAGGGTTTCAAGAGTGAAGGAGATTAGGTACGGTTTTTGGTTTAGAAGCTTCAAGAAAATGGAAAGAGTGAAGCAGATTACACTCTAAATGGGTTATTAAAACCTATACTCCACAACACACGGGTATTTATCAGTTATCTGATATCTTTCGTACTTCGTTAGGAGGTCCTAACGGAGTCCAAATTAAACAAGCGGACCTGTTCTGTGACTCTTGTCACAAACTGGTCTTAACCAAACAATCAGATAATCAAAACATACAACTATTAAAATTACTTTTAATAACACTTAAGGGCAAAATAGTCTATTTCAACTAGGCCCAAAACGCGGACGTTACAGAAAATAATTAAAATAAAAATAAAGAAAATAAAAGGATAAGCAAGGGGTGCCTCCCAAGAGCGCTTTGTTTATCAAGTCGTTACAGCTCGACTTTTCTTTGCCAGATCTTCAGAATGGATCAAAGAAGAAGAGGTGCTCCTCCTTATCGTGGTGTTCTAGATAAGCTTTTAGCCGGTGGCCGTTGACTTTGAAGTTGCTAGTAGGTCCTTCTAATTCCACGGCTCCGTGTGGAAAAGCATGTATAACTTTGTATGACCCACTCCATCTTGATCTAAATTTTCCAGCGAACTTCTTGAATCGAGAATTAAAGAGCAGAACTTTATCTCCAGTAGCGAACTTTGTAGGGATCAATTTTCCATCATGTGTCAGCTTCGTTCATTCCTTGTAGATATAAGACGTTTTGTACGCTTGGTCTCTTAATTTAGCAAGTTCATTCATCTGCATCTTCCGATGCTTAGCGGTTACAGAGGGGTCGAGGTTGCAGGTCTTAAGTGCCCAGAGAGCTTTATATTCTAGTTCCAGCGGAAGGTGACAGACTTTTTCATAGATCATGCAGTAGGGTGTAGTTCCTAGAGGATCCTTGTAAGCAGTCCGGAATGCCCACAGAGCATCGTCTAGTTTCTCGGCCCATTTATTTCCATGATGGCCGACAGTGCGTTCTAGAATTCTCTTGAGTGCTCTGTTGGTGACCTCGGCTTGTCCGTTAGTTTGTGGATGATAGGCAGTGGACATTTTGTGGGTAACTCCGTAATGTTGCATCACCTTCATAAATTGGGTATTGCATAAGTGTTTGCCTCTATCACTTATTATAGCGCGGGGAGCTCCAAATCGGCAGAAAAGTCTCTTCAGGAAGTTGGTGACGACCTTGGCATCATTGGTTGAAAATGCTTGGGCTTCGACCCATCTGGAGACTTTGGTAATCATCTACTGCTACGAGGACATATTCTTTCCGATTAGACTTTGGTAATGGCCCCATGAAGTCTAATCCCCATATATCGAAGATCTCGCAAGCTTGGATATTAGTTCGAGGCATCTCATTCTTCATAGAGATAATACATTGCCTTTGGCATGCGTCGTAACGCTTTACAAGCTCTTGCGCATCTCGGAATATAGACGGCCAATAAAATCATGATTCGTAGACTTTTCTTGCAGTTAAGTTTGATCCATGATGACCTCCAGTTGATCCGTGGTGACATTGGTGAAGAATTCCTACTGATTGTTTTTCATCTACGCACCTCCTGATTATCTGATCAGGGCAAATTCTAAACAGGTAAGGGTCTTCCCAGTAGTAGTACTTGGCATCCCTGAAGAACTTCCTTCTTCGGAATGTGCTCATTCCCTTTTACACTACTCCAGCAACTACGTAGTTGGCTATGTCGGTATACTATGGAGTATCAGTAAATTGCGATCCTATGTGAGCTTGTCCTAAACTTATAAGCTATTCTTCCAGAAATTTATCTCTGATATCTTGTTCAGCGAGTTGTTCCATCGTTGGGTTCTCCAAATGACTGAGATGGTCTGCTGCGATGTTCTTTACTCCTTTCTTATCTTTGATTTCAATATCGAATTCCTGAAGGAGTAAGATCCATCGTAGGAGTCTTGGTTTAGCGTCTTGCTTAGTGAATAGATATTTAAGGGTTGAATGATCTGTATAAACCATAGTGTTAGACCGGATGAGATAGGAACGGAATTTGTCGAAGGCAAATACTACAACTAGCAGCTCCTTTTCCGTGGTAGTGTAATTCTCTTGAGATCCGGTTATGGTTCTGATGGCGTAATAGATTGGATGAAAGTGCTTATCTGTCCGTTGTCCGAGTACAACTCCAACTGTGAAGTCACTCGCATCACACATGATTTCGAATGGTAAACTCCAATCAGGAGCTATCATGATGGGTACATGTGTTAGCTGTTCCTTCAGATAGTTGAATGCTTTAATACATTCTTCATCAAAGACAAACAAAACTTCCTTTCCGAGGAGATGAGTGATAGGTCATGTGACCTTTGAGAAATCTTTAATGAAACATCGGTAAAAACCGACGTGTCCAAGGAAACTCCTTACCGCTTTTACTGTGGTAGGTTCTGGAAGTTTGGTTATGGTCTCAATCTTAGCCTTATCAACTTCTATTCCTGCTTTTGAAATCTTATGTCCTAAAACTATCCCTTCTTTAACCATGAAGTGACATTTTTCCCAATTCAGAACTAAATTTGAATCTTCACACCGGGTGAGCATCTTGTCAAGGTTAGAAAGGCACAAATCAAAGGTACTACCAAAAATTGAGAAGTCATCTATTAAGACTTCCATACAACGTTCAATCATGTCGGGAAATATTGCTACCATGCATCGCTGGAATGTAGCTGGTGCATTGCGTAACCCAAAGGGCATGCGTCGATAGGCAAATGTTCCATAAGGACAGGTGAAGGTTGTCTTCTCTTGGTCCTTTGGATCGAGGGGAATCTGAAAGTAGCCAAAAAAATGGTCAAGGAAACAGTAGTACTCATTTCCTGATAGACGTTCCAACATTTGATCGATGAAAGGTAATGGAAAATGATCTTTTCTGGTTACATCGTTTAGTTTACAATAATCTATGCAGACCCTTCAACCGGTGACCTCCCATGTTAGAATAAGCTCATTATTCTCATTTTGAATTACGGTTATCCCTCCCTTCTTGGGTACCACTTGAACATGACTGACCCATGGTGAATCAGAAATGGGATAGATTAGACCGGCGTCCAGAAGTTTGATTACTTCTTTCTTGACGACTTCTTGAATCATAGAATTGACCCTTCTTTGCCTCTGAACCGATGGTTTGAAATCATCTTCCATGAAGATCTTATGGGTGCAATAGTTGTGGCTGATCCCTTTTATGTCGGAGATCTTCCAAGCAATTGCCTTCTTATGTGATTTCAAAACTTGAATCAATTTCGCCTTCTCTTGTGGCGTGAGGTTTTTCGAGATGATTATGGGGAGTTGTGATTCTCCTTCTAAGAATGCATACTCTAGATTGTCGGGTAACTTCTTTAATTCCAATTCCGGAGGTTCCTCGATAGATGGCTTCATTCTAGCTATCTCCTTTCGGTCTAACGAGTCATATCTCTCCTAGAATTCTGATTCTTCAGTAGTGGTCACTGATGCTATATGTTCTTCATTTTTGGAAATTGTCCTTCTTAATGCTTCTTCTTCAGAAACGTCTTCCTTAGTTTCGAAGGTTAGTTCAGGAATTTCAACACAGTCCTCTTTTGACTTGAGTTCCTGAAATACATGAATGAAATATGTTTCTTCATTCGGTCTTCTCCTTAACAGAGGTAGGGGAATGCCTTGTCCTAGCGGTGCTATTAAGATAGTCTTACCAAGGAAATTACTTTTAGAGAGGGGAGATTTGTTTTGACTAAAGTTTATGGCTGAATGGATGTCGAGATTTTCTTCAGGAGGTGTAAAAAACATATCCTTAAAAATTTGATCTTGACTACATATAGTCATGGTTTCTTCCAGGTATTCATTGACGAGTTCTTGAAAAGAATCAGAGAAATTCATATCGTCTTCGCGCGGATGGTTTATGAGACGGTTAACATTGAATGTGATTTCTTCTCCTCCAACTCTTAATTTCAATGATTTCTCGTGCACATCAATTACGGCCTTGGCAGTATTCAGGAATGGTCTACCAAGAATGAGTGGAACCTTCGTGTCTTCCTCAATATCCATAATGACGAAATCAACGGGAAATGTGAACTTATCCATTCTGACTAGGACATCTTCAGCTATTCCTCGGGGAATCTTAACTGATCTATCTGCGAGTTGGATAGTCATTCTGGTAGGTCTTAAGTCATTTAATCCTAGCTTGTTGAATAATGAATTGGGCATTAGGTTTACACTGGCTCCTAAGTCTGCTAACGCATTGCTAATCTGGACATCTTGTAGGTAGCAAGGTACCGTAAATCTTCCTGTATCTCCTAACTTAGGGGGAATACCATGTTGTAACACCAATGAGCATTCTTCAATTAAGGGCAAGCTAACTGTCTCTCTTAATCTCTCTTTGTTTGAAAGTAGTTCTTTGAAAAATTTAGCGCAATTTGGCATTTCTACTAAAGCATCTACTAGTCGTACATTCAAATGCAAATTCTTGAAAATATCCCAATACTTAGCGAATTGTGCTTCTAGTTTTTCCTTCCTAAGCCTACCTGGGAAAGGTATGCGGGTGCACGGAATAATTTCCGGGGCCTTAGGAGAGATAGGTTCCGGTGGATTGACAAATGGGTCAATTGATACAGGTTCCTTATCGAAAAAATCTTGCATGGGTATATTAACAGTTGTTTCTTTTCCACCTCTAATGATTACTAGTGCATCAAACTCACTACACTCTATATCAATTTTAGTGGTTAAACGTTTGAGTGTAAGCTGAAAGTTAGTTATTAATTCTTCAAAAGTCTTTATCAAAGTGTCGAACTTATTTTGACATTCTATGACTTGAAGGTTTATCATGTATTGCTTTTTCATAAATTCAACTAATATTTCCTTAGAAGGGAGAGTAGGTTTGTGTACTGGAAAGATTATATTATGATCCGAGCTATTTTGCTGTTTATGTGCCCATCTAGGGTAACGATACCTTAGATTGGTTCTAGTAGCATCGAAGTTTTTAGGAGTTGGCAAATTTTGAAGAGTGAGGGTGAGATCTTGTAACCTGGTTTCCAGCATTTTTATCATATGAGCGAAGACGTCATCCTTCTCAGTAGCTTCATTGCTCCAATCTTCCTGTTGTACAGCTATCGTGTCCAAGAGATTCTTATATCGGCTAAAAAGTCACGTTTTTACCCCCGATATTGAGTCCCAAAAGCATAAGGTTCAAAACTTTGTCAGCAAAATAATCGCTTTTTCAATTAAATTTGTAGATAAAGTAATTACGAAGACGATTCAAAAAGAATCAAGAGAATCGGAGCTAAAACGACGATTCTAGAGCGAAAACGGTGAAAGACAAGAAATCAAGTTACGACCCAGTAAAATCAGCTGACCAGGCAAGCCAAACATCCTACCAAACGGCCTTCCAAATGGCCTGCTAAACAGCTTGCCTGGCTTGCAAACGGCCTGCCACACGCCCAAGTTAAACGTCCTCTGCAAACGGGCTGGCCTGGCAAACGGCCTCTGCAAACGGCCTGCCAAATGGCCTGCCAGCCGTTTGCAGGGAAATTTCAAGTCTATTTAAAGGCTTTTTGTCATCCAATTTCAACACACCTCTCCTCACTCTCTCACTACAATACACTTTCTCTCACTAGAGCTTTCAAGGCCTTCTCGCCTCTGAGCGGGAAATTAAATATCCGGAGGCGAACGCCGAAGATTGTAATAAGAGCGGTCTAGAGGATGTCAGCACTTGTAATGGTCCAGATCTCGTCTGTAAACGGTGAACGCTTTCCTTAATTTAATGAAGTTATCTTGTTATCTTAAGTTGCTTTCATCTTGCATGCCTATCTATCTGTTACAAATATTTATTTTATGTTGAATAATTTATCTGAAACTTATCCTACTGTTATGCTGAAACCTTGACGGTTTAGAAGTTTAATTTATGGATCACCCTTTCCGCTTATTCACGTGGCTATAACCTAGTATTAGGACCTGATCAACCCTAGGATATAAGGTACGTAGTTATGTGTGCTTAACGTCACAATAGGGATATAGTACCTACGTACGAATAACCATTTATTCGTCAAGAAGAGCTGCCCATTTAGGTTGTGATTAGAGTAGGCAATATAGAGTTCAGTGAACACTGGCTTGGTTAGAAGCATGATTCGCATCAGAAGCAATGTTCTTGAGATGTTGTAAGATGATCCAGGGTTGAGTAAGTGATCACAAATGAGAGACTTCTAGTCCAATTAGCAGTACCTTAGAATATCTAAGATTGAACATCTGTTAATGTTAAGGCATAGCGTAGTATTAAGTGGTGGAATATTGCTTTAGTTAGACCAACTAGGATTAAGAAAAGCTGAGACTTTCCTTTAGGGATATACCACTTTGTTCATGTACCTTGGATTCTATCCATAAGGTCGTTTAAACCATATAAGGTTAACGTTGGGAGTAGGGATATCCGTCTTAGCCAGAATCTTCAAAGCCTAAACTCTTAGTGACAAATCAGTTAGGTTCATAGCCCAGTTGATTGAGGTTAAGTGTTTATTCTAGGAAGTTAAACTCTTGTGATAGTTCCCCATCAGAATTCTATTCTCCATACCTATCTATCTTTATCTTTACAATTAAATTATAGTATTATTAGTTAACCTTAATCTATCACCTCTTGTCACTAGGGTTAACTATATAGGCACTTTTGTCCCACATTACTGAGCAAACATACATAAATACGAACCTGAGTTATATTTACCACTTACTCGTTAAAAGGAAGACAAGTATGTGAGTTATAGCTAGGAAACCCCAGCTAAATATAAATGATAAAACCGTTACTCTCTTTTGGTAGCCAAGTCTGACATGTTGCGACCTAACGACACCGCACAAATAAAACCGTCCGTTTTGGCCATATCAGATTCCATGCTTCGGCTGATGTTCGGGACATAAAATTGCCTTGCGAGGCCATGTCTATGAGAGACTTATCATCCTTGGTCAAACCATTGTAAAGCGTACAGATTATTATGTCTGCCTGACTTAGCGAATGATTCAGACATCTTTTAAGCATCATCTTTATTCTATTCCATGCTAGACACAATGACTCGTTTTTTTTTTAAAAGTTTGTGATGTCATTTCTTAAACAGGTTTGTAGGGAGGGTGGATAAAATTTGTTTAGAAATTTGGTGGCTAGTTCCTCCCATGAATGTATTGAATTCGGGTTAAGTTCATCAAACCATGCCAAAGCTTGTGTAGAAAGTGAATATTTAAAAAGATGAAGTTTCAAAATATTTTTCTCATTTTCTTCCTTCTTAAAAGAGTCAACCAGACTGATAAATTTGTTTAAGTTAAAGTTTAGATCGTCAGTCGGTAATCCTTGAAATTTACAGATCATACTGACTAGTTTTATCATGTGTGAGCTGATTTCAGGAATTCCTTCGGTTCCTAAGGTGATTGGTCCTTCTCTTCCCTCTAAGCATGACTTATGCATAGAAGCAAGGGTATTTTGTTGTTCCATTTATTTTTTTTTAATTTTCTGTTTAAAAAGACTTAAAAATAACTTTTAAAAAATATTAATTGACTAAAAGGATCGATAATTTAATAAAAATAATTATTCTTGAAATTTAGTCGCTAACCTTATCGGATATCTTAACTGATAGGATTTCTTACAGATTACTTCGTATCTAGGTGGCCAGGCCAACTACGGAGAGGCAGGATCCTTTTGGTTCCAATATAATTGGAGACTGTTCAGAAAATCCAACAACCAAGTCCGTGTACAATTGTCTTTCTTAGACACCACCAAACAATACTTTTGTCTATTCAAAATCTTTCTCAATCAAAATATTCGATCCCCGGCAGCGGCGCCAGAAAACTCGTTACTACTATGATATGGCAGAAACGGACGGTTTTATTCGTGCGGTGTCGTTAGGCCGCAGGACATCAGATTCAGTTGATCAGGGTAGCACACAGTGGTTTTGTTTATTTCTATTATGCGGGGCCTAAATTTACTTTTACTTTCTAAGGTGTAGAAGGTGTAAGTTAACCTAGTGTCGTATTTTTTAATAGATCAACGAATGGAAAATCAAGTGGATAATTGTCTTTTATTTAAATTACCTAGATAAAGGATAGTAGTTGGTTTAAGCTAAAAGTCCTAAGTGTAAAAAAGTAAATAAGTGGAAGGATA
The DNA here is from genome assembly GCF_046630445.1 of Rutidosis leptorrhynchoides. Classification (NCBI taxonomy): domain Eukaryota; kingdom Viridiplantae; phylum Streptophyta; class Magnoliopsida; order Asterales; family Asteraceae; genus Rutidosis; species Rutidosis leptorrhynchoides. Next base: position 705,668,513 of record NC_092334.1, on the reverse strand, counting down.
TCCGGAGTATGCAGATCGGGGTAATGTTGACCAAGATATTGGTATTGGGTTAGGGAAAGGTAATTATGCTTATGTTAAAGCTATGCTTGGAATGATGTAGATCTGGTTGGATGAGCCAATTACACAGACCTATTTATCTCTGAACTCTAGGAGTTCTCTTTGAGCAGTGAGAATTATGTCACTTAGTTGTATAATTGAAAAGTAGCTATACCTTGGAGGTTATCCTCAGTAAAGTACTAGGTTTATTAGTGAGTTGAGCTCTAATCATATCCCTCGTTATCATTTTAGTTAACTGAATAACAACGTGCCGTATTGATTAAACACTGATCACAAATGGAAGGAGTTCGTCGGTTTAAGTTGGCAAAACCTTACATGAAAACTAACAACCATTTCATCATACTAATGAGATCATAAAAGTTCAAGCATTATACATCATTACAGTTGATATACTGAAAGTGAAGCAGATAGAAACCTAATAAATACCTAAACAGTTGATATGACTTAGTCCTAAGGCAACAATCAAACAAGAACATGCAATAGGTTTGGGTCATATAGTGAAGGCACTAACTAGATCTTAACAGCCCCTAGGAAGTCTCTTTGGAACAGTTAATATGCATACTAGGTCATTCATGTCTCAATTCCTAAGTTCTGTGTTCTAAAAGCACATTAAATGCCCCTCGGGAACTCCGGCCATACCGAGTTCATAGAATCTTCAGATACAGTATAACAGGGATCTTAATCCTATGAAGTAGCTAAGTTCATATAGTGGACAAGTCCTGATCACAACCTAGGTTGGTCAATCCTTAAGATGCTAGCATACAAATCTATTAGACTTACTAATTCAGTATTACGACAGTAATCGTACTAAATTAACATAATTACGCTAATCCAAACTTCTATCATGGCAACATACAGATTAATTAAGCTATCATGGTAATATCAGAACGCATTATTAAATATAAAAAGTAAGAACACATGTTTAATACAAAAGACAAGCGTTTCGGATAAAAACCTAAAAAGGCTGAAGAAATCTGCCCGAGATCGAAGGGACTCGCCGGGATATCCTCCGGAAAATAAAAGCTAAGCTAACTACTACTAAAAACTAACTAAAAGCTTGAAAATATAAAGTGAATTACAAATTGAGTGTGTGTTGAAATGGATGGAGAGAGCCCTTTAAATAGACTTGAAATTTGTCTGCAAACGGCTGGCAGGCTGTTTGGCAAGCCGTTTGGCAGGCCGTTTGCAGGGGCCGTTTGCCAGGCCAGCCCGTTTGCAGGGGCCGTTTAACTTGGGCGTGTGGCAGGCCATTTGTAAGCCAGGCAAGCCGTTTGGTAGGCCCTTTGGTTTGCCTGGTTAGCTGAAATTCACTGGATCGTAACTTGATTTCTTGTCATTCACCGTTTTCGCTCTAGAATCTTCGTTTTAGCTCCGTTTTACTTGATTCTTTTTGCATCGCCTTCGTAATTACTTAATCTACAAAATCAACTAAAAAAGCGATAATTTTTCCAACAAAGTTTGAATCTTTATTATTTTAGGGCTTAATATTGGGGGTAAAAATATGACTTTTTGGCCGATATCACCTCTTCTGTCCCTTCTATACATGGACAGTTCCCACATGTGCACATAAATCACCTACAAACTCATGGTAGGTAACATCACTAATAATCATAGGGCACCCTAATTAGGAATGATATAGATTCAATCTAATCGAGCAACCTGATAACAGCAGTATCACCTACTACTTATAATTACAGCAGTAATAAACATGCATACATAGATTATCAAAATCTTTACTATCATAACAGTGGGTAGTAACTACACTTGTTACTAAATACCAATATCCATAAGGATAGTTCCACTCACTGATTACCAGCAAGAACCTAGTGGTCTAATGTTACTGAGTCTTCTTCATTCCTTATCACCTAAGAACATCATATACTGAGTTAGTATACTTTTTCAATAAATTATAATCATCAATTCATACTATAAACCACATCATATAACTCTACATTCATTATTTGACAAGGCTACATAAATGTCCATACGAAAACAACCCTCATACGCGTGTAAAACAAAGCATACAAGCTATCATATCTTTTTGACCCAAAATAAAGTATGATTTATTGTTTTAAAACCATACCATTGGAAAGTAGACCTCATTACATTTCCGACAATATTTGATTCCTCAAAAACGGAGTTACGGTTTGAAAGTTACGAACAAAACAAGTTTCAGAACATGCTGACAACCTGCAACCGCACGGATGCATCTGCAACAGCACGGATGCACCTGTATCCATACGGATGCACCTGTATCTGTACAGATTCACTTGAATCTGTATAGTTACACCCAAAATGGCCTGGATACAACCCGTATCCATATAAATGCACCCTGTATCCGTACGGATGCTGTTCGTCAGTATCAGGTCACTGTTTTCGTGATTTTTAACCTCAATTCTCGTTTTAGACATGTTTTTGACCCAAAAATCACTCAAAAAACATACATAATTCATATGTAAACTTTTACTAACATCATTTCGACATAAACAACACTTTTAGATCAAGATTTGGCCAAAATGTCATTTGATACAAAACTTTACAAAACAAGGAATTAAGCATAGATTTAAACATGAAATCTATTCATGGTTACCATGTTTATACTATTGAAAACACAGAGATTAAAGACACGAATTTGTTTTCACAAAATTAACAAGAATCAAGAGTTAGGGTTTACGTACAGGGGTGTGTTTGTGAGCGAATGTGTGCGTTTAGGGTTTCCAAAAATTGAAACTATAACAAATACAGAGTATATAAGTCTAAGGGGTTTCTTCATGGTGAGGAAACCTCCTCCATGCCTTACACGAGTATTTACCAGTTATCTAAAACGCAACGTACCTCATTAAGCGGCCCTAACAATGTCCGATTTAAATAAACAAATATGTTTTGTGACCCTGGTCACAAAACGAATTCAACTAAGCACATAATAATTACAAAAATATAATTATTAAAATGAATACTATTAACACACACATGGTCAAATGATCATTTCCGGATAGGCCCAAATTGAGAGTCTTACAGTTTGGTTAAGACCAATTTGTGACAAGGGTCACAGAACAGGTTGAGTTGGCGTTACATCGCCGAAATGCCGAATCTAAAAAAGATGAACTCGCTGGGATTTTTTACGATACCGATGGGCTTTATTATACGGTTTCCGACTAACACAACCGTTTTGTGTAATATTTTTAATTTTTAATGCTTAATATGTAATATTTTTATTGTTTATGATTTTAATTTACAAGTGATGTAACTCGATGATTGCTAGGGTGATACTTGTACGATTTGGTAAGTACTTCGGTTGAAGTAGCGAAGGATAATACGAAACCCTTCGTATGCGCAAGGATAGAGCAAGGTATTGTGATGTGTATATTATGGGACACAAGATGGATGGATCTCTTCTTTCTTTAGCGTGTTGGTTGTATGAGTCTCGGTGAGACAGACTTAACGGTTAACTAAGTCAATGATGAGTGGATAGTATTTTCGTGGGATACTATTATCTCAATGATGTGGTTAGGGAACGGAGTTCTAAGTGGGGGAGTTTATACTCCCGCACGAAGAGGTTTTAGTGAGTTGTTGTAGGATGGAGCCCGTATAGATTCAGTGCTAGTGTTGACACCTACGTTGGTCGATTTTGGTAAGATTACGATTTGGATTAAATTGTACCTATTAATTTGGATTTAAATTATCACCGAGGTGGTAAATATCGTTGAGAGATAATGGATGTGTTCGACGAGCAAGGTGAGATCCCCGGTTAAGGGATGTGCGTGCCGAATTATCTTCTAGAGAATTATTATTGTGCCTATGTGCGATATAGGTGGTTCTTGGCTCGATTGTGATAGCAATGTTCGCGCGTGTGTATAACTCATGTGATGAAATTCCAGGCGGTGTGGAATGATTCTAGGTATGCATATATACTTTTGCTTGTGGTGATTGGTTAGTGTATTCTGTTAGGATTCACTATGGTGTGCGCAGCGCGCGATGCTACACCACTCGTTGATTGAGGCCAAAAGAGCGTGTATGATTGGTGGGTTATGGCCCTTGTCTCGGTCCGCTAACTTCACCTTGGGAGTAGTATTATATCGGCGTGGTATAACATTATCGGAACGGGAGTACCATTCCTGTGTTGTGGTATTTTGGGTGATGAATCGCGTGTGGTGCGGATTCACAATGACATGTGTGGATGCAGTCATTCTATTGGGATAGTGACTCTTGTGTGGTGCTGATTCACTAGGGAGCGTGTATGTTCGGCCAATCCCGATTGTTGTTGCGGTGGAGGTAGTGAGTCGTGTGTGGTGCGGATTCACTAAAGCGCGTGTAGTTTCGGCCAGCCTTCATGATGTTAGATCTGAGAACTATTGATTGTTTTATACTCTGGTGGTTCGGTCGGGAGGACCATGATGTGTGATTAGTGATGCAATAGTCATGTTTTGCTCACGTGTTTTCGGTAGTTGCGTATTAGCCATGTTTGCACACTACAAGAGATGTTAAGTGGTAAGTGTTATCCGTAAGGATTCGCTTTTATTCGGTCTTCATCGTTTGGTTGTCGACCTTATTTTTGGGACGTGGTTACTTTAGCATTGTACTTGGTAAGGGTACGTTAAGGGTTGATATCTCGGTACGAGATTGGTTGAGTTTTCCCGATGTGAGAGATTGAGCGAGTTCTTGTGCTCGGATTCGTGGATTTGGTAGATCGCGGATGACGGTTTAATTTGGAAAGGTGACTCATTGAGAAAGGCCGCCTAGAAGTGTGGTGTAAGGTTTTCGGATTGCGGGAATTATTGTCAACATCAATTGTGGAAGCATGTCGAAGGACCGTAGAGTGTAGGTCCGGATTGGTTAAGTGACTAGGATCACGGGGATGTGATTGAATTTAAGAGAGGGAGAGTTGTTACACCTCGTTTTTCCTTTGGCATGTTGTTTTAGTCGACGTACGAAGTCTGAAGGTGTGTATTCGCTCTTTATTGTGTTTGACTTTAGCCACGTTTGTTTAATCTAGTCATAAAACGAAAGGGCCTGAAAACCAAAAATTACGGCCGCAACTTTTGAGCAGGGTGACATGTTTCTGAAAACAGCCAAGTTACGACAGCAATTTTGGGGATTACGGCAGCAATATTGGGGATTACGGTCGCAATTTTGGGGATTACAACCGTAATATTGGTGCTGGCAGGTTACGAATTTAACCTTAAATTTGGGGATTTTAAGGGGCTAAATGGTCTTTTCACTTAGGGAACGGTTTGTAGACCACAAATGCAGATCCAACCTTATCTCTATCTCATTTTACACCCACACAAACACTCTCAACCATTTCTAGAGAGAGGAAGAAACTTTAGAGAGAGAGAGAGCTCCATTTGAGGAAGAAGAAGAGTGAATCGGGTCAAGTCGCAAGAGTTAATGTTGTTCACCTCGTTCACGGCTACTGATAGTTAAAGCTAAGGGGTATAAAATACTATTAATTTTTAGCTGGAAATACTATTAAATACGATACAATTTTACACAAGATATTTATTTATTTAGAGAATGGATATACTTAAACCTTGCTACAACACTTATAGGCAGTGCACCTAATCGTACAGTAGTGTAGTTTTTAGTAAGTCCGGTTCGTTCCACAGGGAAAATCTTTAAACAAAGCTTAACGCTATATTAGTTTACTTTTATAAAAATACAAATATATATATATAAGTAATATTATTATTATAGATGGGGGTTTTTACTGTTTAATTACCGGTTTATAGATTTTAAAACTTTAGTCGCAGTTAAAACCAAATGTAAAATAATAAATAAATACAAGACTTAATTTAAAGCGTAAAGTAAATAACGATAATGAAATTGCGAATAATAAAAGTGCGATAAAATAAACTTGCGATAATTAAAAAGTACGATAATTAAAAGTGCAATTAAATACAATAACAATAAAAATGCGATAATTAGAAGTGCAATTAAATATAAAATAAAGGAAATTAAATATAAAATAAAAGAATTATGCTTATTTAAACTTCCGTAACCATGATGTTTGACGTGTTGATTTTAGTTTTATGCCCATGGGTTAATTGTACTTTGTCCTGGATTATTTAATATGTCCGTCTGGTTTTTGTCCATAACAGTCCATCAGTCATAAATATAAAGTGCGAGTGTCCTCGTCAAATTATCCTTATACCCGAAGTTAAATATTCCAACTAATTGAGGACTTAAACTGTAATAAGATTTTAATACTTTGTTTAATAATTACACCAGGATGTCGACTGAGTGTAACCCAAGGTTTTAATATTTTGTTATCAATTATACCAAGTGTCCTTGTACATAATTTCACCCCTGTTTTAATTATTCTAGTGGCTATTAATCCATTCTCGTGTCCGGTTAAATGAACGATTATTCGTACATATAAATACCCCACCCATCGTGTCCGATCGAGTGTATATGGTAATTTATAGGGACGCCCAATTGTAAATCTTTATATTAACATTAACAAACTATCATTTAGTTAAACAAATATAAAGCCCATTAATAGCCCATAGTCTAATTTCCACAAGTGTCGTTCTTTTGTCCAAACCCCAATTATGGTACAAAGCCCAATTACCCAATTTTAGTAATTAGCCCAACATCATGATTACTTCGGATTAAATAAGCATAATAATAACTTAGCTACGAGACATTAAATTACAAAGGTTGAACATAACTTACAATGATTAAAAATAGCGTAGCGTTACACAGACAGAATTTCGACTTACACCCTTACAACTTTCGCTAACATACCCTTATTATTAGGATTAAAATTAAAATTAAAATTAAAATTAAAATATAAATATAAATATATACGTTTAGATAGATGGATGGATATATATTATGTGTTTTTTTGCGATCAGAATTCGTTTGCTTTTATAGGGAGTTTCAGTTTTTGGGGCTCCGCGACTCGCGGCCCATTCCTTCTTCAAACTCCGCGAGTCACGGAGTTTGTAATTACAGCTCACCCACATTTGGCTCTTTGTTTGCCGACGATTTATTTTATAAATATAATATATATATATAATTAATATAATTAATTATATATTATATTATATTTATATACATAGTTAACTTGTAATTTTTAGTCCGTTGCGTCGAGCGTTGAGAGTTGACTCTGGTCCCGGTTCCGGATTTTCGAACGTCCTTGCGTACAATTTAATATCTTGTACTTTGCGTTTTGAATCTTGTACTCTTATAATTTCGAGACGTTTCTTATCAATAATTGGAACCTCTTTGATTGTATTTTGTACTTTTGAGCTTTTTGGTCATTTGCGTCTTCAATTCGTCGAATCTGTCTTTTGTCTTCACCTTTTATTATTTAAACGAATATCACTTGTAAATAGAAAAATTGCAACTAAAAGCTTGTCTTTCTTGAGGAATAATGCTATGTAATATATGTTCGTTTTTAGCATTATCAGCTACGTTTTGGTACTAGTGGTAAGTCTCAAATCCAAGTTTCTTTATTCATGATTTTTGTTCAATTTAGAGTTTTGAACTTGCATGTTCTTGAGAAAATCCATTTAGCTCTTTAATGAAAGTTTGGAGCTAGTAATTGGTGTTGTTGACCCTTGTTGGTGGATTTTAGGTTGTTTGATGATTTAATCATGTTTAAGACTTGTATTTGGGTTTAATCACTAGCTTTAGTAATTTTGGAAGTGTTGAAACCCATTTGGGTGTATTTAGAAGACTAATTTTGAAATGGGTCAAAATTAGGGTTTATGAGTCAAATTGGGGAAGACGAGTATTAATAATTAATACTTGTGTTTTGGTTGAATTGGCGTTATAAGACCATTTTTACTTGTGTTAAGTGATTATTGGTTAGTTTGGGCGTTGTTTGCACTTGGAGGTGCTTTTGGGTCGGAATTGCACTAAGTGTCAATTTGGGTTGGTTTGTATTCCACCCTAATTGTGTTATTGTTATGTGTTAAATGGAATAGGTACTTTCCATTGACGATTGCGGATTTCGATATTGCATTAATCACGGGGCTAAGGTGAGTGTAAATTTATTATATGCGTATGTATGCATAGGATGAGTGCGGGTCGGTAGAGTGATCCTAACTCGGATTAACTCTACATGTGATGGGATGATGGATTCTTGGAGTTTTGAGTCCATATTGTACGCTTATGCGTTTGGGGTTACCACCCTTGGGATAGTGAATCTTTGGAGTATACGGATTCACGTTGGTATGTTGGGCCAATCCCGTCGATGTTGTTGATATTGAGGAGATGAATCTCGGGTAGTTCGGATTCATGATGACTCGGGTGGTTCGGTCATCCTTATTGATGAGGTGATGAATTTCGGGTAGTGCGAATTCACTAAGGCGTGGGTAGTTCGGCCAACCTCAGTTGTAGATGCGATGAAGGTAGTGAATCTCGGGTAGTGCAAATTCACTAAGGCTCGGGTTGTTCGGCCAACCTTCATATGCTTATGGTTTAGGGGTTAACCTTGTCGTGTTGGATATATTGTGTATGCATTTATTACTTATTGTATGTTGTGGCTAATCTTGTGGATTTGGCTTGGTGGTACGTTAGGTATAGCTTTGCTTAGTTATACTTGGAATGCGGTATGTGTTTACTTTATGTGTTTGGTTGTACGTATTCATTTTATGCAGATATATGTATGTAGTATATTCTCACTCACTAAGCATTAGCTTACCCTCTCGTTGACTTTATTTTTATAGGTTCGCATGATGGCTGCAAGGGTAAGTACCGGGACTAATGAGCTAGCGTGTGATGCTTAGAAGACTTGGCTTTTGGATTACATAGGATTGGGTAGATTGTTCCCAATCACCATGCTCGGTCTTTTGTCGAAAAACTTATTAGTGTCTTTGGTTATGTAATCGGATTTGATAAATATGGTTTTAAATTATGTAGCATGTGTTATTAAAGTCATTTGTACTAGTAAGTGTTTAAAAGATAATTGGAAAACATAATCAGGGCGTCGTTTTTAATGGTATTATTGTTATAAAAGAGAAAAAAAATTATGGGACGGTTTAAAGGCGGGTTGGGTCGTTTCATGTAATCTGATATGCAATGTTTTGACCGACTTGATAGATAATTTCAGTAGCAATTAAACTTGAGGTTAAGCAACGATTGTTGTTACCTCATACGTTTCCATAACAAACGTGTCTATTTTGAAATTTTCCACACATGATCTTTATTTTTCATTGAACCAGCTATAGTCCACGAACATTGCCTTTTTTCTCGTGGACCATTATAATTCGGACCGGTTGTGTAACAAACTGCTTTATAACAATGTTGCCTGATATCTTTGGTGATCTCTCTCTGTCTTTCGATAGTCCATTTCCGAATAGCGGATACAAATTCTTCTTTGTTTCTAAAAATGATTCCTTTTCTAAATACACCGTCATTGTTATAACAATCCCATCCTAGCCCATCATCATCATCGAATCCTAGCTGATTCCGACATTAAGAAATCCGAAAGGATGTCTCGTGGGATCTTGGATCGACACCTCGACCACGTTTTCACAGTCTTCGGAAACATCTTCTTCAAAACTATACTCAACTAACATACCGTCAGTCAGTGTTGACATACCATCACTGGAATCAACTTCTTCATTTTCTTCATCAGCCACAACTTCATCTTCATCTACAAATACACCTCCTGATTGAGATGTGGACGCACCACCGTCTACAATTTGTATAACTTGAGGAGATTACATTATATTTTGCAACTGATCCACAAACTTGAATGTTTTGCTGGAGGGACTTGCTCAAACTGAATTTCAATTTGAGCATTTGTATTGTGGATTTTTCGCAGCCAAAAAGTACATTGTTTTCAACGAACGATCATCGTAAATTTCAGTCGGACATTCATTGCTGAAGAAGTCATTGATATTGCGCTATCTATAAATTTACGATCACAATATCTATTCGTACTTTGATTAATTTTAGATGATTTTGAAGATAAAAGGGGGTCATTTGCGCAAAAAGATGATTTCGAGCGAACAAAATTTAATGGAAGCTTTTTTAGTAAATATTGTGAAGACTCGTGCTATAAAAAGTGGATTAATTATAATTTAATGGAAATAGGAGAAGGATCATGGAGATGAGGTGCATCCTCATGGGTGATGAGGCGCATCATGATCTTCTATCAATTATAAAGAAAATAATAGTACGATGTGACACATTGGAGAAGTGATGAGACACATCACTTTGGCGATTTTCTTTACCGACAAATTTGGTTGCGATGGAAGAGTACAGATGCGACGTATTCTTCCACCGCCCTTCATGCGATGCGGCGTATCACTCCACACGATGTGGGGCATCTTTTTTCCTTTTCCTGGAAGTTACGTAGGCTATAAATAGAAGAGTTTGTGGCGGTTTTATGAGAGCCAAATACGGACGAATTTTTCAACTGTTAGGGTTACGAATATTTTAGCTTTTCTTTCATATTTTGCAAGGATTAATACTTGGATTATCATTGTATCACGAATTAATTATTGGTAACTTTAATTTCTTATCTTTGATTAATATTATGATGAATTTTGATTATTCCTTGTGTTTAATTACTTTTATCATGATTATCTAGTTAAATTCATTGAAGTCACTTAGATGATTGAACCTAGGTGATGAATTGCTAATTCTTTGTGTATTTTAATAATTGCTCTTAATCCATCATTCTTGATTACTCTCATTGATTGATCCATTTAATTACTAGTCTATTGATGGAAGTAGCGACAATTATTAAATTGATAAACTTGTCTAGTTATTGAAAGAGAATTTAGATTGGTTGAATTGCATGCAGGAAGCTTGTCTAATTACACTTGGTGATTAAACCATCGATTGAGTAGGTAATTGTGAAGCTAAAAAGAGACACCAGTTTATCCTTCAATTGAATCACCATCTTGAGTAATTAGATTTATTGATTGTGTTCTTAAAAAGCGTGAGGAAAACCAACGTTATTAACTTACACTTTCATGTTAATTAGTATCTAAGTGAAGGAAACCAACTTATCATACTAATTAGTAATTAATTAATGAACTAGGTTAACAACAGTTATACTTAGGGATTTGATTATAGCAATCTTAATAAAAGCATCCAGATCTCAGGGAATTGAATTAAAGTGAATGCCCTTATCTCATTTGAATTCGTATTTGTTTATTTGCATTTCTTAGTTTTATTAGTTTAAAATCAAAATCCCTTCTATTTACTTAGAATAATTATTAGCTTAAGATTCTCAAAACTGTTACTCCTTGCAGAACGAATCTTGCACTTAATCTTTACTGCATTGATCAGGAATAGTTGCCTGAATTATGTGCTAATTTGGTTAGCTTAGTACAAGATATTTAGGTTGCATTTTAGCACATCAGTCATTCCACATAATCATTTTCAACGCACACGATCTTAGATCGGCACCCACGTATCGGTAAGCCATTTCGTTTAATGCCATACAATTAAGTTTTTGGTATAGTGGAAAAGTGGCTTTAAGTGATGTAGCATCACTATTTAGCCAACCATTTCGAAATGCAATTCCACGACCCCAACAAAATGAACCATAAATCCACGAATTTAGACATTAGATGTAGTGAGTTAAGTGTGTTGATAATGCTAAAAACGAACATATATTTCATAGCATTATCCCTCAAGAAAGACAAGCTTTTGGTTGCAATTGTTCTATTTACAAGTGATATTCATTTAAATAATAAAAGGTGAAGACAAAAGGCAGATTTGACGAATTGAAGACGCAAATGACCAAAACGCCAAAAAGTACAAAGTACAATTAAAGAGGTTCAAATTATTGATGAGAAACGCCTAAAAATGACAAGAGTACAAGCCGTGAAACGTAAAGTACAAGATATTAAATCGTACGAAAAGACGTTCTAAAATCCGGAACCGAGACATGAACCAACTTTCAATGCACGACGCAACGGACCTAAAATTACAAGTCAACTATGCACATAAATATGATATAATATATAAATAATTCTTAAAATTATATATATATTATATATATTTATTAAAACTGTCGGTAAATTAAAAGACAAAAATGGTGAGCTGGATCCTGCAACTCCGCACTCGCGGAGATCCCAAAGCCAAAAACTCCGCACTCGCGGAGCAGCCAAAGCCAAAAACTCCGCACTCGCGGAGCAGTCAAATCAGAAATTGCCTATAAAAGGCACGAGCTTTCTGCCGAGTTTGATACCCCTTTTTCAATTCAATGCTGAGGTCCGTGGATTTCCTGCTGATTTTAGTGATGACTTTTCTAGGTTTTTCGTCAACCTATAGTTGGTCTGGACGACAACTTCCTGACCTAAATCAAGAAGCGCGTTTCTTTTTCGGAAGACTTTACTTTCTTTTAATGATGGAATTGATTCATCGTGTAGATCCATCTCTTCTTTTCTTTCATTGGGTAAAACAGTTTAGTTTAGTCCAAAGCAAAAGTATTCTCAGTTATTTGTACAAAAATATGTGACATATGTTTTGAATAACTTGGAGAATTTTCCCACACTTGGCTTTTATTTTCCTTTTTATTGTCCTCTATTCCATTTTAAATGAATTTTAACATTTTGGTTTGTTTCTCAATTTATGTCCTTTCTGAGGTAACAATAATTTCGGTGTTAAAACCTAGTTTTATCATTCATAAATATGTATAAACATGATTTTGAGTTCATTTAATTGAAAATTTTGAAAAATTTTACTAGAATTGGGTAGTCAGTATATAAGACTAGGGCTGTTCTTTATTATCAGAGAGCACTAGATTCTAATACAACTACTACTTTACTAGTATTTTTTTTTTTTAAATGGTAACCAAGTGTTTAAGATAAAAATTTTAAAAATCCGAAAGAATTTAACCCCTTCCCATACTTAAGATCTTGCAATGCCCTCATTTGTAAGAAATCAGTAACAATTTAAATTATTGAGGGTGATTTGTGTGAAAATGATTAAATTTTACCAAAGTTTCCAAATATATTGCGTTTGTTTGCTGAATGATAAATGGTGCACATCATTTGTTCATTCCGTCTTGTTGTTATTTCACATATATTTTGCATCTTGTCGTCAAAATTAGTTGCTTTTGCTGAACTTAATGCCAGTCTTTGAAAATGCGTTGTTTTACCCTGTTGTGTACATAAGATAAACTGCATACATATATACATATTTTTGAAGTTTGGTATATTACCCCACATTCAAAAATTATTAAAATCTAAGAATAAAAGTTAGAAAATTATAAAAACTATTACAATATTAAATAAGTATTAAACGTATCAACATTACAAATAATAAAATAAAAATAAAAAACTAAGTAGACTAGGGATGATACTGATACCAGTAGGGGTTCCATGCATAACCATAGGTGCTATAAAATGCTTCGGCTGGGTTATACGTAGGATACGGTGGTTGAATCTCTATAGACCAGGGAGGGAATATGGGCTTTGGAGTAGGAATATAGTTTCTACCTATATGTTGGCAATAAGCTATGATTTGGTTTTGATGAACTTGTCAATCTTCAAATGCTCTATGTCTAGCATTTTCGTACTCCTGTGAAGCTATAAATCTTTGCATTTCTTGCATTTCATTTTTACCTTGCTGTTGGTTTCTCTCAACCTGTGGATGTCTACCATGGTATTGTACTGCGGCGTTATTTCGCCTCTTCAAAACTTTCACACCATGGTATACATTTAAACCTATTGTATCGCGGGGTTCTGGTTCTTCGACTAATAATCCCCCCCGACTTATATCCACACCGAGATATTCAGCAATCAAAGTAATAAATATACCACCTCCTATTATGCTATGCGGTCTCATCCCCCTAACCATAGCTGATAAATAATAACCCACACAATAAGGTATACTTATGGCGCTTTGTGGGTCTCGAATACATATGTGGTAAAACAAATCCTGTTCATTTACCTTTTCCTTGTTCTTACCTCTTTGTGTAATCGAATTAGCTAAAAACCTATGAATTACTCTTAATTCAGCTCTATCTATATCCAAATAAGAGTAATTTCCTCCTTTGAATCGGTGATGGCTAGTCATTTGACTCCATACACCATGCGTATCAAATTTTTTTTCTATCTTCCTACCGTTCAATATCAACCCTCTACAATCGGCAGATGCTAACTCCTCAGGCGTATATATACGTAAAGCCTGAGCCATGTCTAGTAAAGACATGTGGCGCATCGAACCTCCTAACAAAAATCTAATAAAAGATCGATCGGTTAAACTAGCTACCCGATCATTTAATTCTATACTACACAACAATTCTTCACACCATACTTTATATACAGGTCTACGCATGGTGAATAAACGTACCCAGTCGTTAAAAGTAGAATTACCATACCTCTGTGCAAGTAATTCCCTAATTGGCCCGGCCAATTCTATAGCTTCTAATGGTCCCCATTCTATGACCCTAGGTACCTCAACAACTTTAGAATGAAGAGTATGCAAACCCCTTTGGTATTTTGGATAATCTATCCAAAGTCTGTCAAATCTCAGGTTCGAGTGCAAATCTTCCAAGTGCATATCAGAAAATGTCATGACTGGATGAGGTATATCTTGTTTGTAGTAGTTATCCACCTCCTGTTGTTCCGCATTCTCAGCAGGAGCATTGCGAGCTTGGGATGAAGATTCACCCCTTTCAGTATGCAAAACACATCAAACACAATTTTTGTGCATCCAAATATGCATTAGTGTCAGCAAAATCATCAATCAAAATAATTACAATGACATGATCAATTTATATCAAACTTAAGCTCATTTTCATATTTTTATCAAATCTACACTTTTTCAAATAAGCATATACGAAAATGTTCGCCAAGTTCATAAGCATTCAACTCAAATAACATGTCAAATTAATCATTACTAGCAATTAAACAAGTTTCAAATGGCATTATCTCTCAAAAATCAAGTTCATGAATTTTAGACTTGAAAAAATCCACTTTAATTCTCAAAATCATGTTTAGGCTCAAAGTTTGGATCATTTAACTACCTAAACATGTTACACTACTTAATTTAGCAACAATTCATGACAAAAATCGACCATAACCTGTTTATATCAAAAAGCCCCAAATTGCTCAAGAACACAAACCCTAGATTACTCAAAATTTGAAGTTTAAGGCTTCTAATCATGTTAAATAGCATCAATCTAGGTTATACAAGCATAATACATAAGCAATTTAAGCATAATTACACTAAAAAGCATCAAAATCGAATTGGGTATAAAATTGCTCAAGAACACTAATTTTCGGATTAAATGGTGTTTAGGTGTACAAATTTACCGTTTTCTTGAGTAATTCCTTGATAGCATCCTTCTCAACATGATTTTAGTAAAAGATTTGATGATTAACGGTCAAAAATTGTGAATTTGGGGGTGTTTTTTTCGGGTTTTTGCGGTTTGTTTTCGCAGTATTTTCTGTGTTGTGGTGTGCAACTGAGCTGTTCTGGCGTTTTATTTTTTTTCTGTATTTCGGTCCCTCCGCGAGTCGCGGTGTTTGAACCTTCAAAATTCGCGAGTCGCGGAGTTTTTTTTTTTTTTTTTTTTGTTTTTTTATTTTTTTTAAACATCTTATACTAATTAAAACAATTAAGTAATTAATTTTAAAATTTTGTTTCCCTTGTTATTTAGGACGAGGTCGTTTTGGATCGATGTCCTAGTCCGTTCCTCGACAAAATTTTAAAATTTGTCTTTTTCAAGCGATTGTTTTAAAAGCTTAGATTTTTTTAGTTTTTTTTAATGTTTTTGGCATACTTTAATTCAATAAGATTAAAATAATGATAATAAAAGTTCTCGTCCCTCCCTCGGGTAAAGCAATTTTGGTTCAACGACCTAGTCTTCAACTTACGACCTAGTCGGTTTAATTGGTTTTCCATGGCTACATAGGCGTAACCTCGAGCATTCAGTGTTTTTTCTTCTAAACATATGAACGGTCCGTCTCTGCATAAAGTAACAAATTCGGTGTTTGAATAGGTTTGATTATTTGAACATTTACCTCCATGTGACCATTTTCCGCATTTGTGACATCTTTCTAGGTGTCGTGCTCTTCTTTTCGCTGCAGATTTTGATTTTCCTTTACCAAATTGTAACTTATTATCTTCGCATCTGGATTCTTTTCTAACTCCGTCCAATCTTTCTCTGATTACTGATACTATTTCACTCAGAAGTGTGTCATTATTACGCTTAGTGATCAAAGCGTGTAGCATTAGACCATGGTTTAGTTCACAGGCAGTCTTCATTTCCTAAAAAAATAAAAATTCAGAATGAGGGGAGAAGACTAGTTCTTTAGGGTCTGCTAGGGAAAGACCGTTCGGGTTCCATTTTCGAGAACTACACAAAACAGACAATCTAACTCTAACCGAAATACATAAACCCCCTATACTTAGTTAGCTGTGGTATCGAAATTGTGATTAACTTCATTGTCTTCTTCCATCGGACCATGTATGTAATGTTTAACTCTGTGACCATTAACTTTAAATTCAATTCCATTTGAATTTATTAATTCTATCGTTCCGTATGGGAAAACTCTTTTGACTATGAATGGTCCAGACCATCTTGATTTCAATTTTCCAGGAAATGGCTTGAATCGTGAATTGAAAAGAAGAACTCTGTCTCCTTCTTTAAATTCTTTTGAACTTCTGATTCTTTTATCATGCCATTTCTTCATTCTTTCTTTATAGATTAACGAATTTTCGTATGCTTCATGTCTTAATTCTTCTAATTCGTTTAGTTAACTTAATCGTAGACGTCCGGCTTCATGTAAATCAAGATTACATGTTTTCAAAGCCCAAAATGCTTTGTGTTCAATTTCTACTGGAAGATGACATGCTTTTCCATAAACAAGTCTAAAAGGTGTGGTTCCAATTGGAGTTTTGTAGGCTGTTCTAAAAGCCCAGAGTGCATCCTCCAATTTAATGGACCATTCCTTCGGATTTGATCCTACAGTTTTCTCTAGAATACGTTTTAAAGCTCGGTTGGTATTTTCAACTTGTCCACTTGTTTGTGGATGATATGCGGTGGAGATTTTATGAATTACTCCATATCTTTTAAGAACTTTCTCAAGTTGATTATTACAGAAATGAGTACCCCGATCACTTATTAAAGCTTTCGGTGTTCCAAACCTTGCAAAAATACGTTTTAAAAAGTTGACTACAACTCGTGCATCGTTAGTTGGGAGAGCTTGTGCTTCCGCCCATTTAGATACATAATCAATGGCTACGAGAATATAGAGATTATTATGAGATTTTGGAAATGGACCCATAAAGTCAATACCCCAAATGTCAAATACTTCACATACTTGTATGACATTTTGTGGCATTTCATCACGTTGACTTATTTTTCCGGCCCTTTGACAAGCATCACAGGATTTGCAAAGAAGGTGTGAGTCTTTGTAAATTGTAGGCCAATATAATCCAGCATCATAAACTTTTCTTGCTGTTAGTTAAGGCCCATAATGCCCTCCTGTTGGTCCTGTGTGACAATGGTTTAATATTTTACTGGCTTCATCTCCAAATACACATCGGCGTATTATTCCATCTGGACAACTTTTAAACAAATGTGGATCTTCCCAAAAATAGTGTTTTATATCACTGAAGAATTTCTTTCGTCTTTGATACGATAATCCTTTTTCAAGGAATCCACAAACTAAGTAGTTTGCATACTCTGCAAACCATGGAATTTCATTATAATCTATCTTCAATAGATATTCATCAGGAAAGTTGTCTTGTATGGCCGATTCATTTAGAACTTCTAATTCGGGATTTTCAAGACGAGAAAGATGATCAGCGGCGAGATTTTCTGCTCCTCTTTTATCTCGGATTTCAATATCAAACTCTTGTAAGAGTAAGATCCAACGGATTAATCTTGGTTTAGCATCTTGTTTTGAAAATAGGTATCTAAGAGCAGAATGGTCGGTATAAACCACCGTTTTTGCTAGAACGAGATATGATCGAAATTTGTCAAAAGCAAAGACAATAGCAAGGAGTTCTTTTTCAGTAGTTGTATAGTTCGTTTGTACTCCTTGTAATGTCTTACTAGCATAATATATAGGTTTAAATCGTTTTTCAATCCTTTGTCCTAAAACGGCTCCCATTGCAAAATCACTTGCATCGCACATTAGTTCAAATGGTAGATTCCAATTTGGTGTTATAATGATCGGCGCATTAGTTAGTTTCTCTTTAAGAATATTAAAAGATTTTATACACTCATCTGAAAAGATGAATGGAGCATCCTTTTCTAGGAGTTTATTCATAGGAGTGGCAATTTTAGAAAAATCTTTTATGAAACGTCGGTAAAAACCGGCATGCCCTAGAAAACTCCTAACTCCTCTAACATTGGTGGGATGTGGAAGTTTAGCAATTACATCTACTTTAGCTCTATCCACTTCAATTCCTTCTTTTGAAATTTTATGACCAAGAACTATGCCTTCTTTAACCATAAAATGGCATTTCTCCCAATTAAGAACTAGATTTGATTGTTCGCATCTAATAAGCATTCGTTCCAGATTAACTAGACATGATTCAAATGTATCACCGAAGACTGAAAAGTCATCCATGAAAACTTCCATGCATTCTTCTATCATGTCGTGAAAAATCGCCATCATACACCTTTGAAAGGTTGCAGGGGCGTTGCAAAGTCCAAATGGCATGCGTTTGTAAGAAAAAGTACCATAAGGGCACGTGAATGTGGTTTTCTCTTGATCTTCGGGTGCTATTGGAATTTGAAAATATCCGGAAAATCCATCTAGAAAACAATAGTAACTATTTCCGGCTAATCTTTCCAACATTTGATCTATGAAAGGTAAGGGAAAGTGATCTTTTCTGGTGGCGTCATTTAATTTTCTATAATCAATACACACACGCCATCCTGTTACAGTCCTAGTAGGAATAAGCTCATTTTCCTCATTTGTAATGACAGTCATGCCACCCTTCTTAGGCACGCATTGAACTGGGCTTACCCATGGATTATCAGAGATTGGATAAATTAGACCTGCATCTAGCAGTTTAATAATCTCTTTCTTAACTACATCTTGCATATTAGGATTTAGTCTTCGTTGGCGTTGCACATACGTTTTATGACCTTCTTCCATAAGGATTTTATGTGTGCAATATGAAGGACTTATTCCTTTAATATCATGAATCTTCCATGCAATGGCTGGTTTATGAGCTTTCAACACAGAAATGAGTTGTGATTTCTCATTTTCAGTAAGAGAAGACGATATTATTACAGGTAATTCAGATTCACCATGTAAATAAGCGTATTCCAAATGGTTTGGAAGTGGCTTTAATTCTAATTTCGGTGGTTCTTCTATCGATGATTTATATCGATATCTGTCTTCTTCTTTTAGCATTTGAATTTCTTCTGTTGTTGGTTCATATCCATTAGCTATAAGTGTAGCTAATATTTCAACTTCATCAATTGGTTCATTACCTTCTCCTAAAGAACATTCTCCTGTTCCTTGTAATTCTGGAAATTCTTCTAATAATTATGCATGTGCATCTATAG